>NC_143584.1:3288363-3983163 GCF_048544385.1 Mastigoproctus giganteus
CCAGTCAATAACTGGGAAATTAAAATCTCCCATTATAAGACTCTCTGATTTACTGGCCCACTCTGTTTCCCTGTACAGTTTCTTATTATACTCATCAGAGTCATTAGGCCTATAGCACACTCCTACTCTCAATTTTGATCTCCCAATGCTTATGTCACACCAAACTGACTCGACACTGCACTGTCCAGCGATGTGCATTGGCTTCACTTCCTTGGAGTTTATGTATTTCTTAACTAATTGCATAACCCCTCCTCCCTTCCTATCCAGTCTATCCTTTCTGTAGACGTTGTACTCCCCAAATTCCAGTTCTGCAATCCTTATATCTGTGTGATACCACGTCTCTGATATCCCAACAATATCTGCCTTTGATGTTTTGAGCAATACTTCAAATTCATCAAATTTATTTACTAAACTCCTAGCATTGGTGTACACGCAAGTATACATGCACCAATTTCTATTCTTAGCTACCCTAACACAACCCATGTGTTTACTTGTACCACAATGACTCCCAGCAGTCTCTGAAATATCCTGCATCTTGTTTTTCGGGCTTCTGCTCATTCCAATAGAAGCAGTGCAAGAATCTCTTTCACCTCTGCCAGTGGCTACTGTTAATCTATTCGTCTTTGTCTCCCCCAAGCTAGCAGTTTTCTGACCCACCTAACACTGCCTCGATAGCATCAGCAAATATTCTTGCACCCTTTCTATTTAAGTATATCCCATCCCTGTAGAAGCAATCTCTCCTGTTAACAAGTACAGTCCAGGCTGAAAAAAATTCTACCCCTTGTGCCTTGCACAATCTTTCCAGGGCCGAATTGATCGACAAGGCTCTCATCATATACTCCCTCCTACCGTGTCTGGGCAGAATTGCAGACACTTTCAAATTCAACCCTATTTCACGGCTTTTTTCAACAGTGACCTGTACTTGTTTAGCAATTCTGCCGGTGTCCTACTCTTGATATCATTAGTGCCAACGTGTACAACTATATCACCTTTTGTGCCCTTAAAAGATGATATCTGCTCTTCAACGTCATCAACCTTTGCCCCTGGCAGACATACACTGGTCCTGTTCCACCTATCCTTTTTACAAAGCATGTTTCCCGTTTCCCTGACAATAGAGTCACCAACAACTACTAGTTCCTTTGTAACCAGCGCATTCTGCCTTGGGGGTTGCCGCTGTGTTCCGCTATGACCAAGTGCAAGCTCTGGCGTTGATGTGGGCAGCTGAGAGCTTGATGGGTGCCTCAATTTAGTTCCTTTGAGCTCTCATATAAGCCCATAAGAACGCTGAGTTGTTGCCTGATTTCGATACACTCCTTGCATCGCGCACACACAAAGACATCCCCCATTGCAATATCATGTCCTATACCTGAATGCTCCAGAAACATCATGCAAGCTGTGCATTTTAGAAGGCTGTGATTCAGAAGGCAACTGCCCCCCTCAGTTCTCCTCTGAGCCACAGCACTTCCATTAGCTTGAGCCTTTTGTTTTGCTGCTCTGGTCTGAGTCATGATTTGTTTTAATTTAAATAAAATTTCAATTTCAGTTTATAACCCTAACTTATCTCCCAACAGAGTTATAACGGAATATATATATATTTTTAGTGTCAAGTATTAATTATCTCCGAGTTCCCTTTATATAACTTCCGTATCAGTTATGTATTAATTAATTATGTTACGTTTGTAATCTAAGTCGGTATATGTATTTAGTTAAAAGTACAATTTTAACGAAGTTAAAAGTACAATTTCCAATGAAGTTCAATAAGTTTAATAGATTTTACCGATCACTTAAAATATTATAACCTATACTATACTAACGCTATCGAGGTTCGATATATAACGATCGTATGACAAAGACAAGGGCGGGAAGTTACGAACGGTAAATCTATGGACACTTAAGTATTAATTAACTTTCAAATCTCGCTGTCTCAATTCAGAATAAATTAACGATCCTTACTAGGTCTATAAGCTACTTACAAAAAATAATTTGATGTAAAAAATATTCAATAAGAGGCTAAATATGGCTAAAAAACTTCTCGTTCAGCGGAGTTGCGACTTGTAACACGTGGATACCCTTACCGATACTTTTATGCAATTGCAAGGCCGAGTAAAGAATAAATACACCAAATTAATCAGAAAAACACAAAATAATGCTATACTACTAAATTTAAATTAAAAGTTTTAGAAAAACAATAATTTCAAATCAATAAATAAGAAAAATCCACTTAGCGGCTTTGAACACGTCTGGCCCCTACTAGGCTCGTCAGCAGAACCTAACCAATAATAACAATCTGGGGAGATATCCCCTGCTTTAACTATAAATTCAAAATTAAGGAAAAAGAATGCAGGAGACATTTCCCTGCTTCTTTATTCTCTCAAGGTGTTTTCAGTGTATGAAGAGCTAACTGAAAGACAGCTAATTGTCTTTCAAAAATCTTCAGAAAAACCAATGATTTTGATCAGTGGCATAACTATGCCAATGCAGCTGCATTTGAGCCCCAAGCCTGAAAGGGGCCCATGGAATTTGGAAGACAGATTCATTTCTCAAGACAACTAACAAATTTCATTAATAAACGAGAATTTTTTTTTTTTTTAAATTAATGTAACACATTCTTATCAGCACAGGGACTGGCTGTCCAAGTATTTCTTTTATTGTGCCATGCTTATAGAAATAGTAGCAAATAAAAGATAGTCATGAAATATTCAGCAAAACCAGTGCCAAATACAGATATAGATCACATCTGATTTTATTCTAGTGTTTGAATTTATTTTACATTTTTTGTGTGTGTGTGTGTGGGTACACTGATTGTTGTCAGAGGGCAATATGTTTTATTTTACAATACAAAAATTTGTCACAACAGTCTAGCTATGGCCAGTGTTGTCATTTTAGTGCCTTTGGCTTTTTTTCTTTTCTTTTCTTTTCTTTTTTTTTTTTTAGCTTATCTGAAATGAAAAACTGCAAAGACTATGAATGAGTTATTACTATGCTAACTAAAGACACATTTAAATTGCTGATGGAGGAACCCTTCGTGTAATTAAATTTTATCCTGTGGTGTTCAGACAATGGATTAAACAATGACAAGGAAGAGTAAAATGTCGACTTCAGTCACCCCAAAATTAGCGGGTCTCGATCACACAAATTGTCTGTCCATCATGTCACTCCAAAGCACGTAGTTTCATTAAATTTATGGTTTTGAGGTCACTTACCATTTTTCACAACAATTTTCTATCCTTGTCTATTGCTTTCTTTCTATACGGCCAATAAGACTGGATTTGTCACTTTTAATACATTTTATAACCATTTTATATGTATCTGTTCCGTTTTCGCTTGTGGTGGAAAACTTTGTTGCAAAGTTACTTGAAGGAGAAACTGGGAAAATGAGAGTGGGAAACGAAACAAAAAAATTCAGCCAATCAGATATTTTAATTTTGCTTTATTGGCAGAGAAAGTTCTGCAGCTCTTATCAAGTATCATGTACTATTATGTGCTTCTAAATTTTCAAGCATAGTGATTTGCATGAAAAAAATTCATCCATTACTATTACAACCATTCTTTTCTAACCTGTGATAGAAAGGCTGAAAAATGTAAGTAAATTTATTATTCCAGTTTTCATCAGTTTACATGATGGACCATCCACAAATTATGAATGGTCCATGATGTCGGCAATCGTCAAGCATTGTACAGTTTGCGATATTAATGTATGTTAATATCGCATACTGTACATTATTTTTATTTATTATTATTTTTTGCTATGCTTTGCATTTTGTTACAATTTGACAGAACGATTTGTAATTTTATTACTCTGATATCAATAATTTTTTAATTATTTTTTTTTTAATTGAAAATTTCTTGTATCATCATTTACAGATCAGAGAAAAATATTATAATATGAATTTCCACCAGTCACTCAGAACTCAACTTCCTTTCCTTGAAATTTGACTTTTCGCAGTCTAACTTTCCTAATATAGAGGGTCGCTTTATGCTGGTTCACTTTTTGAATTATTGGAGTAAACTGTCCAAAACAGAGATGCAGTAACTAAAATCGTTTCCACATGTAAAACAACTGTTCTAAATAGGTTTAACAGGAGTGTTGATGAAATCATGTCCTTTTTCTTTTGTGATGATTGAATTACTTTGAGTAGGTAACTAATTTTTTTTTTTTTTTTTTTTTTTTAGCATATGAATTTTCACGTTAAACTACAGTGTGATTTGTCCCTTTTTGAAAAAAAAAATATAGCCAATACTTAGTATTAGCATTAGCAGAGGCATACAATGCAAAAAAGCAAGCATATACAGCATCAGCCAAAAAAAAAAAAAAAACCCTCCCATTTCACCCCTGCATTTATTCCAAATGCCCGTCCAGCTCAGCCATAAATTTATTTAGCATTAGCATTAGTAGAGGCATTTGATGCAAGAAAGCAAGCTTATGCAGCATCAGCCAAAAAAAAAAAATAAATAAATAAGTAAAAAATAACCACTTCCACTTCACCCCTCTGTTCATTCAAAATACCTGTCCAGCTGAGCCTTAAACTTGTTTAGGCTATCAACTTCCACGACAAGGGATGGAAGTCTGTTCCACCAACCAACCACCCGCTGGCTAAAGGCAGATTTCTGCACGTCTATCCTACATCTGTCTTTCCTCAATTTGAATTTATGCCCTCTCAGGTGATTATTCTGAGCAAGAGGAAGAATCCCATCAGCATTGAGCATGCTCAAACCATTCAAGGCTTTATACACCTCTATCAGATCACCTCGCTGGTGCCTAGTCTCCAGACACTGTAATTTGCAAAACTAAAGCCTTTCCTTCCTAAGAGCACCCCTTTGTTCCATTCACTAATCTTTTTGCCCTTCTCTGTACTCGTTCCAGCAGCTCTACATCCTTCTTGAAATGAGGCCTCCAGACCTGTATACAGTACTCTAGATGTGGCCTGACCATTGCCTTATACAAGGGAATAATCACCTCCTTATCCCTGCTAGAAAAATTCCTATATATCATTGACAATACACCATGAGCTACTCTTGCAGCCCGTCTGCACTGCTCAGAGAATGTCATATCTTCCTGCACAACCACGCCCAGGTCCCTTTCATTCTCTACCACTGTCAGTGTAGTACCACAGAGTTGATACGTTGCTCTGGGGTTGCTGTTTCCCATATGTAGTACTTTACATTTGTCAATGTTAAACTTCATTTGCCACCTCTCAGCCCATCTGCTCAACCTTTCCAGGTCCTGTTGCAGCAGCATAGTGTCAGTAGTGTCCTTGACAACCCTGCCAACCTTCGTATCGTCTGAAAACTTGGATATTACGCTTGATATACCATCATCAATATCATTTATAAATACAGAAAACAATAATGGACCCAATACTGAACCCTGAGGGACTCCACTAATAACATTAGTCCCCGATGAGCAGCGTCCATTGATTACCACTCTCTGTCTTATCCCCCTCAACCACCCCTTTATGCATAGCAGCAATTTGCCTCCAATGCCACACTGTTCCAGAGCAGTCTTCCATGTGCAACAGTATCAAAAACCTTTCTAAGATCCAAGTATATAATATCAAAGTTATTCCCTGCATCCAGTTCTTTTGTGACTGCATCATAGTATCCAATCAAATTGGTCAGGCAAAACTTCCCCTTAACAAAACCATGCTGTGTCCGAGCTATAACGGAAGTTTTGTCTAGATGATCCTGATTTAGGCTATCAACTTCCACAACAAAAGATGAAAGTCTGCTCCACTGATCAACCACCCGCTGGCTAAAGGCAAACTTCTGCACATCTATTCTACAACTGTCTTTCCTCAGTTTGAAACTGTGCCTCCTCAGGTTATTAACCTGATCAAGAGGAAGAATCCCATCAGCATTCAGCTTGCTCAACCCATTCAAGGCCTTATACATCTCAGTCAGATCACCTTGCAGGTGCCTACTCTACAGGCACTGCATTTTGCAGAACTTAAGCTTTTCTTGGTAAGAGCACTCCTTTGTTCCCCTCACTAGTCTTGTTGCCATTCTGTGTACTCATTCTAGCAACGCTATGTCCTTCCTAAAATGAGGCCTCCAGACCTGTACACAGTATTCTAGGTGTTGCCTGACCATTGCCTTGTATAACGAGATAATTACCTCCCTATCCTTGCTATCAAAATTCTTATATATCATTAACAAGACTCCATGATCTGCCCTGGTAGCCCGTCTGCACTGCTCACCAAACTTCATATTTGACTGCACAATTACCCTCGGGTCTTTTTCACTTTCCACTTCCCTGAGCGTAGTACCACACAGTTGGTACGTTTCTCTTTGGTTATTGCTACCCATATGCAGTACTTTGCATTTGTCAATGTTAAACTTCAGTTGCCACTTCTCAGCCTATTTGCCCAACTTATCTAGATCCAGTTGGAGTAGCATACTGTCTTTACTGTCATTAACAACCCTGCCAATCTTTGAATCATCTGCAAACTTGGACATTAAACTTGATATACCTGCATCGATATCATTGATAAATATACAAAACAACAAAGGGCCCAACACTCAACCCTGGGGAACTCCACTAATAACATTTGTCCACAAAGAGCAGTGTCCATTAATTACCACTCTCTGTCATCTCCCACTCAACCATCCCTTTATACATTGTAGCAACTTACCCTTAATGCCGTACCTCTCCAATTTGTACAGCAGTCGTTCATATGCAACAGTATCAGAAGCTTTCCTGAAATCCAAGTATATGATATCAAAGTTATTTTTGGCATTCAGTTTCTTTGTGACCACATCACAGTATCCAATCAAATTGGTCAGACAAGACCACCCTTTAACAAACAAGAGTATATGTGAACAGGCAAAGTTTTTACGGTTCCAGCAAATAGAGAAGTTTTTGCTTTTTTATTGACTTAAATTGGAATATTAATTTATTTTTTAGAGTTGCTTTATATTCCTAGTTACAATACTTTAGTTTAAATCAAATTTAGATAGAGATTTTGTAGGTTATTACTTAGTATCCATAAGGTATCAAATCCACGCTTGGTCAGGTTTTACAGCTCCCATGAACGAAACGTTTTTAATTACACTTACCTGCTTTATTGACTTAATTGTTAGATTAAATTATTTCTATAAGTAGCTTATAAACCTAGTCAAGCTCCATGGTTTATTTTGAATTTAGATAGCATGATTTGGAAAGTAAATAATACCTCGTGTCCGTAGATTAACCATTTGTAACTTGCCGCCATTGTTATACGATACAATGTGTGCAATGAACTAGATAGTGTAACATTTAAAGGAAAACTAGATAGAGATTATAGTAGTATCAATTAATCAGTAAAATTTATTAATCTCATTAAATTTCATTGTCAATTGAATTGTACTTTTTTAACTAAATAAATATAGCGACCTAGTTATTACAAACGTAACATCAAAAATTAATACATATAAGTTGACAGGGGATAAGAAAGTCATATAACGTAACTCAGAGATAATATTCAATACCGAAATACATATAGATTTAGGATTATATTTTGTATTAAAATTTTATTGAACTTGAATAGAAATCATGACTGAGACCAGAGCAGCAAAGCAAAATGCTGAAACTAGTGGAAGTGCTGTGGCTTAGTGGAGAACTGAGGGAGGGATTGACCTCTGAATCACAGTCTATTGAAATGCACTGCTTGTTTGATGTTTGTCAAGCAATCAGTAACGGGACACGATATTGCCAAGGGGAATGTCTTTGTGTGTGCGCGATGTAAGGAGTGCGAGGAAATCAGGCACCAACTTGGCATTGTTATGGGTTTATATGAGAGTTTCAAGGACAGGGTGGATGCCCTCAAAGGATTTAAATGAAGGGCCCATCAAGCTCTCAACTGCCCACATCAATGCCACAGCTTGCACTTGAACTTAACGCAACAGAGCAGCAACCCCCAAGGAAGAATTCGCTGGTCCCAAAGGAACAAGTTGGAGAGATTGTGCAAGGCTGAAGGGGCAGAATTTTTCTCATCGAGATCTGTGCTTGTTAACAGGAGAGACTGCTTCTACAGGAATGGGATACACTTAAATAGAAAGGGTGCAAGAATATTTGGTGATGCTATCGAGGCAGAGTTAGGTGGGTCAGAAAACTGCTAGCTTGGGGGAATATACGGACTAATAGATTAACAGTAGCCGCTGGCAGAGGTAAAAGTGATTCTTGCACTACTTCTGTTGAAATGCAATTGAGCAGCAGCCTGGAAAGCAAGGCAATGGGAATTTCCAGGACTGTTCAGAGTCATAGTGGAACAAGTAAATACATGGGCTGTGTTAGGGTAACTAAGAGTAGAAACAGGTGCATGTATACTTGCATGTACACCAATGCTAGGAGTATAGTTAATAAATTTTATGAGCTTGAAGTGCTAGTCAAGACATCAAAGGCAGATATTGTTGGGATATCAGGGACATGGTGCCACACAGACATAAGCAGTGCAGAACTGGAATTTGGGGAGTAAAATGTGTACAGAAAGGATAGGCAGGACAGGAAGGGAGAAGGGGTTATGCTGTTAATTAAGAAACACAAAATCTAAGGAAGTTTATCCAATTGATGTGGATGGACAATGCAATGTGAGTCTGTTTCGTGTGACATAAGCACTGGGAAAGGAAAAATGAGAGTAGGTTTGTTTTATAGGCCTAATGAATCTGATGAGTATAATGAGCAATTGTGCAGAGAAATAGAGTGAGCCAGTAAATTAGAGTGTCTTATAATGGGGGATTTTAATTTCCTGGATATTGACTGGAATTTGTGGGTTGGTCACTCACACACTAGCAATGATTTTGTGGATTTTTTGGATGATTGTTTTCTACAGCAGCATGTTCAGGAGGCAACTAGAGAGAGTAATACTCTTGATCTGATTATCAGTAGCGATTCTTCATGCAACAAGAATCTCCAGATAAAGGAACCACTACATGGCAGTGATCACAGAGTACTGATGTGGGATTTACTTAAAGATGTAACTATCATGAAGGGTAAAGGAAAGGGTTTTTCCTTTCGTAAATGTGACTACAGTGGTCTGAGACAGTATTCAAATTCTATAAGGTGGAACGAACTGATGATGTTACCGACAGGAAATTCAAAATGGGAATCATTCTAAGAATTAATCTTGGAAGCTACTAGGCTTTTCATACCAACAAAGAAATATTGTTCAAGATTTAGGCCTAAATGGATGTCAGATGAACTAATTAAACATGTGACGGAGAAGAAAAATGCATGGGATACATATAAATTAACATGTGACACAGACGTCTATGATAGATATAAGCTGATCTGTAACCAAGTTACAAAGGAGGTTAGGCAGGCAAAGGCAGATTACGAGAAATCTTTGGCAAAGGATGCACAGAAAAACAGCAAAGAGTTCTTTGCTGATTCATCCACTTCCTTCTAGAAACTCTAGAAGGAAGGGGATGAATCAGATTGGTCCACTTGATATCGGTGATTCACTGTTGATGATCCTGCTCAGGTAGCTAACAAACTAAATGAATATTTTGCATCGACATTCACACACGAGGAGTTGTTCAGTGAGGGGAATGCCAGAGGTGTATTCCACTCTTTCAGTAAGTTAGATAATCTTGTAATAACTGAGAGTAAAGTGGAGGAGAAATTGTTAAAGATAAACACAAGAAAGGGACCTGGGGTGGATGGAATCCATCCAGTTATATTAAAGGAGGTGGCAAAGGAAGTAAGCAAACCCTTAACCATAATTAGGAAAGCTTCCCTGGACTCAGGGGAGGTACCCATGGACTGTAGATGTGCAAATGTGACCCCAATCCACAAAGGAGGATCAAAGGAAGACACAGGTAATTAGAGACCTGTTAGTTTAACTTCTGTTCCAGGGAAATTAATGGAGGCACTGATTAAAGAAGCATTGCAGGATCATCTAGACAAGACTTCGGTTATAGCTCGGACGCAGCATGTGTTTGTTAAGGGGAAGTCTTGTCTGACTACCCAGCTTGTTGAAGATAAACACAAGCAAGGCACCTGGGGTGGATGGAATCCATCCAGTTATATTAAAGGAGGTGGCAAAGGAAGTAAGCAAACCCTTAGCCATAATTATGAGAGCTTCCCTGAACTCAGGTGAGGTACCCATGGACTGTAGATGTGCAAATGTGACCCCAATCCACAAAGGAGGATCAAAGGGAGATCCAGGTAATTACAGACCTGTTAGTTTAACTTCTGTTCCAGGGAAATTAATGGAGGCACTGATTAAAGAAGCATTGCAGGATCATCTAGACAAGACTTAAGTTATAGCTCGGACGCAGCATGTGTTTGTTAAGGGGAAGTCTTGTCTGACTAATTTGATTGGATACTATGATTTAGTCATAAAGGAACTGGATGATGCAAAGAATAACTTTGATATCATATATTTGGATCTTAGAAAAGCCTTTGATACTGTTGCTCATGGAAGACTGCTGCACAAATTGGAGTCTGGCATTGGAGGCAAATTGCTGCTATGGAAAAAGGGATGGTTGAGTGGGACAGAGAATGGTAATCTCTGTCCAACTCAACCATCCCAAGACAGAGAATGGTAATCAATGGACACTGCTCTTCGTGGACTAATGTTATTAGTGGAGTTTCTCAGGGTTCGGTGTTGGGTCCATTGTTGTTCTCTGTATTTATAAATGATATTGATGATGGTATATCAAGCTTAATGTCCGAGTTTGCAGATGATACAAAGGTTGGCAGTGTTGTTAAGGACACTACTGACGCTATGCTGCTGCAACAGGATCTGGAAAGGTAGAGCAGATGGGCTGAGAGGTGGCAAATGAAGTTTAACATTGACAAATGTAAAGTACTACATATGGGAAGCAGTAATCCCAGAGCAACGTATCAACTCTGTGGTACCACACTGACAGTGGTAGAGAATGAAAAGGACCTGGGGGTAATTGTACAGGCAAATATGAAGTTTTCTGAGCAGGCAAACGGTCTGCAAGAGTAGCTCATGGTGTCTTGTCAAAGATATACAGGAATTTTTCTAGCAGGGATAAGGAGGTGATTATGCACTTGTATAAGACAATGGTCAGGCCACACCTTGAGTACTGTATGCAGATCTGGAGGCCTCATTTTAAGAAGAATGTAGAGCTGTTGGAACGACTACAGAGAAGGAGAATGACTACACAACAAGATTAGTGAATGGAACAAAGTGTTGCTCTTAAGAAGAAAGGCTTAAGTTTTGCAAATTACAATGTCTGGAGACTAGACACCTGCGAGGTGATCTGATTGAGGTGTATAAAGCCTTGAATGGTTTGAGCATGCTCAACGCTGATGGGATCCTTTCTCTTGCTCAGTATAATCACCTGAGAGGGCATAAATTCAAATTGATGAAAGACGGTTGTAGGATAGATGTGCGGAAGTTTGCCTTGGGTGATTGATTGTTGGAACAAACTTCCATCTGTTGTTGTAGAAGTTGATAGCTTAAATAGATTCAAGGCAGAACTTGACAAACATTTGGAGCTAGTGGATGGGTGAAATAAGGGTTTTTTTTTTTTTTTTGGCTGATGCTATATAAGCTTGCTTTCTTGCGTCATGTGCCTTTGCTAATGCTAAACCCATGCTGTGTCTTAACTATTACTGCAGTCTTGTCTTGGGGACCTCCCCTGAATCTAAGGAAGCCATCATAATTATGGCTAAGGTTTTGGTTACTTCCCTTTCTGCCTCCTTTAATATAACTGGATAGATACCTTCCACCCCAGGTGCCTTTTTTTATGTTTAACTTCAACAATTTCTACTCCACTTTGCTCTCAGTTATTACAAAATAACTTAGCTCCCTGTTAGAATTTGTTAATCTTCTGGCACTCCCCTCATTGAATAACTCCATGTGTGAATGTACAAAGATGCAAATACTCATTTAGTTTATCAGCTACCTGAGCATGATCATCAATAGTCAACCCATCTATGTTAAGTGGTCCAATCTGATTCATCCCTTTCCTTTTAATGTTTACATAAGTAAAGAACTCTTTGCTGTTTTTATTTGCATCCTTTGCCAAAGATTTCTCGTAATCTGCCTTTGCCTGCCTAACCTCCTTTGTGACTTGATTACAGACTAGTAATCATCTACCATAGATACAGTTTATATCTACCGTAGGCTTCTGTGTCACCTGATACTTTATATGCATCCCATACATTTTTCTTCTCTGCCACGAGCCTCATTAATTCATGTGACATCCATTTAGGCCTAAACCTTGGACATTTTCATGATCAGTGGTTCAAAGACGGTAAATATAAGAACTGGCTCGACGATTATTTAAAATGTTTTTTTATATATATTGTAAATGCACGCAAACGGCTGAATTAAGTGATATTGAAAGGCATCCAAACGAAGCACAAGAGTCTTTTAGTTTTTAGAATCAGAGAGAATTGCCATTCAAGAAAATTGGCAATACAGAACGTGCAATGGCAGAAAGCAGCGCAGCATTTTTCATAGGTGAATGGAGGTTTTGTGGGGTCTGAAACTTATACAATTTTTGGGGCCCCTCTTTAAGAAAAAGAATGCAAAATTGCTTTGTATTTTTCTTAAAGCTGGTGGTCACTCAAACCATGGATGCCAGCAGCATGGTGCAAGTGCACCACCTTTGGATTTCAAAGTAATACACAATTTTTAATATTTTCATTAATTTATTGAAAAATTTAAACAATACAAATTCATTCTTTCAAAATACATATACTTTCCCCAACCGATCACGAAACGTTGGCTCGTCTGTACATGTAAATCAGCCAAACTTGACTTAATTAAAATATTGCACGTATTCGAAAATTTGGAGAACAAAAAATTGATTCTCACATGCACCACCTTGCAAAATATCCTGCGAGCACCCATGACTCCAACTCCACCCAATACGACAGTGTGACAGAGAAGTTGGAATGGAAAGAGACAGCGGTGTTAACCGATTGTGGTTAAAATATCTTACTTTTGCAAATCTTACAAAAACATATGACCATGGGAACATATTGTAGGGCCCCCCTTTCCAGGCTTGATAGGCCCATGCAAGTGAGTGGCCCTGAAGCTTAAGCTTCATTAGTTTCATTGTAAGTCTGCCTCTGCACATACTACTATTATTCTTTCCTTTTATAAATTTTTTTATATATTTCATAAACGTGTTTGTCTCGTGTGTTATATTGCCAAATGGTTGTAAATAATATATTATTGTCATTTTTTGTGATTAATACGTATTAATATTCACATGCTTTCCTAATATTCAAATGAAGATATTAATCAATAAAACATTATTTATGTGCATGTATAAGTGTTCCTAGGTCTATCTAAAAAAAAAAAAATCATTCAAACACCTGGTTACCATGTCTCCCTTACGATGATACCTGGATATGCCACTGTATCTTACTAAAGCCAAAACACTTCTTTTTATTTTTCATAGTTCATATCTATGCAAGTATTTCAGTCTTTCTTCTGGGAAAATATACCCCTTTTCTTTCTCTTACTTCTTAATTCATAGGACTTTATCTTTTTTCTTCTTTGATTTGTCAATGATATACAGGCCGGTGCCTCCATAGCCAGGTGGGCAGGAGCAGCAGTGCATAGCACACGCTTCTTGATTAGACTGGGGTTCGAGCCCATGACCACCAAATACAGAGGATGCGGAAAGGTCAGGGAATGACCACCGCACATCCCCTGAGCAATATGGCCTTAGTTGCTAATGCTCCTAAAAACCAAACAACAATGATATATACAGGAATTTTTCTAGCAGGGATAAGGAGGTGATTATCCCCTTGTATAAGGCAATGGTCAGGCCACACCTTGAGTACTGTAGACATGTCTGGAGGCCTCATTTTAGGAAGGATGTAAAGCTGCTGGAACAAGTACAGAGAAGGGCAACAAGATTAGTGAATGGAACAAATGGTTGCTCTTACGAAGAAAGGCTTAAGATTTGCAAATTACAGTGCTGGCGACTAGGCACCTGCGAGGTGATCTAATTGAGGTGTATAAGTCCTTGAATGGTTTGAGCAAGCTCAATGCTGATGGGATTCTGCCTCTTGCCCAGATTAATCACCTGAGGGGACATAAATTCAAATTGAGGAAGGGCAGTTGTAGAATAGATGTACAGAAGTTTGCCTTTAGCCAGCTTATGGTTGATTGCTGGAACAAACTTCCATCTGTTGTAGAAGTTGACAGCTTAAATTCAAGGCAGAACTAGACAAACGTTTGGAGTGAATGGATGGGTAAGCCCGGAAGGGCATTTTTTTTTTTTTTTTTTTTTTGCTGATGCTGTATAAGCTTGCTTTTTTGCATCATATGCCTCTACTAATGCTAATGTTCACAATATAATGGGAATAGGTTGTTTCCCTCCAGGCATCCTATCATTATAAAATGGATAGACTAAGAAAAAGAACTAGACTATTCTCATCCTAATCTATCCTCTAAAAAAGGCCAGTAGTTACTTCAAATTCATTACTATATATGTTTTTTCTTAAGCAACAGAAACAGTTTGAAGAATTTATTTCAAGGCAATAATGTAAGTTAAAAGCTGTCTATTCATCCATGTTGTTTTGTTGCATAATATATTTTTTAATATTTTGGCAACAGTGCTCCATATGACATTTTTAACTCAATTTTAAATGTATAGATATTGTTAAGACTTCTCTTTATTTAATGATGGTAAGTACTATAATAGTTTTGGTTGTTTTTATTTGTAATGTTTTTGCCATTATATAATTTTTTTTGAAAAATGGAAGACTTTTCAGTAAATATGGCTTATACAGATAAGTGAGTCTTTTGGTAAACAGAGAACTGACCTGTAATAGTAAAAACAGTAAAATTACTTTAATAATGTTTTTGAAGTTAGTATTTTCTTTAATTTGATAAATAATTTATTAATTAATAAATATGAATTCTAGCATTCAAACAAGTGGTTTAGGTGGATTAAAGCACAACACCGTCATCATAAGTTGGCCTTTTGGTTGGCGACAGTCATCTGATACAAGGACATGGAGGGTATTTCTTGGTATGACTCTTAAATTATAATGTTTTAAATTAAAAATAATGACTGAACAGAAATATTTCAAATTAGCAATACTTGCTTTATAAGATATAGAAGACAAAATAATATGTGATATAACACAAGGCATAACCTAATTCCATTAATAGCTTCAAAAATTGATTCTAATTGAAAAATATTTAGAGAAAATATTAAACTACAAATATTTTTGACATGATTTTTTATCTGCTGCATTACTGCAACTTCCCCACAGTAATGCAACATATAAAAAAATTAAAGAAAACATAAGATAGCAATGGCACCAGGACTTGAGGCTTTGAACTTTTTGTCCAACCAATAAAAATATTAGTGAGTAGTTCCCCTTGATATTTTAACAAAAAAAAAAAAAGTTAGCATTAATCACATAGCAAAAAAAATAAATAAATTGCTATACCACACCATGAATGATCCTAGAGGGGAAAAATTGTTACAGTATTGCATGAGGAAAAATTATTACAGTATTTATATTTCATAAAAAAAAAATATATCATTCTTGCTTATGCACTAAATATGCCTACTTAAAATTCTTATTTACACTTTATCTGGAATTACCCACACCTTTTCCCTTTGTGTTGTAGCAGACTCAAGACACCAATTGATAAGAACTAATACCAAATATTTGTGTTGGAATTCCTTTTAAGCAGAATGCAGACTTTGCTCTTTTTGTTTTGCTATTGATTAGATCTATGTGTTTGTCTTGTTTCAGATTGGTTATTTTATTAAGTTTACTGACATATATTCAGTTGAATTACTTCAGTCGATGAAATCCTTTGCACAGCTGGAATTTTCATCTATTTTTTCATGTGGTTTCAGTAATTTATCGGCACCTGAAATTTTACATGGATATCGAACCAATTTGTTTTGTGTATTGGTTTTTATAGTTTCATCATCTATAAAGTGTCGGTCAGATTTGGAGTTCTCTGAGAAATGCAGACAGGCTGCCAGGACAGCTCACGGGGTTTTGTCAATGATAAAGAGAAATTTTGCTAGCATGGATAAGGAGGTGATTATCCCATTGTATAAAGCAATGGGATAATCACCTCCTATGAACAAGCACAGTTCTGGAGGCCTAATTTTAAGAAGGGTGTAGGTAGAGCTTTTTGAATGAGTACCGAGAAGGGCAATGAGATTGGTGAGGAGAAATGAAAGTGCTCTTACCAAGAAAAGCTTAATTTCTGCAAATTTCAGCATCTGGAGAGCACCTGTGAGGTGTTTAAGGCTTTGAATGGATTGAGTGAGCTCAATGCTATTGGGATTCTTCTTCTTGCTTGGACTACACACATGAGGGAACACAATTTCAAATGAAGAAAGATGGTTGTAGAATAGATGTGATGTGAATGATGGTTGTAGAATAGATGAATAAATTTTTCTTTTGGCCAGTGGGCCAAAAGCAAACTGGAAATAATGACAGAACAAAACTTCCATCTGTTGTTGTGTAAGCTAACAGCTTGAATAAATTCAAGGAGGGACTGGACAGTCTATTGGAGGAGATCAATAGGTGAAATTGGAGGTGTCTCATTTTTTTTGGCTGATACTGTTATAAGCTTGCTTTCTTGCATCATCTGCCACTACTAATGCTAATGCTAAAAGCATGACTAAATTTATTCAATAATGAAGGAAAACAAGATCATAACATTACCATCTTCACATTTATCTTGTTCTAACTCAAATCAATCACAAGCTATCTAGAAAGGGAATTCAAATCTAAAGCATATGAAACACCATCTGAAATTGCCAAAACAAGCCACTCTGAGGTGGCTGAAAGAAATTATATGCCTGAGTGATTTATGATGTGGTCAATAATGAAGCTTTCTGTAAATTTTTCAAAGAAACTTTGAACACATTGATAACATTCACAGCCATAAAAAGCAGACACCAACATTGTGCGATATGACAGTTTGGATGGGGGGGGGGGGGGATTAAAGCAGTCCTGAAAGTTT
Organism: Mastigoproctus giganteus; assembly: GCF_048544385.1. NCBI lineage: Eukaryota > Metazoa > Arthropoda > Arachnida > Uropygi > Thelyphonidae > Mastigoproctus > Mastigoproctus giganteus. The sequence goes on from NC_143584.1 coordinate 3,305,289, forward strand.
CTCCATGTAAAATACACACTTTTTTTTATTACTTATTTTCTAACTAAAAAAACTAATTAGTTGAAATGTTATTTATTAGGGAAAAAAATTACTAAAAGAATTGTGATAACTATAAGCAAAGATTTCTACTTTCCACTTTAGGATCTTATAAATGCCATAGTTTAGCATTAGCAATAGTAGAGGTATGATTGACAAAAGAAAGCAAGCTTATATAGCATCAGCCAAATGAAAAAAATCCTTCTTGTTTCACCCACCCATCCATTCACTCCAGAAGTTTTTCTAGTTCAGCCTTGAATTTATTTAAGCTGTCAACTTCCACAACTTTCGGCAATGACTCAGCAAACGGAAAAGGACAATGATTTTGGGATACTGGAATATTCAAGGTCTTTCAACTAAAAGAAACTTTCTTCCGGATGAACTACAAAAATTCAATTTAGACATCGTTGTGTTATCGGAGACAAAGAAAAAGGGATGTGGAAAGGAAATAATGGGAGAATACTACCATTTTTGGAGTGGAATCAATAAGAGAGCAAGAGCAGGAGTTTCTATTGCTATTAAAAAGAAATTTTATGATCTCATTGGAACTGACAATGTATGGAAGAGAAATTTGTATTTTGGGAATATATGCCCTGACTAATGACATGGCTGATACCTTGAAGGGTGAATTTTGAGAGGATCTGAGAGAACTAATAGAAAAAATCCCTAAGAACAAAGACATATTTTTAATAGGGGATTTCAATGCAAGAGTAGGAACTGAAAAGAATAGCAAAGTTATTGGAAGATTTGGAGAGAAAGAGGAACGACAACAGAGATAGACTATTCAATCTTTGTGAACAGTTCAACTTGAGAATAAACAATGCATTTTTCCAACAGAGGGATATCCATAAATATACTTGGTCACAGGAGACAAAACAAATTAGATCAGTTATAGATTACATTATTTCAAAACATTCAGGGACATAAGTATTGAAAGATGTCAGAGTTTATAGAGGAGCCAAATGTGGATCTGACTATTTTCTTGTTAAAACTACACTGAGGTGGAACTGAATTAAGAAAATAAGCGTGGACAACCAACAATACTGGGAAGGAGAAATGCCATAAGTGAATCAATTTAACATTGAACTACTTCAGGATGACAGCATTAGAAACAACTTCACCCAGAGATTGGATGCTGTAATTAACATAGAGATAAAAGATAATACTGAAGAAATCTGTGAATATTTTAAAAATATTGTAAAAAAAAATCATATCAGAAATGGCTGGGTGATAGGAATGATGCAAAAATTTATGTTGAAAAGAAGAAAATAGCCAATCAGTTGGTAGTAGAAGCAAAAAATTAAGAATGAGAAAGGAAATGCATGACTATTAATAACAAATTGGGCTTCAAGCAATGAGCAGAATCGTTGAAGGTCCTTAAATACTTGAGATAACAGAATAAACACAATGCTGTTTTGCAATTAATACATTTGAAAGACTGGAAGGACTTTTGAAATAAGACTGGGAAGAGTTCAAGATGGTGGAGGATTTTGGTGTAGAAAACTTTGGCTTAAAAGCTTCTGTTAGGGAAGCGGAACTCCTGCTAAAGGAAGGAAGGAAGGAAGGAAGGAAGGAATGGAAAATCAACTGGACCTGGAGGAGTTTATATGAAAATTTTTAAATACGGAAGAGGAGTGGCTGTTCTTTAGCATTAGTAGAGTCATATGATACAAGAAAGCAAGCTATGCAGCATCAGCCAAAAAAAAAAAAAAAAAAACCACTACCATTTCACCCCTCCGTTCATTCGAAATACCAGTCCAGCTAAGCCCTAAATTTATTTAGACTATCAACTTCCACAACAAGGGATGGAAGTCTGTTCCACCAACTAACTACCAGCTGGCTAAAGGCAAATTTCCGCACATCTATCCTACATCTGTCTTTCCTCAATTTGAAATTATGCCCTCTCAGGTGATTATTCTGAGCAAGAGGAAGAATCCCATCGGCATTGAGCATGCTCAAGCCATTGAAGGCTTTGTACACCTCTATCAGATTACCTCGCCGGTGGCGCCTCCGTAGCCAGGTGGGAAGGAGCAGCAGTGCATAGCACATGCTTCTTGATTAGACCGGGGTTCGAGCCCATCACCACCAAATATTGAGGATGTGGAAAGGTCAGGGAATGACCACCGCATATCCCGGAGCAATATGGCCTTAGTTGCTAATGCTCCTAAAAACCAAACAACAAACAAACAACAACCTCGCTCAGTGCCTAGTCTCCAGATACTGTAATTTGCAAAACTTAAGCCTTTCTTCGTAAGAGCATCCCTTTGTTCTGTTCACTAATCTTGTTGCCCTTCTGTACTCGTTCCAGCAGCTCTACATCCTTCTTGAAATGAGGCCTCCACACCTGTATACAGTACTCAAGGTGTGGCCTGACCATTGCCTTATACAAAGGAATAATCACCTCCTTATCCCTGCTAGAAAATTCCTGTATATTTTTGACATGACACCATGAGCTACTCTTGCAGACCGTCTGCACTGCTCAGAAAACTTCATATCTGCCTGCACAATTACCGCCAGGTCCTTTTCATTTTCTACCACTGTCAGTGTAGAACCACAGAGTTGATACATTGCTCTGGGGTTACTGTTTCCCATATGTAGTACTTTACATTTGTCTGTTGTTAAGGTTCATTTGCCACCTCTCAGCCCATCTGCTCAACCTTTCCAGATCCTGTTGCAGCAGCATAGCATCAGTAGTGTCCTTCACAACCCTGCCAACCTTTGTATCGTCTGAAAACTTGGACATTAAGCTTGAAATACCATCATCAATATCATTTATAAATACAGAGAACAACAATGGACCCAACACTGAACCCTGAGGAACTCCACTAATAACATTATTCCACGATGAGCAGTGTCCATTGATTACCACTCTCTGTCTTCTCCCCCTCAACCATCCCTTTATCCATAGCAGCAATTTGCCTCCAATGTCACACTGCTCCAATTTGTGCAGCAGTCTTCCATATGCAACAGTATCAAGAGCCTTTCAAACATCCAAATAAATAATATCAAAGTTATTCCCTGTATCCAGTTCTTTTGTGACTGCATCATTGTATCCAATCAAATTGGTCAGGCAAGACTTTCCCTTAACAAAACCATGCTGTGTCTATAACTGAAGTCTTGTCTAGATGATCCTGCAGTGCTTCTTTAACTAGTGCCTCCATTATTTTTCCTGGAACAGAAGTTAAATTCACAGGTCTATAATTACTTGTGTCAGCCTTTGATCCTCCTTTGTGAATTGGGATCACATTTGCACATCTCCAGTCTGTGGGTACCTCCCCTGAGTCCAAGGAAGCTCTCATAATTATGGCTAAGGATTTGCTTACTTCCTCTGCTGCCTACTTTAATATAACTGGATAGATACTATCCAACCCGATTGCCTTTTTCATGTTTATCTTCGAAAATTTCTCCTTCACTTTCCTCTCAGTTATTACAAAATCATCTAGCTCACTGCCAGAGTTTACTTCACCTCTGGCATTCCCCTTCCTGAATAACTCCTCATGTGTGAATGTAGATGCAAAATATTCATTTAGTTTGTTAGCCACCTGAGCAGGATCCTCAACTGTTGAACCATCAATATCCAGTGATATTGATGGTTCAGACTACTGATAATCAGATCAAGAGTATTACTCCCTCTAGTTGCCCCCCGAACATGCTGATGTAGAAAACAATCATCCAATAAATCCACAAAAGCCTTGCTAGTATGTGAGTGACCAACCCACAAATTCCAGTCAATATCTGGGAAATTAAAATCTCCCATTATAAGACTCTCTGATTTACTGGCCCACTCTATTTCCCTGTACAGTTTCTTATTATACTCATCAGAGTCATCAGGCCTATAGCACACTCCTACTCTCAATTTTGATCTCCCAATGCTTATGTCACCAAACTGACTCGACACTGCACTGTCCAGTGATGTCAACTGGCTTCACTTCCTTGGATTTTATGTATTTCTTAACTAATAGCATAACCCCTCCTCCCTCCCTGTCCTGTCTATCCTTTCTGTACACATTGTACTCCCCAAATTCCAGTTCTGCATGCCTTATATCTGTGTGACACCACATATCTGATATCCCAACAATATCTGCCTTTGATGTTTTGAGAAATACCTCAAATTCGTCAAATTTATTTTCCAACTCCTAACTCCTAGCATTGGTGTATGTGCAAGTATACATGCACCTGTTCCTATTCTTAGCTACCCTAACACAACCCATGTGTTTTCTTGTACACAATGACTCCCAGCAGTCTCTGAAATATCCTGCATGTTGTTTTCCAGGCTGCTGCTCATTCCAATAGAAGCAGTGCAAGAATCACTTTCGCCTCTGCCAGTGGCTACTGTTAATCTATTACTCCTTGTATCCCTCCAAACTAGCAGTTTTCTGACCCACATAACTCTGTCTCAATAGCATCAGCAAATATTCTTGCACCCTTTCTATTTAAGTGTATCCCATCCCTGTAGAAGCAGTTTCTCCTGTTAACAAGTACAGACCAGGCTGAAAAAAATTCTATCCCTTATGATAAAAAAACTGTTAAATGGTATACTGAGAGGAGAAGAAATACTGACAGAAATGACAACAGGATATATCACATCAATTTATAAGAAGGGCAATCAGAAAAGCTGTTCAAATTACAGAGGAATATGCATCCTGAACCCGCTGTTAAAGATTCTCGGAAAATGGAACAGGAACCATTTAGAAGCCCGAATCGAGCTGTGAGAAGAACAAAGTGGTTTTTCAGCCAAGAGATCATGTATAGACCATATCTCAATAGTACAACAGATCCTTGAAAAATGCCAACCGAAAGGAAAAGAAATCTTTATGATTTTTATTGACCTTGAAAAGGCATATTACAGTGTCTCAAGAAAACTCTTATGGGAAGCACTGAAAGAGGCAAATATTGATGGACAACTGATTATTGTAATTAAAACAATTTACAGGAATAGCAGATGCAGAATTAAAGTGGTTGTCACCTGAATTCCACTTCAAAAAGCTTATTACAAGGCTGTTGCATGTCACCAACACTTTTCAAAATTTATATCAACATCTGCCTAAGATCCTGGTCAAAAAAAATGCTGATTAATAAGAACACCTATATTCACAATTTACTTTTTTGCAGATGATCAGGTGGCGATAGTGCAAGACTTAGAAGATTCAGACTATATATGTCATCAATTGTTTGAGGAATATAAACAATGGGGTCTAAAAATCACTTTTAGCAAGACTGAAATGTCTTCAGGATCAGGACACATTCTAAATATTGCAGGTGTTAAAATCAAAGTGATAAATTAAAATATTTGAGATCGATCTTACAAAGTGATGGATCATCCCAAGCAGAGATCAATAAGAGAATTGCAGATGGCAGAAAGGCTATCACTATGTTAAATTCTGATCCATGGAACAGAAATATCCTAAATAAAATAAAGAAATTTATATTTCAAACAATTGTACAGAGTCTTCTATTGTATGGAGCGGAAACCTGGACGTTGAATAGGCGAATGGAAAACAAATTGCTCTCCAGAAATGGATTTTTGGAGATGCTCAGCATGAACTTCTAGAAGAGACAGAAAATGAAATGAAGACATAAGAGAGAAAATGGAAGCGAAAAAGAATATTTGACACTATCAAAGAAAAGCATATAACATGGTATGGACATGGAAAATGGATGCAAGAAACCAGATATCCAAAGGCTATCCTGTTTACTATAGTCTTGGGGTAGTGCCTGGTTACTGATTAGCATTAGAAGAGGCATATGATACAAGAAAGCAAGCTTATGCAGCATCAGCCAAGGGGGGGAAAAAACCTCCCATTTCACCCCTCCATTCGTTCCAGATGCCTGTCCAGCTCAGTCTTAAATTTATTTAGGCTATCAACTTCCACAACAAATGATGGAAGTCTGTTCCACCAATCAACTACCCACTGGCTAAAGGCAAATTTCCACACATCTATTCTACAATTGTCTTTTCTCAATTTGAATCTGTGCCCCCTCAGGTTCTTAATCTGAGCAAGAGGAAGAACCTCATCAGCATTCAGTTTGCTCAACCCATTCAAGGCTTTATACACCTCAATCAGACCACCTCACAGGTGCCTACTCTCCAGGTGCTGCAATTTGCAGAACTTAAGCCTTTCTTGTTAAGAGCACCCCTTTGTTCCCCTCACCAATCTTGTTGCCCTTCTGTCTTCACTAATACTCATTCTAGCAACTCTACATCTTTCCTAAAATGAGGCCTCCAGACCTGTACACAGTACTCTAGGTTTGGCCTGACCGTTGCTTGTATAACGGGATAATCACCTGCCTGTTCCTGTGAGAAAAATTCCTATATATCATTGAGACTCCATGAATTACCCCCAGGTCTTTATCACTTTCCATGGTTATTGCTACCCATATGCAGTACTTTGCATTTGTCAATGTTAAACTTCAGTTGCCACTTCTCAGCCCACTTGCCCAACTTATCCGGATAGTTGGAATAGAATACTGTCTTTACAACCCTGCCAACCTTTGTATTATCTGCAAACTTGGACATTACTGATGAAGGTATATCAGTTTTATTGTTGATAAATATACAAAACAACAATGGCCCAACACCAAACCCTGGGGAACTCCACTAATAACATTTGTCCACGAAGAGCAGTGTCCATTGATTACCACTCTCTGTTGTCTCCCACTCAACCATCCCTTTATCCATTGTAGCAATTTACCCTTAATGCCATACCTCTCCAATTTGTATAGCAGTCTTCCATGTGTAACAGTATCAAAAGCTTTCCTGAAATCCAAGTATATGATATCAAAATTATTTTGGCATTCAGTTCCTTTGTGACCACATCATAGTATCCAATCAAATTGTTCAGACAAGACCTCCCTTTAACAAACCATGCTGTGTCTTAACTATTACTGCAGTCTTGTCTAGATGATCCTGCAATGCTTCTTTAGCATTAGCATTAGTAGAGGCATTTGATGCAAGAAAGCAAGCTTATGCAGCATCAGCCAAAAAAAACCACTTCCACTTCACCCCTCTGTTCGTTCAAAATACCTGTTCAGCTGAGCCTTAAACTTATTTAGGCTATCAACTTCCACGACAAGGGATGGAAGTCTGTACCACCAACCAACCACTCGCTGGCTAAAGGCAAATTTCCGCACGTCTGTCCTACATCTGTCTTTCCTCAATTTGAATTTATGCCCTCTCAGGTGATTATTCTGAGCGAGAGGAAGAATCCCATCAGCATTGAGCATGCTCAAACCATTCAATGCTTTATACACCTCTATCAGATCACCTCGCTGGTGCCTAGTCTCCAGACACTGTAATTTGCAAAACTTAAGCCTTTCTTCGTAAGAGCACCCCTTTGTTCCATTCACTAATCATGTTGCCCTTCTCTGTACTCGTTCCAGCAGCTCTACATCCTTCTTGAAATGAGGCCTCCAGACCTGTATACAGTACTCTAGGTGTAGCCTACCATTGCCTTATACAAGGGAATAATCAGCTCCTTATCCCTGCTAGAAAAATTCCTATATATCATTGACAATACACCATGAGCTACTCTTGCAGCCCGTCTGCACTGCTCAGAGAACTTCATATCTGCCTGCACAACCACCCCCAGGTCCCTTTCATTCTCTACCACTGTCAGTGTAGTACCACAGAGCTGATACGTTGCTCTGGGGTTGCTGTTTCCCATGTGTAGTACTTTACATTTGTCAATGTTAAACTTCATTTGCCACCTCTCAGCCCATCTGCTCAACCTTTCCAGATCCTGTTGCAGCAGCATAGTGTCAGTAGTGTCCTTGACAACCCTGCCTACCTTTGTATCGTCTGCAAACTTCGACATTAAGCTTGATATACCATCATCACTATCATTTATGAATACAGAAAACAATAATGGACCCAACACTGAGCCCTGAAGGACTCCACTAATAACATTTAGTCCACGATGAGCAGTGTCCATTGATTACCACTCTCTGTCTTCTCCCCCTCAGCCACCCCTTTATCCACAGCAGCAATTTGCCTCCAATGTCACACTGCTCCAATTTGTGCAGCAGTCTTCCATGTGCAACAGTATCAAAAGCCTTTCTAAGATCCAAGTATATAATATCAAAGTTATTCCCTGCATCCAGTTCCTTTGTGACCGCATCATATTATCCAATCAAATTGGTCAGGCAAGACTTCCCCTTTACAAAACCATGCTGTGTCCGAGCTATAACTGAAGTCTTGTCTAAATGATCCTGCAGTGCTTCTTTAACTAGTGCCTCCATTAATTTTCCTGGAACAGAAGTTAAACTCACAGGTCTATAATTGCTTGTGTCAGCCTTTGATCCTCCTTTGTGAATTGGGGTCACATTTGCACATCTCCAGTCTGCGGGTACCTCCCCTGAGTCCAAGGAAGCTCTCATAATTATGGCTAAGGGTTTTCTTACTTCCTCTGCTGCCTCCTTTAATATAACTGGATAGATCCCATCCACCCCGGGTGCCTTTAAACAGTGATTCCATTATTTTCCTCGGAACACAAGTTAAACTAACAGGTCTATAGTTACTTGTGTCACCTTTTAAAACCCCCTTTGTGAATTGGTGATATTTGCACACCTCCAGTCCATGGGGACCTTCCCCGAGTCCAATTAAGCTCTCATATTTATCGCTAAGGGTTTGCTTACTTCTTCTGCTGCCTCCTTTAATATAACTGGATAGATGCCATCCACCCCAGGTGCTGTCCTTATGTTTAATTTCAACAATTTCTCCTCCACTTTGCTCTCAGTTACTAAAAAATCACTTAGCTCCCTGTTAGAGTTTGATAAACATCTGGCACTCCCCCCATTGAATAAATGCTTTATGTGTGAATGTAAATGCAAAATACTCATTCAGTTTATCAGCTACCCTAGCATGATCATCAGTAGTCAACCCATCTATGTTAAGTGGTCCAATCTGATTCATCCTTTTCCTTCCAAAGTTTCCATAAGTAAAGAACTCCTTGCTGTTTTTCTTTGCATCATTTGCCAAGGATTTCTCGTAATCTTCCTTCACCTGCGTAACCTCCTTGGTGACTTGATTACAGACTAGTTTATATCTGTTATAGGCTTCTGTGTCACCTGATAATTTATATGCCTCCCATACATTTTCATTCTCTGCCACCAGCCTTATTAGTTCATCTGACATCCATTTAGGCCTAAACCTTGAACAGTATTTCTTAGTTGGAATGAAAAGCATGGTAGCCTCCAAGATTAAGTCCGTGAAGGCCCATTTAGAATTCAATGTTGGTCACATCATCAGTTGATCCAACTGTACAGAATTTAAAAACTGTCTGAGACCAATTTAGTTACCTTTAAGAAAGCAAAAGCCCTTCCCTTTAGCCTTGATCGTAGTTACATCTTTAATAATTCCGACATCAGTACATTGTGATCACTGTCACCTGCGGCGCCTCCGTAGCCAGGTGGGAAGGAGCAGCAGTGCGTAGCACACGCTTCTTGATTAGACCGGGGTTCGAGCCCGTCACCACCAAATACGGAAGATGCGGAAAGGTCAGGGAATGACCACCGCATATCCCGGAGCAATATGGCCTTAGTTGCTAATGCTCCTAAAAAACAAACAGTTTAAACTGTCACCTGCTGATTTCTTAATGCATGAATAATCACTGCTGATAATCATATCAAGAGTATTACTCCCTCCGGTTGCCTCTCAAACTTTGGTGCTGTAGAAAACAGTCATCCAATAAATCCACAAAAGTCTTGATAGTGTGCGAGTGGCCAATCCACAAGTTCCCATCAATATCTGGAAAGTTACAATCCCCCATTATAAGACATTCTGATTTACTGGCCACTCTATTTCTCTGTACAATTGCTCATTATACTCATCAGATTCATTAGGCCTAAAACACACACCTACTCATTTTTCCTTTCCCAGTGCTTATGTCACACCAAACAGACTCAACATTGCATTGTCCCCCAACATCAATTTTATGCACTTCCTTATATTTTGTGTTTCTTAACTAACGAAATAACCCCTTCCTCCCTCCCTCCTTCCTTCCTTCCTGTACACATTGTACTCTCTAAATTCCAATCCTGCACTGCTTATGTCAGTGTGACACCACATCCCTGATATCCCAACAACATCTGCCTTTGATGTCTTGACTAGCACTTCAAGCTCATCAAATTTATGAACTATACTACTAGCATTGGTGTACATGCAAGTATACATGCACCTGTTTCTACTCTTAATTACCCTAACACAGCCCATGTATTTATTTGTTCCACTATGACTTCTAGCAGTGCTGGAAATCTTTGCTGCCTTGCTTTCCAGACTGCTGCTCATTCTAATAGAAGCATCCTGGAATGGATACCTCCTGGAAGAAGGAGAAGGGGAAGACCTAGGAGGACATGGATGGACAAAATACGGGAGTTTTATGACAGCCCGAGGCTTAACCGACCAAGATACCTTGTCAGGGAATGACCACAGCATATTCCGCAGCAATACGGCCTTAGTTGCTAATGCTCCTAAAAACCAAAAGAATAAACAATAACAAACAAAAACCAAGATACCTTGAATCGCATTTTATGGCAGGAAAAAATTCTTACCAAAAAATAACTGAGGAAACGCATTGTAAAAGTAGGCTGAGGAAACGCATTGTAAATGGAAACACTTCTCTTGAAGAAGCACTTCCACAACGACAGATGAAATTTAATTCCAGCTATCTACCTCTCGCTGGCTAAAGGCAAATTTCCACACATCTATTCTACAACTGTCATTCCTCAATTTTAAAAACAGCAACCCTTTGTTCCATTCACTAATCTTGTTGCCCTTAGCATTACCATTAGTAGAGGCATTTGATGCAAGAAAGCAAGCTTATGCAGCATCAGCCAAAAAAAATAAAATATTAAATAAAATAAATAAATAAAAAATAACCACTTCCACTTCACCCCTCTGTTCGTTCAAAATACCTGTTCAGCTGAGCCTTAAACCTATTCAGGCTATCAACCTCCACGACAAGGGATGAAAGTTTGTTCCACCAACCAACCACCCGCTGGCTAAAGGCAAATTTCCTCACATCTATCCTACATCTGTCTTTCCTCAATTTGAATTTATGCCCTCTCAGGTGATTATTCTGAACAAGAGGAAGAATACCATCAGCATTGAGCATGCTCAAACCCTTCAAGGCTTTATACACCTCTATCAGATCACCTCGCTGGTGATTAGTCCCCAGACACTGTAATTTGCAAAACTTAAGCCTTTCTTCGTAAGAGCACCCCTTTGTTCCATTCACCAATCTTGTTGCCCTTCTCTGTACTTGTTCCAGCATCTCTACATTCTTCTTGAAATGAGGCCTCCAGACCTGTATACAGTAATCTAGGTGTGGCCTGACCATTGCCTTATACAAGGGAATAATCACCTCCTTGTCCCTGCTAGAAAAATTCCTATATATCATCGACAATACACCATGAGCTACTCTTGCAGCCCGTCTGCACTGCTCAGAAAACTTCATATCTGCCTGCACAACCACCCCCAGGTCCCTTTTATTGTCTGTCAGTGTAGTACCACAGAGTTGATACGTTGTTCTTTCCCATATGTAGTACTTTACATTTGTCAATGTTAAACTTCATTTGCCACCCCTCAGCCCATCTGCTCAACCTTTCCAGATTCCGTTGTAGTAGCATAGTGTCAGTAGTGTCCTTGACAACCCTGCCAACCTTCGTATCGTCTGCAAACTTGGACATTAAACTTGATATACCATCATGAATATCATTTATAAATACTGAAAACAATAATGGACCCAATACTGAACCCTGAGGGACTCCACTAATAACATTAGTCCCCGATGAGCAGTGTCCATTGATTACCACTGTCTGTCTTCTCCCCCTTCAACCACCCCTTTATCCATAGCAGCAATATGCCTCCAATGCCACACTGCTCCAATTTGTGCAGCAGTCTTCCATGTGCAACAGTAACAAAAGCCTTTCTAAGATCCAAGTATATAATATCAAAGTTATTCCCTGCATCCAGTTCTTTCGTGACTGCATCATAGTATCCAATCAAATTGGTCAGGCAAAACTTCCTCTTAACAAAACCATGCTGTGTCTGAGCTATAACTGAAGTCTTGTCTAGATGATCCTGCAGTGCTTCTTTAACCAGTGCCTCCATTAATTTTCCGGAAACAGAAGTTAAACTAACAGGTCTATAACTACTTGTGTTGCCCTTTGATCCTCCTTTGTGAATTGGGGTCACATTTGCACATCTCCAGTCCATGGGTACTTCCCCTGAGTCCAACGAAGCTCTCATAATTATGGCTAAGGGTTTGCTTACTTCCTTTGCTGCCTCCTTTAATATAACTGGATAGATCCCATCCACCTCAGGTGCCTTTCTTGTATTTATCTTCAACAATTTCTCCTCCACTTTACTCTCAGTTATTACAAGATTCTCTCGCTTACTGCCAGAGTTGAATACACCTCTGGCATTCCTCTCGCTGAATAACTCCTCATGTGTGAATGTCGATGCAAAATATTCATTTAGTTTGTTAGCTACCTGAGCAGGATCATCAACAGTTGACCCATCCATATCAAGTGGACCAATTTGATTCATCCCCTTCCTTCTAGAGTTTACATAGGTAAAGAACTCTTTGCTGTTTTTCTTTGCATCCCTTGCCAAAGATTTCTCGTAATCTGCCTTTGCCTTCCTAACCTCCTTTGTAACTTGGTTACAGATCAACTTGTATCTATCATAGGCTTCTGTGTCACGTGTTAATTTGTATGTATCCCACGCATTTTTCTTCTCTGCCATATGTCTCTTTAGTTCATTTGACATCCACTTAGGCCTAAACCTTGAACAATATTTCTTAGTTGGTATGTAAAGCAGTAGCTTTCAAGATACGTTCTTTGAATGCTTCCCATTTTGCATTTGCTGTTGGTAACATCATCAGTTGGTCCCACTGTATAGAATTTAAATACTGTCTCAGTCCATCATAGTCGCCTTTACGAAAGCAATAACCCTTCCCTTACCCCTAATGGTAGTTACCTCTTTGAGTAAATCCCACTTCAGCACACTGTGACCACTGCCACCTAGTGGTTAATTTACCTGCAGATTCTTAATGCATGAAGAATCACTACTGATAATCAAATCAAGAGTATTACTCTCTCTAGTTGCCTCCCGAACATGCTGATGTAGAAAATAATCATCCAATAAATCCACAAAAGCCTTGCTAGTGTGTGAGTGACCAGCCCCCAAATTCCAGTCAATATCTGGGAAATTAAAATCCCCCATTATAAGACTCTCTGATTTACTGGCCCACTCTATTTCCCTGTACAATTTCTTATTATAGTCATCAGAGTCATTAGGCCTATAGCACACTCTCTTCTGCCCTTCTCTGTATTTGTTCTAGTAGCTCAACATCTTTCCTAAAATTAGGTCTCCAGACCTGTATGCAGTACTTAAGATGTGGCCTGACCATTGCCTTATCCAAGGGGATCTTGTAATCACATCTTTATCCCTGCTAGCAAAAGGAATTTTGCTCACCCAAGAGTAGCTTATGGGGTCATTGACATGAGCCCATGAACTACTCTTGTAGCCTGTCATTACTGTCAGAATACTTCATATCTGACTGCACAATTTCTCCCCGGTCTTTTTCATTATCCACTACCCTCAGTGTAGTACTCATATTTGGGATGTTACTTTGGAGTTACTGCTACCCATATGCAGTACTTTGCATTTGTCAATGTTAAAACTTCAGATGCCACCTCTCAGTCCATTATGCTCAACTTTTCAGATCCAGCTGCAGTCTACCCAACAATCTACCCAACCTTTGTATCGTCTGCAGACTTGGACATTAAGCCTGATATACCTTCATCAGGGGTTTAGAGGGGAACAGGTATCCTGTGTGTTAACAGACACTCAGTCTAAAACACTGACGGATCCAATATCTTTCTATTACAGAAGATTTTGGAGAAGTCCAGTTGGCCTGCCTCCCTAAAATTCACTCATGCACACCTTCTCGATGGTAAGCCCTGTTACGTCACTTAGGTGGAAACGAATGTGTAGAGTGGTTCTCTTCGTGATGCCTGGTCAGCGTGAAAAGGAAAAGACCAAACCCTCCAGCATATGACAGCACGACAAAACAAATGGCCCTCAGTCTCCAGCGGCTTTCACTCCCCCTCTTACGGCAGTGAGAGGATCAGAATGGAAGCAGAGGGTACTAAGAATCTCTGGATATGACCAGGCTGCCATGGACGGAAACTGAACTTGGCCTGTTACAACGTAAGATCACTCATCAATGAAGACAGGATATTAGAGCTGGAAAAGGAATTAGAAAATGTGAATTGGAATATCATCGATTTGGCTGAAACAAGAAGAAATTAATCATTTATAAGTTTATCAAGTGGAAATCTGCTGAACACCAATGGAAACAGTGAAAGGAGTGAAGGTGAAGTTGGGTTTCTGGTCCATAAAGATTTAAAAAACAATATTTTGGAATTAAAAAGTACATCACCAAGGGTGTCAAGACTAATACTCAAGATTTCTAAGAGGTACAAGCTAAAGTTTATAATGATTTATGCACCAACATCAAGCCATGATGATGAAGAGGTTGAAGAAATGTACACCGAAATTGAGAGTCTTCTAGATGAGCAGAAAACCCACTACACTATTATTATGGGAGACAGGGGAACTATAGGAAATTTTGGAATTGGTGAAAGAAATGAAAGAGGTGAAAGACTTGTGGAATTTGCAGAATCTCAAGGACTGTCAGTAATGAACACTTTTTTCAAGAAAAGGGTGAACAGAAAGTGGACATGGAAGAGTCCAAATGGATTAACTACTAATGAAATCGACTTCAAACTCACTAACAGAAGATATATTGTGAATGATGTCCTGAATAAGGTAAATGTTGGAAGTGATCACAGAATGGTAAGATGTACACTTGATATAGATGTAGGAAAGGAAAGGAAAAAACTGACTCGAGTAAATAATACAAAGGTCTTTGAGATAACAGAAGAGGGGATAAAGCAGTATGTACTGGAACTTAAGAACAAGTTTGAGCTTCTGTAGACTGCTGAGGACCAAGATATCGACGAGGAATATTACAACTTTTTGAAAGTGATAAAGCCCAAGAAACCTATAGGGAAAAATAAATCCAAAGAAGAAAAAATTAGTCAAGAAACACTTGTCATGATGAACCGAAGACGACAAATGAAAAGCAAGAAAAACACTGACAGGGAGAAAATTGAGTATACTGAGTGATGCAAAGCCATTAGAAAGAGACTCAGAGAGGACATAAGAAGATTTAACACAAGAAAAGTAGAACAAGCATTAAGGGAAAACAAAGGATTTAAATCAGCAGCCATGAGCAGTAATACAGAAAGACAAATGATACTGAAACTGAAGAATAGCGATGGTGTACTTATAAACAGCAGAGAAGGCATAATTCAAATAGCAGAAGACTACTATAGAGAATTATACAAGGAGCGAGGGAATGATGCCAGCAGTGGGGAAGATGGATTGCAAATTAGCAACACATATGACATACCCAATATTCTTCCTGATGAGGTAGAACATGCATTGAAGAAAATGAAGAATCAGAAAGCCCCGGGGGAAGATGAAGTTACTGTAGAGTTGTTAAAATTGGGAGGAAGAGACATAACACAAAAACTGGCAAGGCTCTTCACAAAGTGCATTAGAAAAGGTGTGACACCTAAGCAGTGGAATAATGCAATCATAGTTTTGCTACATAAGAAAGGAGATAAATCCTAAATTGGAAATTATAGACCAATTAGCTTATTATCCCACATCTACAAGTTGTTCACAAGGGTCATTACTAACAGATTAGAAAGAATACTTAATGAGAATCAATCAAAAGAGGAAGCTGGCTTTAGGACAGGATTCCCAACTATGGATCACCTTCACGTAATATCACAGCTAATGGAGAAAGCAAATGAATATAAAACACCATTATGCTTGGCATTTGTGGATTATGAAAAGGCATTTGACTCCATGCAGCGTAAGGCAATGTTTCGGGCACTGGAAAGACAAGGCATAGATACCCCCACATATTATGATTTTGAAGAAAATATATGAGAATGCTACCTCCATTATTAGACTAGACAAAGACAGTAGGAAATTTAAAATCGAGAAAGGAATTCGACAAGGAGACACAATATCTCCGAAGCTGTTTACTGCTGCCCTTGAGGAAGCTTTCAGAAGATTAGACTGGACACAGAAAGGAGTCAATGTGAACGGAGAGTACCTAAACCATTTACAATTTGCAAATGACATTGTGGTCATAAGCCACGATCCCAAAGAATTAGAGGAAAATCTTAATCACTTATGCAAAGTTAGTAGGGATTTTGGACTAAAGATGAATATAAACAAAAGTAATGATGAATAAGTATGCCACAGAAAGGGAAATAATGATTGAAGGAGCAGTAATTGAAAAGGTGGAGTCATATACTTATCTGGGACAAGTTATTAGCTGTAATAATGATAAATGGCTGGAAGTCAAGAGAAGAATAAATTTTGGATGGATAGCATTCAGGAAATATAGTCACATACTGAGGAGCAATATTCCAGTTTGTCTGAAACATAAAATAATGAACTAATGTATCCTACCCACCAATGGAAGTGAAACTTGGGCACTCACCAAAAGAATGGAAGAGAAGCTGAGAACTACACAGCGAAGAATGGAACAAATTATATTGGGAATCAGACTGTTAGATAAGAAGAGAAACACATGGATTAGGCAGCAAACTCAAATAAAGGACATTCTTGTCAAAACTAAAGAACTAAAATGGTCTTGGGCAGGACACATAGCTCGAAGACATGATAACAGAATGGTACCCAAGAGGAGCTAGAAGAAAACCTGGAAGACAAAGGCAGAGATGGATAGATGAAATTCATGAGTTTGGGGGTAGTAAATGGATGGCCAGTGCTCAAAACAGAATGAACTGGAAAGTTGCTGGAGAGGCCTTCATCCTGCAGTGGATTGAAAATGGCTGATGATGATGACCTTCATCAATATCATTGATAAATACAGAAAACAATGGGCACAACATGGACCCCCTGGTGAACTCCACTAATAACATTTGTCCATGAAGAGCATGAATTTGTCCATTGATTACCACTCTGTCTTCTCCCATCAACCATCCTTTTTTCCATTGTAGCAACTTGCCCTTAATTCCATACTGCTGTAAATTTTACAGTAGTCTTTCATGTGCAACAGTATCAAAAGCTTTCCTAAAATCCAAGTATATGATATCCAAATTATAAGCTTCTGTGTCACATGTTAATTTATATGTATTCCATGCATTTTTCTTCTCTGCCACAAATCTCATTAGTTCATCTGACATCCATTTAGGCCTCAATCTTGAGCAGTATTTCTTAGTTGGTATGAAAAACCTACTAGCTCCAAGATTAATTCCTTGAATGCTTCCCATTTAGAATTTGCTGTTGGTAACATCTAGAATTTAAACACTGTGTGAGACCACTGTAGTCACCTTTACAAAAGCAAAAAACCCTTCCCTTTACTCCTGATGGTAGTTACAGCTTTGAGTAAATCCCATATCAGTTTACTGTGATCACTGCCACTTAGTGGTTCCTCTATCTGCAGATTCTTAATGCATGAACAATCATTGCTAATAAGCAGATCAAGAATATTACTCCCTCTGGGTTGCCTTTTGAACATGCTGCTGCAGAAAACAGTCATCCAATAAATCCCCAAAAGTATTTTTAGCATGTGACCGACAAACCCACAAGTTCCAATCTGTATGTGGAAAGTTAAAATCCCCCATTATAAAACAATCTAATTTACTGACCTGCCTTATTTCTCTGTACAGTTGTTCATTGTACTCATTAGTCATTCGGCCATTAACACACTCCTGCTCTCAATTTTGTTTTAGTATTAGTATTAGCAAAGGCAGTATGGTGCAAAGAAGCCTATGGCTTATGCTGAACCATCAAAAAAATATTAAAATAATAAAATAAAATAAAAAAATAAGAATAAAATTAAAATAATAATAATGATTAATAAGAGAAAAGAAATAGACAGTCTATGCATTTCTCTTCTCCCATAGGTAATTCAGCTGACCTTTGAATTTCTCCACACTGTCAGCCTCTACCAGCCATGTGGGTAACTTATTCCAGTAATTTATAACTTGCTGGTTAAAATAAAACTTCCTGCAATCCAGTCTAAATATCCCCCCCTCCATAACTTGAAATTATGGTCCCTTGTTTTTGAATAATTTATAACTGTCTAAATTGTGTCCTCATTCATTTTGCTTATGCCTCTCAGAGCCTTAAAGACCTCAATCAAGTCTCCTCTAAGGTGTCTAGTTTCCAAGCTGTGCAACCCACATATTCGAAGTCTTTCCTCATATGGACGCCCCTTTTGCTCATCTCACCAAGCAAGTTATTCATCTTTGGACCCTTTCAAGAAGGTGCGGTCTCCATACTTGAACACAGTATTCTAAGTGTGGTCTGATAATAGCCTTATATAATGGAATTATCACATCCTTATCTCTACTAGGAAATGTTCGATAAATCATCGTTAGGACACC
This sequence comes from Mastigoproctus giganteus, assembly GCF_048544385.1. NCBI lineage: Eukaryota > Metazoa > Arthropoda > Arachnida > Uropygi > Thelyphonidae > Mastigoproctus > Mastigoproctus giganteus. Next base: position 3,323,829 of record NC_143584.1, read on the forward strand.
ATGGAACTTTCTTGCAACTAGGCTACAATGCTCGAAGAACTTCATGTCTGATCATATCGTGACACCCAATTCCCTTTCATCCACTACTGGCTTTAGTTCATCACCACCAAGTGTATAAGTTTTTTTGGGGTTACTCTTCCCAGGTGCAATACCTTACACTTTGCTAGATTAAATCAAAGCCACGTTTCTGACCATCCCTGAAGTCTACATGGGTCACTCTGAAGAAGCTCTGCTTGACAGTGATCATTAACTACTCTTTCAATCTATACATCACCTGCAAATTTAGCCATCACATCCTCTATCCCTTCATCAATATCATTTAAGAAAATCAAAAACAATAGTGGTGCTAATGTTTGTTTGTTACTTGGTTTTTAGGAGCATTAGCAACTAAGGCCATATTGCTCTGGGGATATGCAGTGGTCATTCTCTGACCTTTCCGCATCCTCCGTATTTGGTGGTCACGGGCTCGAACCCTGGTCTAATCAATAAGCGTGTGCTCCTGCCCACCTGGCTACGGAGGCACCCAGTGCTAATGTGATGCTTGGGGTACCCCCACTTCTTACATCAACCCAATCTGAGGAATAACCATTTATCACAACCCTCTGCCTTCTGCTCTGAAGCCATTTAGCTGTCCATCTAAGGATAACTGCTCATGTGGGACTGAGTCAAATGCTTTGCTGAAATCCAAATAAACAATGTCAAAATTATTCCCCAAGTCCACCTCTTGCGTGACCCTGTCAAAATAGCTAACCAGATTAGTTAAACACAATTCCCCCCCTTGACAAAACCATGCTGAGTATCCTTCAGAATTCCATTTCTATCTAAAAGATCCTGAATTCCACCCTTGATCATTGTCTCCATGATTTTCCCTACCACTGAAGTTAGACTAACTAGCCGGTAATTTCCCATTTTAGTCTTAGAACCGCCCTTATGTATTGGAGATATATTGGCACTTTTTAAATCCAATGGAATCACTCCTGAGTACAGTGATGCTCTCATAATTAGCCTCACTTGTTCAATGCACTCACTTGCCAACTCCCTTAAGATTATAGTGTATATGCCATCAACCCCAGGAGTCTTACTCTCCTGTAGGCTGGAAAGTTTTTTTCATTTAATAAACATGTGAAATTTCACCATTATTAGTTACATGTTTTTCACTTCACTACCATAATTTCTCATTGATGTTAAAGCTCTTTGCCAGCAATTTCTTATAGTCTGCCTTTGCCAACCTAACCTTTTCTGTGACACTATTACAGATCAATTTGTAGCTGTTATAGGCTTCAGTACTTTTTATTGCTCTTTAACTTTTCCATGCCATCTTTTTCTGCTCAAGTAATCTGGCAGCTTCATTATTCATCCAACTTTGTGGTTGAATAATGAAGTGGAGTATTTTTTTAATGTTATATAAGCATTCAAGGCTTCTGTGATTAATGTTTTAAAGGTATACCATAATTCAATTGTATTTGCTCTCTGTGAAATATCTACTCAGTTAATAGAGGCCATGTAGCATCTTAAGCCGTCGTAATTTCCTTTCCTGAAATATAACCCATTCCTTTGCCTTTAACTACTGCTACATCTCTCTTTAATCTCACCATAGAACTCTGTGTTCACTTCCTGTACTGTCAGTCTTATTATGTCATCTAGTTCATGGGTGATGATGAGATTTCTAGAGTATTCTTTTCCCTGACATATTGATACAAATAGTAATCATCTAGTTGATTTAAAAATTTTGTGGAGTTTCCTTCCCATTTGCTCCTATCAATTAGAGGCAAATTAAAATCACAAATAATAAGACATTCATGCTTACTTGCCCATTCCATTTGCATGTTGAGGCTGTCATCATAATCTTCACAATCACCTAGCCTTTAGATTACTCACACTCTCATTATACTTTTGCTTCCAACTATCTCGCACCATGCAGATTCTGTACTAGCATGCAAAACGTCTGAATCCAGCAAAGCTTTCATCGTTCTCAGGCTAGTTTTGATACACTAGCTTATCCGGAAGCCTGCTTAGAGAGTTACCAATAGGTTTAGTCCAGTGTACTGCCTAGCAGAAGGCCTTTGAACACCTTTTGGAGTTGTCCCCTCAAAATGTAAGGAAGATTGGATCTTACCATTATGTCCATCATAACCCCAAAAGACATCAATCATACTGCATGATGGAAAAGTTGGGGAGTTGCCCAAGCTTTGCTGTGGAGACTAAACAAGGGTTTCACCACTTCAGGTCTCCAATAAGCAAAGTATGGTATTGCCCCAGTTGATGAGAATCATCTACCACCCAGCATTGCTTGGTAACACTGAGAGGCAGCAATTCTCTGTATGATGTGGATGCCACAGCTCGACCCCTGCTTACATTGGTTCACACCTGGATGGTCACCTCCAGTACATTGGGTGCTATTTTTCAGTTCTTGCACATGGGTGTTATACCCAGGGTTACTAACAGTTCCACCGCTGGGTGCAAGTAGAACCGGACTTCACCGAAATTTGGTCCACTTGACTTGAGAGTCACCTGAATATTAGTTCCATCAGCACGAGAAATCACAAAATTATTATGAAATTGTGGATAAGCTAATTTTAGTATGCGGAGAGTTGGGATGCAACATGTTGTTAAAGCTTCATTTCCTTCATTCCCATTTAGACTTTTTTTTCCTGAAAACTTGGGAATGGTCTCCGATGAACATGGTGAAAGATGTGCCCTAACCATGGCCTTATACAATGGGATGATCACTTCTTTGTCCCTGCTGAAAAAGTTCCAATTTTTCATTGACCAAACACCATGAGGCTGTTCTAGCAGCTTGGTTGCACTGCTGTCTGAGCAGTTCAACCAAGCTGCTAGAACAGCCCCTTAGAATCTTCAAATTAAATTACCCCTTAAATAATATAATTATCCCTTAGAATCTTCAAATTAAATTTTCCATAAGGTTTAGATTGATGAATGTTCTTGTTGGTACCCATGTTAACAGGTTTTTACTACTTTGATGGCTGAGAAGTCAAAGTTGACCCCCCCCCACAACAAATAAAATTGGGCTGACCTTTTCTTTTCCATCACTATTTATATTAATTACTAATTTTCTAAGGTAATTGCACACTGTCCTAAGTCTGCATATGGATTTTCTTACATCCTTTATCATTTATTTACTTATTTAGCCATCCTTTATTTTATCATTTGTTTCTTTAATCTCCCTTCTCTTAGATTGAGGGTGCGGTTCAACATACATTCTTTAAATGTTACTATTTGAGTTTCAATCTCACCTTTATAACCTAGAATATGGTAAAAGTTATTTTACTCATACTGAATTGGTTGTATTAATGTTGCCTATCTATTCAATTTTTCCTATGTATTCTTTCTCATCAGAGCTAAACTACATAAATACAAGAAATGTAATTGCCTTCTGAGCTCAGAATAGTTCTGGCCTAAATCATATAACTGTATGTGCAGATTCAAAGCTAATCTAAATTAAGAATATGTATATATAAAGTGCTTTAGCATCATAATACACAGCCATTTCTGAATAAACAGAAAATTTTTAAGGCGGCATCGTTTTAGGTTATATCTCATATTGTGAATACCTTCACAACGAGTTGCCATGATATTGCACTACTTCGAATAAGTAACGCTTCACCTAAGGAGAAGACTAATGTTACTTATTCTCAGATAGGTACCACCACCCAGACGGCACCATTTCAGGGCTATTTGGCCCTTCTTCAGTGAGTGGGTAGGTACCCAAGTGATGCTTTAATCTCCCTTCTCTTAGATTGAGGGTGCGGTTCAACATACATTCTTTAAATGTTACTATTTGAGTTTCAATCTCACCTTTATAACCTAGAATATGGTAAAAGTTATTTTACTCATACTGAATTGGTTGTATTAATGTTGCCTATCTATTCAATTTTTCCTATGTATTCTTTCTCATCAGAGCTACCTACCCACTCACTGAAGAAGGGCCAAATAGCCCTGAAACGGCGCCGTCTGGGTGGTGGTACCTATCTGAGAATAAGTAACATTAGTCTTCTCCTTAGGTGAAGCGTTACTTATTCGAAGTAGTGCAATATCATGGCAACTCGTTGTGAAGGTATTCACAATATGAGATATAACCTAAAACGATGCCGCCTTAAAAATTTTCTGTTTATTCAGTTTATTCAGTTCTTGCACATGGGTGTTATACCCAGGGTTACTAATGGTTACTGTGTTATGTGTATTATGATGGTGTTATGTGTGTTATGTGTATTATAATACACAGGGTTACTGTGTATTATGATGCTAAAGCACTTTATATATACATAGTCCAAATTTGTTCGCAGCTTGAGGCTCTAGCCCTAAATGCACCTTAGTTTAAATTAAGAATATTGATTCCTGTTCCTCATTAAGCAGTTCTTTCCTGTTTCAAAGTAATAGACGTATTAACTTCTCACTTAGAATCGAAATGCCAGTTAACAGTTAAATAGACAGTAAGTTAGAAATTTTTTAAGTTATAAGAAATTTTCTCACCTACACTTTATGATTTATTTTTTAATATTAATGTCTGAAACCGGATCTTTCTTTTTTTATTTAGATACCGTTCGTAATGTGGCAGCTAGCAAAAATGCCCTCCTTATTCCAAAAGGAATTAGTCATTTCCCAGTTCACACTGAAAGAGTATCAGGAAATATTGATGTGTGGTGGATTGTGCGTATCCTTTTGAACAGTGCTTTATATTGTTGGTATTACAATGAGTATATCATAAAGAAATTAAGATGAAAAAAAAAACATAAAATTTAGTTTGATAAAAATCCTTTTGCTTTATTTCTAAGCTGTGTATGCTTTGATAATGCAAGATGAAGATCAGCTACTCATTTTTCAGAAGACAAATTTAAGGCAATTTGTCCTTTCCTCGCAATTGTTTTGCTGGACGTTGATAACTCTTCAAAGAGTGAATACGTTCCACCTCTCCATTGAGTTAAAATTTGGTTGCTTAGTGTTTAAAGTGAATTACATGTGAAAAGCCAAGATGTAAATATTTAGGTGCAGCTAAAACAGAAGAGCTAGCAACAGTGCATTTTTAGTTTCAAAAAGTTAGTATATCTAACTGAGAAATTTCAAAATTAGTTACTGATCAACAGACTGGAAATTTATCATAATGTATGATAATAATTTCAAAGAAGCACATTAAAATGTGCCTAATAAGTGATGCTGAGGAACATTTGAAAGTTGATTGTTGAATATATACAACAGTCTTTGTATATACAAAGATTGTTGGCTGGCAAAAGAACATATAGTTATATTGGATAAGATTCATTTGGAAATTCGAACAGAATTAGAAATTTATTAATATTTAATATTATTATAAATTAATAAAGATTATTAATTTAACTTTAAATTTAGAGATATGCCATATGTTTCCCTTTATGTGAATTTTATCAGCAGATTATGTATAAAAAACTTGAAAATAAAAGAATGACTGCTGCATACAGTTTTACTTCCATGGTATAACAAATAATGAAGCACATAATGGGTCATATGCTGTGGAAAAATGACTGGTTATATGCTTACACATGAAATATTGTTTTCACCACTTCATATGATGGAAATGATGTGTTTTCACCTTATGAAATGGCTGGCTTCATAAAATATTTATTGCTGCTGATTGAATAGAAAAGCATAAAATAAAATCTAAAGTTTTGAACATAAAATCTATATACATGTAAAATATCAGTAAATTAATAAGAGGAGTTTACCTCAATATAGTACGTGGAACACTTCCGTATGATACCCTCCAGAAATTAAAACGGAAAAAACGAAAAAATCGACAACTTACCGGTACATTAAAGTAAAATATAAATAATTAAAGTAAAATATAAATAATTAAATAATCAATTTAACACAATTCAAAATCAATTCAAAACAATTAAAATTCAAATTAACGCAATTAAAAGAATCTAACGAAAATATTCAAAACGATTTTCCTTCCTGAAGCTGACAATGCTTTTCGACCGACTGTCGTGATCACAGGAATGAAAATTACCGAATCCCGCTAAACCTGCAACTTAAATAGTGATTATGTGTCTTCGCGCATGCGCGTAAAGGTCCACGCATCGGAGATCAAATATGGCCGCCGAACATTAACAGAATTCTCGTGTAATTTAATTTCAACGGTTTCTGCAATTAATAGTCGCGTATAATTACGTTGAACGTTAAGTATTTTGGCCTCGTTAAATAAAAAAGTATGTTTTTCGTTAATGGCATGAAAGGCTAATTCTGACGCTGCTGAACGAGAAGCACGAACAGAGGCTTCGTGTTGATTTACACGGATATTAAGAGAAAACCGCGTTGAACCCTGATAAGACGAGTCGCAATCACCGCAAGAAATGTTGTATACTAGATCATTAATTTGTGTTGCGAACGCCGAAAGAACCGAGCGATTGTTCAGTATAGTGTGTAACTTCCGTATAGGCCTAGCTATAATTTTAAATTCGGTATCTTTAAAGAATCTGTTAAGCTGTTTGTGCCACTGTTCAACATATGGGACAGAAATAAAGTATTTTTTGGTATTACTATTGTTGATTGGTGCAGTATTTTGTATCTTATCCTTAGCTTGTACCCTAATTCGATTTATTGTGTTAATGGGATAACCCCTGTTCAAGAATCTGCTAGTTAATATTTGTATTTCTGAGTCTAAAGCAGAATCCGTCGTTGAATATTTATAGGCATTTAGAAATTGATTAAAGATAATCGATCTTTTGTAGGTGAACGGGTGGTAGCTATTATAATGTAGAAGCATACCGGTGTTTGTGGGTTTTCGATAGATGCTAAATTGTATTTTGTTCGAGTCCCGGGTAAGCGTGAAATTTAGAAAGTTTAATGACTTAGTATCCGTATCTTCCCTTTCCAATGTAAATTTGAGTCTAGAATGAATATTATTGAACGAATGTAAAATGTCTTGGATAGTACTACTATCGGTAATAACTAGAACATCGTCTAAATACCTCCCATAGTATGTGATACGGGGACGAAAAGGTGTCAAATGTATCTGCTCAATCGTTGAGAGATAGATCTCTGACATTAAGCCACTCAGGCTCAAACCCATGGGTAATCCAAAAATTTGTTTGTACACCTTGTCTCGAAAGGTGATGTAGTTAGCCTCAACTAATAGTTTAATTAAGTGAAAAATCTCCTTTATAGGCAGTTTCGTATAATTAATCGGTGTCGAGTTTTTATTTAACATATCCCAAATAATATCTAATGTGTATTCAACGTTTACATTCGTATATAATGAGGTAACATCTAATGAGAATAAATTGTCATTGTCGCCGAGTCTACAGTCTTTAAGATTATTAAATAATGTATCGTAATTCTTAATTCCAAATTGTATAACCTGTCTAAAAGGTTTTATAATGTTATATACATGTGTGGCTAAGGTTGAAAATGCCGAGCTCCTGTAGGAAACAATAGGTCGAATCGGAAATCCAGGCTTGTGTAATTTTACCTGACCAAAGAGTGCAGGAATATTGTATGTTCTGGACTTCAATTCCTTCAACTGAACCATAGTAATGTAGTCGTTTTTACGATATGTGGTTAACGTTTTATTGTATTGATTTACCAAATTGGTAAACAGAGTCGGGTCCACTTCACAATAAGTGGAGGTATCAGATACAACTGAATCTAACTTATTAATATAATCATGTTTATCTAGTATTACCACTGTATCTCCTTTATCTGCCCTCTGTATAATAATGTCCTTATTTTCTCGAAGTTCTCGTAAAGCTGAACTGTCATGTGTATTCAATTTAGGAAGTCGCGTTTCTTTTATGTTATTCACTACTTGGTTAACTTGTTGAATAAATACATCTTTTTGTGGAACACTACGAAGTCCAAATTCAATATCAATTACGCATTGTTTTTTTGGCAGCTTTCGAGGTGGTAAATTATAATTTAATCCTTTGGATAAAAGTGAAATCTGGTCCTGCGATAGTGTACACGAGGAAAGATTTGTAACCTGTTGATATGTCGGTTCGTTGGATACTGGGTGAGGGGGTGTTCGTGAACTAGCCGACATATTCTGTGGTAGTGCGTTATGTGTCTGTGGGGGGGATGTCACCCAACTCGTGTGAACTTGGTCGCAAGCTCGCGACAATGTGTTAGAATTCGCATGAACGTGTCTTGAACTATTCGATAATGTTTGCAACTTATTAACGTGTCTGTTTTTTATTTCTGAGGCTTGTGCTTCCCGTCGCGAATCTATGGAGGTCTTCAATACAGACCAATCGTTCGGATGTAGATAATTTTTTAATTTATCGCGAAGCTTCCTAACCTGGGAAAGGTATTTTTGTTTATCCGAATATCGAGATTTTAAGGCAAGCTTAACAATATTACGTGATGTCGCCAGTGATAGTTGTTTTATGCCTGAAATTTTTTGATTTAAATTCACCCTGGCAAATTTCGGAACGATGTTGTTTTGAAGGCAATATTTTAGGAAAGAAATATGATAACTTTGGGCCGAGTACCTTAGTGTAGATTTAATGTAATTTTGTACCAAGCCATTCAAAAAATCTCCCATAATTGTGTGTATCGATTGTATACTACTGGAGAGACAGGAAGTGAATGAAATCGTCAATAAGAGTTTGAAAATTAATTAGATAGTATGAATCAGAGCTGAAATACTCAATATGTTCTACGTTGATAATAATATAAGTAAATTAATAAGAGGAGTTTACCTCAATATAGTACGTGGAACACTTCCGTATGATACCCTCCAGAAATTAAAACGGAAAAAACGAAAAAATCGACAACTTACCGGTACATTAAAGTAAAATATAAATAATTAAAGTAAAATATAAATAATTAAATAATCAATTTAACACAATTCAAAATCAATTCAAAACAATTAAAATTCAAATTAACGCAATTAAAAGAATCTAACGAAAATATTCAAAACGATTTTCCTTCCTAAATTAATAAGAGGAGTTTACCTCAATATAGTACGTGGAACACTTCCGTATGATACCAATAAAATATAAGTAAATTAATAAGAGGAGTTTACCTCAATATAGTACGTGGAACACTTCCGTAAAATATCAATAAAAACTTATAAAAATATAAGTAAATTAATAAGAGGAGTTTACCTCAATATAGTACGTGGAACACTTCCGTATGATACCAACAAAATATAAGTAAATTAATAAGAGGAGTTTACCTCAATATAGTACGTGGAACACTTCCGTAAAATATCAATAAAAACTTATAAAACACAGGAAGTTTTGGAGCTGTCAGCTAACTGGAGGTGTGGAGGGACAAAGAGAAGAAAGGAAAAGAAGGGAAAGGAGAACTGATCAGTTTTGTCCTTAAATAAAAGAATAGACCATTTGTAGCAATCATCATTCTGCATGATATCAGGCTCTGTAACAAGGTGTATATGTACTCCCTTGTTACAGTTAACACAGGTTCTAAAACAAGGATTCATATACACTTTATTATGACGTCTGCTGTTGTGAATAATGATAATTGCAGTACTAGTGGCCTATTCTTTTAATTTATCTACAGAGCATAACTGAACAGCCTTTTCCTTTTCCTCCACTTAACAGTATTTCTGTGTAGACAATCATTCGTTTATATTTATAGACTGCTATAAATATCCACATTGAGTTAGGGCAACAAAGGAGCATACAGCTGTGAAAGTTCCTCTATTATTATAAATTATTATCTGACCGGTCCTTTTCTATGGTAATTTATTTATACTATATGTTTTATGTAACAGGAATGTATTAAGATTTTTATGCGTAAATAGGCATTTTTTTTAAACAAAATTTTATATTTTAACTTGCATTTTTGTCATTCAGTAGAGCAAGACATGATAAATATTTTTATAAGTGCATTTCTCTGTTGAAGTGTGTGTGTTTATGGCAAGTAATAACATTATGCAGACTAAAAAACCTGGAATAACTCATGGAGGAGAAACATATCTATGATCAGCATTTCTGCCTTCATTGAAGAGTAGCTTAGAAGTTCCTTCAATCACTGCAGGAAGGAAAGTGCAAGGCTCATGGGGGTAGAAATTTCTCAGACCATGCTTTCTCAGCATGGTCTGTGCTTGTCAACTGGAGAGACTGCTTCTACAGGAATAGGATACACTTAAATAGAAAGGGTACAAGAATATTTGTTGATGCCATCAAGACAGTGTTAGGTGGGTCAGGAAACTGCTGGCTCAGGGTGATACATAGACTAATACATTAACAATAGCTTCAGGCAGAGGTGAAAGTGATTCTTGCACTGTTTCTATTAGAATGCACATCAGCCTTGAAAGCAAGGTGCTGGGGATTCCAAGGTTGCTGGGAGTCATCATGGATCAAGTAAATACATGGGCTGTGTTGTTAGGGTAACTAAGAGTAAGAACAGGTGCATGTATACTTGCGTACACTAATGCTACAAGCATTGTAAATAAATTTGATTAATTTGAAGTAAAGATTAAGTCATCAAATTCAGACATTGTAGTGTTAGTAGAGACATGGTTTCACTCAGACATGAGTGATGCTGAATTTGAATATGGGGAGTATAATGTCTACAGAGTGGACATAGTGCATAGTGTTTAGGGAGGAGGCACATGCTAATGCTTAATCAAACCCAAACATTTTCAAACAAGTGGCAGGTAGGATTGTATCATTCCCAGGAAGCTGCCACATGTATTAGCTGATAAAATAGGACTCATCAATGCAGGTCATCTTGTCCAAATGGTAGTCAGGCATTCTGATCTCTTACCAAAGCTATTGGCTGCAACTTTTGCCCTATTTCCACCGCTGTCAAAACCAGATGATTTTATTGCAACCTCAGCTAAGGATAAATCCGATCTCCTAATGTCCTATTAATTGATAATCTTGGAAAACAACCTCCTACCATTCACAGTACACTCCATTCAATGCCTCCTGTGGTTTTCCATCAAAAGGATGTCAGAAGGATTTTGAACAGTCTTAATACCTGGAAAATGCCAGTTCCTAATGGTATTTGTCCACTTGTTCTCAAAACCTGTGCTCCTGAGCTTAGCTTACTCCTGTTCTGTGTCACCTTTATACACTCTGTTATTCTACCAACATTCTCCCTTCTGCTTGGAAATTTTCTGGTATCTAGCCAGTTCCTTAAAAGTGTGACAAATCCCCTCCCGTCCAATTATTGTCCAATTGCAAATACTTCTACTCTTTCTAAAGTAATGGAGAAATGAATCAACTGCCAATTCTTAATATGTCTGTAAACCTTCCATCTTATCAACAATCACCAGTATGAATTCTACCAGTGTCGATCCACTGGTGATATTCTGGCTTATGTTACCCACGTGTGAACAAATTCAATGGAAAAGTATGGTGAAACTCAAGCAGCTGCTCTTGTCATTTCAAATGCTTTTTGATCATGTATGGTATAAAGACCTTCTAAATAAGCTTCCATCTTATAGTTTTCTGACTGTTTTTTGTAATCGGGTATCTAGTTTTTCTCTCTGACCACTCACTGTGAGTGATGGTAGATAGCTCTCTATCTTCTTACTTCTCCGCTAATGCTGGTGTTCCCCAAGGTTGAGTTATTTGTCTCGCTCTTTTCCTCTTGATTATTAATGAGTTTCTTCCATTGACCAGAAATCCTAACCATAGTTTTCCTGATGATAGCGCATTGCAATCCACCTTCCAATTTGAGAAATCTTGTCCTGCACAAGCTGCTTCAACTTCTCAAATATTCACTACCAATTCTTTAAATGCTGATCTTCAAGTAATTCTCCAGTGGGGCAAAAATAACTTAGTTGATTTCTGTTCTTCTAAAATTCAGTCCTGTCTTATATCTTATAAAAAGGTTTCTTTTGCTCCTATGTTTATCTTTTTATAATTTGTAGAGGCATGTGATGCAAGAAAGCAAGCTTATATAGCATCAGCCAAAAAAAAAATAAATAAAACCCCTTATTTCACCCATCCCTTTACTCCAAATGCTTGTCTAGTTCTTCCTTGAACTTATTTAAGTTGTCGACCTCAACTAGGGCAGCTTTCCACGCATCTATTCTACAACTGTCTTTCCTCAATTTGATTTTATGTCCCCTCAGGTGAGTAATCTGAGCAAGAGGAAGAATCCTATCAGCGTTGAGCTTGCTCAAACCATTCAAGGTCTTATACACCTCGATCAGATAACCTTGCAGTACTTAGTCTACAATTGCTGCAATTTGCAGAATTTAAGCCTTTCTTCATAAGGACAATCCTTTGTTCCTTCAACAATCTCGTTGCCCTTCTCTGTACTCATTCCAGCATCTCTTCATCATTCCTAAAATTAGGCCCCCACAACTGTGTGCTGTACTCACAGCACACAGTTCTTTGACAATTGCCTTATACAAGGGGATAATCACCTCCTTATTTCCGATAGTAAAATTCCTGTATATCATTGAAAAGACATCATGAGCTACTCTAGCATCCTGTCTGCATTGCTCAGAAAACTTCATATATGACTGCACAATTATCCCCAGGTCTTTTTCATTCTCCACTTCACTGAGGGTAGTATCACACAGTTGGTATGTTACTCTGGGGTTACTACTACCCATATGCAGTACTTTACATTTATCAATGTTATACTTCAGTTGCCACCTCTCAGCCGATCTGCTCAACTTTTCTAGACCCTGTTGCAGTAGCATACTGTTATTAGTGTCATTAACAACCCTACCAAACTTTGTATTGTCTGCAAACTTGGACATTAATCACGATATACTTTTGTCAATATCATTGATAAAGACAGGAAACAACAATGGGTCCAACACCAAACTCTGGGAGACTCCACTAATAACATTAGTCCATGAAGAGCAATGTCCATAGATTACCACTCTCTGTCTTCTCCCACTCAACCATCCCCTTATCAGTAGCAGCAACTTGCCCTTAAGGCCATACTGTTCCAATTTGAACAGTAGTGAACAATATTATAAGCTTTCCTAAAATCCAAGTATATGTTATCAAAATTATTTTTTGCATCCAGTTCCTCTGTGACCACATCATAGTATCCAATCAAATTGTTCAGGCCAGACTTCCCCTTTTACAAACCCATGCTGTGTCTGAACTATAACTGCAGTCTTGTCTAGGTGATCCTGCAGTGCTTCTTTAACCAGTGACTCCATTATTTTCCCCGTACCAAAAGTTAAACTAACAGGTCTGTAATTACTTGTGTCACCCTTTGATCCACCAACCAACTACCTGCTGGCTAAAGGCAATTTCTGCACATCCATCCTACATCTGTCTTTCCTGAATTAGAATTTATGCCTCTCAGGTGATTATTCTGAGAGGCGCCTCAGTAGCCAGGTGGGTAGGAGCAGCAGTGTGTAGCACACATTTCTTGATTAGACCGCAGTTCGAGCCCGTGACCACCAAATAAAGAGGATGCGGAAAGGTCAGGGAATGACCACCGCATATCCTCGGAGCAATATGGCCTTAGTTGTTAATGCTCCTAAAAACCAAATAACAAACAAACGATTATTCTGGGCAAGAAAAACAATCCCATCAGCATTGAGCATGCTCAAACCATTCAAGGCTTTATACACCTCTGTCAGATCACCCTGCCTGTGCCTAGTCAACACACACTGTAATTTGCAAAACTTAAGCCTTTCTTCGTAAGAGCAATCCTATGTTCCATTCATAATCTTGTTGCCCTTCTCTACACTCATTCCAGCAGCTCTAGATCCTTCTTGAAATGAGGCCTCCACACCTGTACACAGTACTCAAGGTGTGGTCTGACCATTGCCTTATACAAGGGAATAATCACCTCCTTATCCCTGCTAGAAAATTCCTGTATATTTTTGACATGACACCATGAGCTACTCTTGCAGACCGTCTGCACTGCTCAGAAAACTTCATATCTGCCTGCACAATTACCGCCAGGTCCTTTTCCTTTTCTACCACTGTCAGTGTAGAACCAATGTTGGTATGTAAAGCCTAGTTAGTAGCTTCCAAGATAAATTCTTTGAATGCTTCCCATTTAGAGGCGCCTCCGTAGACAGGTGAGAAGGAGCAGCAGTGCGTAGCACATGCTTCTTGATTAGACCAGGGTTCGAGCCTGTCACCACCAAATACGGAGGATGCGGAAAGGTTAGAGAATGACCACCGCATATTCCGGAGCAATATGGCCTTATTTGCTAATGCTCCTTAAAAAAAACCAAATAACTAACTAAAATAACTAAGCTTTCCATTTAGAATTTACTGTTGGTAACATCATCAGTTGGTCCCAATGTATATAATTTAAATACTGTCTCAGACCATCGTAGTCGCCTTTACGAAAGGAAAAACCCTTCCCTTTACCCCTGATGGTAGGTTACGTCTTTGATTAAATTCCACTTCAGCACACTGTGATCACTGTCACCTAGTGGTTCCTTTATCTGCAGATTCTTAATACATGAAGAATCACTACTGATAATCAGATCAAGAGTTTTACTCCCTGTAGTTGCCTCCCGAACATGCTGATGTAGAAAACAATTATCCAATAAATCCACAAAAGCCTTGCTAGTGTGTGAGTGACCAACCCACAAATTCCAGTCGATATCTGGAAATTAAAATCTCCCATTAAAAGACACTCTGATTTACTGGCTCACTCTATTTCCCTGTACAGTTTCTTATTATACTCATCAGAGTCATTAGGCCTATAGCACACTCCTACTCTCAATTTTGATCCCCCATTGCTTATGTCACACCAAACTGACTCGACACTGCACTGTCCAGCGATGTCGACTGGCTTCACTTCCTTGGATTTTGTGTTTCTTAACTAATAGCATAACCCCTCCTCCCTTCCTATCATGTCTATCCTTTCTGTACACATTGTACTCCCCAAATTCCAGTTCTGAATCCCTTATTTCTGTGTGACACCACATCTCTGATATCTCAGCGATATCTTTTTTTTTTTTTTTTTTTTTTATGAGAACCCCAAACACGAGAGGTATTAGAACCTATAGTACTTAGTACCGTGCTTGGGTTGGAGGTTGAGAAGACGAAAGAAGATATTTGTTGATATTGGACTTGGACTTCTGTAGATTGTAGTTTTCAGGAAATACGTATGAAGGAAGGTTGTTCCAGAAAACGGCAGTTGAATGAATAAATGAGGAAGATGAAAAGTTGGTTCTGTGGGTTTGAAGTTGGACAGTAAATGGATGTTGGCTGGTGGCAGCACGTGTTCGGACTGTTTTGAAAGAGAGAGCGGGAATTATAGAAGCCAATTCAGAAGAACAGTGCCCATGGAAGTATCTGTAGAAGAGGCATGCAGCAGAAACAGTGCGTCTATGAGAAAGCGAGTGGAGAGACTCTGTTAGAGATGAATCATTAATTAACCTAAGTGCCCTCTTCTGAATGGAATCAAGAAGCCTGAGAGAGGTTTTGGGGGCACCACCCCAGATGTGGGAACAATATTCCATGGCAGGGCGGATTTGCGATTTATACAGAGTGAGCTTCTGGGAGGTGTTTGGAAGAAAAGTAACGCCGAGAGCGAAAGAGAAAACCAAGTTTTTTAGATGCAGAGGAAGCAATATTTGTAATGTGCTTGTGCCAAGAGAGATTAGAAGTCAGGGTAATCCCCAAAAGAGATATATCATTTTGCCTAGAAATCGGAGTGTCACTAAAGATAAGCATAAGAGCAGAAGAATCCTTTTGCGAGATATAAGACAAGACTGAGTTTTAGAAGGGTTGAAATCAACTAAGTTGTCTTTGCCCCACTGGAGAATTACCTGAAGATCGGTATTTAAGGAATTGGCAGCAGATATGAGCAAATTTCCAAGCAGAAGGATAAACACCTTTGGAATAAGAAAGTAAAAAAAGGCAGCAAAGAATAGGAGTAAGTTCAGGAGGACAGGTTTGAGAACAAGTGGAGAAATACCATCAGGACCTGGAGCTTTCGTAGCATCAAGATTCATCAAAATCCTTCTGATATCCTTTTGACGGAAGACCACAGGAGGCATTGAATGGAGCGTGTTAGGAATGGTGGGAGGTGTTTTACCAAGGTCATTAATACATGAGCTGGAAGAAAAATGGGATGCTAGCAGGTCAGCTTTATCCTTGGCTTAAGTGACAACAGAACCATCTGGTTTGGACAGAGGTGGGAGCAGAGATGGGCAAAAGTTGCGGGCAATAGCTTTGGCAAGAGACCAGAATGCTCGGCTACCATTAGGGCAAGAAGCAAGTTTTCTACTCTTAGCCTGTTCAAACTCTAGTTTGGACTGATTAATAACTGCTTTACAATTGTTGCGAGCTTTGGTGTAGGCAGAAAATGAAACTGAAGAATTAGAAACAAGCCAATTACGATATGCAATGTTCTTCTCTTGGACAGCCTTAGCACATTTATTGGAAAACCAAGGTTTAGATAAAGGACGAGATTTAAAGTGGAGTGTGGGATAAAGGATTCCATTCCTGCAAGAATAATTTCACTGACACGATCTGAGCAAACGTTGACATCAGAAGTTTTGAAACAGTAATCAGACCAAGGAAAAGAAGAAAAGAAGTCTCGCAGGTCATCCCATTTTGCATTCTTGTAATGCCAAACAATACGAGGTTGGGAATAGCCATGAGATAAAGGTTCCATTGGAGAAGAGACAATCACCAAGTTGTGATCTGAAGTGCCTAAAGGACCTCTCACTTCAACCTCGTACCTTAGAAGGGTTGTTTGTGAGAAAACGATCAAGCGTATTGGCTGTATGATTAGGATTGTCTGGTATTCTTGTAGGTAAATGAACAATCTATGCTAGGTCATTAGTAATTGCAAAAGCCTCAGCATCTCGACCTGCTGGGTCGGTGTGACTAGAAAACGGAAGCCAGCTGGAGTTGTGAACGTAAAAATCACCAAGGAAAATTACCTCACTGTTAGGAAAGTTGGACTGGAGAAAGTCAAGTTGCAAAGAGAGGAAGTCAAAGAGCTCCAAGTGATTAGTGGAGTTGGGAGAACGGTAGAGACAACAGATGAATTTTACACAATGAGGTAGAGAGATTTTAAGCCAGAGAAGATCAAAGAGAGGAGATTCCAAATTGCCAAGTCTCTGACAGGGAATATCAGAACGGACATATGCACAAGTACCAACTTTGAGGTGAAAGGAATCATACAGCAAATAATTTGGACATCTGAGATGAGCAGTAGTTGAATCAACTGATAACTGAGATTCAGTCAGTAAAAGTACATGGGGTTTGGAAGACCGCAAGTGGAAATGGACATCGTTGAGATTGGAATTGAGACCACGTATATTTGTGAAATGAATTAGGAAGTCCTTGGGAGGTTTAGATCTTTTCGCAGATAGCTTGCTCTATTATTTTGACAATTCATGGTGTATTCAATAGTAAGAAAAAGTGGGTGGGACATGCTGTATGAAGTAATGAAATTTTTGGATATGGCGTACATGTGGTAAGAATATACCCAGATCCTTGACATAACGTGGCCTCGACAATGCTCCCCGCATACACACTACTCGGACTTCCTCCAGTCACTATCTGGCAGAGTAGAGGTAGCAAGATTATACACTAGCTGATCCGGAAGCCTCCTAGAGAGTTACCAATAGGTTTGGTCCGGTGTACTATCTAGCGGCCGGCCTGCGAACACCGTTTTAGAGCTGTACCCTCGAAATGTAAGGAATATTGGATCTCGCCACGACATTCATCATAACCTCAAAAATCATCAATCATTCTGCATGATGGAAGAGATAGGGAAGGGTTGGCCGGACCTTAGCTCTAGAGACTAAACATGGGTTCCACCACTTCAAGCCTCCAATAAGCAAAGTGGTGGTATTTTACCGGTTGATGAGAGTCATCTACCACCTAGTACTGCCTGGTAACATAGAGGGACGGCGTTCCTCCATGTGGTGTGGGCGCCACACCTCGACCCCTGCTTACGTTGGTTCACACCTGGGTGGTCACCCACCATGTACTTGTGCATGAAGGTTATACCCAGGATTACTAACAGTCCCACCATCGTGAAGGTGCAAGCAGAGGATTTGGCTGTCATAGACCGTCCGGACTTCACCGAAATTGAGTCCACTTGAATTGAGTGTCACCCGAATATCAGTTCCATCAGCGTTTTAGACTCCCAGGTAGCAAGAACAGCTTGTCTGGCATATCTGAGAGAATGTCTGTGACAACCTCAAGGACCATCCATATCAAGGATATTGCTCAAAACATCTGCCTTTGATGTTTTGAGCAATATCTGAAATTCATCAAATTTATTTACCAAACTCCTAGCATTGGTGTACACGCAAGTATACATGCACCTGTTCCTATTCTTAGCTACCCTAACACAACCCATGTGTTTATTTGTACTGCAATGACTCCCAGCAGTCTCTGAAATATCCTGCATCTTGTTTTCCAGGCTGCTGCACATTCCAATAGAAGCAGTGCATGAATCACTTTCACCTCTGCCAGTGGCTACTGTTAATCTATTTGTCCTTGTATCCCACCAAGCTAGCAGTTTTCCGACCCACCTAACACTGCCTCGATAGCATCAGCAAATATTCTTGCACCCTTTCTATTTAAGGGCATCCCATCCCTGTAGAAGCAATCTCTCATGTTAACAATTACAGACCAGGTTGAAAAAAATTCTACCCTTTGAGCCTTGCATAATCTTTCCAGGGCCGAATTGATCGACAAGGCTCTCATCATATACTCCCTCCTATCGTGTTTTTTTGGTTGATGCTGCATAATCTTGCTTTCTTGCATCGTATGCCTCTACTAATGCTATTGATTGGGGTGGGTACTTTTTTTTTTTTTTTTTTTTTTGACTGTTGCTCTATAAGTTTGCTTTATTGCATCATGCTACTGCTAATATTAATCACTCAGATTTTTTCAGGTTTTGGCAACAAAAAAAAAAGAAAGAAAAGCAGCAGGAATAATGAGAAAGCACCAAATGAAATTTAAAGGCAATGGAAAACTCAAGTATCCTGATAAGTGTTGGAAGGAAGTGAAGCCAGTCGACATCGCTGGACAGTGCAGTGTCGAGTCAGTTTGGTGTGACATAAGCATTGGGAGATCAAAATTGAGAGTAGGAGTGTGCTATAGGCCTAATGACTCTGATGAGTATACAGTAAACCCCCGCTATTCGCGGTATCTGTATTCGCGGTTTTGCGTATTCGCGATCGCCGATTTAATTTAAAATGATACCTAAAAAAAATGTGAATTTTAAAGCGCCATGAATATTTTCCGCCATAAAAAACATGAGCGTGGCTAAAATTATCTTTGCCGGTCAAAACAGCGCTCAGTGGGTGGGGGGAGATAGTTGACAAAATCGCAAGTGTGGATGTTTCTCGCTAATCCTTGTTCGGTATGTGTTATGCGCTTGCCATGCAAGGTTTCGTCGTTTGCTTTTAATTTATATGCTTATAAATTGATCTTATTATCATTTTTTTTTATCTTTGCGTTTATTTTTTTCCCTTGATGCGCAATATTTTTTCAGTAAAAGGTAAACTGCAGCCATTATCAATTTATAAATTGATATGCTTACAAAAATGACAAATCTACCGTTTTGCAGTGTAAAACAGACCTTTTTGAGTTTTTTAACGGAAGGAAAGTGACTTTATTGTGGACAAGTTCTTTCTAACCCCTACAAAAATATGGCTACGAATAACAAGAGAAATGTGAAAATAGCAAAGAAGGTGATGACATTAGCGAATAAAATTGAGTTATTAGATTAAATTTCTAATGGTGAAAGTGTCTCTCTTCAGTGGCAAAACATTATAAAATCAATGAGTCAACGGTACGAACAATCCAAACATCGGAAGAAAAAATCCGCCGTAGTGTCCGTGAAAACGCGCTAATTGCTTCAAAAATTTGCTCTGTAACTCGTGATGTTAAATTAGAAAAAAAAATGGAAAAAGCTTTAAATCTGTGGATAGAAGACCGAACTCAAAATAAAATTCTGTTAAGTTCACTCATAATTCGTGAAAAGGCAAAACTCCTTTATCAACACTTTAGCGAAACTGGTGATAGCATTGGCGGGATAAGTTTTTTTCCTAGCAAAGGCGCTGGTTTGAAATTTCTAATAAATATTACATTTAATATTAAATTGTTTCTTATTTTCATTTCGATGCCATATGCTTGCATTTCACTATGTACTGTCTATGTACATAGTCATATTATGAAGGTACATATAATACATATAGACAAAATTTTAGACTAGTTTTTCTTATATATTTCATACTTTGGAACGGAACCCCTTTATTACTATGGGAGCAATAACTCAGTATTCGCGTTTTCGGTATTCGCGACATTTCTCAGGAACGTAACCCCCGCGAATAGCGGGGGTTTACTGTAATAAGAAACTGTACAGGGAAATAGAGTGGGCCAGTAAATCAGAGAGTCTTATAATGTGGGATTTTAATTTCCCAGATATTGACTGGAATTTGGGGGCTGGTCACTCACACACTAGCAAGGCTTTTGTGGATTTATTGGATAATTGTTTTCTACATCAGCATGTTCGGGAGGCAACTAGAGGGAGTAATACTCTTGATTTGATTATCAGTAGTGATTCTTTATGCATTAAGAATCTGCAGATAAATGAACCACTAGGTGGCAGTGATCACAGTGTTCTGAAGTGGGAGTTACTCAAAGAGGTAACTACCATTAGGGGTAAAGGGAAGGGGTATTGCTTTCATAAAGGCGACTATGATGGACTGAGACAGTATTTAAATTCTATACAGTGAGATGATGTTACCAACAGCAAATTCAAAATGGGAAGCATTCAAAGAACTTATCTTGGAAGCTACTAGGCTTTACATACCAACTAAGAAATATTGTTCAAGGTTTAGGCCTAAATGGATGTCAGATGAATTAATGAGGCATATGGCAGAGAAGAAAAATGCACGGGATACATACAAATTAACACGTGACACAGAAGCCTATGATAGATACAAGTTGATCTGTAAGCAAGTTACAAAGGAGGTTAGGCAGGCGAAGGCAGATTACGAGAAATCCTTGGCAAGGGATGCAAAGAAAAACAGCAAAGAGTTCTTTACTTATGTAAACTCTAGAAGGAAGGGGATGAATCAGGTTGGTCCACTTGATAACGATGGGTCAACTGTTGACGATCCTGCTCAGGTAGCTAACAAACTAAATGAATATTTTGCATCGACATTCACACATGAGGAGTTATTCAGCGAGGGGAATGCCAGAGGTATATTCAATTCTGGCAGTAAGCTAGAGAATCTTGTAATAACTGAGAGTAAAGTGGAGGAGAAATTGTTAAAGATAAACACAAGAAAGGCACCTGAGGTGGATGGGATCTATCCAGTTATATTAAAGGAGGCAGCAAAGGAAGTAAGCAAACCCATAACTATAATTATGGGAGGTACCCACAGACTGGAGATGTGCAAATGTGACCCCAATTCACAAAGGAGGATCAAAGGCTGACACAAGTAATTATAGACCTGTGAGTTTAACTTCTGTTCCCGGAAAATTAATGGAGGCACTGGTTAAAGAAGCACTGCAGGATCATCTAGACAAGACTTCAGTTATAGCTCGGACACAGCATGGTTTTGTTAAGGGGAAGTCTTGCCTGACCAATTTGATTGGATACTATGATGCAGTCACAAAAGAACTGGATGCAGGGAATAACTTTGATATTATATACTTGGATCTTAGAAAGGCTTTTGATACTGTTGCACATGGAAGACTGCTGCACAAATTGGAGCAGTGTAGCATTGGAGGCAAATTGCTGCTATGGATAAAGGGGGTGGTTGAGGGAGAGAAGACAGAGAGTGGTAATCAATGGACACTGCTCATCGTGGACTAATGTTATTATTGGAGTCCCTCAGGGTTCAGTATTGGGTCCTTTATTGCTTTCTGTATTTATAAATGATATTGATGATGGTATATCAAGCTTAATGTCCAAGTTTGCAGACGATATGAAGGTTGGCAGGGTTGTCAAGGACACTACTGACACTATGCTGCTGCAACAGGATCTGGAAAGGCTGAGCAGATGGGCTGAGAGGTGGCAAATGAAGTTTAACATTGACAAATGTAAAGTACTACATATGGGAAACAGCAACCCCAGAGCAACGTATCAACTCTGTGGTACAACACTGACAGTGGTAGAGAATGAAAGGGACCTGGGGGGTGGTTGTGCAGGCAGATATGAAGTTCTCTGAGCAGTGCAGACGGGCTGCAAGAGTAGCTCATGGTGTATTGTCAATGATATATAGGAATTTTTCTAGCAGGGATAAGGAGGTGACTATTCCCTTGTATAAGGCAATGGTTAGGCTACACCTAGAGTACTGTATACAGGCCTGGAGGCCTCATTTCAAGTAGAGCTGCTGGAACGAGTGCAGAGAAGAGAACAAGATTAGTGAATGGAACAAAGGGGTGCTCTTACGAAGAAAGGCTTAAATTTTGCGAATTACAGTCTGGAGACTAGGCACTAGCGAGGTGATCTGATAGAGGTGTACAAAGCCTTGAATGGTTTGAGCATGCTCAATGCTGATGGGATTCTTCCTCTTGCTCAGAATAATCACCTGAGAGGGCATAAATTCAAATTGAGGAAAGACAGATGTAGGATAAATGTGCGGAAATTTGCCTTTAGCCAGCAAGTGGTTGGTAGGTGGAACAGACTTCCATCCCTTGTCATGGAAGTTGATAGCCTAAATAAGTTTAAGGCTCAGTTGGACAGGTATTTCGAACGAACAGAGGGGTGAAGTGGAAGTGGTTATTTCTTATTTATTTATTTTACTTTTTTATTTTTTTGGCTGATGCTGCATAAGCTTGCTTTCTTGCATCAAATGCCTCTACTAATGCTAATGGTAATTTCCTATCCAAAAAGTTACATAAAAGAAAGGCGAACTCATTGAATATTTTCTAGTAGCAGATAGCACTTCTAATGGAAATAGAAAGTGGGAAAGAGCTACAGGAGTGATTATTCTCCCCTTCAGCACTCAGCAGTAAACAAAACTCCACATTAGCTGGTACATAAAAGCACCAATTGAAATAAGCATTACATGTGAGTAAGAACACTCTCTCTTTAGTCACAACCTATTCAAAGAAGATGGAACAAGTAAATCCAGGACCACAACAGTAACTCTCAGAACTTCAACAGAAGTTAAGGACTACACTAAGGCAGTCAACCAATGAGGGTGGCTGATGATGTCAGATAGCTCAGGCTGTTAGAATGTATTGCAAAAGAAGACTAGAAGCTATGCAGTAGGATGCACAGCATTTAATTCTTCATAAACTGCAAACTGTATGTAGCAATCCTTCTTTTAATTTAAATTCAAATTTTACCAGTTATTTCAGACTTGTATACAAAAAAAATTTTCATTTTGTAAACACAAAGGTTCTTACTCTAGTAAGATGTTCTAGTTTAAACTGTATACATCATCTGCAATTTTAAGCAATGAGACAATTTTTTTCTGTGAGAGTACACGTGAACAGGCAAAGTTTTTACGAGATCCAGCAAATAGAGAAGTTTTGCTTTTTTATTGACTTAAATTGGCATGTTAATTTATTTTTTAGAGTTACTTTATATTCCTAGTAACAATACCTTAGTTTAATTTGAATTTAGATAGAGATTTTGTAGGTTATTATTTAGTATCGGTAAGGGTATCAAATCCACGTGTGGACAGGTTTTACAGCTCCCGCTTTTAATTATAATTATAGTTTTTAATTATACTTAACCCTGTATCGACTTAATTGTTAGATTAAATTATAGACCTAGTCAAGCTCCGTGGTTTATTTTGAATTTAGATAGTGCGATTTGGAAAGTAAATTATACCTTGTGTCCGTAGATTAACCATTCGTAACTTGACACCATTGTTATACGATACAACGGGTGCACCGAACTAGATAGCGTAAGGTCTAATGGAAAACTAGATAGCGAGTATAGTAGTATGAATTAATCAGTAAAATTTATTAATCTTATTAGATTTCATTGTCAATTGAATTGTACTTTTTTACTAAATAAATATAGTGACCTAGTTATTACAAACGTAACATCAAAAATTAATACATATATTAATTTTTGACAGGGGATAAGAAAGTCATGTAACGAACTAACTGTGAGATAATATTCGAAACTGTGAGATAATATTCGAAACCGAAATACGTACATATATATATATATATATATATAGTGTTATAACTGCATTGGGATTAGGTTTAGGGTTATATTTTATATTGGAATTTTATTGAACTTGAATAGAAATCATGACTCAGGCCAGAGCAGCAAAACAAAATGCTCAAACTAGTGGAAGTGCTGTGGCTCAGGGGAGAACTGAGGGGGACGGTTGTCCTCTGAATCACAGTCTATTGAAATGCACTGCTTGTTTGATGTTTGTGGAGCGATCAGCAATGGGATATGATATTGCCAAGAGGAAAGTCTTTGTGTGTCAGCGATGTAAGGAGTGCGAGGAAATTGGGCACCAACTCGGAATTGTTATGGGCTTATATGAGAGCTTGAAGGACAAGGTTGATGCCCTCGAAGGATTTAAATTGAGGGGCCAGGCAAGCTCTCAGCAGCCCACATCAATGCCAGAGCTTGCACTTGAACATCACGCAACAGAGCGGCAACCCCCAAGGCAGAATGCACTGGTCCCAAAGGAACTAGTTGTTGTAGGTGACTCTATTGTCAGGGAAACGGGAAACATATTGTGCAAAAAGGATAAATGGAACAGGACCAGGGTATGTCTGCCAGGGGCAAAGGTTCATGATATTGTAGGGAGATATCATCCTTTAAGGGCACAAAGGGTGATATTGTTGTACACGTTGACACTAATGATATTAAGAGTAGGAACCAGCAGAATTACTTAATAAGTATAAGATAATGCTGAAAAAAAGCTGAGTTAGGGTTGAAGTTTAAAGTGTCTGCAATTCTGCCCAGACACGATAGGAGGGAGTATATGATGAGAATTGCATCGATCAATTCGGCCCTGGAGTGATTGTGCAAGGCTCAAGGGGTAGCATTTTTCTCAGCCTGGTCTCTGCTTGTTAACAGGAGAGACTGCTTCTACAGGAATGGGATACACTTAAATAGAAAGGATGCAAGAATATTTGCTGATGCTATCGAGACAGAGTTAGGTGGGTCAGAAAACTGCTAGCTTGGGGGAATATACGGACTAATAGATTAACAGTAGCCGCTGGCAGAGGTAAAAGTGATTCTTGTACTACTTCTATTGAAATGCAATTCAGCAGCAGCCTGGAATGCAAGGCAATGGGAATTTCCAGGACTGCTGGGAGTCATAGTGGAACAAATAAATACATGGGTTGTGTTAGGGTAACTAATAGTAGAAACAGGTGCATATATACTTGCATGTACATCAATGCTAGGAGTATAGTTAATAAATTCAATGAGCTTGAAGTGCTAGTCAAGACATCAAAGGCAGATATTGTCGGGATATCAGAGACATGTGTCACATGGACATAAGCAGTGCAGAACTGTAATTTGGGGAGTACAATGTGTACAGAAAGGATAGACAGGACAGAAAGGAAAAATGAGAGTAGGTGCGTGTTATAGGCCTAATGAATCTGATGAGTATAATGAGCAATTGTGCAGAGAAATAGAGTGGGACAGTAAATCAGAGTATCTTATAATGGGTATTTTAATTTCCCAGAGATTGACTGGAATTTGTGGGTTGGTCACTCACACACTAGAAGGCTTTTGTGGGTTTATTGGATGATTGTTTTCTAAAGCAGCATTTTGGGAGGCAACTAGAGCGAGTAATACTCTTGATCTGATTATCAGTAGTGATTCTTCATGCATTAAGAATCTGCAGATAAAGGAACCACTAGGTGGCAGTGATCACATGCTGAAGTGTGATTTACTCAAAGAGGAAACTATCATCAAGGGTTAAAGGGAAGGGTTTTTACTTTCGTAAAGGTGACTACGGTGGGACCAACTGATGATGTTACCAACAGAAAATTCAAAATGGGAAACATTCAAAGAATTAATCCTGGAAGCTTTTCATGCCAACAAAGATATGTTCAAGATTTAGGCCTAAATGGATGTCAATGAATTAATTAGACATGTGAGAGAGAGAAGAAAAATGCATGGGATACATATAAATTAACATGTTACACAGAAGCCTATGATAGATATAAGCTGGTCTGTAACCAAGTTACAAAGGAAGCTAGGCAGGCGAAGGCAGATTACGAGAAATCTTTGGCAAAGGATGCAAAGAAAAACAGCAAAGAGTTCTTTACTTATGTAAACTCTAGAAGGAAGGGGATGAATCAGATTGGTCTACTTGATATCGATGGTTTAACTGTTGATGATCCTGCTCAGGTAGCTCACAACTAAATGAATATCTTGCATCTACATTTACACATGAGGAGTTATTCAGGGAGGGGAATGCCAGAGGTGTTTTCAACTCTGGCAGTAAGCTAGATAATCTTGTAATAACAGAGTAAAGTGGAGGAGAAATTGTTGAAGATAAACATAAGAAAGGCACCTGGGGTGGATGGAATCTATTCAGTTATATTAAAGGAGGCAGCAAAGGAAGTAAGCAAACCCTTAGCCATAATTATGAGTGCTTCCCTGGGCTCAGGGGAAGTACCCATGAACTGGAGATGTGCAAATGTGACCCCAATCCACAAAGGAGGATCAGAGGGAGACACAGGTAATTACAGACCTGTTAGTTTAACTTCTGTTCCAGGGAAATTAATGAAGGCACTGATTAAAGAAGTATTGCAGGATCATCAAGACAAGACTTCAGTTATAGTTGGCGCACTATAGCCTTAGATGCTGATGCGCCATAAAAATCCTAATAACCAACCAACCAACTTCAGTTATGGCCCGGACACAGCATGGGTTTGTTAACTTGAAGTCTTGTCTGACTAATTTGATTGGATACTGTGATGTAGTTACAAAGAAGCTGGATGCAAAGAATAACTTTGATATCATATATTTGGATCTTATATATGATATCTTATATTCTTTGATACTGTTGCACATGGAAGACTGCTGCACAAATTGGAGCAGTGTGGTATTGGAGGCAAATTACTGCTATGTAAAAAGCAGTAAAGACAGAGAGTGGTAATCAATGGAGACTGCTCTTCTTGGACTACTGTTATTATGTTATTAGTGGAGTACCTTAGGGTTCAGTGTTGGGTCCATTGTTGTTTTCTTTATTTATAAATTATATTGACGATGGTATATCAGGATTAATGTCCAAGTTTGCAGATGGTACGAAGGTTGGCAGGGTTGTTAATGACACTAATGACAGTACACTGCTGCAACAGGATCTAGAAAAGTTAGCAT
The DNA here is from genome assembly GCF_048544385.1 of Mastigoproctus giganteus. NCBI lineage: Eukaryota > Metazoa > Arthropoda > Arachnida > Uropygi > Thelyphonidae > Mastigoproctus > Mastigoproctus giganteus. The sequence continues at coordinate 3,351,000 of NC_143584.1, forward strand.
TAGCATTAGCAAAGGCACATGATGCAAGAAAGCAAGCTTATATAGCATTGGCCAAAAAAAAAAAAAAAAAAAAAAAAAAACCCCTTATTTCACCCATCCACTCGCTCCAAATGTTTGTCAAGTTCTGCCTTGAATCTATTTAAGCTATCAACTTCTACAACGACAGATGGAAGTTTGTTCCAGCAATAAACCACCCGCTGGCTAAGAGCAAACTTACGCACATCTATCCTACAACTGTCTTTCATCAATTTGAATATATGCCGTCTAAGGCAATTATTCTAAGCAGTTGAACAGATGGGCTGAGAGGTGGTAAATGAAGTTTAACATTGACAAATGTAGTAAATTACTACATATGGGAAGCATTAATCCCAGAGTAACGTATCAACTCTGTGGTACCACACTGACAGTGGCAGAGAATGAAAAAGGACCTGGGGGTAATTGTGCAGGCAGATATAAAGTTTTCTGAGCAGTGCAGACAGTCTGCAAGAGTAGCTCATGGTGTCTTGTCAATGATAAACAGGAATGTTTCTAGCAGAGATAAGGAGTGATTATCCCCTTGTATAAGGCAATGGTCAGGCCATTGATTACTTGTATACAGGTCTGGAGGCCACCTTGATTACTTTATACAGGTCTGGAAGCCTCATTTTAAAAAGCATATAGAGCTGTTGGAACGAGTACAGAGAAGGGCAAAAAGATTAGTGAACAGAACAAAGGGTTGCTCTTACAAAGAAAGGCTTAAGTTTTTCAAATTGCAGTGTCTGGAGACTACGCACCTGTGAGGTGATCTGATTGAGGTGTATAAAGCCTTGAATGGTTTTAGCATGCTCAGTGCTGGTGGAATTCTACCTCTTGTTCAGAATAATCACCTGAGAAGGCATAAATTCAAATTGAGGAAAGATGGTTGTAGGATAGATGTATGGAAGTTTGCCTTTACCCAGTGGGTTTTTGATTGCTGGAACAAACTTCCATCTGTCATTGTAGAAGTTGATAGCTTATATAGATTCAAGGCAGAACTTGACGAACATTTGGAGCGAGGAGATGTGTGAAATAAGGGGTTTTTTTTTTTTTTTTTTGGCTGATGCCTATATAAGATTGCTTTCTTGCATCATGTGCCCTTGCTAATGCTAATTTTTTTCTGTAAATATATCTGAACTTATACATCTATGTGAATGTTGTCTTCTTCAATATAGTTGCATCAGGAGAGCAAACACATATTTCAGTGATGCTGCCATTGCTTAAAACATTTTTGGAATTGACTTCGGATCCTATATCAGCAGGATTCAGTGGTAGCAAATCTGTATCATTTGAGGATGGATTTGCCTTTTGAAAACAGCTGAAAATCATTTGGAGCTAAGTGTTGAAAATAAAAGTGAGTTATCCACCTGAATAATACTATTTTTAGTCAAAAATTGTTTCACAGTAGGTGTACTGTGAGTCACAGCATTGTCATAGTGAAGAAGCCAGTCATTGGGCCCTAGTTCACTCTTTTGCATCATTCAGAATTCATATACTCCAGAATTTTGCTATAATGATTTTGATTGACCATTTGATGAATCCTGCATGAACAATTTCATTGATGTAAGCAAGAAACAAATCAAAATTATCTATTTGATTTTGCCATATATGCTTTCTTGGGTATTGAGGATTTCAGAAAATTCCAAAATTCTTGACTTTAATGCTATATTTCTGGGTCATACTGGAAACAACATATTTTATTATCAGTTACTATTTTCTTCAAAACACAGTTTTGAGGAAAATAGTAACCATTCAAAATATATGGCTCAGAATGTCTCAGCAGTTTCTTTATCTAACCCTTTAGCTGCTGTTGTCATAGTTCACTGCCTGTTTGCACGGACCAGATTTCGATCTTTTCATCATTTTGACAGAAACCACTGTCTCAACTTTTGACAAAATCCCTTATGAACTCTACTTTGGATGTAAGGTTGGAGATCAAGATAAAGTATGGGCTCCAAAAATTTCCAGTAGCTCATGTTCAAGGATATTAACAGGCTGTTTTAGAGGTAATCATAAATCAATGCCTTTTGCATATTCCAGTGATGTGGCAGGAACCTCAAGACCACATAAATGATTGTTATTTTTGCATGACCAATATTTCTAGATTTTCTGGGAAATCCAAGTATAAAGCAAAGTATCCCAACATACCTTCTGCTCTCAGGCCAGTTCCTCATGATGATACAATGCTGGTACCAAAGCCATCAGAAACTTATGGAATTAACCCACATTCAGAATCGGAAAAAGAGTCTCTAGAAGATGCAGAACCCAGAACGAGTACAGGTTCAGATTTTTCAACTCTCAATATTGCAAAGCCACATATAATCACTCAGGCAGAATTGAACGATTTGGTCAGAGATTTGGGCCTCTCCAAAAACAAGGCTTGATCACTAGGATAACGGCTCAAGCAGTAATGGATGCAAGAAAGCACGCTTATACAGCATCAGCCAAAAAAAAAAAAAAAAACTTCCAATTTCACCCATCCATCTGCTCCAAACGTTTGTCTAGTTCTTCCTTGAATTTATTTAAGCTGTCACCTTCCACAACATCACAAGGAAGTTTGTTCCAACAATCAACCACCCACTGGCTAAAGGTAAATTTCTGCACAATCTATTCTGCAACTGTCCTTCCTCAATTTGATTTTATACCCCCGCAGGTGCTTAATCTGAGGAAGAGGAAGAATCCCTTCAGCATTGTGCTAGCTCAAACCATTCGAAACCTTAACCAACTCAGTCAGATCAGCTTGCAGGTGCCTAATCTCCAGTTGCTGCAATTTGCAGAACTTAAGACTTTCTCGGTAAGAGCAACCCTTTGTTCCACTCACTAATCTTGTTGCCCTTTGCTGTACTCATTCCAGCATCTCTACACCCTTTCTAAAATGTCTCCATACCTGTATGCAGTACTCAAGGTGTGGCCTGACAAGGGGATGATCACCTCCTTATCCCTGCTATCATTGACAAGACACCATGGCGCCTCCATAGCCAGGTGGGCAGGAGCAGCAGTGCATAGCACACGCTTCTTGATTAGACTGGGGTTCGGGCCCGTGATCACCAAATACAGAGGATGTGGAAAGGTTAGGGAATGATCGCCGCATATCCCCGGAGCAATATGGCCTTAGTTGCTAATGCTCCTAAAAACCAAATAAACAAACAACAACAAACAAACAAGACACCATGAGCTACTCTTGTAGCCTGTCTGCACTGCTGAGAAAACTTCATATCTGGCTAAACAATATTCCCCCAGGTCTTTTTCATTCTCCACTACCCTAAGTGTAGTACTGCACAGTTGTTCCTTTACTCTGGGGTTCATCATCATCAGCCATTTTCAATCCACTGCAGGATGAAGGCCTTTCCAGTTCCTCCTGTTTTGTATAATAGCCATCCATTTACTATCCACAACTCATGAATTTCATCTGTCATCTCCGTTGTTGTCTTCCAGGTTTTCTCTTAACTCCTCTTGGGTACCATTCTGTTATTTTCTTAGTGCATCTGACATCATGTCTTTGAGCTATATGTCCTGCCCAAGACCATTTTAGTACTTTAGTTTTGATAAGAATGTCCTTTATTTGAGTTTGCTGCCTAATCCATGTGTTTCTCTTCTTATTTAACAGTCTTATTCCCAATATAATTTATTCCATTCTTCGCTGTGTAGTTCTCAGCTTTTCTTCCATTCTTTTGGTGAGTGCCCAAGTTTCACTTCCATAAGTCATGGTGGGGAGTATACATTGGTTCATTATTTTACATTTCAGACAAACTGGGATATTGCTCTTCAGTATATGACTATATTTCCTGAATGCTATTCATCCAAAATTTATTCTTCTCTTGACTTCCAGCCATTTATCATTATTACAGCTGATGACTTGTCCCAGATAAGTATATGATTCCACCTTTTCAGTTACTGCTCCTTCAATCATTATATCCCTTTCTATGGTGTACTTGTTCATCATTATTTTTGTTTTATGTGCCCAACTTTTCTGGATCCTGTTGCAGTAGCGTACTGTCATTACTTTCATTAACAATCTTGTCAGCCTTCATATTGCCATCAATATCATTGATAAATACAGAAAAGAACAATGGGCCCAACACTGAATCCTGGGGTGATATCCAATCAAATACTACAATGTGGACTACAATCAAATACTACAATGTTACTACAATGTGGACTTCCCCTTAACAAACCCATGCCATGTCTGAAGTATAATTATAGTCTTGTCTAGATGATCCTGCAATACTTTTTAACCAGTGACTCCATTATTTTCACCTGACTAGAAGTTAAACTAACAGGTCTGTAATTACTCGTGTTATCCTTTGATCCCTTTTGTGAATTGGGGATATATTTGCACATCTCCAATCGATGGGGACCTCACCCGAATCCAGAAATGCTTTCATAATAGTGGCTCAGGGTATGCTTACTTCTTTTGCTGCTCCTTTAATATAACTGGACAGATCCCATCCACCTCAGGTGCCTTTGTTATGTTTAACTTCAACAATTTCTCCTCCACTTTGCTCTCAGTTATTGAAAAATTCCTCAGCTCCCTGTTAGAATTTATGAAGGAGAATGCCCTGTCTGGCATTCTCCTTCCTAAATAATTCCTGTTGTGTTTATGTAGAATAATTCTTTATGTGTTTATGTAGAATAACTCCTCATGTGTGAATTATTGCAACAACGCCCAGAAATTAATGAAAAAATTACATCTCGATCATGTCCCCGAGCAGTGGAAGGTTTTCATTGATTCATCCAAGGTCAGTTTGAAAGCAGTTTTACTCCATAATGGAAATAAGTATCTATCTATACCTTTGGCCCATGCAGTTCACTTGAAGGAAACATATGAGAACCTAAGGTTCTTTTGCAAAAAAAATATGCTATCAACAATACAAATGGAATATCTGTGTCAACCTAAAAGTGGTAGCTTTGCGGACTAGTTGGCAAGGTGGATACACTAAATATTGCTACTTTTTTATGCAAGTGGAACAGCCGAGCAAAGGATTGCCACTACAGGGTAAAAAAATGGTCAGACCATTCAGAACGTACACCAGGCCAGAAAAAATGTTGCACATCCTCTTTTGGAGGAAAAGTCAAAATTCTATTTACCTCCATTGCACATCAAGCTAGGTTTGCTAAAAATATTTATCAAAAAAGAGGACTTCCCTATTTGAGGCAAAAGTTTCCTTGATTCAGTGAGGCCAAGATAAATGAGGGAATTTTGTGGGTCCTCAAATAAAACTACTATTCCAAGATGAGGAATTCACAAAAAAATTAAATGCAACAGAAACAAGAGTCTGGAAGGCATTCCAAAATGTCTGCCGGAACATTTTAGGCAATGATAAATTGCAAAATTACAGTAAAATTGTGGATGAGCTAATTTTAGCATACATAGAATTTGGGATGCAACATGTCATTAAAGCTTCATTTCCTACATTCCCATTTAGACTTTTTTTTCCTGAAAACATGGGAGCAGTCACTGATGAACATGGTGAAAGATTTCACCAAGATATTCCTCAAATGGAAAAAAGATAGCAGGGAGTCCAAATGTGTTGGCAGACTACTGTTGGAATTTCATATGGGAGACACCAATGGGTGATTATAAAAGGCAAAAAATGACAAAATAAGTACTTTGTTATCAAATAAGCATTTTTGAAAATGGAATATGGTTAATAGACTCATTGTTCAATATTGAATATTGTATGTAACATTTTCTTAAAATATATGAAACGTGTTTACTGAAACTTAGTTTTTGATTTTAATCTCTTCTCCCTTAAAATGAATGGTGTTACTGCAGTATAGTTGTCATATTTGAATTCAGCAATGTCAAATCTACACGAATTAACCTGAATTTTAACAGGGAGCGAAATTTTTTTTTTCAGAGAGTGTACTGTATATTATTCAATTTCTTTAAAAGAATGTTCACATTGATTGCTTTTTGTTCCTTCTCAGATTCAAGTAGAATTAAATGGATCATTTGTCGGTGACACATTTGTAGTCTGCAAATGATTTATTTTAATTAAGACTGAGAATATGGATTACATAAAGCAGTGCTGAAGGAAGGTTTAAGTTTCTAGTTATAAGTTTCTTCAAAAGAAACTGTTTTCATATTAAACACCACCATTTTCTCCTTATTTTTTCTTTGATTTTGAATAAAAAAATTTTATCACAGATATTTCTTTTTGTAATAGAAGTTTAATGTTGAGAGCTCCAAATATTTAATATTTTCCAAACTGCACTGGAGATGGCAATCAGTGATTATCATTATTGGAATATTTTAATTTCACCTGCTAATATCAAGGGTTTGATAAATAGTAAGTAATATCTTAAAGTAAGATATCAAGAGAATATTACTTTAAGATGTTCATTTAGTGTTGGAGCCACTTCCTCTGACATTGTTTTTCCAGTGATATCTGTTATAAGATATCTGGTATTCCCCTCCCTCAATACCTGATACACCACTGGTATTTCTCTCCTGAATACCTGATACACCGCTGGTATTTCCCTCCTTGAATAACTCCTCATGTGTAAATGTAGATGAATATTTTGCATCTACATTTACACATGAGGAGATATTCAGGGAGGGGAATACCAGAGGTGTATTAAACTATGGTAGTGAGTTAAGTGATTTTTTAATAACTGAGAGCAAAGTGGAGGAGAAATTGTTGAAATTGAATTTAAGAAAGGCACCTGGGGTGGATGGGATCTATCCAGCTATATTAAAGGAGGCAGCAAAGGAAATAAGAAAACCCTTTCTTATTTCCTTTCCATAATTATGAGAGCTTCCTTGAACTCAAGGGAGGTACTCATGGACTGAAGATGTGCAAATGTCACCCCAATTCACAAAGGAGGATCAAAGGGTGACACAAGTAATTACAGAACTGTTAGTTTAACTTCTGTTCCGGGGAATTTAATGAAGGCACTGGTTAAAGAAGGACTGCAGGATCATCTAGACAACACTTTGGTTATAGTTCAGACACAGCATGGGTTTGTTAAGGGAGAGTGTTGTCTGACCAATTTGATTGGATACTATAGTGAAGTTGCAATTGTCCCATCACGGCCAACAGCCAGGAGCTCACATCAGAATAGATAATAGATAATGCACATAGATAATACTCACATCAGAATAGATAATGGATAATGCTCACATCAGAATAGATAATGGATAATGCACACTGTAAAATTAAAAATGTAAAATGTAAACATGTTATTACACTTCCTCACATTATGCAGTATTAACTATATTTACAATAAAAATATCTTATTTACAAATTTTATTATTTAAAAATTTTATTTACAATAAAAATATCTAATATACATGAATGGCACTTCTCTGTCAAACGAATTTTGTCGTGGCACAGGAGAGCTTGGCAGATGGTGTGGAAGGCACACGAACTTCTTATTCGATTCTGGGATTGGAGCGAGCTGCTAACACTTCTTTCCTGTAGGTTTTATTGCTGAAAAACCTATGCAAGTCAGCATCAAGGTGCTGTACTTCAGGTAGCATTTGGTTTGGGAGGAAGAGGTCTGAGATATGAAGCCTCCGATTCCTCAAGCAGAGCATCGGGTTTGACCAAAGTTCTGGCTTGGGTATTCGCCAGTAACATGAATCCCAAATGGACGGTGTTGAGATCTGACCTGTGATCATTTTAACTGTAGCTATCAGTCATGTATTTCCATGATATCAGGCAGTCGCTGCATCCCCAGTGAAGTAACTAAGGCTGTAGTTCTGTTCTGTGGTGGGAGAAAAGCTTTCCAGTTAGCCCATTTAAGTAGCCAGAATTCTGCAGTGAGGATTGGTTTCTTCTTTGTAGTAGTTGCTGATGCTCACACTTCAGCAGCATAGAGGAGTGGAGAATAGATTACTGTTCTGATGAATTTCTTAATTAAACGAGGCTCCTTAACACAAATTACTTGTTGTTTAGCTAGCCATCGGAGAGAGGCTGTTTTGGAAGTGCGCTTGTCTACATGAGTATGATGTGGTCACAAAGGAACTGGATGCAAAAAATAATTTTGACATCATATACTTGGATCTTAGGAAAGCTTTTGATACTTGTTGCACATGAAAGACTACTGTACAAATTGGAGCAGTATGGCATTGAGGGCAAAATGCTGCTATGGATAAAGGGATGGTTGAGTGGGAGAAGACAGAGAGTGGTAATCAATGGACACTGCTCTTTGTGGACTAATGTTATTAGTCCACAAAGTGGAGTTCCCCAGGGTTCAGCGTTGGGTCCATTGTTGTTTTCTGTATTTATTAATGATATTGATGAAGGTATATCAGGCTTAATGTCTAAGTTTGCAGACGATTCGAAGGTTGGCAGGGTTGCTAATGACCTAATGACAGTATGTTACTGCAACAGGATCTAGAAATGTTGAGCAAATGTGCTGAGAGGTTGTTGTTTTGATTTGTAGGAGCATTAGCAACTAAGGCCATATTGCTCCGGGATATGTGGTGGCCATTCCCTGACCTTTCCATATTTGGTGGTGACGGGCTCGAACCCCAGTCTAATCAAGAAGCATGTGATTCACACTACTGCTCCTTCCCACCTGGCTACGGAGGCACCGTGCTCAGAGGTGGCAACTGAAGTTTTAACATCGACAAATGTAAAGTACTGCATATGGGTAGTAGCAACCCCAGAGTAACATATCAACTGTGTGGTACTCCACTCAGGGTGGTAGAAAATGAAAAAGACCTGGGAGTAATTGTGCAGTCAGATATAAAGTTTTCTGAGCAGTGCAGACAGTCTTGTGTCCTCTTCTATCCCCTTGTATATGGCAATGGCCAGGCCACACCTTGAGTACTGTATGCAGGTCTGGAGGCCTCATTTTAGGAAAGATGTAGAGCTGCTGGAACAAGTACAGAGAAGGGCAACAAGATTAGTGAATGGAACAAAGGGTTGCTCTTATGAAGAAAGGCTTAAGATTTGCAAATTACAGTGTCTGGTGACTAGGCATCTGCGAGGTGATCTGATTGAGGTGTATAAGGCCTGACTGGCTTGAGCAAGCTCAGTGCTCTTGGGATTATTCCTCTTGCCCAGATTAATCACCTGAGGGGACATAAATTCAAATTGAGGAAAGACAGTTATAGAATAGATGTGTGGAAATTTGCTTTCAGCCAGCATGTGGTTGATTGCTGGAACAAACTTTCATCTGTCGTTGTAGAAGTTGACAGCTTAAATAAATTCAAGGCAGAACTAGACAAACATTTGGAGTGAATGGATGGGTGAAACAGGAAGGGTTTTTTTTTTTTTTTTTTGGCTAATGCTGTATAAGTTGCTTTCCTGCATCATATGCCTCTGCTAATGCTAAGATAATATTTAAACTTTTCATTCATTCCTTCTTCAGCATTTTTCAATGAAATAAATTTATTTTTTCACAACATAAAATTCATTATAGATTTGATTTGTAAACATTATTAGTTCTTAAAAAATTTTAAGAGTTTTTAATCAGTATTAAAATTCAGTATTAATGAAACTCTCAGAGTAGATTAACAATACTGCAATAATTTATTGACAGATTGAATCATTTCTAGTAATCTCTTCAAAAATATTATGTAAAAGCAAAGCTCATAAGTTTTAACAATAGCCAATAAACTCATGATTTTCTGCATTATAGTGATCGTTAATTTGTATGTCAGTTTTAATATTTTCAAGAGTAACCTTTATACATTTAGGAAATAATGTTTTTTTTTTTTTTTTGTTTTTTTTTAAGAAAAAGATGCAGCATGCACCATTGTGTGAAAAACTAATTTGATTAAAGGAATTTTATTTATAGCTCTAACAATAATATGTAATCTAAAATAATGATACTCATAATTTTAGGGGAGCATCTTTGGATTAAGAGAAAGTCCCTGCAGACTGAAAATGTATCTCCATATGTATGACTCATGTCACCTTTTAATCCCACTTTGTGGGATTAAAAGGTGACATGAGCAATTACAGACCTGTTAGCTTAACTTCTGTTCCAGGAAAAATAATGGAGTCACTAGTTAAAGAAATAATGCAGGACCTTTCAGACAGAAGTGCAGTTATATTTCAGTCACTGCATGGGTTTGTTAAGAGGAAATCTTGTCTGACCAATTTGAATGGATATTATGATTCACTCATGATGGCACTGGATGCAAAAAATAATTTTGATATATGCTTGGATTTCAGGAAAGTTTTCAATACTGTTGAACATAAAAGATTGCTGTACAAATTCGAGCAGTGTAGTTGTTGTTTGTTGTTTTTTTGGTTTTTAGGAGCATTAGCAACTAAGGCCATATTGCTCCGGGATATGCGGTGGTCATTCCCTGATCTTTCCGCATCCTCCGTATTTGGTGGTGATGAGCTCGAACCCCAGTCTAATCAAGAAGCGTGTGCTACACACTGCTGCTCCTTCCCACCTGGCTATGGAGGTGCTAGCAGTGTTGTATTAAAGGAAGGTTGCTGCTATGGATAGAAGGATGGTTGAGTGAGAGAAGACAAAGTGGTCATCAATAGACACTGCTCTTCATGGACTAATGTTATTAGTGGAATCCCCCAAGGTTGGTGATGGGCCCATTGTTGTTTTCTGTATTTATTAATGATATTGATGAAGATATATTAGGCATAATGTTCAAGTTTGCAGATGATACAGAGGTTGGCAGGGTGGTTAATGACAGTATGCAACTACAACAGGATCTAGAAAAATTAGGTCAGTGGGCTGGGAAATGGCAATTGAAATTTAACATTGACAAATAAAAATTACTTATGAGTTGCAGTAATCCCACAGTAACTTACCAACTGTGTGGTACTACACTCAGGGTAGTAGAAAACGAAAAAGACCCAAGGTATGAAGTTATCTGAGCACCATAGGCAGGGTGCCAGGCAGCTCATAAACTTTTCTTGTTAATGGAATAAATGGATATTTTGGCATGCAAGTTAATACAGGTGTTTATTGCAAAACTTGTTTCTGATTATTTGACTTCTGTGTTGAACATCCTCTGCAATCCTATAGTATTATTTTATTTGAAACTTTGTTCTTTTGATTTTCCATTTATGACATCTATGATAGAAATATTTGATTTATCATTTTTGACATTTTTGATGGCAATAATTTTTCTACAGTACCTGTAAATATTAAATAAGTTAGGTTGTAAAATATGGATCTGATTGCTGTAAAGTAGGAAATACAAATATATGTTTTTACACTCTACTACATTAATTATTTGAAAGAACATTTTAGCATTAGCATTAGTAGAGGCATACGATGCAAGAAAGCAAGCTTATGAAGCATCAGCCACAAAAAAGAAAAACCCGCTCCCATTTCACCCATCCGTTTGTTCCAAATACCTGTCCAGCTCAGCCTTAAATTTATTTCGGCTATCAACTTTCACAACAAAAGATGGAAGTCTGTTCCACCAATCAACAACCCACTGGCTAAAGGCAAACTTCTGCACATCTATATTACAACTGTCTTTCCTCAGTTTGAATTTATGCCCTCGCAGGTAATTTTTCTGTTTTTCTGAGCAAGACGAAAAATCCCACCAGCATTGAGCATGCTGAAACCATTCAAGGCTTTATACACCTTAATCAGATTGCCTTGCAGGTGCATAGTCTCCACACACTGTAATCTGCAAAATTTAAGCCTTCTTTTGTAAGAGCAACCCTTTGTTCCATTCACTAATCTTGTTGCCCTTCTCTGTACTCGTTCCAACAGAACTACATCTTTCTTAAATTAGGCCTCCAGATCTGTGTACAGTACTCAAGGTACTGTACACAGTACAGTAGCCTGACCATTACCTTATACAATAGGATAATCACCTCCTTATCGCTGCTAGAAAAATTCCTGTATATCATTGACAAGACACCATGAGCTACTCTTTCAGACCATCTGCACTGCTCAGAAAACTTCATATCTGCCTGCACAATTACCCCCAGGTCCTCTTCATTCTCTACCACTGTCAGTGTAGTACCACACAATTGAAAAGTTACTCTGGGGTTACTGCTTCCCATATGTAGTACTTTACATTTGACAATGATAAACTTCATTTGCCACCTCTCAGCCCATCTGCTCAACTTTTCTAGATCCGGTTGCAGCAGCATAGTGTCATTAGTATCATTAACAACTCTGCCAACCTTCATATTGTCTGCAAACTTGGACATTAAGCCTGATATACCATCATCAATATCATTTATAAATACAGAAAACAACAATGGGCCCAACACTGACCCCTGAAAGACTCCACTAATAACATTAGTCCACGAAGAGCAGTGTCCATTGATTACCACTCTGTCTTCTCCCACTCAACCATACCTTTATCCATAGCAGCAATTTGCCTCTAATGCCACAATTTGTTCAGCAGTCTTCAATGTGCAAGAGTATCAAAGCCTTTCTAAAATGCAAATATATGATATCAAAGTTATTCCATGAATCCAGTTCCTTTGTGACCACATCATAGTATTCAGTCAAATTGGTCAGATATGACTTCCCCTTAACAAAACCATGCTGTGTCCGAGCTATAACTGAAGTCTTGTCTAGATGATTCTGCATTGCTTCTTTAACTAGTGCCTCCATTAATTTCCCTGGAACAAAAGTTAAACTAACAGGTCTATAATTACTTGTCGCCCTTTGATCCTCCTTTGTGAATTGGGGTCACACTTGCACATCTCCAATCCATGGGTACTTCCCCTGAGTGCAAGGAAGTTCTCATAATTATGGCTAAGGATTTGCTTACTTCCTTTGCTGCCTCCTTTAATATAACTGGATAGATCCCATCCACCCCGGGTGCCTTTTTTATGTTTATCTTCAACAATTTCTCCTCCACTTTTCTCTCAGTTATTACAAAATCATCTAGCTCACTGCCAGAGTTTAATTCACCTCTGGAATTCCCCTCCTTGAATAACTCCTCATGTGTAAATGCAGATGCAAAATAATCTTTTAGTTTGTTAGCCACTTGAGCAGGATCATCAACAGTTGAACCATCAATATCCAGTGGACCAATCTGATTCATCCCTTTCCTTCTAGAGTTTACATAAGTAAAGAACTCTTTTCTGTTTTTCTTTGCTTCTTTTTCCAAGGATTTGTCATAATCTGCCTTTGCCTGCCTAATCTCCTTTGTGACCTGGTTACAGACCAGTTTATATCTATCATAGGCTTCCATGTCACCCATTAATTTGTATGTATCCCATGCATTTTTCTTCTCTGCCACATGTCTCATTAGTTCATCTGACATCCATTTAGGCCTAAACTTTGAACAATATTTTTTAATTGGTATGTAAAGCCTAGTAGCTTCCAAGATTAATTCTTTGAGTGCCTCCCATTTTGAAATTACTGTTGGTAACATCATCAGTTGGTCTCACTGCATTGAATTTAAATACAGTCTCAGACCTCCGTAGTCACCTTTACGAAAGCAAAAACCCTTCCTTTTACCCCTGATGGTAGTTACCTCTTTGAGTAAATCCCACTTGAGCACACTGTGACCACTGCCACACAGTGGTTCCTTTATCTGCAGATTCTTAATGCATGAAGAATCACTACTGATAATCAGATCAAGAGTATTACTCCTTCTAGTTGCCTCCTGAACATGCTGATGTAGAAAACAATCATCCAATAAATCCACAAAAGTCCTGCTAGTGTGTTAATGACCAACCCACAAATTCCAGTCAATATCTGGGAAATTAAAATCCCCCATTATAAGACACTCCGATTTACTGACCCTCTCTATTTCCCTGTACAGTTTTTTTATTATACTCATCAGAGTCATTAGGCCTATAACACACTCCTACTCTCAATTTTTATCCCCCAGTGTCTATGTCACACCAAACTGACTCAACACTGCACTGTCCAGTGATGCACTTCCTTGGATTTTATGTGTTTCTTAACTAATAGTATAACCCCTTCTCCCTTCCTATCCTATCTATCCTTCCTGTACACATTGTACTCCCCAAATTCCAGGTCTGCATTCCTTATATCTTTGTGACACCACTTCTCTGATATCCCAACAATATCTGCCTTTGATGTTTTGACCAAAACCTCAAAGTCATCAAATTTGTTTACCAAACTCCTAGCATTGGTGTACATGCAAGTATACATGCACCTGTTCCTATTCTTAGCTACCCTAACACAACCTATGTGTTTACTTGTACTGCAATAACTCCCAGCAGTCTCTGAAATACCCTGCATGTTGTTTTCCAGGCAGAAACCTGGAATACAAGATGCAGAGTATTTCAGTTGTGTGTTACTGGATAGTTTACTATATATCTTGTTGTATGAATGTGGATTATGCAACTTTTCTTGTTGGGCTCCACTCCGTGGTCTTGTATGTAGCAGTATAGTTATAATCGCTGTCCTTCCACATAGTGGAAAAGGCTTGAGTTTGAGCCCTGCCAGAGACGCATGGAATTTATGAGCTATTCAGTGATGTGGCTGAGTTAGTGACCTGCTGAAGAATACAATAACTAATACCCCACAGCTTTAGTTGCTTTTGGCACACACTTAACCTAATCTGACATTAGCATTAGTAGAGGCATATGATGGAAGAAAGGAAGCTTATATAGCATCAGCCAAAACAAAAAAAACCCCTCCCATTTCACCCATCCATTCACTCCAAATGTTTGTCTTGTTCTGCCTTGAAATAATATGAGTTGTTGATCTCTTTACAACAGATGGCAGTTTGTTCCAACTATCAACCACACATCTATTCTACAATTGTCTTTCCTCAATTTGAATTTATGTCCCCACAGGTGAGTAATCTGAGCAAGAGGAAGAATTCGATTAGTATTTATCTTGCTCAGACTATTCAAGGCCTTATACACCTCACAGGTGCCCAGTCTCCAGAAGCTGCAATGTGCAGAACAATTCAACAATGTGCTTTTCTTGGTAACACCAACCCTTTGTTCCACTCAACAATCTCGTTGCCCTTCTCTCTGCTTGTTCCATCAGCTTTTTATCTGTCCTAAAATGAGGCCTCCAGACCTGTATACAGTACTCAACGAGTGGCCTGATGATTACCTTATATAAGGGGACAATCATCTTTATCCCTGCTAGCAAAATTCCTGTATATCATTGACAAGATGCTGCAGCCTGTCTGCACTGCTCAGAAAACTTCATATCTGACTGCACAATTACCACCAGGTCCTTTTCATTCTCTATTACCCTGAGGGTAGTACCACAAAGTTGGTACGTTATTCTGGAGTTACTGTTACCTATATGCAATACTTTACATTTTTCAATGTTAAACTTCAGTTTCCACCTCTCGGCCTATCTGCTCAACTTTTCCAGATCCTGTTGTAGTAGCTTACAATCATTACTGTCATTAACAATCCTGCCAACCTTTGTATTGTCTGCAAACTTAGACATTAACCCTGATATTGCTTCATCAATATCATTGATAAATACCGGAAACAACAATGGACAGCACCAACAGCACTTGTGCTTGCTGAAATTGCCTTATCTCTACTTTGAGCATTATCAGCCTAATCAGATAATGAAATTCAATAAAATATAAATAAATTAAATGAAAACCACTAATATAATATTTCCTTTCCCATCACTTAGGAAACCTTGCTAAGTGTAAAGCCTAAACTTAATAAAAAAAAAGTAAATTCCAAACATAAATTTCAAAAAAAAATTTATAAAGCAGGATATTTTTCTGCTAGGGCTCAATCTTAGGAACCATGCATTTCAATTTTAATAATCCCACTGAACTATTTGAGATGCTGGGCTCTGTTTGATGGTTATCTCAATCATGAATCTTAATCAACCAAGTTAAGACTTGGTTGATTAAGATTCATGCCGCGATAGCATCAGCAAATATTCTTGCACCCTTTCTATTTAAGTGTATCCTATCCCTATAGAAGGAGTCTCTCCTGTTAAGCACAGACCAGGCTGAGAAAAAAAAAAAAGCCTTGCACAATCTCTCCAGGGCTGAATTGATCGACAAGACTCTCATCATATACTCCTTCCTATCGTGTCTGGGCAGAATTGCAGACACTTTCAAATAAAACCCTAACTCACGGCTTTTTTTCAGCATTGACTTGTACTTCTTAAGTAATTCCTCCGGTCTCCTACTCTTAATATCATTAATGCCAACGTGTGTCTCCTACTCTTAATATCATTAGTGCCAACAATATCACCCTTTGTGCCCTTAAAAGATGATATCTGCTCTACAACGTCATCAACCTTTGCCCCTGGCAGACATACCCTGATCCTGTTCCATCTATCCTTTTTGCACAATATGTTCTCTGTTTCCCTGACAAGAGTCACCTACAACAACTAGTTCCTTTGGGACCAGCACATTCTGCCTTGAGGTTTGCTGCTGTGTTGCTTGATGTTAGGTAAATTAAATGTTGATGGCATCTTTACTCTTTGTCTGACAAACACACAAAAAAAAAATAAATGTATATTTAAAAAAAAAAAAAGAAGAAGGTTCCACTATGGGAACATTGTAGAGATAGGAAGTCTAAAATAAATTTAAAAGTAGAAGTGCACAAGTTATTAAAGGGATTGGCAATATTAATACTAATTCAGAAACTAAAATTTATGATTTAGAGGGCATGTGTTGGCCTTGCTCCAATTGGGCTCCACAGACACCCAACACCTGAATCATGCAAAATTTTGCATCAAGCAGAAAAGCTTGACCAAAACTTTTGCATGATTCAAGTGTTGGGTGTCTGTACAGACCAATTCTACAGTGCTGGTCTCCTCAAACACCAGTTGCCAACTGGCATTGTGGCCCAGAGAATCATCATGATTATACTTCCAAGATCCATTCCCATAGAAGTCATACTGTTTCATACTATCTCCACAAGTAGTATAAAAGAATAGAATGTCAATATAAGATGAGGCTGCAAAGAATTCTATACACTATAGTCAGTAGCCCCAGTCCAAATTATAAAAGCAACTGATACCCCATCTAAACGTTGCTGTCAAGATGATGCAATCTAGATAGTATTCGCTGAGCATTTCTCAACCCCATACTTCAGAAGTTTGACCTGAAAAGTGTGTAGCACAAGTTCTTGCTCCACATTACATTACTCAAAGCAGTATTTGCCATTATGTTTGAGATATAGATCTGCTATGAAAATAAAGGTTAAGCTACTCTCTACAAGTAGTTTATCATAATAGCAAAATTTTGTTATTGTGATGATCTGATTATGAAAGAGCCAGCATTATATATTGTTTAATGTATAATTCTTTTGTGTAGCATTTTGAAAAAATCAATACAGATGGATTAGTAAACAAATATTATGATTAAAAACAAAAAATAAAGCTTAAAGAAAATGAAATTATTGCATAAAATTATTATCATTTTATAATATAGATTGAACAAATTATATAAAAATATTTGCTATTAGAGTTATATCTTCTAAAAAAGTGCATATCATATATTTCTCTCTTTTTTTTTTTTTTTTTTTTGATTTAAAATGTATTTTTTGATTTCCAATAGTATTATGCATTGTATTTGATTTCTTATAGCATTATTCATGGTTCATGAGTCTGTTGAATATCTCTTTAACCTGTCCCAGATGATGGTGGTCTACTGATGTTATTACCATTTTTGCTCAAGCAGCACAAAACGTGGAGAAGTTGCAAGCTACGAATATTTACAGTAGCACGTATCCTTTATTAAAAGGAAGAGTTTAATGTCTATTTATTTTTATCGTCTTGGTCATTATACAGGGTGTCCAAAAAACCTTATTATTAGAAAAGTCCATAACTTTTGAGCCAATGCATATTTACATTAACTGTTTTCGCAATTACAAATAATATCTCAAAAAGTTTTTATATACATCAGTAAACTTGAACATGTTCTCCTCTTGTAACTCTGAGGATGTCAGATCTGTATTAACCTCCTGGCATACATTACTTAGCATTTTGGATGAAATCAAAGATATTGCTTCGGTTATTCTTGTCTTTATTAATGGAACATTAGGAACTGCTGTTGCGAATACTTTATCTTTAACATAACTGTGCAAGAAAAAATCAAATGAATGTCAGATTATCAAGTTAGCCAATGAATTGGTCTACCATGTTCAATTCAGAGATTTTGGGGAAATAGGATCAAGAGTATTACATACTGAAAAATACCAATGAGGAGGGTCCCATCCTGTTGAAAAAAAAAAAAAAAAAATATATATATATATATATATATTCAGCTGATATTCCTCCAGTTATGGAAGCACAAAATTCTTAAATTCTTAAAATATCAGGGTAGATTTTTATATTAATTGACTTTTCAGAAGAGAAAAAAATGGACCAATAATCATGACCTTTGGACCATTATGTATTTTTTCATGTACTGCATGTGGGTTCTCAGACCCCCATCTTGAACATTTACTGATTTACATGTTCTAAAACATGATAAAAAGTTGTTTCATTAGAAAAGCACACCTTTTTTAAGAAACTGGTTTATTTCAATTAATTTCAGCATTATGGTGTCAAAGTTCATGTGCTGACATGGCTTTGCTAATAACTGCTGCACCACTTGAACATAGGCAGATAAACAAAGTCTTTTATGAATGACTCTATTCTGTTGATTTCAGAATTTTAAGTTCTTGGAAAGCACATCAAATTTCTTGGGCTTCAATGAAATGCATTATGAATGTTCTGAAAATTCAATGCCATCTGCTTTATCATGCAGTAAACTTACAGTTTTCGTGAACTTTTCCGAAATCAACTCCTGGTGGATCTTTCCTAAACATCTGATGATAATTATGTTGAGCTGAAATCAGTGAATTCATGGCAACAATCCCCAAAACACATTGTGCTTTCTCTTGAACAGTAGCTACTTTGTTTAATGGCCCACTGTGGCACTGGCGGAATTACTCAACAAGTACAGGTCAAAGTTGAAAAAAAGCCGTGAAATAGGGTTGAATTTGAAAGTGTCTGCAATTCTGCCCAGACACGATAGGAGGGAGTACATGATGAGAGCCTTGTCGATCAATTCGGCCCTGGAAAGATTGTGCAAGGCTCAAGGGGTCGAATTTTTTTCAGCCTGGACTGTACTTGTTAACAGGAGAGATTGCTTCTACAGGGATGGGATACACTTAAATAGAAAGGGTGCAAGAATATTTGCTGATGCTATCGAGGCAGTGTTAGGTGGGTCGGAAAACTGCTAGTTTGGGGGGATACAAAGACTAATAGTTTAACAGTAACCGCAGGCAGAGGTGAAGGTGATTCTTGCACAACTTCTATTAGAATAAGAAGCGACCTGGAGCGAGGGGTGTTGGGGGTTTCAGGGACGGATGGCAGTCATCATGGAATAGTTGGGTATATGGGATGTGTTAGGGTAACAAGGAATAGGCATAGGAGCATGTATGCTTGCATGTATACCAATGCTAGAAGTATAGTAAATAAATTTGATGAATTTGAAGTGTTGGTCAAGACATCTAAGGCGGATATTGTTGGGATAGCAGAGACGTGGTGTCACAAAGATATAAGGAATGCAGAACTGGAATTTGGGGAGTACAATGTGTACAGAAAGGATAGACAGGACAGAAAGGGAGGGGGTGTTATGCTGTTAATTAAGAAAAACATAAAATCAAAGGAAGTGCACCCAGTTAATATAGATGAACAGTGCTCTGTTGAGTCAGTTTGGTGTGAGATAAGCACTGCGAAAGGAAAAATAAGAGTAGGAGTGTGTTATAGGCCTAATGACTTGAATGAGTACAATGAACAATTGTACAGAGAAATAGAGTGGGCCAGTAAATCAGAATGTTTATAATGGGGGATTTTAACTTCCCAGATATTGACTGGAACTTGTGGGTTGGGCACTCACACACTAGTCAGACTTTTGTGGATTTATTGGATGATTGTTTTCTGCAGCAGCATGTTCGAGAGGCAACCAGAGAAAGTAACACTCTTGATCTGGTTATCAGCAGTGATCATTCGTGTATTAAGAATTTGCAGATAAAGGAACCACTAGGTGGCAGTGATCACAGTGTGCTGAAGTGGGATTTCCTCAAAGAGGTAACTACCGTCAGGGGTAAAGGAAAGGGTTTTTGCTTCCGTAAAGAGGAGTACAGTGGTCTCAGACAGTTTTTAAATTCTGTACAGTGGGATCAACTGACGATGTTACAAACAGTAAATTCTAAGTGGGAAGCATTCAAGGAATTAATCGTGGAAGCTACTAGACTTTATATACCGATTAAGAAATATCGTTCAAGGTTTAGGCCTAAATGGTTATCAAATGTACTAATGAGACTCGTGACAGAGAAGAAAAATGCATGGGATGCATATAAATTATCAGGTGACGCAGAAGCCTGTGGCAGATATAAGCTAGTCTATAATCAGGTCACAAAGGAGGTTCGGCAGGCGAAGGCGGATTACGAGAAATCTTTGGCAAAAGATGCTATGAAAAACAGCAAGGATTTCTTTACTTATATAAACTCTAAAAGGAAGGGGATGAATATGATTGGTCCACTTGACATCAATGGTTCGACTGTTGATGATCCTGCTCAGATAGCAAACAAACTGAATGAGTATTTTGCATCTACATTCACACGTGAGGAATTATTACAGTTTGAAAATAGAAGAAGGTTATCAAATTGTAGCAGTGTGCTTAATGATTTTTTAATAACTGAGAGCAAAGTGGAGGAGAAATTGTTGAAGTTAAACATAAGAAAGGCACCTGGGGTGGATGGGATCTATCCAGTTATTTTAAAGGAGGCGGCAAAGCAACTAAGCAAACCCTTAGCCATAATTATGAGAGCATCCTTGGACTCAGGGGAGGTTCCCACGGACTGGAGATGTGCAAATGTGTCCCCAATTCACAAAGGTGGATCGAAGGGTGACACGAGTAATTACAGACCAGTTAGTTTAACTTCTATTCCGGGTAAAATAATGGAGTCACTGGTTAAAGATGCATTGCAGGATCATCTAGACAAGACTGCAGCAATAATTCAAACACAGCATGGGTTTGTTAAGGGAAAGTCTTGTCTGACAAATTTGATTGGTTATTATGATGTGGTCACAAAGGAACTGGATGCAAAAAATAATTTTGATATCATATACTTGGATTTCAGGAAAGCTTTTGACACTGTTGCGCATGGAAGACTACTGTACAAATTGGAGCAGTATGGTATTAAGGGTAAGTTGCTACAATGGATAAAAGGATGGTTAAGTGGGAGAAGACAGAGGGTGGTAATCAATGGGTGCTGCTCTTCGTGGACTAATGTTATTAGTGGAGTCCCACAGGGTTCGGTGTTGGGTCCACTGTTGTTTTGTGTATTTATCAATGATATTGATGAAGGTATATCAGGCTTAATGTCGAAGTTTGCAGATGACACAAAGGTTGGCAGGGTTGTTAATGACAGTAATGGCAGTGTGCTACTGCAACAGGATCTAGATAATTTGGGCAGATGGGCTAAGAAGTGGCAACTGAAGTTCAACCTTGACAAATGCAAAGTACTGCATATGGGTAGAAGTAACCCCAGAGAAAGGTACCAACTGTGTGGTACTACACTTAAGGTGGTAGAAAATGAAAAAGACCTGGGAGTAATTGTGCAGTCAGATATGAAGTTTTCTGAGCAATGCAGACAGGCTGCTAGGGCAGGTCATGGGGTTTTGTCAATGATATATAGGAATTTTGCTAGCAGGGAAAAGGAGGTGATTGTCCCTCTGTATAAGGCAATGGTCAGGCCACGCCTTGAGTACTGCGTACAGGTCTGGAGGCCTCATTTTAGGAAGGATGTAGATTTGCTTGAGCGTGTACAGAGAAGAGCAACACGATTGGTGAGGGGAATGAAGGGATTCTCTTACGAAGAGAGGCTTAAGTTCTGCAAATTGCAGTGGCTGGAGACTAGGCACCTGCGCGGTGATCTGATTGAGGTCTATAAGGCCTTGAATGGGTTGAGCACACTGAATTCTGATGGGATCCTTCCACTTGTTCAGATTACGAACCTACGGGGACATAAGTTCAAATTAAGAAAGGATAGATGTAGAATAGATGTGCGGAAATTTGCCTTTAGCCAGCGGGTGGTTAATTGCTGGAACAAACTTCCATCTGTCGTTGTTGAAATTGATAGGTTAAATAAATTTAAGGAGGAACTGGACAGGCATTTGGAGGGAATGGTGTGATTTTTTTTTTTTGGCTGATGCTGCATAAGCTCCTACACTTGCTTTCTTGCATCATGTGCCACTACTACTATTACTACTACTACTACTACTGCTGCTTTGAATCAGTAATCTACAAAGTAAATGGAAAACAAACTTTTTGAGTTATTCTTTGTAATTGTGAAAACTACATCTATTATTTCCTATCAAATCAAAAGTTATGGACTTTTCATTAATTAAGCAGAAATCATTTATTATCTAAATGATTCATTACAGGTTCCTATCATGCACACTACTGGATGTAATGTACATGATAGGTGCCGAGTGATTATAAGTTACTATGCATTTCAAAATGATCTCTATAGAGATTTTGAAAGGTGAGTAGATTCTTTTTTTTGGTTCTAAATATAGTTTTATAATCTAGAGTACCTCCTTTGCACTACAAATTGGCACAGAAATACACAGAAAAGAAATATACATTTCCGTTTCTTACTAACGCAACCATTTGGTTGCCTTATGGCACTGCTGCTGCCTTCCCATAGCAGGGCTGGAAACTGAGAGCCAACTTCCAGATCTTTAAGAATTAAATGGACTCTCAAAATTTTCCACTAGTGGGAGTCTGGGGTTCTTCGTATGGTGATACTCCAATCGATTGACACTCCAAATCCAAAGGATTGAAATGAAAAATGCATAAACAAGACTGTGTGTGTCATTTCGCACCATTCCCTGACAAACCAACCTTTAAGTTTGGTTCTGCTTGGCTACTTAAGATTATAAAAAAGACTTCAATCAGGGTGACCTTCTCATAGAGACAGCAACTCAAAGGCATACAAAAGACTGTATAAACTATCATGGCATTCCTATCAAAATTATTCCTTATGTCACGTTGAACACCTCTAAAAGAGTTACATCGGACTAGGGCCCACTAAATGTTGTTAGAAGAAGAACCAGTAGAATTGTAAGAAAAAAGGTCATACATGCAAAGAGAATTATGACCAAAAAAGGATGATGAGCCTATCCATTACATTATAGTTACCGTCAGTATACACGAATCCTACCAACAATAGGAAAAGTGCACTATGTTGTATTTGCACATATATAACAAAACTCGTAAGTGGCAAAAATTTGGTTGCTCACAAAAACATTGGGGAGATGTAACATGTGCTAACCGTGAGTTGAAGAATCATATGCAAGAATACTGTAATGCTCAGTTGCTATTGTGCAAATAATAAAATTTCCCATCCAGCATATTTAAAAAATGTGACTTGTAGATATATTAGGAAAGAAACTTCAAATATAAAAAGTTTAACACGAAGTTACATACCAGGAGGCAAGAAAACAACTCCTATTAGACATTAATTCTTTTTTGGAAGGGGATGAGAAATATATCAAACTCCAATGAGGAGTTAAATTATTTAGTGATAATTGCAAAGAAAGTGGAAGAGAAATTATTGAAGCTAAACGTAAAAAAGGTAACTGTGGTGGATGGGATTTAATCAGTTATATTAAGAGAGGCAGCAAATGAGGTAAGCAAACCCTTAGCCATAATTATGAGAACATCCTTGGATTCCGGGAAGATCCCTATAGACTGGAGATGTGGAATCTATCCCCAATTCACAAAGGGAGATCAAAAGGTGACATGACTAATTACAGTCCTGTTAGCTTAACATCTGTTTCAGAGAAAATAATGGAGTCATTGGTTAAAGAAGTAGTGCAAGAAGATCTAAACAGGAATGCAATTATACTGCACAGCATGGATTTGTTAAGAGGTGGTCTAGTTTGACCAATCTGATTGGATACTGCAATGCAGTAACAAAGGGCCTGGATGCAAAAAATAATTTTCATATCATATACATGGAATTCAGGAAAGCTTTTGATACTTTTGCACATAAGTCTGCTGTACAAATTTTTTTTTTTTTTTTATGTGAACCCCAAACACGAGAGGTATTAGAATCTATAGGTTCTAATACCTCTCGTGTTTGGGGAGAGGTATTAGTAGAGGTACTAGAACCTAGAGGTATTAGTACCCTGCTTGGGTTGGAGGTTGAGAAGACGAAAGAAGATATTTGTTGACATTGGACTTGAACTTCTGTAGATTGTAATTTTCAGGAAATACGTATGAAGGAAGGTTGTTCCAGAAAACGGCAGTTGAATGAATAAATGAGCAAGATGAAAAGTTGGTTCTGTGGCTTTGAAGTTGGACAGTAAATGGATGTTGGCTGGTGGCGGCATGTGTTCGGACTGTTTTGAAAGAGAGAGCGGGAATTATAGAAGCCAATTCAGAAGAACAGTGCCCATGGAAGTATCTGTAGAAGAGGCATGCAGCAGAAACAGTACGTCTATGAGAAAGTGAGTGGATAGATTCTGTTAGAGAGGAGTCATTAATTAACCTAACTGCTCTCTTCTGAATGGAATCAAGAAGCCTGAGAGAGGTTTTGGGGGCACCACCCCAGATGTGGGAACAATATTCCATGGCAGGGCAGTTTTTGTGATTTATACAGAGTGAGCAGCTGTTTGGAAGAAAAGTAACGCCGAGAGCGAAAGAGAAAACCAAGTTTTTTAGATGCAGAGGAAGCAATATTTGTAATGTGCTTGTGCCAAGAGAGATTAGAAGTCAGGGTAATCCCCAAAAGAGATATATCATTTTGCCAAGAAATCGGAGTGTCACTAAAGATAAGCATAGGAGCAGAAGAATCCTTTTTGCAAGATATAAGACAAGACTGAGTTTTAGAAGGGTTGAAATCAACTAAGTTGTCTTTTCCCCACTGGAGAATTACCTGAAGATCGGCATTTAAGGAATTGGTAGCAGATTTTCGAGAAGTTGAAGCTGATTGAGCAGGACTCTCAAAATAGAAAGTGGAATGCAATGTGCTATCATCGGCAAACTATGGATAGGATTTCCAGTCAATGTAAGAAGGTCATTAATATACAAGAGGAAAAGAGTGGGGGAAAGAACTGAACATTAGGGACACCAGCATTAGTGGAGAAGTTAGAAGACAGAGAGCCATTTACCATCACCCTCAGTGAGCGATCAGAGAGAAAACTGGATAACTAATTACTAAAAACAGTTGGCAAACCATAAGATGAAATCTCGTTTAGAAGACCTTTATGCCAAACATGATCAAAAGCCTTTGAGATGTCAAGAGCAACTACTTGTGTTTCACCAAACCTTTCCATTGAATTAGTCCATAAATGGGTAACATAAGCCAGAATATCACCAGTGGATCGACACTGACGGAATCCATACTGGTGATCGTTGATCAGACGGAAGGTTTCTAGGTAGTTTAAAATTTGGCGGTTAATTGATTTCTCCATTACTTTAGAAAGAGTAGAAGTAATTGCAATGGGACGATAATTGGATGGGAGGGATTTGTCACCCTTTTTAGGAACTGGCTGGATATGAGCAAATTTCCAAGCAGAAGGAAAAACACCTTTGGAATAAGAAAGTGAAAAAAGCAGCAAAGAATAGGAGTAAGTTCAGGAGCACAGGTTTTGAGAGCAAGTGGAGAAATACCATCAGCACCTGGAGCTTTCTTAACATCAAGATTTATCAAAATCCTTCTGATATCCTTTTGATGAAAGACCATAGGAGGCATTGAATGGAGCGTGTTGGGAATGGTGGGAGGTGTTTTACCAAGATCGTTAATATATGAGCTGGAAGAAAAATGGGATGCTAGCAGGTCAGCTTTATCCTTGGCTGAAGTGACAACAGAACCATCTGGTTTGGACAGAGATGGGCAAAAGTTGCGGCCAATAGCTTTGGCAAGAGACCAGAATGCTCAGCTACCATTAGGGCAAGAAGCAAGTTTTCTAATCTTAGCCTGTTCAAACTCTAGTTTGGACTGATGAATAACTGCTTTACAATTGTTGCGAGCTTTGTTGTGGCAGAAAATGAAACGGAAGAATTAGAAACAAGCCAATTGCAATATGCAACATTCTTCTCTTGAACAGCCTTAGCACATTTATTGGAAAACCAAGGTTTAGATAAAGGACGAGATTTTAAAGTGGAGTGTGGGAAAAATAGGATTCCATTCCTGCAAGAATAATTTCACTGACACGATCTGAGCAAACATTGACATCAGAAGTTTTGAAACAGTAATCCGACCAAGGAAAAGAAGAAAAGAAGTCTCTTCTTTTCTTCTTTTCCTTGGTCGGATTAAAGAAGAACAAATTAGAGCAATGTGGCATTAATGGCAAGTTACTGCTAAGGATAAAAGGAAGATTATTATTATTATTATTATTATTATTATTAGCCATATGGTGCAAGGAAGCCTGAGGCTTATTCTGCACCAGCAAAAAAAAAAAATTTCTCCGAGTTACTCTGAGAGAGAGAGAGAGAGAGAGAGAGAGAGAGAGAGAGAGAGAGAGAGAGTCAGAAGTAGAAAGGAATCACCAAGAAAGAGAAGAAGAATGATGATATCCAGCTCAGGACCCTGGGTTTGCCAAGCCCATACTCACCAGATGTGAGCCCAGAGAGAGTGGTTATCATTGGGCTCTTCATGGACTAATATTATTAGTGTAGTCTCACAGGGTTCATTGCTGGGCCCATTGTTGTTCTCAATACTAATGAAGAAATATGAGGCTTAATGTCCAGGTTTGCAGATGATACAAATGTTGGCAAAGTGGTTAATGACAGTAATTAAGGTAAGCTACCTGCAAATAATCTATAAAAATTAGGCTGATGTGCTGAAAAATGGCAGTTGAATGCAAGATACTACATATGGGTAGCAGTAATCCCAAATTATCTACCAGCTATGCAGTAATACACTCAACATAGTAGAAAATGAAAAAGACCCAGTGATAATTGTGCAGTCAGATATGAAGTTTTCTGAGCAGTGCAGACAGGCTGCCAGGAGAGCTCATGGGGTTTTGTCAGTGATATACAGAAATTTTGCTACTGCGGATGTTGTTGTTGTTATTTGGTTTTTAGGAGCATTAGCAACTAAGACCATATTACTCCGGGGATATGCGGTGGTCATTCCCTGACCTTTCCGCATCCTCCATATTTGGTAGTCACGGGCTCGAACCCCGGTCTAATCAAGAAGCGTGTGCTACACACCTGGCTACGGAGGTGCCAGTGCGGATGTGGAGGTGAATATCCTATTGTATAAAGCAATGGTTAGGCCACACCTTGAATACTGCATACAGGTCTGGAAGCCTTGTTTGAAAAAGTGTATCTCTTGGAATGGATGTAGAGAAGGGTAACCAGATTAGTCAGGGACACAAAAGGACTAAAAAAATTCAGTTTCACAAACTGCAGCACAGAAAACTAGGCATCTGAGAGGAAATTGAATGAAGTATTTAAAGTATTTAGTTTATATGAAATTCCATTTCTGCAATCCATTTAAGTGGATTTCAGAAATGGAACTAGGCAATCCTAGGGCAAAAGTAATACAAGTATGCCCCCATTATATGCAGATAGTCAATCTTTATAAATTAATAAAAATTACTATTGTAACAAGCTATGATTTGCATATCTCTCTATACATTAAAGGTGCCTCCGTGGCCAGGTGGGAAGGAGCAGCAGTGTGTAGCACATGCTTCTTGATTAGACTGGGGTTCGAGCCCATCACCACCAAATACGGAGGATGCAGAAAGGTCAGGGAATGACCACCTCATATCCCCTAGCAATATGGCCTTAGTTGCTAATGCTCTTAAAAACCAAATAACAAACAATACATTAAAAAAGTTTTCCTCCTAGTGATATTTATTCAAGCCAATGGAAAGATGGGGAGGCAATTACGTCACTAATTCAAGCTATAACTGTCTCCATAACGTTCACCAACCTCATGCATGTGGTTCACTGTCTAATACACGACCATGTGGCATCATTTAATATTCCATTGTAATGTTAGCTGATGAAGGGATCCGACATAGTTTGTATATTTGTAAATAGTTTAGTATTTAGTTTGTAAATATTTTAGTCCTGCTCTTTTGGATGCAACAATATTGCTCATGCTTTATATAGGTCATTTCCTGATTAGATATTGATCAGTGCATTTCGATAGGTGTGTCTGGAATCCATGATGTTTCGTTTGCTACTTATACGTACTAATGTAGTAATTAATACAATGCCACGACCTAGATTGGCAATCACTAATTCCGAGAGAAAATGATGCCATCATGAGTCTTCATGGAAATATGGAGAGAAACATGCCAAAAGGTTATGACCTAATCATAGTATAAGTTCAGTGACAATGGAATAAGTGGAAAATCAACACTATAGGAAGCAGGTAGCTAATATGGATGAAAAACAGGCCAAAACCTAGTGAACTATTAAATGGCTCAGACCTAACGTAAGATCTTCACGAGATCCTGATAACAAAAAAACCACTGAAGTATCATATTGTGATTTAGGTGGTATGGTAGAAGAATGTCAACATTGCAACAGATTATCTTTTCACAGTGAACTCGGAAGAGCTGCACATTCGTGTTGTCATGGAGAGAAGGTATGTTTGCCGATGGCAGATACCTATCCAGACGAATTAGTCTGCACAGGTAGCACAGTGGTATCATCATTGTCCTCCCCACACTGGGTGGAAAAGGCCCAGGTTCGAATCCCATCCATGACATGAGGAACTTTAATGGGCTTTTTTCACTCCATTAATGAGTTGGTCGGCCACAGGCATAGATAGTAAGGCTTTCCCTCAGAAACTGGGATTTTTTTTCTTCCAGCAAAACAGGCAAACTGACCAGAGAACACATGCAATTTACAGACAAAAATACGGTTAAACCTAATATAATAATAACAATATCCAGATGCTTTAAAGACTTTGTTGTTTGACAACATGGAAAAAGGGAGACACTTCCAAGAAAACGTTTGCATCTACAACAATCTTTATGCCTTCGTGTCTTTTAATGCTGAAAACATGGATTTTCAAGGTGGCTGCAGCGGCCCTTATACAATGCAAATATGAAGAGGTGCCATGATGAAAGGAACAATGAGTTTAATGTCCATTAGAGACATTCCACAATTCGGCCAAATCTACATTAATGACAATGGAGAAGCATTGATGGAATAAGCTAAAAGAGTGAAAAAGATTGACGTAGACTTGAATGTTTTCTCATTCGAGTCTACATCAGCAGGGGTTGCCGACCGAAGTGAGCAGGGGGGTGGAGCCCCCAAGTATTTAGTAATAAAATAATTTAAATAATACAATGAATATAACAAAACAAAAATATCAAAGAAAAAGAAACTTACAAATATTCCTTTATATCTACAGAGACTTTGTTTCTATATAAATTACAAAGAAAATACATAGAACTACAAAGAAATAAAATAAAAATCGCAGATTTCTCAGATTTTCCGGCAGGGATAAGGAGGTGACTATCTCCTTGTATAAGGCAATGGTCATGCCACACCTTGAGTACTGTATACAGGTCTGGAGGCCTCATTTTAAGAAGGATGTAGAGCTGCTGAAATGAGTACAGAGAAAGGAAACAAGATTAGTGAATGGAACAAAGGGTTGCTCTTACGAAAAAAGACTTAAGTTTTGCAAATTACAGTGTCTGGAGACAAGGCACCTGCAAGGTGATCTGATTGACGTGTGTATAAACCTTGAATGGTTTGAGCATGCTCAATGCTGATGGGATTCTTCCTCTTGCTCAGAATAATTGCCTGAGAGGGCATAAATTCAAATTGAGGAAAGAAAGTTGTAGGATAGATGTGTGGAAGTTTGCTTTAGCTAGCTGGTGGTTGATTACTGGAACAAACTTCCATCTATCATTGTAGAAGTTAATAGCTTAAATAGATTCAAGGCAGAACTAGACAAATATTTGGAGTGAATGGATGAGTGAAATGAGAAGGGTTTTATTTTATTTTTTTTGGCTAATGCTATATAAGCTTGCTTTCTTGCATCATGTGCCTTTACTAATGCTAAAATACTGCTTTCAAATTTGAGCAGGATGGTATTAAGGGCAAGTTGCTGCTATGGATAAATGAATGGTTGAGTGAGAGAAGACAGAGAATGACAGAGACAATCAATGGACGCTGCTCTTCATGGACTAATGATATTAGTGGAGTCCCACAGGGTTCTGTGTTGGGACCATTGTTCTTTTCTATATTTAACAATGATATTGATGAAGGTATAACAGGCTTACACTGCTGCAACAGAATCTGGAAAAGTCGGGCAGCTGGGCTGAGAGATGGCAACTGAAGTTAGCATTAGCATTAGCATTAGTAGAGGCATTTGATGCAAGAAAGCAAGCTTATGCAGCATCAGCCAAAAAAAAAAAAAAAAAAAAAAACCACTTCCACTTCACCCCTCCGTTCGTTCAAAATACCTGTCCAGCTGAGCCTTAAACTTATTTAGGCTATCAACCTCCACCACAAGGGATGGAAGTCTGTTCCACCAACCAACCACCCGCTGGCTAAAGGCAAATTTCCGCACGTCTATCCTACATCTGTCTTTCCTCAATTTGAATTTATGCCCTCTCAGGTGATTATTCTGAGCTAGAGGAAGAATCCCATCAGCATTGAGCATGCTTAAACCATTCAAGGCTTTATACACCTCTATCAGATCACCTCGCTGGTGCCTAGTCTCCAGACACTGTAATTTGCAAAACTTAAGCCGTTCTTCGTAAGAGCACCCCTTTGTTCCATTCACTAATCTTGTTGCCCTTCTCTGTACTCGTTCCAGCAGCTCTACATCCTTCTTGAAATGAGGCCTCCAGACCTGTATACAGTACTCTAGGTGTGGCCTGACCATCACCTTATACAATGGAATAATCACCTCCTTATCCCTGCTGGAAAAATTCCTGTATATCATTGACAATACTCCATGAGCTACTCTTGCAGCCCGTCTGCACTGCTCAGAGAACTTCATATCTGCCTGCACAACCACCCCCAAGTCCCTTTCATTCTCTACCACTGTCAGTGTTGTACCACAGAGTTGATACGTTGCTCTGGGGTTGCTGTTTCCCATGTGTAGTACTTTACATTTGTCAATGTTAAACTTCATTTGCCACCTCTCAGCCCATCTGCTCAACCTTTCCAGATCCTGTTGCAGCAGCATAGTGTCAGTAGTGTCCTTGACAACCCTGCCAACCTTTGTATCGTCTGCAAACTTGGACATTATGCTTGATATACCATCATCAATATCATTTATAAATACAGAAAACAATAATGGACCCAACACTGAGCCCTGAGGGACTCCACTAATAACATCAGTCCACGATGAGCAGTGTCCATTGATTACCACTCTCTGTCTTCTCCCCCTCAACCACCCCTTTATCCATAGCAGTAATTTGCCTCCAATGTCACACTGCTCCAATTTGTGTAGCAGTCTTCCATGTGCAACAGTATCAAAAGCCTTTCTAAGATCCAAGTATATAATATCAAAGTTATTCCCTGCATCCAGTTCTTTTGTGACTGCATCATAGTATCCAATCAAGTTGGTCAGGCAAGACTTCCCCTTAACAAAACCATGCTGTGTCTGAGCTATAACTGAAGTCTTGTCTAAATGATCCTGCAGTGCTTCTTTAACCAGTGCCTCCATTAATTTTCCTGGAACAGAAGTTAAGCTCACAGGTCTATAATTACTTGTGTCAGCCTTTGATCCTCCTTTGTGAATTGGGGTCACATTTGCACATTTCCAGTCTATGGGTACCTCCCCTGAGTCCAAGGAAGCTCTCATAATTATGGCTAAGGGTTTGCTTACTTCCTTTGCTGCCTCCTTTAATATAACTGGATAGATCCCATCCACCCCGGGTGCCTTTCTTGTGTTTATCTTCAACAGTTTCTCCTCCACTTTACTCCCAGTTATTTCAAGATTCTGTAACTTACTGCTAGAGTTGAATACACCTCTGGCATTCCCCTCGCTGAATAACTCCTCATGTGTGAATGTCGATGCAAAATATTCATTTAGTTTGTTAGCTACCTGAGCAGGATCATCAACACTTGACCCATCAATATCAAGAGGACCAATCTGATTCATCCCTCTCCTTCTAGAGTTTACATAAGTAAAGAACTCTTTGCTGTTTTTCTTTGCATCCCTTGCCAAGGATTTCTCGTAATCTGCCTTCGCCTGCCTAACCTCCTTTGTAACTTGGTTGCATATCAACTTGTATCTATCATAGGCTTCTGTGTCATGTGTTAATTTGTAAGTATCCCATGCATTTTTCTTCTCTGCCATATGCCTCATTAGTTCATCTGACATCCATTTTGGCCTAAACCTTGAACAATATTTCTTAGTTGGTATGTAACGCCTAGTAGCTTCCAAGATAAGTTCTTTGAATGCTTCCCATTTTGAATTTGCTGTTGGTAACATCATCAGTTGGTCCCACTGTATAGAATTTAAATACTGTCTGAGTCCATCGTAGTCGCCTTTACGGAAGCAATAACCCTTCCCTTTACCCCTAATGGTAGTTACCTCTTTGAGTAAATCCCACTTCAGCACACTGTGATCACTGCCACCTAGTGGTTCATTTATCTGCAGATTCTTAATGCATGAAGAATCACTGCTGATAATCAAATCAAGAGTATTGCTCCCTCTAGTTGCCTCCCGAACATGCTGATGTAGAAAACAATCATCCAATAAATCCACAAAAGCCCTGCTAGTGTGTGAGTATCCAGCCCCCAAATTCCAGTCAATATCTGGGAAATTAAAATCTCCCATTATAAGACACTCTGATTTACTGGCCCATTCTATTTCCCTGTACAGTTCCTTATTATACTCATCAGAGTCATTAGGCCTATAGCACACTCCTACTCTCAATTTTGATCTCCCAATGTTTATGTCACACCAAACTGACTCCACACTGCACTGTCCAGCGATGTCGACTGGCTTCACTTCCCTGGTTTTTATGTGTTTCTTAACTAATAGCATAACACCTCCCCCCTTCCTATCCTGTCTATCCTTTCTGTAGACGTTGTACTCCCCAAATTGCAGTTCCGCATCCCTTATATCTGTGTGACACCACGTCTCTGATATCCCAACAATATCTGCCTTCGATGTTTTGAGCAATACCTCAAATTCATCAAATTTCTTTACTAAACTCCTAGCATTGGTGTACACGCAAGTATACCTGCACCTGTTTCTATTCTTAGCTACCCTAACACAACCCATGTGTTTACTTGTACCACAATGGCTCCCAGCAGTCTCGGAAATACCATGCATCTTGTTTTTCAGGCTTCTGCTCATTCTAATAGAAGCAGTGCAAGAATCTCTTTCACCTCTGCCAGTGGCTACTGTCAATCTATTGGTCTTTGTCTCCCCCCAAGCTAGCAGTTTTCCGACCCACCTAACACTGCCTCGATAGCATCAGCAAATATTCTTGCACCCTTTCTATTTAAGTGTATCCCATCCCTGTAGAAGCAATCTCTCCTGTTAACAAGTACAGCCCAGGCTGAAAAAAATTCTACCCCTTGGGCCTTGCACAATCTTTCCAGGGCCGAATTGATCGACAAAGCTCTCATCATATACTCCCTCCTATCGTGTCTGGGCAGAATTGCAGACACTTTCAAATTCAACCCTAATTCTCGGCTTTTGTTCAACAGTGACCTGTACTCGTTAAGTAATTCTGCCGGTCTCCTACTCTTAATATTATTAGTGCCAACGTGTACAACTATATCACCTTTTGTGCCCTTAAAAGATGATATTCGCTCTACAACGTCATCAACCTTTGCCCCTGGCAAAGGTTGATGACGTTGTAGAGTTTGTAGCAGTAACCCCAGAGTAACATACTGACTGTGTGGTACTACACTCAGGGTAGTAGAGAATGAAAAAGACTTGAGGGTAATTGTGCAGTCAGATATGAAGTATTCTGAGCAATGCAGACAGGCCACCAGAGCATCTCATGGGGTCTTGTCAATGATATACAGGAACTTTGGCAGCAGGGATAAGGGTATGTTATCCCTTTGTATAAGGCAATGGTTAGACTACACCTTGAATATTGTGTACAGGTCTGGAGGCCTCATTTTAGGAAGGATGCTGAGTTGCTAGAACAAGTACAGAGAAGCGCAATAAGATTGGTGAGGGGAACAAAGAGGTGCTCTTACTAAGAAAGGCTTAAGCTCTACAAATTGCAGCAACTGGAAACTAGGCACCTTCGAGTCTGATTGAGGTGTATAAGGCTTTGAGTGGCCTGAACAAGCTCAATTCTGATGGGATTTTTCCTTTTTCTCAGATTATGCATTTGAGTGGGCACAAATTCAAATTGATGAAAGACAGTTGCAGAATAAATGTGCAGAAATTTGCCTTTAGCCAGCGAGTGGTTGATTTCTCGAACAAACTTCCTTCTGTTCTGTTATTGTGGAAGTTGATAGCTTAAATAGATTCTAGGAAGAACTAGACAAACATTTTGGAGCAAATGAATAGGTGAAATAGGAAGGGTTTTTTTTTTTTTTTTGGCCGATGCTTTCTTGCATCATTTGCCAATACTGCTACTACTGCTCGATGGCAAGTTGGAGGTTTTCGTATTATCAGTAATTTTTCTTATCCTATGTTACATTGTTTTACTGTGTTTACTGTCTAGAAACACTATTGCCTTCCAGTGACAGAGCTTGTGCTTATACTCACTTTAGAAACAACTACATTAAACATGAGACAACTTAAATTTCCAACTAATGTGATTTTTAATTAACACAATCCATTAGTTGCTATTATGACTGGTTTCAGAACTATTTAGCTCTATAATCAAACAACATGTAGTCTCAATTATGTCTTTTCCCACCTGCCCATCCTCGTATTATCTTAGACATTAAACATGATATGCACACATCAATATCATTAATAAATAGTAAACAGTAAGAGCACAATGCTGAAAGGTTTAAGTCTTGTGCTTATGACTGAGCTTGAACTTAGTCTCATGCTTAGTCTTGATTTTGAGCATAAGCTCAAGGACACTGTTTTACTTCCAGTGACAGAGCTTGAGCATAAGTTCCAACTTTGTTACTGGAAGAAAAAACAGTGTCTCCAGACTGTAAAACATAATACAGAACAGCATTATTATTTTCTCAAGTTATTTCAATACCTATATTAAAGCACAACCACTTATACACCTCTGTATGTAGTTACTCGTATTTTTTAAATATTCATAAAGGCACATTAGGAAATAATATCATTTCTAAAATCAGATCTTAACAAGAATTAGATAAGCAGGATATCTGATTAGATAGTAAGTTATGCAAATTTCAAATGAAAATCATCTATTCAGGCATCATTCCTTGACATTTTACCTCAGAACTTGAAGATAACAGCATACAGATGAAAAAAGATCTTGCAACCTTCCTTTATCATCTCAGGATTGAAGCTGAAGTTGAGGTTGTGGAAATGGTGAGTATTTAAATGCTAATAGAAATTAAGTGATACTGATAGTCCTCAAGACAAACCAGTAGGTCACCATCTCATTCAAGACTAATCTCTTCTTTATTTATTCCTTCTAATTCAATTCTTCTAGAACAATCTTCCTTCAAATTCATTTCTTGAAAATTACAATTTGTAGAAATTTAGGTCCATTGCTAATAAATTGGAACAAAGGGGTGCTCTTACGAAGAAAGGCTTAAGTTTTGCAAATTACAGTGTCTGGAGACTAGGCACCAGCGAGGTGATCTGATAGAGGTGTATAAAGCCTTGAATGGTTTAAGCATGCTCAATGCTGATGGGATTCTTCCTCTAGCTCAGAATAATCACCTGAGAGGGCATAAATTCAAATTGAGGAAAGACAGATGTAGGATAGACGTGCGGAAATTTGTCTTTAGCCAGCGGGTGGTTGGTTGGTGGAACAGACTTCCATCCCTTGTGGTGGAGGTTGATAGCCTAAATAAGTTTAAGGCTCAGCTGGACAGGTATTTTGAACGAACAGAGGGGTGAAGTGGAAGTGGTTTTTTTTTTTTTTTTTTTTTGGCTGATGCTGCATAAGCTTGCTTTCTTGCATCAAATGCCTCTACTAATGCTAATGCTAAAAAATCTTCTGGTGTCTCATACATGATCTTAGTACTAGGGCTGTCTGCTTTATACCAACAAATTTTCATGTTTGGGATTACTATTTAAAAAAAAAAACACCTCGTAATATGATTTTTAAGTATTTACAATTCATCCATATATGATCTGATTTAATATGCGGATGCTAGAAGATCATAAAGCCTTTCGTTGCAGAGCAAACCATAACTGGAACATTGGTTATCTAGACATGTTTCAATTCTTTTTTTTATTTATTCCATATTTCTTGGGTCATCAAAATGACACTGAGAATTTTGTCTCTATCCACAGTTTAGATGATTAGGCTTCCTGATATCAGCCATTCAGTCTTGGATCAGGTTATCAGGAAGATTAGACTTTCTATTGAGGATAACCATTAATCTAGTTTAGTTTAGTTTTTCTGGATGGAAAAAAAAAAATTGCAGTGGTGATACTATTCGCCTCAACCACCGACTCTTGACATCCCT
This sequence comes from Mastigoproctus giganteus, assembly GCF_048544385.1. NCBI lineage: Eukaryota > Metazoa > Arthropoda > Arachnida > Uropygi > Thelyphonidae > Mastigoproctus > Mastigoproctus giganteus. The sequence continues at coordinate 3,387,400 of NC_143584.1, forward strand.
GCCTGGTAGAACAGCCTCTGTTTTAATGCTGCCATCAAAGACTAGAAAGTACATGAATAAAGCACCCATTTCATTTCATTAGCAGGGGTAAAAAGAAAACCATGAATTAGATGCAGGTATGTCTTCTTACAGAAGCTTCATCAAACTCCTTTTTCAAGTATAAAAGCAAGCCCTCCACAACCATCTGCTGTGTATGCCCTTCCATTCCATACAGACCCCATATCTGGATGGAATAGACAGTGAGGATCTTAAAATATTAAGATCCTCACCATCCATAGGAGCCCTACTGTATAGAGTGAGAAACAGCTCACCCTATACAGTAGGAACATGTAGGAACCCTATACAATAGGAACATGAGAAACATGTAGGGCTACATGAAGTCATTTCCATCAACTAAGTCATACACTGTCTTATTCCTGGGATAAGACAGATATGACCTCACTTTGTACATCAGGGCTTGCTTGGTCACTGTGTATTCATTAATACCTTCATAATCAATTTCTACAATTACTAGAGGAAGGTAAACTCAGTGAAAGATTTTATACTTATATGGGGAAAATCCAGTATACGAGCTGTAGGTAGGCAGTACAAGGTGTCTCAGTGAAGTTGTGTAGCATCTTAATGTAGCCAATGTAGTATCTAGCAGCGATTTTTGAGACAAACTAACACATTATGAACAAGCACTGCAGATTGTTCATGATGTGTTAACATCAGTTTTGATGGAACACATGAACACAGGAAATCAAAATATCACCTGCTGTACCAATGCTTCATCAAAGAAGAATACTGTTGCAATGAATGAGCACCTTTACAATGAAAATCTGACAAGCAGTAGCTGAACTTGATATCAGTACATGCACTGAACTGTCCATTGATTAATCCAGTAATGTGGCCAACTATATCACAAAGCCTTCATTCAAAGCACTTTCACTCTTTGAACCTTCACTCAAAGCCCCATATGAAGAGGAGAATATAGTGGACATTAATACCCATGGCTTAGATTGGAAAATGGAAACAGGTCATACGAAGTGATGAGAAAGTTCAACCTGAACTAGTCAGTTGGTTGGAAATGCTACCAACATGACATTTGTAATATTATGTCAGTAGTATTTCCAAAAATAAGAAGATGGCAATGTAATGGGGAGATGGTGCTCTGGTCACGGAAGAGAACAGTCGGTGGAATTTTGGCTGCTCTAAAGGGATAAGTAGTTTTGATATTTTTGCTATATTCTTCTTTAATTAACATGCTACATTGTGTTCTACAAAGATATTAAATAGGTTTATTAGCGTTCGTTAGTCTTTTTTTTTTTTTTTAATTAGTGATTTTTTTGGAAGTTACGACTCACCGGTGTTGGTGCCAATATTGTTGAACTAGCCACCATGTGGTATTCGATAAGAAATAGTGTAATGTATATATATCTCGAACTGATAGCCTAAGGTATAACATAAAAGTAGATAGTGTAATATGAAGCACTGTATTAGGAATCTGTTAGCTTAGTATAGTATTATCAATTAATCAAAAATATTTATTAATCTTATTAAATTTCATTGTTAATTAAATTGTATTTAAATAGAAATATGACCCAGACCAGAGCTGCGAAGCAACTTTCACAGACTCGCAAAAGTGCTGTGGTTCAGGGGAAAAATGAAGGGGGTTAATTCTCCAATGCATCACAGTCTCAAAAAATGTGTGAAATGTGAAATGTTTGCTGAACTTTCTAAAACAGGACATGATCTAGCCAAGGAGGATTTCTTTGTGTGTGTGTGCTAGGTGCCTAAAGTGTCAAGAAATTAGGTGCCAAGTCAGCATTCTAATGGGCAACTATGAGAGCTTGAGGTGTAGGGTAAATGCCCTCAAAGAAATTAATGAGGGGCCCATTAAGCTCTCAGCTGCCCAGCTCAACGACAGCTCATTCCTATGCATCAGGCAACAGGGAGGCAATCTCCAAGGCAGAATGCACTGGTCCCACAGGAACTAGTTATTGTTAGTGACTCTATTGTCAGGGAGACTGGAAATATATTATGCAAGAAGGACAGGCGGAACAGGACCATGGTGTGTCTGCCAGGGGCTAAAGTTGATGACGTAGAGCAGATATCATCTTTTAAGGGCACAAAAGGTTATATTATTGTACACGTTGGAACTAATGACATTAAGAATAACAGATCTGCAGATTTACTCAACAAGTACAGATCAATGTTGGAAAAAAGTTGCGAGTTAGGGTTGAATGTGAAAGTATCTGCAATTCTGTCCAGACACGACAGGAGGGAGAGTATGATAAGAGTCTTGTCAATCAATTCAGCCCTGGAGAGATTGTGCAAGGCTCATGGGGTAGAATTTTTTTCAGTATGGTCTGTGCTTGTTGACAGGAGAGACTGCTTCTACAGGGATTGAGTACACTTAAATAGAAGGGTGCAAGAATATTTCATTATGCTATGGAGGCAGCTTTAGGTGGATCGTAAAACTGCTAGCACTCACACACTAGCAAGACTTTTGTGGATTTATTCTATGACATGTTTTCTACAACAACATGTTCGAGAGGCAACCAGAGGGAGGATACACAGACTAAAAGATTAACAGTGGGCACAGAGAGAGGCAAAAGTGATTCTTGCACTGCTTCTATTAGATTGAACAGCAGCCTGGAAAGCAAGGTGCTGGAGATTTCCAAAACTGCTGGGAGTCATAGTACAAGAAAATACATGGGCTATGTTAGGGTAACTAAGAGTAGAAACAGGTGCATTTATACTTGCATGTACACCGATGCTAAGAGTATAGTTAATAAATTTCATGAGTTTGAAGTGCTGGTCAAGACATCAAAGGTAGATATTGTTGGGATATTAGTGACTTAGTGTCACACAGATATCAGCAGTGCAGAATTGGAATTTGGGGAGTGCAGTGTGTAAAGAAAGGATAGACAGTGTAGGAAGAGAAGAGGGGTTATGCTGTTAGTTAAGAAACATGAAATCTAAGGAAGTGCATCCAATTGACATTGGTGAGCAATGCAGAGTTGAGTCAGTTTGGTGTGACATAAGCACTGGGAAAGAGAAAATGAGAGTAGGTGTGTGTTATTGGCCTAATGAAGCTGATAAGTATATTGAGCAATTGTGCAGAGAAATAGAGAAATAAATCAGAATGTCTTATAATGGGGGATTTTAACTTTCCAGAAATTGACTGGAACTTTTGGGTTGGTTACTCACACACTTTTGTGGATTTATTCTATGACTGTTTTCTACAACAACATGTTCGAGAGGCAACCAGAGGGAGTAATAGTCTTGATCTGATAATCAGCAGTGACTATTCATGCATTAAGATTTTGCAGATAAAGGAACCACTGGGTGACAGTGATCACAATGTACTGATGTGGGATTTACTTAAAGATGTAACTACCATAGAGGGGGAAGGGCTTTGGCTTTCGTAAAGGTGACTACAGGGGTCTCAGACAGTTTTTAAATTCTGTAGAGTGGAATCAACTGATGATGTTACCAACATTAAATTCTAAATGGAAAGCCTTCAGGGACTTAATCTTGGAGACTACTAGGCTTTTGATACCAACTAAGAAATACTGTTCAAGGTTTATTATTATTATTATTGGCGCCTCCATAGCCAGGTAGGCAGGAGCAGCAGTGCGTAGCACACGCTTCTTGATTAGACCAGCATTCGAGCCCATGACCACCAAATACGAAGGGTGCGGAAAGGTTAGGGAATGACCACCGCATATCCCCCGAGCAATATGGCCTTAGTTGCTAATGCTCCTAAAAACCAAATAACATAACATAACATTATTATTATTAGCCTTATGGTGCAAGGAAGCCTGAGGCTTATGCTGCACCAGCCAAAAAAAATTCCCGAGTTACTCTGAGAGAGAGAGAGTGTGTGTGTGTGTGTGTGTGTGTGTGTGTGTGTGTGTGTGTGTGTGTGTGTGTGTGTGTGTGTGTGTGTGTGTGTGTGTGTGTGTAGGGCTAAATGAATGTTAGATGAATTAATGAGGCTCGTGGTAGAGAAGAAAAATGTATGGGATGCATATAAATTATCAAGCTGTGCAGAAGCCTATGGCACATATAAAATAGACTGTAATCAAGTCACAAAGGAGATTAGGCAGGTAATGATAAATCTTTGGCAAAGGACAGATGTCGTCAGTGGACAGTGATGTTCTGTTTGGTCAATGATCACTGTCCACTGATGACATCTGTACCGCCCTCAACCTGTGCTTGTCAGGCAGCATCTTTACCTTTGAGGATTCCTTTTACCAACAGGTACATGGCACTGCCATGGGTGCCCCTGTTAGTTCCATTGTGGCCAACATCACCATGGAAAAATTGGAAGAACAGATATTCCTGAACCCACCAGTACCTATTACAACATGGTGCAGATACGTCGATGACATCTTCACTGTCATCCCATGTGGCTCTGAAGCAACATTGCTAGAATATCTCAATTCCTTGTCAGTGTTCATCCAGTTCACTCTAGAGTTAGAAGTAGATGGATTTCTCTCCCATCCTTGGATGTCCTGGTAAAACGCGTGGGCCCACATCTAGAAACCTCAGTACACCATAAGCCAATGTGGTGCAGACAGTTCACAAACTACAGATCTGGCCAAGCCCCTAGCCATCTCAACAGCACTGCCCGCACTCTATTCTCCAGGGCTTGGAGCCACTCCAGCACAGATAAAGCTAGGCGCAATGAGATTTCCAGAGTGAGGACAGACTTGATCAATTGTGGCTACCCAACCCACATATTGGACAAGTGCTTATTACAAGCGCAGGTGCTCACAGTCCACCCGAGACCACCTCAACTCAGGACAACGTGACAACCGCCTACATTCCCTACTATCCGGGCATGTCAGGCCAGATCTCAAAAATCCTCCGAGAATACCACATAACATGCATGCAGCTGCCTGGTAGAAACTTACGTTCTCTAGTTTTCAACGTAAAGACTCCGATCATCCCCTCTCTTACGCAGCGGTGTGGTATACCACATAACCTGCAAAGATTGTGACAGCTGCTACATAGGAGAGACCTCAGGACGTCTTCAAGACCACCTCGCAGAACACGACAGATCAATTCGCCTTGCTGAGACTTACCAGTTCGCAATCACAGAACACTACTGGTCGAATCCACCACGACCTGAATCGCAAGTGGGACTACGAAGTAATTTACTACCAGTCCCGACACTTTTGCCACCACCTCTGGTTAGAGTCACTTAATATATTGTGTAATTCAAGAGCCATGAACTGCTGCAAAGGCATGAGACTACACCCCATGTTAGAGGTAACTGTTTTAAGTCTAGATAAGCGTTGGATGCTTATCTAGAAGCATATAAAACTATGCACGTCCATGCAGCAACAATGAACATCAGTTTAATGGTTGAATGACCTACCTCGTGTCCTCACACAGCTCACTGCACGCACAACTCTGTGTCCATTAAAATAATTTTTATCTCTAAAGTTTCCATTCTATTTGTTGATAGAGGCACATTCAGCCTCGAAAGCACCAAGGTATAATTAAAGATATTTTTACTGGATATAACGTATCCAGTAGTATTCATGTGATAACTGGTAGTATTCATGTGATAGACTGGAAACCGTGTTTTTCAGGAGGAGAATATTAACAAGATAGGTTTATTAGGGACGTTGCTGATTCAGTAATAAAACTCTGAAAAGAGCCATTTTTTGTACATGAAGTGCAATTATAGATAATAAATGTCAAAAATTTATCAAATCCATGCACTTATCATATCAAAGCACAAATACATCAGACACCTTTTTTTCTTCTTTTTTTTTTAAATCATAAAAAATTAATTTTTAGCTTTTTGCTGAATTGAAATTGTTCTATTAATTATGATCTTCAAAAGTCAATTACAAAATATCAAACAAAAATAAACTAGAGAAACTAATAATAAAGACTGTTTTTATAATATTTCTTAGAATTTTCAAAGTTACTATTTCCCTGAATTGAAACACAGATGCTGTGTTTCAATTCAGGGAAACTAGATACCACAGCTGTTAGGTTAGGTGGTTTTAATTCTGTGAAGCTATCAAAACCAGAGCTTTGTGGAAGATTAGGTAACTGGCTCTTGCATCTCACAGACATCATGTGAGGAGTGGAGTTGAAAGAAAGTAAATTGTTGCAGGATAGATGTGTGAAATTTTGGGGGTTGTAGAGGTGGATAGTTTGAATAAATTCAAGGAAGGATAAGACAAATTATTATTTTTATTATTATTATTATTATTAGCCATATGATGCAAGGAAGCCTGAGGCTTATGCTGCATCAGCCAAAAAAAAAAAATTTTTGAGTTACCCTGAGAGAGAGAGAGAGAGAGAGAGAGTCAGAAGTAGAAGGGAATCACCAAGGATGAGAAGAATGATGATGTCCAGCTCAGGACCCTGGGTGTGCCAAGCCCATACTCACCAGATGTGAGCCCCTGGGGAAGGGTTGTTTTTTTTTTTTTTTTTTGCTGATGCTGTATTGCAAATGGTACTACAACAAGAGCGGCAGCTCAGCTTCTGTTGTTCCATGCAGCCAAGTAGAAACTCATTAAAGTAGACACTTTAGCATCTTTTTCAAGTTTATTGATGCACTAAAGTTTTTGTACAGTAGAAAGAAAGACAAAAAAAAGAAAAAAAAAAGAACGTTAGACTAACTATACAGAAGTAAACTGGAGTAAACTATACTTGAGGATTACTGAAACATGATCCCTGCTTCCTGTCTACTGCATTGCTAGTAGACAGAAAGCAGGGATTGTTTCAAAAATGTCATTTGCAAGAAAATTAAAAACCATAAACATCTGCAATGGATTCCACACATTTCTTTTTTGTTTTCTGAATTAGAATTCAGTGGGCTGTAGAGACCCTGATTAATGCACAACCCAGTTATTTGACCTGTAGATAACCAAGAGTATATTATACAAGGAGTGTATGAAAAGTTTGTGGCCTGAGTACAAAAGAGTAGTGGTACAACATTAAAATATTTCTGTACTTAATGGATAACACTTCAGTCAGCAACTCACCAAGTTTCGTGCACAGTTTAAATAACGGGATTTTTTTTTAATTACAGATACTCAAGTCGACAAAGTTGTGTGAATCAGGGAAGATGGACAAAACCAGTCACTTTGCAGTCATTCAGTATTTGGGAAAAAAGGGACTAATGCCAAAACACTCACTTTATGAAGATATGATTAGAACATTGGGGTAGGATGGAAGGATGCCCTTCCTATTCTATGATTAAGAAGTGTGCAGCAGAATTTAAATTAGGGAGAGAGGGATAGCCTGGAAAATGATCTGTGTTGTGGAAGACCTGCAATGTCCATCACTCCAGAAGTTGTTGACAATGTGTATGATCTGGTAATGAGTGATCAGTGAGTGACAGTTTGATACATTGCCAGCATCATGGGCATCTCATATGAACATATGTACCTCATAACAGAGGTTCTTGCTATGAAAAAGGTGTTAGTATGATGGGTCTCAAAGTTATTGACAGCAGATCAAAAACACACAAGACCTGTAAAGTAAAATTGTATCATTTTCAAGTAGATTCATCTAATTTTCTTGCAAGGTTTATGACCAGCTGGGACATGGGTCCATCAGAAACAAAGGAGCATTCCAAACAATTAAAACAGTTCTTCTCCTTCCTACAAAGAAAACCAAGTCAATTCTTTCTGCTAGAAAGATGATTATCTTCAGAAATTCCAGACAGTCACAGGGGGACATATTACACAGACCTTCTGAGGCATTTGCATGAAAATATCAAAGAAAACACCAAGGAAAATTCAGCAAAGGAGTCTTGTCCCACCAGGGCAATGTGCTTGTCTCTGTCTGTCATTGCCATGGCTGCATTGCATGAGTGCAGCTTTGAAATCTTAGACCATCCCCCATATTCATCAGATCTAGCATATCAGACTATTATCTATTTCCTGATTTGAAAAAATACTTGGCTGGCATCCATTTTACTACTGATAGCGATGGCAGTCATTGCTGCAATGAATGCATTCCTGGAGTTCCAAGAAAAATCTTTTTTTACAGCTATAATCAACATATTGCAGCATCGGTGGTAAAAGTGTCTTGACTCCAAAGGGGACTGTGTTGAAAAGTAATACGTTACCAAACTCCCCAAATAAACCTTTCATATACTCAGGCTACAAACTTTTCAATCACCCCTTATATTATAACTTTTCTTTCAGTCATATTTTTGTGTGGGTGGGTCTATTTTTTACCAAGAATAAACTCGCCATCAGGTAGTACATTCTTTGTGTAATGACTACATTTGAAAAAGAGCCCTTTTGTTAGAGGATCAGCAGATAACCATCTGCTGATTCTGTAAGACACAATATACTTATCACTCAAATTCAACTGATTTCTGATTTATTCTTTTGATATAATACTTTCTGTTCATTTGAAGGTGTAAAAACTTGCATTTTCTTGAAATTTGATTGTATCATTTAGAATTCTACTTTTGTGAAATAAATATTAAATTGTCTAATTTTTATTTTAGATGGACAGTGATATTTCAGCATACACCTATGAGAGAACTTTAATGATGGAACAGAGATCTCAGATGTTGAAACAGCTTAACTTAAATCGTCGTGGTACATTAACTGTGGTAAGTACCCTTTCAGTTTCTCTTTTAGTTTTGCAAACGATGAATTTGAAATGAGAAAAATATTTTGTTTTCATTTTGAATTTTTTTCTAAATGTATTCAGAAATTCTCAGACAGATTGCCTATTATGAATTTGTAGATAAACAGTGAAACTTTGGCCCAGTGAACATTAACATTAGCAGAGGCATATGATGCTAGAAAGCAAGCTTTTACAGCATCAGCCAAAAAAAAAAAAAAATTAAAAAAAACCTTTCTATTTCACTTCTATTCACTCCAAACGTTTGTCCAGTTCTTCCTTGAATTTATTTTAGCTATCGGCTTCCACAACAACAGATGGAAGTTTGTTCCAGAATCAGCTACTCACTGGCTAAAGGCAAATTTCCACACATCTATTCTATAATTGTCTTTCCTCAATTTCAGTTTATGCCCTGAAAGAATCCCATCATCATTGACCTGCTCAAACCATTCAAGGCTATATACACCTCAATCAGATTACCTTATAGGTACCTAGTCTCCAGATGCTGCAATTTACAAAACTTAAGCCTTTCTTCGTAAGCACCCCTTTGTTCCCCTCACCAGTCTTGTTGCCCATCTCTGTACTCATTCTAGCAACTCTATATTCTTCCTAAATTGAGACCTATACACAGTACTCAAGGTGTAGACCTTGAGTACTGCATACAGGTCTCTGACCATTGCCTTATAAAAGAGGATAATCAGTTCCTTATCCCTACATATTGTACATACACTATATATACTACACATAACTGTGTAGTGCGTGAATATTCATATATCAACAAGCAACTCATATGTGTGTGTGTCTGGCGCCTCCGTAGCCAGGTGGGGAGGAGCAGCAGTGCGTAGCACATGCTTCTTGATTAGACTGGGGTTCGAGCCCATGACCGCCAAATATGGAGGATGCAGAAAGGTCAGGGAATGACCACCGCATATCCCTGGAGCAATATGGCCTTAGTTGCTAATGCTCCTAAAAACCAAAATAACAACAACAACAACTCATGTATTATAAGAGTATCTTATGTATATAGCTCCTACTAGCTAATATTTGTAGAATTTTATTCTGTATCAAAAACTGTGGTATTAATTGTTTTCTGCTGTAGCCAATAAAATTTTAATGATTAATTGAAGTATGATTATAAATATGCAAACACTGATTTTAGAAGTTGCCTCAGTCTATATAAAATAATTATTAAAATTAGAAAAGTTTTATTTAACTCATCCTAACTGTGAAATTGGTTTTATGGCAACAAATGAAGGTAAAATTAAAATATAAATCAATTAAAAATGATTCCCATAAAGAAAGTGTACCTTTCATCTAAGTATAATCATGGAAAGTTTTAAAGCTCTTTCAATCATGAATGAGTTAGCTGATCTCATACAGAAGAAGTCACTCCTGTACCCCAGAGTTAGTCTGGTTTGTTATTCTGGCATGCACACCCACACCAAAATAAAATAGTACAATAAAATACTATGTACAATTTATAAAAAGGATAATCATCAAAAAACCATTATAATACATTGTTTGTCAACCCAATAATATTTAACATGCATGCTATGAATGTTAGATCTACACATAACGCTTTAATAAATACACATAACGGTCCAATAAATCCACAAAAGCAAGGCTTTTGTGGATTTATTGGATGATTGTTTTCTACATCAGCATGTTCGGGAGGCAACTAGAGGGAGTAATACTCTTGATTTGATTATCAGCAGTGATTCTTCATGCATTAAGAATCTGCAGATAAATGAACCACTAGGTGGCAGTGATCACAGTGTGCTGAAGTGGGATTTACTCAAAGATATAACTACCATTAGGGGTAAAGGGAAGGGTTATTGCTTCCGTAAAGGCGACTACGATGGACTGAGACAGTATTTAAATTCTATACAGTGGGATCAACTGATGATGTTACCAACAGCAAATTCAAAATGGGAAGCATTCAAAGAACTTATCTTGGAAGCTACTAGGCTTTACATACCAACTAAGAAATATTGTTCAAGGTTTAGGCCAAAATGGATGTCAGATGAACTAATGAGGCATATGGCAGGGAAGAAAAATGCATGGGATACTTACAAATTAACACATGACACAGAAGCCTATGATAGATACAAGTTGATATGCAACCAAGTTACAAAGGAGGTTAGGCAGGCGAAGGCAGATTACGAGAAATCCTTGGCAAGGGATGCAAAGAAAAACAAAGGAGGATCAAAGGCTGACACCAGTAATTATAGACCTGTGAGCTTAACTTCTGTTCCAGGAAAATTAATGGAGGCACTGGTTAAAGAAGCACTGCAGGATCATTTAGACAAGACTTCAGTTATAGCTCGGACACAGCATGTTTTTGTTAAGGGGAAGTCTTGCCTGACCAATTTGATTGGATACTATGATGCAGTCACAAAAGAACTGGATGCAGGGAATAGCTTTGATATTATATACTTGGATCTTAGAAAGGCTTTTGATACTGTTGCACATGGAAGACTGCTGCACAAATTGGAGCAGTGTGACGTTGGAGGCAAATTGCTGCTATGGATAAAGGGGTGGTTGAGGGGGAGAAGACAGAGAGTGGTAATCAATGGACACTGCTCATCGTGGACTAATGTTATTAGTGGAGTCCCTCAAGGCTCAGTGTTGGGTCCATTATTGTTTTCTGTATTTATAAATGATATTGATGATGGTATATCAGGCTTAATGTCCAAGTTTGCAGACGATACGAAGGTTGGCAGGGTTGTCAAGGACACTACTGACACTATGCTACTGCAACAGGATCTGGAAAGGTGAGCAGATGGGCTGAGAGGTGGCAAATGAAGTTTAACATTGACAAATGTAAAGTGCTACACATGGGAAACAGCAACCCCCAGAGCAACGTATCAACTTTGTGGTACTACACTGACAGTGGTAGAGAATGAAAGGGACTTGGGGGTGGTTGTGCAGGCAGATATGAAGTTCTCTGAGCAGTGCAGACGGGCTGCAAGAGTAGCTCATGGAGTATTGTCAATGATATACAGGAATTTTTCCAGCAGGGATAAGGAAGTGATTATTCCCTTGTATAAGGCAATGGTCAGGCCACACCTAGAGTACTGTATACAGGTCTGGAGGCCTCAATTCAAGAAGAATGTAGAGCTGCTGGAACGAGTACAGAGAAGGGCAACAAGATTAGTGAATGGAACAAAGTGGTGCTCTTACGAAGAAAGGCTTAAGTTTTGCAAATTACAGTCTGGAGACTAGGCACCAGCGAGGTGATCTGATAGAGGTGTATAAAGCCTTGAATGGTTTGAGCATGCTCAATGCTGATGGGATTCTTCCTCTAGCTCAGAAAAATCACCTGAGAGGGCATAAATTCAAATTGAGGAAAGACAGATGTAGGATAGACGTGCGGAAATTTGCCTTTAGCCAGCGGGTGGTTGGTTGGTGGAACAGACTTCCATCCCTTGTAGTGGAGGTTGATAGCCTAAATAAGTTTAAGGCTCAGCTGGACAGGTATTTTGAACGAACAGAGGGGTGAAGTGGAAGTGGGTTTTTTTTTTTTTTTCTTTTTTTTTTGGCTGATGCTGCATAAGCTTGCTTTCTTGCATCAAATGCCTCTACTAATGCTAATAACGATATACTGAATGAATATAATTCAATGTGGCATAAGAGACTCTAGGCCTAAGAGAGTTCAGCCAAGTAGATCCATTCATAATAATAACAATAACATAACATTCATGACATAATAATTTTCTACTGTGGGATGTTGGAAGTGGATCTGAGGTAAGGTTGTTAGTTGGCTTCTCTGTGGATACTTGTACCCTTGATGAGGGTGCAAGTACCACAAAGATGACAGATCTGTAGGTCTTGTCATTGCTCAGCTTCGAGGATCAATGGATAATCTATTAATACCTCGATAGAATTAAATGAAAATATGATCCAGAAAGGTGATACTTTGCAATTTTTATATCTAAGCTGGTATAGCTTATATTGTTTAATGGAAATGTGTAAATGAATATCCCATATACCTGGGAAAATGATGGTTCCAGACAGTCGTTGAACAAGAATGACAAGGTTCTTGGAATTGATATGGTGGTACCATGGTAACATATTTAGATTGGAAAGGTTGACAGATTTTGAAGTTGTATTTTGTATACCTGCAATCGTGTTCAATGGCTGAACAATTTTCAATGGCTGAACACGATTGCAGGTATACCAGGTATACGATTGCAAGTGAAACCAGAAAAATAATTTGAGGGATAGGAATTTGCATTGATAAGGTGGAGGCACAGACTAGATTAGTGAGGCATTTGGGGGAATTGGAACTTCAATAGAGAATATAGCTGACAATAGGATGTGGATTATGAAAGTTGGAGATCTCCTGTTTGAGTGACCATATAGCTGCATATGGTTTTTTTTTTTTTTTTTTTTAATATGAATAGCTTTAAAATCAAAATCAGGCAAGAATATCAGGTCTTTGTCCCAGATGACATCCAAATCATTATGATGTGTGACTGTTTTTTTTTTTAATTGGATAGTTCATTCCTCTTTATGATGGTTCACATCATGATGTTTCTCTTCTTGGTGATGGCAAGTGGAGCAGTTTTTCTTATTGTTTATTGGGAGCCAAATAGCATGGAAATAATCTTAAAGTCCTTGTAACTGTTGGTAGCATCTCTCTGTGGTTGATGGACCAGGGTCTTTCTTTCATAACATAATCATCAGTATAGGTGGTAGCAGTATCATAGTTGGCAAGAAGGGGCTCAAAGGAGGCAGCAAAGAGAACAACAGAGAGAGAACACCATCTCCATTGTGGGATTCTTCTGGGAACAGACAATTCAATGATGATGATCCTGATCAGGATCATCATCATTGAATTGTCAGGAAGGTTTTTTGGAACAGGAAAGATGTCGTGTGTTCCAGATGGTAGTATGATCTAGTTTGGCTGACGCAGACCTCAAGATCGGCAATATATGCAGTGCAAAATTTTACCATAAAGATGGGGAATATATCATTGGTGGGGACTTATTGGGAAGATGTCGGTAACTTTGGTCCTTGAAGCTGTCACAAACATTCTCTCAGATATGCCAGACAAGCTGTGCTTGCTACCTGGGAGTCTAAAATGCTGATGGAAGTGATATTCAGATGACACTCAAGTCAAGTGGACCTAATTTCGATGAAGTCTGGATGGTCTATGACAGCCAAATCCTCTGCATCACACCTTCAAGATGGTGGGAGTGGTATTAATCTTGGGTATAACTCACAAGTCCAGTCACACTATGGATGAACACCCAGGTGTGAACCAACATAGGTAGGGGTCGAGGTGTGGTGCCACACCACACGGAGGAATGCTGCCCCTCTGTGTTATCAGGCAATACTAGGTGGTAGATAACTCTCATCAACTGGCACAATACCACCACTTTGTTTATTGGAGGCTTGAAGTAGTGTGGAACCCATATTTAGTCTCCAGAGCAAAGTTCTGGTCAACTCTCCCCCATCTCTTCCATCATGCAGTATGATTAATTCCCTTTGAGGTTATGATGAACACCATGGCAACATCCAAACTTCCTTACATTTTGAGGGTAAAGCTCTAAAATGGTGCTTGCAGGCCGGCCGCTAGTTGGTACATCGGATTGAACCTATTGGTAACTCATTAGGAGGCTTCCGGATCAGCTACTGTGTAATCTTGCTGTCTCTACTCTGCCAGATAGTGACTGGAGGGAGTCCAAGTAGCATGTATACAGTAGGTATTGTCGAGGCCACATTATGTTAAGGATCTGGGTATATTCTTACCATGTGTGTAGGCCATATCCAAAAATTTCATTACTTCATACAGCACGTCCCCCCCCCCACACTTTTTCTTACTACTCAATACACCATGAATTGTCAAACTAATAGGACAAACTTATCAGCGAAAAGAACTAAACCTCCTCAACACTTACTGGTTCATTTCACAAATATATGTGGTCTCAGTTCTAATCTCAATGATGTCCATTTCCACTTACAGTCTGCCAAACCCCATATACTTATCAGTTGATTCACCACTGCTCCTCTCAGATGTCCAAAATTATTTTCGATGTATAATTCCTTTCGCCTCAAAGGTGGTACTTTAGCATATGTTGTTCTGATATTCCCTGTCAGGGACTTGGTAATTTGGAATCTCCTATTTTTGATCTTCTCTGGCTTAAAATCTTTCTACCCCATTCTGTCAAATTCATCTATTGTCTCTACCATTCTCCCAACTCCACTAATCACTTGGAACTCTTTGACTTCCTCTCTTTGCAATTTGACTTTCTCTAGTCCAACTTTGCTAACAGTGAGGTAATTTTCCTTGGTTATTTTAATGTTCACAACTCCAGCTTCCATTTTCTAGTCACACTGACCCAGCTGTTCAAGATGCTGAGGCTTTTGCAATTATTAATGACCTTGCACAGATTGTTCATTTACCTACAAGAATACCGGATAATCCTAACCACACAGCCAAAACTTTTGATCTTTTTTCTCACAAACAACTCCTTGTCACATAAACATTAATAGATAGGCGCAATATGGCCAAAGTTGCTTTTGCGCCAAAAAACCCTACAACAACAACAACAACTCACAAACAACCCTTCTAAGTAACTCCAATTCCAATTCTTCTCAGACACGGTTGAAGTGAGTTTTAGGCACCTCAGATCACAACTTGGTGATTGTCTCTTCACCAATGGAGCCTTTATCTCATGTCTGTTCCCAACCTTGTGTTGTTTGGCATTACAAGAATGCAAAATGGGATGTCCTGCAAGATTTCTTTTCTTCTGTTCCTTGGTCGGATTACTGTTTCAACACTTCTGATTTCAATGTTTGCTCAGATCGCATCAGCGAAATTATTTTTGCAGGAATGAAATCCTTTATTCCACACTCAACTTTAAAATTTCATCCTTTATCTAAACCTTGGTTTTCCAACAAATGTGCTAGGGCTGTTCAAGAAAAGAATATCGCATCTCGTAATTGGCTTGGTTCCAATTCTTCAGTTTCATTTTCTACCTACACCAAAGCTTGCAGCAATTGTAAAGCAGTTATTAATCAGTCCAAATTAGATTTTCAACAGGCTAAGAGTAGAATCTTGCTTCTTGCCCTAATGGTAGCCAAGCATTTTGGTCTCTTGCCAAAGCTATATATTGGCTGCAACCTTTACCCATCTCTCCTCCCACCTCTATAAAAATTAAATGATTCTATTGGCACTTCAGCCAAGGATAAAGGTAATCTGCTAGCATCCCATTTTTCGTCCAACTCATGTATTAGGGACCTTGGTAAAACACGTCCCACCATTTCGACAATGCTCGATTAAATGCCTCCCGTGGTTTTCCATCAAAAGTGTATCAGAAGGATTTTGACGAATCTTGATGCTCAGAAAGCTCAGGGTCCTGATGGTATTTCTCCACTTGTTCTCAAAACCTCCCAAACTTACTCCTGTTCTTTTCCGCTTTTTTTCACTTTCTTATTCCAGAGGTGTTTTTTCTTCTGCTTGGATATTTCCTCATATCCAGCCAGTTCCAAAAAAAAGGGTGACGAATCCCTCCCATCCAATTATCGTCCCATTGCAACTTCTACTCTTTCTAAAGTAATGGAGGAATCAATTCACCATCAACTGTTAAACTATCTAGAAACCTTCCATCTGATCAATGATCACCAGCATGAATTCCGTCAGTGTTGATCCACTGGTGATATTCTAGCTTATGTTATGGACAAATTCAATGGAAAAGTTCTGTGAAACACAAGCAGTTGCTCTCGACATCTCAAAGGCTTTCTATTATGTTTGGCATAAAGGTTTTCTAAACAAGCTTCCATCTTATGGTTTGCCAACTGTTTTTTGTAATTGCATTAGCATTAGTAGAGGCATATGACACAAGAAAGCAAGCTTATGCAGCATCAGCCAAAAAAAAACACAACACATTTCCATTTCACCCCCGCGTTCATTCAAAATACCTGTCCAGCTGAGGCTTAAATTTATTTAGGCTATCAACTTCCACAACAAGGGATGGAAGTCTGTTCCACCAACCACTACCTGCTGGCTAAATGCAAATTTCTGCACATCTATCCTACATCTGTCTTTCCTCAATTTGAATTTATGCCCTCCCAGGTGATTATTCTGAGCAAGAGGAAGAATCCCATTGGCATTGAGCATGCTCAAACCATTCAAGGCTTTTTACACCTCTATCAGATCACCTTGCCAGTGCCTAGTCTTCAGACACTGTAATTTTCAAAACTTAAGCCTTTCTTTGTAAGAGCAACCCTTTGTTCCAGTCACTAATCTTGTTGCCCTTCTCTGTATTCGTTCCAGCAGCTCTACATCCTTCTTGAAATGAGGCCTCCAGACCTGTATACAGTACTCAAGGTGTGGCCTGACCATTGCCTTATACAAGGGAATAATCACCTCCTTATCCCTGCTAGAAAAATTCCTGTATATCATTGACAAGACACCATGAGCTACTCTTGCAGCCTGTCTGCACTGCTCAGAGAACTTCATATCTGCCTGCACAATTACCCCCAGGTCCTTTTCATTCTCTACCACTGTCAGTGTAGTATACCACAGAATATAAATTTTTAGTAGTTTACACCATCTTTGCGTTGAAATAATAAAACAAAAAACAAAAAACAAAATTAATAGTTTAATAACTGGTATTAATAATTTACAATAAATTACTATTTACAATAAGTATATAAAAAGAAAAAGAATACCATAAAATATACAGAATTAAAAGCACTAAAATCTGAAGCCTTTGAAGGTATAGCCTTCTTGCTCAACAGTAAGCTTTATTTTTGCTGTGCAATCTTAAATACCTGCAGGTTCATGCCACATGTCACGTGATTCAATAGCACGTGCATTGTTCTCATGTGTAACGGAACCTCAAGTGGCTCGGGAGCACATCAGGTGAAATCATTTATCCCCCTCCAAGACTCACTGTCTCAAAGAGTGGATGAATCCGCATACCCCTATCTCTATTAATGTTGCTCCGATTAGAACTAATCCACAAGCTATCGAACCACTTGCGGTCCCAAAATTCAACAATTAGTACCACAGATTTGATACATTGCTCTGGGGTTACTGTTTCCCATATGCAGTACTTTACATTTATCAATGTTAAACTTCATTTGCCACCTCTCAGCCTATCTGCTCAACCTTTCCAGATCCTGTTGCAGCAGCATAGCATCAGTAGTGTCCTTAACAACCCTGCCAACCTTTGTATTGTCTGCAAACTTGGATATTAAGCTTGATATACCATCATCAATATCATTTATAAATACAGAAAACAACAATGGACCCAACACTGAACCCTGAGGGACTCCACTAATAACATTAGTGCACGATGAGCAGTGTCCATTGATTAACACTATCTGTCTTCTCCCACTCAACCATCCCTTTATCCATAGCAGCAATTTGCCTCCAATGCCACACTGCTCCAATTTGTGCAGCAGTCTTCCAGGTGCAACAGTATCAAAAGCCTTTCTAAGATCCAAGTATATAATATCAAAGTTATTCCCTGCATCCAGTTCTTTTGTGATTGCATCATAGTATCCAATCAAATTGGTCAGGCAAGACTTCCCCTTAACAAAACCATGCTGTGTCCGAGCTATAACTGAAGCCTTGTCTAGATGATCCTGCAGTGCTTCTTTAACCAGTGCCTCCATTAATTTTCCGTTAACCGAAGTTAAACTAACAGGTCTATAATTACTTATGTCGGCCTTTTATCCTCCTTTGTGAATTGGGGTCACATTTGAACATCTCCAGTCTGTGGGTACCTCCCCTGAGTCCAAGGAAGCTCTCATAATTATGGCTAAGGGTTTGCTTACTTCATTTGCTGCCTCCTTTAATATAACTGGATAGATCCCATCCACCCCAGGTGCCTTTCTTGTGTTTATCTTTAACAATTTCAACTCAACTTTCCTCTCAGTTATTACAAGATTATCTAGCTTACTGCCAGAGTTGAATACACATCTGGCATTTCCCTCCCTGAATAATTCCTCGTGTGTAAATGTAGATGAAAATATTCATTTAGTTTGTTAGCTACCTGAGCAGGTTCATCAACAGTTGAACCATGGATATCAAGTGGACCAATCTGATTCATCCCATTCCTTCTAGAGTTTACATAGGTAAAGAACTCTTTGCTGTTTTTCTTTGCATCCTTTGCCAAAGACTTCTCGTAATCTGCCTTCAGCTGCCTAACCTCCTTTGTGACTTGGTTACAGATCAGCTTATGTCTATCATAGGCTTCTGTGTTACATGTTAATTTATATGTATCCCATGCATTTTTCTTCTCTGACATATGCCATAATAGTTCATCTGACATCCATTTAGGCCTAAACCTTGTACAATATTTCTTAGTTGTTATGTAAAGCCTAGTAGCTTCCAAGATACGTTCTTTGTGTGCTTCCCATTTTGAAAATGCTGTTGGTAGCATCATCAGTCGGTCCCACTGTATAGAATTTAAATACTGTCTCAGGCCATCATAGTCGCCTTTATGAAAGCAAAAACCCTTCCCTTTACCCCTGATGGTAGTTACCTCTGAGTAAATCCCACTTCAGCACACTGATCACTGCCACCTAGTGGTTCCTTTATCTGCAGATTCTTAATGCATGAAGAATCACTACTGATAATCAGATCAAGAGTATTATTCCCTCTAGTTGCCTCCCGATCATGCTGATGTAGAAAACAATCATCCAATAAATCTACAAAAGCCTTGCTAGTGTGTGAGTGAGCAACCCACAAATTTCAGTCAATATCTGGGAAATTAAAATCCCCCATTATAAGACTCTCTGATTTACTGGCCCACTCTATTTCCCTGTACAGTTTCTTATTATACTCATCAGAGTCATTAGGCCTATAGTATACTCCTACTCTTAATTTTGATCTCCCAATGCTTATTTCACATCAAACTGACTCGACGCTGCACTATCCAGTGATGTCGACTGGCTTCACTTCCTTGGATTTTATGTGTTTCTTAACTAATAGCATAACCCCTCCTCCCTTCCTATCCGTCTATCCTTTCTGTACACATTGTACTCCCCAAATTCCAGTTCTGCATTCCTTATATCTGTGTGACACCACGTCTCTGATGTCCCAACAATATCTGCCTTTGATGTTTTGAGCAATACCTCAAATTCATCAAATTTATTTACAAAACTCCTAGGATTGGTGTACACGCAAGTATACATGCACGTGTTCCTATTCTTAGCTACCCTAACACAACCCATGTGTTTACTTGTACCGCAATGACTCCCAGCAGTCTCTGAAATATCCTGAAATATCTGTTTTCCAGGCAACCCTTTTTAGCTACCCTAACACAACCGATGTGTTTACTTGTACTGCAATAACTCCCAGCATTCTCTGAAATATCCTGCATTCTGTTTTCCAGGCTGCAGGTGCATTCCTTGCTCTGCTTCTACTTTAATGCTGCTCATTCCAATAGAAGCAGTGCAAGAATCACTTTCACCTCTGCCAGTGGCTACTGTTAATCTATTAGTCCTTGTATCCCCCCAAGCTAGCAGGTTTCCGACTCACCTAACACTGCCTCAATAGCATCAGCAAATATTCTTGCACCTTTTCTATTTAAGTGTATCCCATCCTTGTAGAAACAGTCTCTCCTGTTAACAAGTACTTACCAGGCTGAAAAAATTCTACCCCTTGAGCCTTGCATAATCTTTTCAGGGCTGAATTGATTGACAAGGCTCTCATCATATACTCCTTCCTATCGTGTCTGGGCAGAATTGCAGAAACTTTCAAATTCAACCCTAACTCATGGCTTTTTTCAGCATTGAAAAATTTCACCTTTTTTTTTTTTCCAGCTTTTTTTCAACTTTTTTTGACTTAATCAAAGGTTTACTGAAAGATGCTGATGCTTGCAGTGAATGCCATTATGCAGGAGCCATAAATCTTATAAACAATCAATCAGTTGAGAAGATCTTACTCAGAGAACACACATAAGGGGGCATAAATTTAAATTGGGTAAGAATGGTTGTGCAGGATAAAGGTGCAGAAATTAATTGCTTTCAGCCAGAGGGCAGTTGATTGTTGGAACAAGCTTCCATCTAGTGTTGCAAAAGTGGGTAGTTTGAATAAATTTAAGGAAGAATTAGACAAATTATATTATTATAGGGAATGGGAAGGTGGTGTGGAAAGTTTTTTTTTTTTTTTTTTTGGCTGATGTTTTATAAGCATGCTTTCTTGCATCATTTGGCAAAACTAATAATATTAATAATAATAATACTTTACATTAATTAGTATCACTTTTTTACCACTGTGTTTATTACTGAAAGAATTGTTATAGAACTCTGTGTTATAAATTATCACACATGCTTTCTTAAAAAAATTAACCCCGGGGGCTCACATCTAGTGAGTATGGGCTTGGCAAACCCAGGGTCCTGAGCTGGATATCATCATTCTTCTCTTTCTTGGTGATTCCTTTCTACTTCTCTCTCTCTCTCTCAGGGGGTAACTTGGGAATTTTTTTTTTTGGCTGTTGCAGCATAAGCCTCAGGCTTCCTTGTACCATATGGCCATTAATAATAATAATAATAATAAAAAAAAAAATCTAATCTTGTGTGAGAATTGTTTTCCATGCACATGAGTTATTAGTGTTTATTAACTCTGCTATTGTTGTTCTTTGTTTCTATTGCTGTCTTATAATCCAATATTATTAAATGTTTTGTAGGTGCAGTCCATAACTGATCACAGAAACCAACCTCAAGTGCGCCCAACCAAGGTACAGTTTATTGAGATGCCACCACAAGAAACAGAGTTGGTTGAAGTTACAAGTGATGCTCTGACAAAAGATGAGGAAGAAGGTGATGATAAAGTGTCTTCTACTAGTCCACCTCATTCTGCTACACCCAAATCTTCCACACAAGGTTCACCTGAAAAACCTGAACAGTCAACCCCTCAGAATCAAGATTCCCCTGCCAAAAATGATGTAAATAAGTCCGAATCCAGCAATTCATTTGAGAAGTTGCTCAAACTAAAACCGTACGTGTCTGACTATATGTGTTATTTAATTTTCCGTATATTAATTCAGCAGTATTAAAGATAAAATTGTCTAGTATTAAACTCAACCAAAATTGTATAGTATTAAAACAATGAAGTATTTCAAATATATCTGGTAAATCAATTCAGAATGGTTAAAATTCCACTGACCTTGCATAACCCTTTCATGAGTGAGTTGGCTGAATGTGGGTGCATCTCTGGTAGCAAATTTCTGACAGCAGCTTGCTCTGTGGACTTTATTTTTCATGGAATTTTGAAATTTATTAAAAATAAAAAAATTGTTCATAATGCTTTAAAATATTAATTTGTTCTTATTTTTACTTAATTGCCCAATAGTAAAATTTTTGTGAAAAATCAAATCAAAACTTGAAAAATTTCAAAAATAAAACTTCAGGGTTTTTTAATGCAATAGTATCCTCTACATCTATACATGATTCATGTATCATTGATTCAATTTTATCAACTTCCAGATCTGAATTATTCCAAAGAGGGTCTTTAATTTCTGCTTTTTTGTGTCCAAATCCAAAAACTGAGATTAACAATCTCCTGATTTACAAAGCTATTTTTGTGCTCCCATCCAGTGGTGAGCTGTGAATATTTTAACAATGGGCTCGCAGTTTTTCTGACTTTCTACAGAGTAAATTTGATCAGTCACAGAAGTGACGTCATCAGTGGCTTCCACTAGAGGTGCCTCCCACGCTCACACTACTAGTAGTATGATTAGAGTGCATGATGCATTTTTCATGACCGGTATGATATCTTGAGTCAGGGGTTGATTTAGAGGGGTGGGACAGACATAGCTTATTACCTCCCTTAACCATGCATATAAGTGAATGTGTAAAACGTTTCCTAGGTCTATCAAAAAAACTTAAAAACCTGGTTGTCATGCCTCGCCTTACAATGATAATTGAATACGACAGTGTCTGGAGTTCTAACTTTGTAGAATTTTTGAATAGTATGATGTCACAATCATGCTTCCTGAAGTTACTACTGCACTAAGTATGATTACAACAATACAAATATTTGTAATCACTTTCTTTTTTTTTCGTCTCACATTTTCGTTACATTCCATTGTTAGGTTCCCCTAACAGCTGCATATATTGCTTCAAATACATGATCGGGTACATCAGTCGGTGCTGTTTTACAGAGATATTTAGATATGTTGCACTTGCAAGTATACATCTCTTACTATAGTTATCATAAATCCATTGTATCTTGTCTTCCAGAAATTATGAAAATCTGTGAATGATCAATAAAATAATTACAATAAAAAAAGCTCTTTTATTTCGTAATCAATATATACAAATCAAAATTCCTAAAAGAAACGCGAAGGATGTTTCGCATAAATCATCTACCTCGCATGCTCGGCGCATGCGCAACTTTTTTATTGGTCTTTTTTTTAACAACTAGGGAAATATAATGGATACATTTTTTTCGTGTTAAAATTTTAATAATGCAAATAAAAATTAACATGAAATATTTCCCACATCACAAATAACATAAAAACTGTCACAAAACATTGCACAGTATAAAAACAAATATTACATAAAAAACAAACTTTCTAGAAAAAATACACAAAAAATCAGATTTCATGAAAAAAAATTATTTCACAAATATTCAAGAAAAATTTATTCTAAAAATTGCCAATTTACTTCTTTATTAATATTTGTTGTTGATCTTCTGCTTTGTTCAATAGCTGAGGGATGATTACAGAGGAATGATTTGATGTAACGATCCGGATCAAATTGAAGCAGTGGTTTTCCATTTAGATGTATGGTCATCATAATCTGCAACGCGTTCATTTGTCACAATATTATTCATTACGCTGAAAGCTCACTCAGCTTTAGCACTGCTAATCGCAATGACTTCAAAGGGATTTCTGGCTTTCTTAATTGAAAATGGAACTTCATTTGATTTTAAAGATAAACTGTCTTCAACAAAATCTCTAAAATCATTAATTTTTATTTCATATTTTATCAGAAAACTATTTTATCATTGAGGTCCAACTGTAATTAAATCAAAAATGAAGCGATTTTAAAATATATAGCCAATTGTTTGTGCCATTAAAATGCTGGGAATGGGGGCCCCGCTCGCCCCACCGTAGTTTCCGCTCTGGATACTCAATAATTGCATTCAGGATTTCATTTGTAAAATAAATGATCGTTTTAACAATGGGCTCACAAATTTTCAAAAAAAATAACAATGGCTCTTGCGAGCCCACTATAGCTCACCACTGCTCCCATCTGTTATAAAATGTGTCTACAATTAATTTGAAAGTGATGAGATGTCAGCAAGTATAGAAAATTAAGACAAGTAAAACATTAGCACACTGTTTGAAGCAACCTCAAAAACATATGAAAAATGTACAGAAGTACTCCTGAAAGACTTAATCAAAGGTTTACTGAAAGATGCTGATGCTTGCACTGAATGCCATTATGCAGGAGCCATAAATCTTATGAACAATCAATCAGTTGAGAAGATCTTGTTTCTGAGTGAATATATGATAAATTTTGCATAAGTTGTTAAACTTATAATATTCAGTGGATAAGCATGTAGAATCAAATTGAACAGAAATTTAAGTAATAGCAAACAGATATAAATTAAAAGTAACAAACTGAAAGAGAAATAACACACACGCACGCACGCGCGCACACACACACACACAATATATTTACTAAATTAAAGGAACATTTTAAAAAAACAAGCAGAATGAGAAAAAGGCAAATATATAAGAAAAAAGGAATTGTGTATATATATATAAATCTGGAAACATTTCTGTAGTTCCAGAATGATCAAACTGATCTGAAATCACAAATAATTTGAGATCTGTGATTTTGAAGCATTCTTTTGGGAACATTGGCATTATCATTTTATGCATGTCATTTATCCAAAAGTGTTATTAGTGTGTTGAATATATCTGGATAGTGTAGTGAAGCACTGTGGTGCTGAGATATTGTTTTCCATATGGCAGTAAAAATGCAGAAAAATTAAATATCAAAATTAAAAGAATTATATTTCAGTAGCCCTTATGTAGAGGTCAGGAATGCACATACAGTATTCTTGTGGACACCACCCAAATGGAAAATGTAGCTTGAAAAAATTTCTTTAGAGTGGTAAATAAAGTCCACCTATATACCAACTGTGTGGTATCACACTGAGGCTAGTGAAGAATAGAAAAGACCTGTGGTAATTGTGCAGTCAGATATTAAGTTCTCTGAGTTGTGCAGACTGGCTACAAGGACACCTTATGGGGTCTTTTCAATGATATATATATAGGAATTTTTCCAGTAGGGATAAGGTGGTGATTACACAATTGTACAAGGCAATGGGTAGGCTGCATGTTGAGTACTATATTCAGGTTTGGAATCCTCATTGTAGGAATGATGTGGGTCTGTTGGAACAGATTCAGGGAAGAGCAGTGAGATTAATGGGGGAACAAACTTTCCTGCTTTTACCAGGAAAGACTATAGTTATACAAATAATTGCATCATCTGGAAACTAGTCTCCTTTGAGATTATCTGATTGAGGTGTTTAAGGGTTTGAATGGATTCAGCAATCTCAATGCTGATAGCAACCTTTCTCTTGCTCAAACTGCACACACATGAGCGGGAATACAGTAATAAAGAAGTCTGAAACAATGAGATGTTTCCATGTGATAACATAACCTATTTAACTAGAAAAAGACTATTATATTAAGTATTGTATACAGAAAACAGTAGTTGCTTAAACTAGAAAATGCATGTAAAACAGTAGGGGGTTGGAGGATGTGCTAAATCAAACAGTGCAAAAACTAGAAGTAATAGACACTGCACAGAAAATATTGGAAATAAGAGTGAATGAGAAGGATTGAGATGAAAGAGGTGGATAAAAGAGATTTAACTTGGTTGTTGAAATCCAAAAAAATAATCAGAAAAGAAAGTGATGCTATGAACACACAACAATTTAGATTGTTTAGAAGTGTGAGGGCAGAAGAATTGCAGGGAGGCCATAAAATGGTTAGACAGAAAAGGACTAGACATTGAAACAACTTAAAACATCACTGGAAACTATAATAGTTCTTATTTAGAGGTCAGAAGTGAAATACATACAATTTCTTGTTGACTCTAATGAAACAGACAATGTAGCTTGAAAAATTTTCTTAAGAGTGGTAAAATAAAGTACACTTATATAAAGAGAATGACTGGAAAAAAGGAAAACCTAAAGATATACTGAATTGCTATGGTTTATGATTTTGACAAGAAGAATATAGAATAAATGAAAGAAAACTTTCAGATATGAAAACGTTGGAATCCTATGAGACAATATGTTTCCTTGACTGGCTAGAGCTCTCACAAATTGATGACAATTTGGAAAGAGTGAATGAATGAAATGCAGGTCACCTAATAAAGAATAATGTGTTCAAGTATGGAGACCACACCTAAAAAAAAAAAAACATTGAGCTTCTTGAAAGGATCCAAAGACAGGTAGGAGAGGGCGCTGTGGTTGCGGAAGTCGGTGGATTTTTGGCTGCTGTAAAGGGATAAGTATTTTTAATTTTTACTGTATTCTTCATTAATTAACATACTACATTGTGTTTTACAGAGATATTAAATAGGTTTAGTAGTATTTGTTAGCTTCTTATTTTGAATTTAACCAGCGATTTTTTGGAAGTTACGACTCCCGGTGTTGGTGCCAATATTGTAGTCGATAAGAAATAGCGTAACGTACATATATCTCGAACTAATAGGTAATGTATATATATTTTGAGGCAGGAGAGGCAGTCTGTAGCACACGCTTCTTGATTAGACCGGGGTTCAAGCCCGTGACCACCAAATACGGAGGATGCAGAAAGGTCAGGGAATGACCACCGCATATCCCCAGAGCAATATGGCCTTAGTTGCTAATGCTCCTAAAAAAAAAAATATATATATATATATATATATATATATCTCGAACTAATAGCGTAAGGTATAAAGTAAAATAAGATAGCGTAAATACGCTATAGTATTAGTATAGTATTATCAATTAATCAAAAATAATATTAATCTTATTAAATTGTATTTAAACGGAAATTATGACACAGACTAGAGCTGTGAAGCAAAGATCACAGACTAGCAGGAATGCTGTGACTCGGGGGAGAAACGAAGGGGCGATTCTCCAACGCATCACAGTCTCAAAAATGGGAGAAATGCGAAATGTTTGCTGAACTTTCTAAAACAGGACATGATCTAGCCAAGTAGGACGCCTCTGTGTGCGCTAGCTATCTGTCAAGAAATTCGGCACCAACTCAGCGTTCTAATAGGCATCTATGAAAGCTTGAGGTGTAGGGTAAATACCCTCGAAAAAATTAATATGAGGGGCCCCCCCATCAAGCTCTTAGCTGCCTAGTTCAATGGCAGAGCTCACTTCTGTGCATCAGGCAACACAGAGGCAATCTTCAAGGCAGAATATGCTGGTCCCAAAGGAACTAGTTATTGTTGGTGATTCTATTGTCATGGAGAGGGGGAATATACTATGCAAGAAGGATAGGTGGAATAGGACCAGAGTATGTCTGACAGGGGCAAAAGATGATGACACTGTAGAGCAGATATCATCTTTTAAGAGCACAAAAGGTGATATTGTTGTACACTTTAGAACTAATGACATTAAGAGTAAGAGATCTGCAGATTTACTCACCAAGTACAAGTCAATGTTGAAAAAAAGTCACGTATTTGGGTTGAATTGAATGTGACAGTGTCTGCAATTCTGCCCAGACATGACAGGAGGGAGTATATGATGAGAGCCTTGTCTACCAATTCAGCCCTGGAGAGATTTTGCAAGGCTCATGGGGTAGAATTTTTTTTCAGCCTGGTCTGTGCTTGTTGAGAGGAGAGACTGCTTCTACAGGGATGGAGTACACTTAAACAGAAAGGGTGCAAGAATATTTGCTGATGCTATCAAGGCAGTGTTCGGTTGGTCAGAAAACTGCTAGCTTGGGGGTTACACAGACTAAAACAGTGGTTAACAGTGGCCGCAGGCAGAGGCAAAAGTGATTATTGCACTGCTTCTATTAAAATGAGCAGCAGCATGGAAAGCAAGGCAATGGTGATTTCCAGGACTGTTAGAAGTCATAATGGAACAAATAAATACATGGGTTGTGTTAGGGTAACTAAGAGTAGAAACAGATGCATGTGTACTTGCATGTACACCAATGCCAGTAGTATAGTTAATAAATTTGATGAGCTTGAAGTGCTAGTCAAGACATCAAAGACTGATATCGTTGGGATATCAGAGACGTGGTGTCACACAGATATAAACAGTGCAGAATTGGAATTTGGGGAGTACAATGTGTACAGAAAGGATAGACAGGACAGGAAGGGAGGAGGGATTATGCTGTTAGTTAAGAAACACATAAAATCTAAGGAAGTAGTAGTAGTAGTAGTAGTGGTGGCATGTGATGCAAGAAAGCAAGTGTATGAGCTTATGCAGCATCAGCCAAAAAAAAAAAAAAATCACACCATTCCCTCCAAATTGCCTGTCCAGTTCCTCCTTAAATTTATTCAACCTACCAACTTCCACAATGACAGATGGAAGTTTGTTCCAGCAATTAACCACCCGCTGGCTAAAGGGATACAAGGACTAATAGATTAACAGTAGCCACTGGCAAAGGTGAGAGTGATTCTTGCACTGCTTCTATTGGAATGAGCCGCATCCTGGAAAATAAGATGCAGGATATTTCAGAGACTGCTAGGAACCATTGGGGTACAAGTAAACACATGGATTGTGTTAGAGTAGCTAAGAAAAAGAACAGGTGTATGTATACCTGCGTGTAAACCAATGCTAGGAGTTTATTAAATAAATTTGATGAATTTGAGGTATTGGTCAAAACATCAAAGGCAGATATCGTGGTGATTTCAGAGACGTGGTGTCACACAGATATAAGGAATGCAGAACTGGAATTTGAGGAGTACAATGTCTACAGAAGGCATAGACAGGATAGGAAGAGAGGAGAGGTTATGCTATCAGTTAAGAAATACATAAAATCCAAGGAAGTGAAGCCAGTCGACATTGCTGGACAGTGCAGTGTCGAGTCAGTTTGGTGTGACATAAGCATTGGGAGATCAAAATTGAGAGTAGGAGTGTGCTATAGGCCTAATGACTCTGATGAGTATAATAAGAAATTGTACAGGGAAATAGAGTGGGCCGGTAAATCAGAGAGTCTTATAATGGGGGATTTTAATTTCCCAGATATTGACTGGAATTTGGGGGCTGGTCACTCACACATTAGCAAGGCTATTGTGAATTTATTGGATGATTGTTTAGCATTAGCATTAGCATTAGTAGAGGCATTTGATGCAAGAAAGCAAGCTTATGCAGCATCAGCCAAAAAAAAAAAAAAAAAAAAAAAAACCCACTTCCACTTCACCCCTCTGTTCGTTCAAAATACCTGTCCAGCTGAGCCTTAAACTTATTTAGGCTATCAACCTCCACCACAAGGGATGGAAGTCTGTTCCACCAACCAACCACCCGCTGGCTAAAGGCAAATTTCCGCACGTCTATCCTACATCTGTCTTTCCTCAATTTGAATTTATGCCCTCTCAGGTGATTTTTCTGAGCTAGAGGAAGAATCCCATCAGCATTGAGCATGCTTAAACCATTCAAGGCTTTATACACCTCTATCAGATCACCTCGCTGGTGCCTAGTCTCCAGACACTGTAATTTGCAAAACTTAAGCCTTTCTTTGTAAGAGCACCCCTTTGTTCCATTCACTAATCTTGTTGCCCTTCTCTGTACTCGTTCCAGCAGCTCTACATCCTTCTTGAAATGAGGCCTCCAGACCTGTATACAGTACTCTAGGTGTGGCCTAACCATCGCCTTATACAATGGAATAATCACCTCCTTATCCCTGCTGGAAAAATTCCTGTATATCATTGACAATACTCCATGAGCTACTCTTGCAGCCCGTCTGCACTGCTCAGAGAACTTCATACCTGCCTGCACAACCACCCCCAAGTCCCTTTCATTCTCTACCACTGTCAGTGTAGTACCACAGAGTTGATAGTTTGCTCTGGGGTTGTTGTTTCCCATGTGTAGTACTTTACATTTGTCAATGTTAAACTTCATTTGCCACCTCTCAGCCCATCTGCTCAACCTTTCCAGATCCTGTTGCAGCAGCATAGTGTCAGTAGTGTCCTTGACAACCCTGCCAACCTTTGTATCGTCTGCAAACTTGGACATTAAGCTTGATATACCATCATCAATATCATTTATAAATACAGAAAGCAATAATGGACCCAACACTGAGCCCTGAGGGACTCCACTAATAACATCAGTCCACGATGAGCAGTGTCCATTGATTACCACTCTCTGTCTTCTCCCCCTCAACCACCCCTTTATCCATAGCAGCAATTTGCCTCCAATGTCACACTGCTCCAATTTGTGTAGCAGTCTTCCATGTGCAACAGTATCAAAAGCCTTTCTAAGATCCAAGTATATAATATCAAAGTTATTCCCTGCATCCAGTTCTTTTGTGACTGCATCATAGTATCCAATCAAGTTGGTCAGGCAAGACTTCCCCATAACAAAACCATGCTGTGTCTGAGCTATAACTGAAGTCTTGTCTAAATGATCCTGCAGTGCTTCTTTAACCAGTGCCTCCATTAATTTTCCTGGAACAGAAGTTAAGCTCACAGGTCTATAGTTACTTGTGTCAGCCTTTGATCCTCCTTTGTGAATTGGGGTCACATTTGCACATTTCCAGTCTATGGGTACCTCCCCTGAGTCCAAGGAAGCTCTCATAATTATGGCTAAGGGTTTGCTTACTTCCTTTGCTGCCTCCTTTAATATAACTGGATAGATCCCATCCACCCCGGGTGCCTTTCTTGTGTTTATCTTCTACATTAGCATGTTCGGGAGGCAACTAGAGGGAGTAATACTCTTGATTTGATTATCAGTAGTGATTCTTCATGCATTGAGAATCTGCAGGTAAATGAACCACTAGGTGGCAGTGATCACAGTGTGCTGAAGTGGGATTTACTCAAAGAGGTAACTACCATTAGGGGTAAAGGGAAGGGTTATTGCTTTCATAAAGGCAACTACGATGGACTGAGACAGTATTTAAATTCTATACAGTGGGACCAACTCATGATGTTACCAACAGCAAATTCAAAATGGGAAGCATTCAAAGAACTTATCTTGGAAGCTACTAGGCTTTACATACCAACTATGAAATATTGTTCAAGGTTTAGGCCTAAGTGGATGTCAGATGAACTAATGAGACATATGGCAGCCAGTTCATTGCCCAAAATACCAGAATGTGCTGGAATCCAACAGAAGATGACCTGTTGATGGTGTTCTTCAATTTTTAGTAATATGTTTTGTATTTCTTCTATAACAGGGTGAACTTTATCTGAGAAATTACATAAAGCCATGATTGAACTAAGCAAATTGGTGTAAATAACTGATTTTAAAGATCGATCAGCACAGAGATTTTGTAAGGCCAGTTTAATTGCATATATTTCAGCTGAAAAGATACTGAATTCAGATGGAAGGGATACTGAAATAACGGTATTCGGAAACACTGCAGCTGCTCCAACGTTTGAATTTGATTTAGAGCCATCTGTATAAATTGGGGAAAAATCACTATATCTTTGAGTGTGAACTGCAAGAAGTTGTATGATATTAGATGCTTGTAAAATGTCTTTTCCCCATTGGCAGAGATAAGTGTCACAAGTCACCAGAGGAAGAGAAGCCCATGGTGGTTGACAGCAGGTTGCTACCTGTTGTACAGAATGAACGGAAAGATTCCAAACTTCCATCAGTTCAAGGAGATGAAGACCAGCTGGCTTTACTATGCTAGGTTTATTTCTGAAGAGGTTTTCTAGTGGTGGATTGAACAAGTATGACTGAATCGGATGCGAGGCACAGCTTTGTATCTTAACGGCATACTTTAGTAACAGTGTTTTTCTACGTAACGATAATGGGGGCTCATGAGCATCAATATAGAGACTATGTTTGGGCGACGTTCTAAAAGCACCAAGTGCAATCCTCAAAGCACTGTGTTGAATGGGATCAAGCCAGTGTAATGCGCTCATTCTGGCAGAATCATAGATGGGAGCTCCATAATCAAGGCGGGATCTGATTAATGACCTGTATAGCCAAAGCAGAGAAGTACGATCTGCACCCCATGTTTGGGCGGATAAAGCTTTGAGAATGTTTAACTTTTTTAGACAGGAAGTACGTACATTTTTAATATGGTCTATAAAATTTAACTTGTTGTCAAGGATTAATCCTAGAAATCTGATATTATTAGTGACCGGGATTGAGACATTAGAAATTTGAAGTTCGGGATCGGGATGAAGTTTGCGCTGCCTACAAAAATGAATTGCAACTGTTTTCTGCTGCGAGAGCCGATAGCCATTGATGCTAGCCCACTGTTGTATTTTATTTAGTGATATCTGAAGCTGCCGTTCAATAGACCTCATATTTTGGGAATGGCGGGAGATGGAGAGGTCATCTGCATAAAGATAAGTCTCGATTGAATTTGGAAGCTGTCTTGTAATAGAATCTATTCTAAGAGCAAACAGAGTGGCACTCAGTACTGATCCTTGTGGAACACCCTCTTCCTGCATGAACGTTGTAGAGAGAGCATGTTGGTACTGAACTTGAAACGATCTGGTACATAGGAAGTTTTGAATAAATATAGGAAGGTTGCCCCGCAGACCAAGGGCGTGTAGATCACCAAGTATGCCATGCCGCCAGTTGGTGTCAAAAGCCTTCTCTATGTCTATTGAAACCATTACAAGATGTTCATGTTTAACGAAGGCATTTCGAATGGCGAATTCAGCCTTGACCATAAGATCTAAGCACGACCTATTTTTACGAAAGCCATATTGACTATGGCTCATTAGATGTTCTGACTCAATGATCCAGACGAGTCTTCTGTGGACAATCTTTTCTAGGATTTTGCTGAGGCAGCTTGAGAGAGATATCGGTCTATAGCTATGGGGGTTGGTTGGATCTTTCCCAGGCTTTAGAAGTGCCAAAAGAGTAGAGTGATGCCAGGAGGCTGGAAAAACATTTTCTGAAAATATACGATTGTAAAAAACCAGCAGCAAGCGCAAAGCTTTGTCATCAAGATGTTGTAGCATCACATAATAAATGCCATCTGGCCCTGCAGCACCATTGTGTGCTGTTCTAATAGCATGCAAAAGTTCAGAGTATTGCAGAGGTTTGTTATATGAAAGAAGGCGGGCAGTGTGAAAGTTTATAGAATGCTTTTCTTTGGTGTTTTTAATTCGTTTG
Organism: Mastigoproctus giganteus; assembly: GCF_048544385.1. Taxonomy (NCBI): domain Eukaryota; kingdom Metazoa; phylum Arthropoda; class Arachnida; order Uropygi; family Thelyphonidae; genus Mastigoproctus; species Mastigoproctus giganteus. The sequence continues at coordinate 3,420,251 of NC_143584.1, forward strand.
AATGATGTAGAAAAGGCTGATGCTGCTGAGATTTCAGCAAACGTACTGCCCAAAGCATTAGCAATATCTAAGGGACTGGATAGATCTTGTCCTTTCCAGGAGAGAATTGGAGAAGGTATAGTAGGAAACTTACCAGATAACTGTCTAATTTTTTTCCATATAGTTTTCTGATCAGTGTTTCTGTTAAAGGTCGATGCAAAACGGGTCCAGGATTCTTTCTTGGCTTGCCTTTGTACAAATCGTGCTTTTGCTCTTAGTTTCTTATAGTTAATGAGATTGGTTGTGGTTGGACATCGCCGAAATAAATTCCAGGCTTTAATTTTTGCTTTCTTTGCTTTTGTACATTCCTCATTCCACCAGTAATTATAATGCTTGCGACCAGGGGGATTTGATAATGGTATTGTCTCCTTGGCCGCTTTTAGAAGATGTGACGTGATGTAGTCTGTCACATTATCAATATTCTGGAGCTGCATTTTTTCCTCATCAAGAGAGATTGATGTCCGAAATTTTGCCCAGTCTGCCCGAACAAATTTCCATTTCCTGCGGGGTTTGTTTGAAGGAGTCTTTGATATTAAAAAATTGCATATGATTGGAAAGTGATCACTGCCCATAGGATCATTTGAAACATGCCACTCTATGCTTGGGACCAGGACTGGAGAACAAATTGAGAGATCTATTGCTGAGGTGTGTCCAGTTGGGAGTTGTATGTGAGTGTGTGCACCAGTATTGAGTATGGTAAGATTTTGCGACTCTAGAAAGCTTTCAATTAGTCGACCCTGTCTGTCTAGTTTAGGATCGCCCCATAAGGGGTGGTGCCCGTTAAAATCTCTTAATATACAGAGGGGGTGGAGGTATCTGTATGAAGAGATCTTCAAGGTCTCTTAAGGAGTATGGTTTGGTGGTAGGTAAATTGAGACAATTGTCATTGAAATACAGTGAGTTATATGAACAGCGACAGCTTCTATTTCAGTTTGAAGTGGAATATGTTTAGTTGGGATATTGGAATTTATTAGGATTGCTACACCACCATGGGCAGCATTTGTTCTATTACGATCTCTTCGATAAAGGCAATAATTCTTTATCGAAGGAGAAATTTGTAAGGTTAGGTAAGTTTCCTGAAGACAAAGAGCAATTGGAGAATACCGGTTAATTAAAGCATGGATGTCATCTGTGTTGCAACGAAAGCCTCTGCAGTTCCATTGTAAAACACAGGCCATTATTTATGTTTAGTTGATGGAGCTGTATCTGACTGCTTTTTGGAGGTGACTGGCTTATTTCGTTCCAATTTTGATTTGTCTTTTTTGAAAACTGGTCGACCAGTATCCATTTCTTCTTCAGCGTAGATTTCTAAAATTGGTTCTTCATGTATAGTTGTCCCATCTGTATCCATGATTATGTCCTGGGGGGAGGTCTTGTCTGACCAATTTTATTGGATACTATGATGTGGTCACAAAGGAACTGAATACCAAAAATAATTTTGATATCACATACTTGGTAATCAGGAAAGCTTTTGATACTGTTGCACATGGAAGACTGCTATACAAATTGGAAAAGTATGGCATTAAAAGCAAGTTGCTACAATTGATAAAGAGATGATTGAGTGGAAGATGACAGAGTGGTAATCAGTGGACACTGCTCTTCGTGGACAAATGTTATTAGTGGAGTTCCCCAGGGTTCGGTCTTGGGCCCGTTGTTGTTTTGTATATTTATCAATGATATTGATGAATGTACATCAGGTTTAATGTCCAAGTTTGCAGATGATACAAAGGTTAGCAGGGTTGTTAATGACAATAAAGACAGTAAGTTAATCCAACTGGATCTAGATAAGTTGGACAAATGGACTGAGAAGTGGCAACTGAAGTTTAACTGCAAAATACTGCATATGGGTAGCAATAACCGAAGAGAAACTTACCAACTGTGTGGTACTACACTCAGGGAAGTGAAAAGTGAAAAAGTCCTGAGGGTAATTGAGCAGTCAAATATGAAGTTCGCTCAACAGTGTAGACAGGCTGCGAATGCAGGTCATGGAGTCTTCTCAATGATATATACAGTAGACTCTCGATTTTCCGGAATAGATGGTAAAAAAAAAATTCCCGGATAATCAATTCGCCAGTTAATCCAAAATAACAGTAAGTTCCCGACATACGTAAGAGAACGTTACAGGACTTCTTACGTAAGTCGAGTTTTATTCCTGATATGCCAAAATTACAAAGTATGAAGAAAAATAGTTATATATTTTTAATTAGTTCAATTAAATTATCTGGGGACAGCGGTGAAGTAGCCAGAGTAGCACATAAGAAAACATAAAAGGAAGAAAAAAAACACGTTATTGTACTGTAAAAACTGATATGTGTTACATAGCCTTGGTTATTATAGTTGACTTCATTGGTGCCGATCCCTTCACCGCTTCTTGTATTCTGTCTAACGTAACGTAAGTCCAAAGCTACGTAAGTCTTGGACTTACTGTATTGAAAAATGTTCAGCAACCTACGTAAAAAGTATGGCAATAGATAAAAAACGAAAAAAACTTACCCCGCACTACTCGTGTGTCCAATGCAATGCTTCCCTTTATTTTTTTATGATGTCCATTTTAAATCGAATAGCTTCCCTTTATTTTTTACAATGTCGCGTATGGTTTGGTCACCAATATTATAATGATTCATTAGAAATTTAACGAATACACAGTTTTCAAACTTTTGAATAATTTCAAGTTTTTGTTTTATTGAAAGCAAAACTCTTGCGTTTGCACATGATTTTCGTGATTTCTAAACAAAAAACAAATAAAAATACCGACATCCCTGACATAAATAACGAAACAAAATTTGTCCTTTTGCTGTGCAACGAAACAACAACAATCGACGCAACGCACTGAAACAAACTAAACATTTGCATTACCACGTGACTTACTAAACTAAAGATAATAGGTACACTAATCTCCCAGTGATGACTTATAATGGTGCTTCTTGTTGCTTATTTGCAACTTGAAAAACATCTGTTTATACCTATTCTAGTTATTACTTCAATTTTATGATTTCTGGTTGATTTTTTTTTTTTTTTAATTTAGAGTCTTGAAGTGTCCCGGTTAATCCGATCCCGATAAATCGAGAGTCTTCTGTATAGGAATTTTGCTAGCAGAAACAGGGAGGTGACTATCCTGTTATACAAGGCAATGGTCAGGCCACACCTAGAGTACTGTGTACAGGTCTGGAGGCCTCATTTTAGGAAGAATGTAGAGTTGCTAGAATGAGTACAAAGGCTTAAGTTTTGCAAATTGCAGTGTCTGGAGAGTAGGCACCTGTGAGGTGATCTGATTGAGGTGTATAAGGCCTTGAATGGCGATGGGATTCTTCCTCTTGCTCAGATTAAGAACCTGAGGGGCACAGTTTCAAATTGAGGAAAGACAGTTTTAGAATAGATGTGCAGAAATTTGCCTTTAGTCAGCGGGTAGTTGATTGGAGGAACAGACTTCCATCTTTTGTGGTGGAAGTTGATAGCCTAAATAAATTTAAGGCTGAGCTGAACAGGCATTTGGAACGAATGGAGGGGTGAAATGGATATTTTTTTTTTTTTGGCTGATTCTGCATAAGCTTGCTTTCTTGCATCGTATGCCTCTGCTAATGCTAATGCTAACTCACCTAGTGATATCGGCAAAAGGGTGTCCATATGAGGAAAGACTTCGAATGTGTGGGTAGTGCAACTTGAAAACTAGGCACCTTAGAGGAGACTTGATTGAGGTATTTAAGGCTCCGAGAGGCATAAGTAAAATGAATGAGGATGAAATTTTCACGGTTATAAATGATTCTAGAACTGGGGGGGCCTAAGTTCAAGTTCTGGAGGGGGGGAGAGATGGATTGTAGGAAGTTTTATTTTAGCCAGTGAGTTGTAAATTAGTGGAATAAGTTACAAACTGTCAGCCTTAACACCTACATAGGTGTTAAGGCTGACAGCTTGGGGAAATTCAAAGGTAAGCTGAATAATTACCTACACGAGGAGGGAAATGCATAGGTTGAGGATAAATAAGCCTGCAGTACTGGAATCCATAGGATAATAAATAATTAGGCATATAATTAGGCCAGTAAAATAAAATATCTTTGATCACAAATAGATACTTGTAGCTTTCAAGACTAAATGTGCCTCTTTGTTAACAGCAACTCGTTGAGACTAAACGTGCCACGTTTAGTCTCGAAAGCTACAAGTATCTATTTGTGATTAAAGATATTTTATTTTACTGGTTATACACCCAATTATTTATAATGCATAAATAATTGGGCGTATAACCAGTTAATCCGATTGTTTATTTATTTATTTCCGTTGTTTATTTCCTTTTCTTTATTATATATTTTATTTAATTTATTATTAGCATTAGTAGAGGCATACGATGCAAGTAAGCAAGCTTATGTAGATTAGATGTGTGGAAATTTGCCTTTAGCCAGCGGGTGGTTAATTGCTGGAACAAACTTCCATCTGTTGTTGTGGAAGTTGATAGGTTGAATAAATTTAAGGAGGAACTGGACAGGCATTTGGAGGTAATGGTGTAATTTTTTTTTTTTTGGCTGATGCTGCATAAGCTCATACACTTGCTTTCTTGCATCAAATGCCACTGCTGCTGCTGCTACTACTACTACTACTACTACTATGCAGCATCAGCCAAAAAAGAAAACCTCCCATTTCATCCCTCCATTCATTCCAAATGCCTGTCCATCTCAGCCTTAAATTTATTTAGGCTATTAGCTTCCACAACAAAAGATGGAAGCCTGTTCCACCAATCAATATGAGGAATTATCATTATTATTTTATTCCTTTTTTTTTTTTTTTTTTCTGTAATTGCTGAGGAGGCCTCCATCCTGCAGTGGATTGACAATGGTTGCAGATTTATCTATTTTACATATACAGTGGATTCCAGTTATTTGGGTAACCGGTTAATTGGGGCAGCAGTTTTATTTGGGGCAAATCTTAAAGAACAGAACCCAATCGAGAAAATAGCCAGGGTTTACTTCGCTTAATTGGGACAACATGCCATTTAATCGGTACAGGAAACCGCAGCACTGGAGATTATCCTGCGATTGTCTCTGACCATGCACGTGGTTCGGTCAGATTTCTGGAGGTCACAACCATAAAACAATTAGCAGTCACCTGTTTATTGGGCTTTTCTGTTAGTGCAATCTATCATAAATGGATAGTAAAGTGGATCTTATTGAATTTGTGGTAATACTGACAGCTGGAATTCTCTGGGTTATTATGGTGAAATGTGTTCACACTTCCATGGATCTTCAATCATATAAAAAAATAAATTTTTAAAATCTTCTCTTCACTCCTATTTTTAAAACTTCGTAACTCGTTACTCCATTCTCACTTGCATATATCGTGTTACTTGCAATTTGTGTGTGCCATGTTCTTTGTTATTGATTGCTTATCTTTTAATGTTTTAAATTTTAACCCCCACCCACAAATGTCAGTGAACAGAAATGTCAACTAGTTTGTATGTACATATTACAGTACGTATTAATTATTCCGATTATCACGTATATTCTTCCAATTTTCACGTACCATTTAATTTTTTAATTGGTAAGGTAATAAAGGGTAATTTTGTGCTTAATATATCTTTACTTTTATAGCCTGTGGATAAATTTCCTCCTATTTTTGCTAATTAGAATCACCGTTTAAGAGAATTAAAATTCAATTCACAAACGTGATCACAATGATGGCGCTTACTACACATCGTATAGTGAACGGTACTTTACTATGGTGAGTCCTTCATAACATGATTGGATTGTACAGTGAATCAAATGTAAAGGGGGACCCATTGTATTTTTAACTATTTACGTGAAACTTCGGATAATTGGTGCAGCCGCTTAATCCTGCCAAAATGCACTAGTCCCGATGTGTCCCAAATAACCGGAATTGACTGTATATAATGTGGCCAATAATGGTCAGGGAACCACTACATTCCTTGACCATTATGACTTCGTGGTCCACTGACGAGATGGGACATAATGGTTAGTCTTTTATATTGAATTTGATATTATGGTATGTTCTACATTTTTTTTCTCTATTTTTATTTAATATTGGTATTTTTGGCTGGTTACATTTACATATAGTGATATTTCACATGTTTCGGAAACTGGTGCTCATTAGGTGGGGGGGGGGACCGCTAAATTTTCCTTTAATTTGGACTCTATTTTCTAAATTATTTAATAATGTTTCTCCAACAGTACTCTATTCTTAATTTTGCATGTTAAATTCTTCGCTCTACTGGTTTGCCACGTCAGTATACTTTAATTTCTTTTTATTGTAACATAATCTTACGGTTAAATACCCGCAACATGTTGTGGTTTTTACATATTTGCTGCCACTTCTGTCTGCTATTCTTATTTTTTATTTTCACTTAATGTTGCTCTTATTTCTGTGGTCTAATTTTCGATTCATTTGGATTTAAATAGAATAAATATATATATACAGCCAGGCTTCGCATAACGCGAGTTCGATTAATGCGTTTTTCATTTACCGCTATTTGAAAAAAATATACCCCTTTTTTACTTTACACGATGCAAATTTCCAGTTAACGCGACCTTTTTTTTTATGTGATAGTTGAAAAAGATTTGAATCACACATTAAGCTTACCGCACATCAGATGGCCGATAAACAAACGTTTGCCTGCTGCCTGCCTCAATGTGTTCCATCAACCATTGGAAGAAGACGTGTTATTTGTTTGTCTCCTGCTAATAAAGTCAATGCAGACTTGCATTTAAAAATTCTAATTTTTAAATGAGCCAGATGAAAATACAGTTATCTCCTTCATATACCATGAAGGAGATAACTGTAAAAGAACTAGATGAAATCTTTCGTATCGCAGAGAGCCTCAAACCTTTTGTTTGAGGTTCTCTGCGATATTTATTTCAAAAGGGCCCAGAGAAGATTGTTTCGGCTATTGGAAATTCATTTATGAAAAGAGAGTCAACACTGTTCAAATGACTCTGTTCAAATATTTCCGTAACAAATTGTTTCTTCATTGTGTATTTTATGTCAGAGGTTCCCAAACTTTCTCGGTTCATGGCGCACTTAGTGTCTCAGTCATTTTTTCACAGTGCAATTGGGCCAAAAAAAAAATACCTAACAGATCTATTTATTAAGTAGTTAGGCCCAATAACTTAATAAGAAATGTTGAAACTGTCAACTACCTCAAGCTAGTAGTTTGCGCGGTGCCCAACAGATGTCAAGTATACTGTTTTTCCCTCAAAAATTTAAAATATTCCGCGATGCACAGTTTGGAAACTGCTTTTTATCCAACATTTAACTCCATAATTATTTTCATTATCTTTTACATGGTATAGAGTTAAAAAGTTATTTAAAAGGTATTTTTTAAATTTTTTATGGACATTCCCTGACTTGTCTTGTTGCCCTTCTCTGTACTCGTTCTAGCAACTCTACTTCCTAAAATGAGGCTTCCAGAACTGTACGCAATACTCAAGGTGTGGCCTGACCATTGCCTTATACAAGCGGATAATCACCTCATTATCCCTGCTCGCAAAATTCCTGAATATCATTGACAAGACACCATGACCTGCTCTGGCAGCCTGTCTGCCAGAGTAGTTTTGAAGAAGATATGAAGTTTTCTGACCTGTGCAGACAGGTCAGAAAACTTCATATCTAACTGCACAATTACCCCCAGGTCTCTTTCATTCTCCACTACCCTGAATGTAACACCACATAGTTGGTACATTTGTCTGGGGTTACTGCTACCGATATGCAGTACTTTGCAGTTGTCACTTCTCAGCCAATCTACCCAACTTTTTCAGATACTGTTGAAGCAGCATACTGTCATTACTATTATTAACAACCCTGCCAACCTTTGTATCATGGGCACCTCCATAGCCAGGTGGACAGGAGCAGCAGTGCGTAGCACACGCTTCTTGATTATACCGGGGTTCGAACCCGTGACCACCAAATACGGAGGATGTGGAAAGGTCATGGAATGACCACTGCATATCCATGAAGCAATATGGCCTTAGTTGCTAATGCTCCTAAAAAAAAAAACCCAAATAACAACCTTTGTGTCATCTACAAACTTTGACATTAAGCTTGATATACCTTCATCAATATCATTGATAAATATACAAAACAACACCGAACCCTGAGAGACACCACTAACATTAGTCCAAGTCGAGCAGTACCCATTGATTACCACTCTGTCTTCTCCCATTCAACGATCATTTTATCCATTGTAGAAACTGGTCCTTGATACCATACTGCTACAATTTGTACAGTAGTCTTCCATGTGCAACAGCATCAAAAGCTTTCCTGAAATCCAAATATATGATATCAAAATTATTTTTTGAACCAGTTGTACATGTTGGCACTAATGATATTAAGAGTAGGAGACCGGCAGAATTACTTAACGAGTACAAGTACAATGCTGAAAAAAAGTCGAGTGTGGTGTTGAATTTGAAAGTGTCTGCAATTCTGCCCAGACACGATAGAAGGGAGTATTTGATGAGAGCCTTGTCGATCAATTCGGTCCTGGAGAGATTGTGCAAGGCTCAAGGGGTAGAATTTTTCTCAGCCTGGTCTGTGCTTGTTAACAGGAGAGACTGCTTCTACAGGGATAGGATACACTTAAATAGAGAGGGTGCAAGAATATTTGCTGATGCTATAGAGGCAGACTTAGGTGGGTCGGAAAACTGCTAGCAGAGGGATACACAGACTAATAGATTAACAGTAGCCGCTGGCAGAGGAAAACGTGATTCTTGCACTACTTCTATTGAAATGCAAAAGCAAGGCAATGGGAATTTCCAGGACTGCTGGGAGTCATAGTTGAACAAGTAAATACATAGGCTGTGTTAGGGTAACTAAGAGTAGAAACAGGTGCATGTATACTTGCATGTACACCAATGCTAGGAGTATAGTTAATAAATTCAATGAGCTTGAAGTGCTAGTCAAGACATCAAAGGCAGATATTGTTGGGATATCAGAGACATGGTGTCACACAGACATAAGCAGTGCAGAACTGGAATTTGGGGTGTACAATGTGTACAGAAAGGATAGACGGGACAGGAAGGGAAAAGGGGTTATGCTGTTAATTAAGAAACACATAAAATAAAAGGAAGTGCATCCAATTGATGTTGGTGGACAATGCAATGTTGAGTCTGTGTGGTGTGACATAAGCACTGGGAAAGGAAAAATGAGAGTAGGTGTGTGTTATAGGCCTAATGAATCTGATGAGTATAATGAGCAATTGTGCAGAGAAATAGAGTGGGCCAGTAAATTAGAGTGTCTTATAATGAGGGATTTTAATTTCCCAGATATTGACTGAAATTTGTGGGTTGGTCACTCACACACTAGCAAGGCTTTTGAGGATTTATTTGATGATTGTTTTCTACAGCAGCATGTTCGGGAGGCAGCTAGAGGGAGTAATACTCTTGATCTGATTATCAGTAGTGATTCTTCATGCATCAAGAATCTGCAGATAAAGGAACCACTAGGTGGCAGTGATCACAGTGTGCTGAAGTGGGATTTACTCTGAGGTAACTACCATCAATAGTAAAGGAAAGGGTTTTTCCTTTCGTAAAGGTGACTATGGTGGTCTGAGACAGTATTTATATTCTATACGGTGGAACCAACTGATGATGTTACCAACAGCAAATTCAAAATAGGAAGCATTCAAAGAATTTATCTTGGAAGCTACTAGGCTTTACATACCAACTAAGAAATACTGTTCAAGGTTTAGGCCTAAATGGATGTCAGATGAATTAATGAGACATGTGGCAGAGAAGAAAATTGCATGGGATACATATAAATTAATGGGTAACATGGATATAAGCTGGTATGTAACCAAGTCACAAAGGAGATTATGAGGCAAATGCAGATTATGAGAAATTCTTGGCAAAGGATGCAAGGCTTGTATCTACCATAGTCTTCTATGTCGCCGGACAATTTATATGCATCTCATGCATTTTTCTTCTGTGCCATGATTCTGATTAGTTCATCTGACATCCATTTGGGCATAAACCTAGAGCTGTATTTCTTGGTTGGAAGAAAAAGCCTAGTAGCTTCCAAAATTACTTATTTGAATGCTTCCCATTTAGAATTTTCTATTGGTAACATCATAAATTGGTCCCACTGTATAGAACCTAAAAAATCTCTGAGATCCCTGTAGTTGCCTTTACGAAAGCAAAAACCCTTCCCTTTACTCCTAATGGTAGTTACATCTTTAAGTAAATCCCACATTAGTACACTGTGATCACTGCCACCTATTGGTTCCTTTATCTGTAAATTTTTAATGCATAAATAATCCCTGCTGATTATCAGATCAAGAGTGTTAACTTCCTCTTGTTACCACTCTAGCATGTTGCTGTAGAAACCAATCATCTAATAAATCCACAAAAGTTTCGCTAGTGTGCAAGTGACCAATCCACAAGTTCCAGTCTATATCTGGGAAGTTAAAATCCTCCATTATAACACACTCTGATTTACTGGCCCACTTTATTTCTCTGTATAATTGTTCATTGTTCTCATCAGAGTCATTAATCCTGTAACAAACTCCTACCCTCATTTTTGCTTTCCTAGTGCTTATGTCACCGCAAACTGACTCAACATTGCATTATCCATCTATTTCAACTGGATGCACTTCCTTAGATTTTATGTATTTCATAACTAACAGCATAATCCTTCCTCCCTTCCTATCCTGTCTATCCTTTCCCTACACATTGTTCTCCCCAAATTACTATTCTGCATCCGTTATATCTGAGTGGCCCCCATGTCTCTGATATCCCAACAATATCCACCTTGGTTGTCTTAACCAGCACTTCAAAATCATCAAATTTATTTATTATACTCCTAGCCTTGGTGTACATGCACCTGTTCTAACTCTAACACAGCCCACATATTTACTTGTTTGATGACCCCCAGCAACTGGATTTCTGGGCTGCTGTTAATATATTAGTCTGTGAATTCCCCCCCCCCAAGCTAACAGTTTTCCAACCCACCTACCATTGCCTCGATAGCATCAGCAAATATTCTTGCACCCCTTCTATTGAAGTGTATCCCATCCTTGTAGAAACAGTCTCTCCTGTTAACAAGCACAGACCACACTGAGAAAAATTCTACCCCATGAGCCCTGTGCGATCTCTCCAGAGCCAAATTGATTGACAAGGCTCTCGTCATATACTTCCTCCTATCATGTCTGGGCAAGATTGCAGACACTTTCAAATTTAATCTTTAACTCTCGACTTTTTTTCAGCATTGACCTGTAGTTGCTTAGTAAATCCTCAGATCTCCTACACTTAATGTCATTAGTGCCAATGTGTACAACAATATCACCTTTTGTAACCTTAAAGGATGATATCTGCTCTACAACATCATCATCAACTTTTGCCCCTGGCAGGCATATCCTGGTCCTATTCCACCTATCCTTTTTGCACAATATAGTTTTAATTTCCCTGACAATTGAGTCACCAACAATAACTAGTTCCTGTGCAACCAGCCATTCTGCCCATATGGTTGCCGTTGCCGCTGTGTTGCCTGGAGCATAAGCTTGTGCTCTGGCATTGAGTTGGGCAGCTGAGAACTTGATGCCCCCCCCCCATTTTAATTCTTTCTAGAGCATCCACCCAACTCTACAAACTCTCATAGGCACCCATCAGAATACTGATTTTGCCTAATTTCTTCACATTCTCTGCTTCTAGCACACAACACACAAAGACATCTTCCATGGCTAGATCCTGTCCCGTTCATGAGAGATCTGCAAACATGTTGTATTTTGCACATTTTTTTAGACTGTGATGCATTGGAGAATCGTCCCCTATGGTTCTCCCGCGAACCACAGCACTTTCGCTACTTTTTGAAAGTTGCATTTCTCTGTAGTCTGGAGCATGATTTCTGTTTAAATACAATTTAATTAACAATAAAAATTAAAAGGATTTATAAATTTAATTGATTAATTGCCAATACTATATTAAGCTAACAGATTCCTACTACAGTGCTATATATTACGATATATAGTTTTACATCATGCCTTACACTATCAAGTTCGAGATATATGTAATGCTATTCCGTATCGATACTGCACAACGGCAGCAAGTTTTGAACAGTACAAGTTTTACTGATACTAATAATAACCCACAAAACCTCTATCTAAGTTAAAAATAAACTAAGCATCGTAATTGGAATATAAAGCTGCTTCTTGAAAATAAATTAATATGCCAATTTAGTCAATAAAATGGTAAAAACTTAAGAAAAACGTCTCTATTAGCTAGAGCCATAAAAACTTCGCCCACACCGAGCTAATCTCATTCCCACTCATTCTCTTTTTTTCTCTCTATATAGTGGAACAGTGATTGCACTGAAACAAGAAAAGAACAAAATAGGGCATGGAACCAATTTCATTTCGCAGATACCCCACCACAGACAATCTGATTCAGTATAAAAGAATGTGAACTATAGCATGATTCACTAAGAAGCAGAATCGAAGAACAAAATGGATCAAATTTACATGTACAATAAACAAAACAACAAATGCACATATGGTCTGGAATAAAATAAGAAAAATGACAGGTAAATATACGATGGAATTAGTTTGACTGAACCTATCATTATTGCAAATACATTAGGTGAGACCTTTGCAAAAGCATCAGTGAAAGCTTCATCCCATCACAAATTTCTGATCCAAAAAGAAAAAGCAGAAAAGCGTATGATTAAATTTAAATCAAAATGTAATGAGCCCTACAATCAACCATTCACAAAAAATAAACTGCACAAAGTTTTGTCCACAGCCATGCCAAGTGCAGTAGGCCCAAACGACATGATCAAGCACCTTGACAAGACTGAATTAGAAAATTTATTGAAACTATATAACAGAATATTCCAAGAGAATGTATTTCCAAACACGTGGCACTGTGCAATAGCTTTCCCTAAACCTGACAAAGACCTAACAAATCAATGCAAGTATCGACCAACAGCCTTCACCAGTTGTTTAGGAAAATTACTAGAAAAAATGATAAATAAGAGATTGATATGGTATTTAGAAGAAAATAACATCTACACAATGTGGTTTTAAACATTACAGATCTACACTAGACCACCTAGTAGGATAGAAGCCAACATCAGAAATCAGAAATGCATTTATCAGATCACAACATATGGTTACAGTATTTTTTGATATTGAAAAAGCTTACGATGCCACTTGGAGATATGGGATCCTAAAAGATATGCACCATACTGAACTCAGAGGCAGTCTTCCTATGTTTACCCAGAACTTCCTTATGAACAGAACCTTCCAAGTCAAAATACAAACTTCTTTCTTCAAAATCTACCAACAGGAAGGCCTCTCACAAGGAGCCCTTGTCTTGAGTGCCACTTTGTTTGCCATAAGATTAATTCGATCGCAAATCAATGCCCTCCTTTAGTTTCACATGCATTTTACGTTGATGACTTTAGTATGTCTAGTCAGTCACAGAACATGAGAACTATCGAGAGGCAGTTGCAATGCACAATCAGCAATATAAGTAAGTGGGCACTAGACAACGGATTCAGACTGTCAACACAAAAAACAATATGTGTACATTTTTGTTGCAAAAGAAATCTCCATCGTGACCCTGAATTAAAACTAAAGGCCAGAATGTACCAATGCAGCTGAAAGCAAAAGTTCTTGGACTAATCTTAGATAAGAAACTCACATTCATAGAGCACTTAGCATTAGCATTAGTAGAGGCATTTGATGCAAGAAAGCAAGCTTATGCAGCATCAGCCAAAAAAAAAAAAAAAAAACCCCCACTTCCACTTCACCCCCTCTGTTTGTTCGAAATACCTGTCCAGCTGAGCCTTAAACTTATTTAGGTTATCAACTTCCACGACAAGGGATGGAAGTCTTCCACCAACCAACCACCTGCTGGCTAAAGGCAAATTTCCGCACGTCTATCCTACATCTGTCTTTCCTCAATTTGAATGCATGCCCTCTCAGGTGATTATTCTGAGCAAGAGGAAGAATCCCATCAGCATTGAGCATGCTCAAAACATTCAAGGCTTTATACACCTCTATCAGATCACCTCGCTGGTGCCTAGTCTCCAGACACTGTAATTTGCAAAATTTAAGCCTTTCTTCATAAGAGCACCCCTTTGTTCCATTCACTAATCTTGTTACCTTTCTCTGTACTCGTTCCAGCAGCTCTACATCCTTCTTGAAATGAGGCCTCCAGACCTGAATACAGTACTCTAGGTGTGGCCTGACCATTGCCTTATACAAGGGAATAATCACCTCCTTATCCCTGCTAGAAAAATTCCTATATATCATTGACAATACACCATGAGCTACTCTTGCAGCCCATCTGCACTGCTCAGAGAACTTCATATCTGCCTGCACAACCACCCCTAGGTTCCTTTCATTCTCTACCACTGTCAGTATAGTACCACAGAGCGGATACGTTGCTCTGGGGTTGCTGTTTCCCATATGCAGTACTTTACATTTGTCAATGTTAAAGTTCATTTGCCACCTCTCAGCCCATCTGCTCAACCTTTCCAGATCCTGTTGCAGCAGCATAGTGTCAGTAGTGTCTTTGACAACCATGCCAACCTTCATATCGTCTGCAAACTTGGACATTAAGCTTGATATACCATCATCAATATCACTTATAAATAGAGAAAACAATAATGGACCCAACACTGAACCCGGAGGGACTCCACTGATAACATTAGTCCACGACTTAGTCACTTCCACTATCCTTTCATCAACAGCATGGGGAGCAGAACAGATATTCCTTACTAAATCTATACAAAGCACTAATTAGATCAAAGTTGGACTATGGAGCCACAGTGTTCAATTCAGCATGTTAAACAGCTCTGAAATGGCTAGACCCAGTTCATCATAATGCACTGCGTATAGCTACTGGCACCTCTCATACCTCTTCCATATATAGTCTCTATGCTGAACAAACCACCTTTAACTCTTAGGTGACAACAACTGCCATTGGATTATACATTTAAAATAAAATCTATGCATGGCGCCCCACTTGGGAGACCCTCTTTAATCCACATTGCAGAAATATCTACCAGAATCATCAACAAGCAAATCGACCCCTGGGAATCAGAATGCAAGACTTTACACTCCTCCACCATGGGATTCACATATCCCGATATGCAGCTTCTCCTTTCAGAAATAGAATAAAAAAGTGATACCTGCAACAGTCTTCCAACAGTTACATGCAACGCACAGAATTCAATTTTCTGACTATATTCCAATATACACAGATGGTTCGAAAACAGACTCTTTAGTGGTAGCAACATCTGTATTCCCAGATATTACTTTAATGCAACAGCTACCTAAAGAGTGCAGCGTATACATGGCAGAATTATATGCAATAAAAATAGCCTTAACTCACGTATAAGATAAGCATTACACGAGAAGGGTAATATAGAGATTCCTTCAGTTCTTTACAAGCCATGCAAAACATAGGTACACCCAATCCTTTGACACATACGACAAATACTAACTGACTATGCCAGAAATGAACAGGATACACATTTCTGCCGGATCCCAAAATATACAGGGATTGCTGAAAATGAAGCAGAAGACAAGTCAGCAAAAGAAGCCGTGCTACAGATTTGAGAAGATATATCAGTGCCATGTTCCAATTACAAGCCTACGATATGGCATACTTGCCAGTTGCAATCGCAAGAAGCTTGGAATCAGCAAACTGCAAACAAATTGTACCAAATAAAGCTGAATATTGAAAACTGGATTTCTAGCATGTGAAGGTTGAGAAAAGAAGAATCAGCACTGGTGAGACTAAGAATCGGGCATACCCATATTATGCACTCTTTCCTCTTATGAGCAGAAGAATCACCACGATGCCAGACTTGTGACATTATCCAATCAGTTCAACACATTAATAGACTGTCCTACATATGCAAATGAATGCAAACAAGCCTTAAAAGATATTTATAGGACACATCACACATATTAATTCAGACCTGGAGAGATTGGGCAGGTCTTACCGGGTAGAATTTTTCTCAGCATAGTCTGTGTTTGTTAACAGGAGAGATTGCTTCTACAGGGATCACTTAAATAGAAGGGGTGCAAGAATATTTGCTGATGCTATCGAGGCAATGGTAGGTGGGTCAGAAAACTGTTAGCTTGTGGGGATTCACAGACTAATAGATTAACAGTAACTGCAGGCAGAGGTGGAAATGATTCTTGCACTGCTTCAATTGGAATGAGCAGCAGCCCGGAAAGCCAGTTGCTGGGCATTTCAGGAACTGTTGGTGGTCATCAAACAAGTAAATACATGGGCTGTTTTAGAGTAAGAACAGGTGTATGTATACTTGCATGTACACCAATGCCAGTAGTATAGTAAATAAATGTGATGAATTTGAAGTGCTGGTTGAGACATCAAAGGCAGATATTGTTGGGATATCAGAGACGTGGTGCCACTCAGATATAAGGGATGCAGAATCGGAATTTGGGAGTGCAATATGTACAGAAAGGATAGACAGAAGGGAAGAGGGGTTATGCTATTAGTTAAGAAGCACATAAAATCTAAGGAAATGCATCCAGTTGACATAGATGGACAGTGCAATGTTGAGTCAGTTTGGTGTGACATAAGCACTGGGAAAGCAAAAATGAGGGTAGGAGTTTGTTATAGACCTAATGACTCTGATGAGTACAGTGAACAATTATACAGAGAAATAGAGTGAGCCAGTAAATCAGAGTATCTTATAATGGGGATTTTAACTTCCCAAATATAGACTAGAACTTGTGGATTGGTTACTTGCACACTAGCAAGGCTTTTGTGGATTTACTGGATGATTGTTTTCTACAGCAGCAGCATGTTAGAGAGGCAAAAAGAGAAAGTAACACTCTTGATCTGATTATCAGCAGTGATTATTCATGCATTCAGATTTTACAGATAAAGTAACCACTAGGTGGCAGTGATCACAATGTACTGATGTAGGATTTACTTAAAGATCTAACTACCATCAGGAGTAAAGGGAAGGGTTTTTACTATTGGATTAATATGGACATAGAATAAATGAAGAAAGAATAAATTATGACAAGCTTAATAATAGAAAAAACATACATCTATTAAATTAGATACGTACAAAAGCTTTCGGTTAGTTTGTTAACCTTCCTCAATCAAACTTACGGTTAAGATTGAAACATGAGGGCATGTACTGCCAGTCATGTACACGAACTGGGTGATTAATTGTTGGATGTTGAAGCCTGTGGCTGTGATGCATGTGGACTTTTGCCAACGTTTGTCATTCATCAAAATGGTTGCTTCGATGATAGGGTGGACACGACATCCACTGTTCCTGTTTACCGAGGTATTAGAGCAAGTGATGTTCAACGACTCCAACCAGGCATGTCATCAGTAGTGGTGGGACCTATCTACAATCATGACATCACGGTGTGGGTCAATGTTGTGGTGGGTTGATCAAACATGTTCGGCAATGGCCGAGTGTTCTACATCCGCTAAGCGGATTGCTCTTTTGCGTTCCGAAAGACGTTTTCCAAGCCATCTCCCTGTTTCCCCAATGTAGCAGCTAGTGCAGTTACGGAGACGTGGACTAGACCACTTTGTAGTAAGGTGGGAACTGGTGTTTTCACTTTAGAGATGAGGGATTGTAACTTTTTTGCCTGGGAGTTGTATGCATTTTATCGCATGTGATTTTAGGACTCTAGAAACCTGTTGTGATAGGTTTTGGTAATATGGGATAAAAGCGCTTGCAGTTGAGTCATTACCTTGGATGTTCCTGTTGGTTGCTACATGGCCATGTGTCTGTAGGTCACACCTGTCAGAAAAAGGAAAAAAAAAAACAGAATCCTCACACATGAGGAGTCTGTTTTTGCTTTCGTAAAGGCGACTGAAGTGGTCTCGGAGATTTTTTAGGTTCTATACAGCGGGATCATCTGATACTGTTACCAACAGTAAATTCTAAATGCGAAGCATTCAAGGAAGTTATTTTGGAAGCTACTAGGCTTTTTGTTCTAAGAAATACTGCTCTAGGTTTAGGCCCAAATGGATGTCAGATGAACTAATAAGACTCATGGCAGAGAACAAAATTGCATGGGATGCACATAAATTGTGAGGCAACACAGGCAGACTAGGCTAGACAGGTGGGTAAAGCGCCTGCCTGGCAACCCAAAGGTTGTGGGTGCGAATCCCACCTCGGGCTTGGATCAGAGTAAAATGCAAAAACTTTGGGAGGTGCATTATGGCCACAGAAGCTGATGCTAACAAAAAAAAAAAAAAAAAAAAAAAAAAAAAAGGCAACACAGAAACCTATGGTAGATACAAGCTAATCTGTAATCAAGTCACATAGGAGATTAGGCAAGCAAAGGCAGATTATGAAAAATCTTTGGCAAAGGATGCAGAGAAAAACAGCAAAGACTTCTTTACTTATATAAACTCTAAAAGGAAGGGGATGAATCAGTTTGGTCCACTTGATATCAATGCTCCAACTGTAGATGATCATTCTAAGATAGATGCCAAACTAAATCAGTATTTTGCTTCTACATTCATGCATAAGGAGTTATTCAAGGAGGAGAGGGCCAGATGTTTATCAAACTCTAACAGGGAGTTAAATATTTTGCAATAACCGAGAGCAAAGTGGAAGAGAAATTGTTCCTTTAATATAACTGGATAGATCCCATCTCCCCCAGGTGCCTTTTTTATGTTTAACATAAAAAAGGCACCTGGGGTAGATGGGATCTAGCCAGTTATATTAAAGGAAGTAAGCAAACCTTTAGCCATAATTATGAGAGCATCCTTGGACTCGGGAAGTCCCCACGGACTGGAGACGCGCAAATGTATATCCAATTCACAAAGGGGGAGAAAAGAGTGACATGAGTAATTAGAGACCTGTTAGTTTGACTTCGGTTCCAGGGAAAATAATGGAGTCACTGGTTAAAGAAGCATTGCAGGATCATCTAGACAAGACAGCAGTAATAATTCAGACACATGGTGGGTTTGTCAAGGGGAAGTCTTATCTTACTAATTTGATTCGATACTATGATGTGATCACAAATGCAACTGGATACAAAAAATAATTTTGATATCATGACTTCACGAGTTAATTTGTTGCTCTTGTGTGCTCATAAAGCGAAAACATGTAAAGTGGGAATTTATTTCCCATAGACATAAAACTAGGGGTACGTTTTCAACAATGTAATTAGTTAGCTAATTATTTCGTTTAAACAATCATTGATTTATCCAAAGAAATGAAAACATAGCCTGTAAAATAAAGCAAATTATAATAATAAAAAATTATTTATGACTTAGAAATGTTAAAGAATGTTTATTCTTCATCATCATCATTGACTAAATGCACACGCGTTGATCACTCATTGTTGACTTGGCACTCATTGGTTTGTTAAACAAGGAGTCATCTTCTTCAGAAATGTTTCAAGAGGCATTTGTTTCAAAGATAATCTTCTCTTTTCTTTATGAATTTCAATAGCATGCATAAGCATTTTTTAACTGAACACACAAATTGCAGCTGACACAATTTGCATGGAGTTACATTTACAAAGCTTAAAAAAAAAAAGAATGAAGAAAAGATTCTAAAAATTTATTTTTATGTTTTTTATACGATTGAAGATTTTAGTAAAGGGGAAACACATTTCACCATAATAATGTTAAAAACTACACAATAGTAACTGATACAATTTACACTATAAAAATGACCTTCTAGAGAGTTATATAATGAAAATAATTTTGATATCATATATTTGGATTTCAGGAAAGCTTTTGACACTGTTGTGCATGGAAGACTATTGTACAAATTGGAGCAGAATGGTATTAAGGTCAAGTTGCTACAATGGATAAAAGGATAGTTGACTGGGAGAAGACAGGGGTGGTAATTAATGGGTGCTGCTCTTCTTGGACTAATATAATTAGTGGAGTCCCACAGGGTTCGGTGTTGGGTCCTCTGTTGTTTTGTATATTTATCAATGATATTGATGAAGGTATATCAAGCTTAATGTCCAAGTTTGCAGACGATACAAAGGTTGGCAGGGTTGTCAAGGACACTACTGACACTATGCTGCTGCAACAGGATCTGGAAAGGTTGAGCAGATGGGCTGAGAGGTGGCAAATGAAGTTTAACATTGACAAATGTAAAGTACTGCCTATGGGTAGAAGTAACCCCAGAGAAACGTACCAACTGTGTGGTACTACACTTAAGGTGGTAGAAAATGAAAAAGACCTGGGAGTAATTGTGCAGTCAGATATGAAGTTTTCTGAGCAATGCAGACAAGCTGCCAGGGCATGTCATGGGGTTTTGTCAATGATATATAGGAATTTTGCTAGCAGGGAAAAGGAGGTGATTGTCCCTCTGTATAAGGCAATTGGCCAGGCCATGCCTTGAGTACTGCGTACAGGTCTTGAGGCCTCATTTTAGGAAGGATGTAGATTTGCTTGAGCGTGTACAGAGAAGGACAAGATTGGTGAGGGGAATGAAGGGATCCTCTTACCAAGAGAGGCTTAAGTTCTGCAAATTGCATGGGCTGGAGACTGGGCACCTGCACGATGATCTGATTGAGGTGTAAAAGGCCTTTAATGGGTTGAACATGCCGAATTCTGGAGCCTCCGTAGCCAGATGGGAAGGAGCAGCAGTGCGTAGCACATGCTTCTTGATTAGACCGGGGTTCGAGCCTGTTACCACCAAATACGGAAGATGCGGAAAGGTCAGGGAATGACCACCGCATATCCCGGAGCAATATGGCCTTAGTTGCTAATGCTCCTAAAAACCAAATAACAAACAACCGAATTCTGATGGGATCCTTCCACTTGTTCAGATTACGAACCTAAGGGGACATAAATTCAAATTAAGAAAAGACAGATGTAGAATAGATGTGTGGAAATTTGCCTTTAGCCAGCGGGTGTTTAATTGCTGGAACAAACTTGCATCTGTTGTGGAAGTTGATAGGTTAAATAAATTTAAGGAGGAACTGGACAGGCATTTGGAGGGAATGGTGTTATTTTTTTTTTTTTTTGGCTGATGCTGCATAAGCTCATACACTTGCTTTCTTGCATCACATGTGACTGCTACCAAAGGCGGACCGTTAACTTTGGGGGCCCTGGACTAACACTATTTGGGGGTCTACCCAATGAATCCAAATTTGGGTTAGTTGTGGTGACTCATTCGCCATTTTGTTGAAAAACTGTTTTTTTTTTACCCTTTTTTAAATAGGAAAAATTATAGGCAACAAACATTGAAGAACTTTTTTTTATTTTATTTGATGCACTTGGATATACAAACTTTTATATACAGTTATAATGAAAAAAGATTTTGTATACATAACAAACAGCAAACATAAATAACAAATAAAATGTATTAGATATTACTTTTAGTAACAAACAAAAAAAACGAAACAACAAATTCTCAGGTCAAGAATAAAGACTAAGAAAAAAAAAAAACAAAAATAATACTTATTCTTAAAAATAAAATAAATAAAATATTCTAGGAGTTATATAATGTAAGTATTTTTAATATATTAGACATCGATGGTTCGACTGTTGATGATCCTGTTCAGATAGCAAACAAACTGAATGAGTATTTTTTCATCTACATTCACACATGAGGAATTATTAAGGTTTGAAAATGGCAAAAGGTTATCAAATTGTAGCAGGGTGCTTAATGATTTTGTAATAACTGAGAGCAAAATGGAGGGGAAATTGTGAAGTTAAACATAAGAAAAGCACCTGGGGTGGATGGGATCTATCCAGTTATATTAAAGGAGGCAGCAAAGCAACTAAGCAAACCCTTAGCCATAATTATGAGAGCATCCTTGGACTCAGGGGAGGTTCCCACGGATTGGAGATGTGCAACTGTATCCCAAATTCACAAAGGGGGGGATCGAAGGGTGACACGAATAATTACAGACCAGTTAGTTTAACTTCTGTTCCCGGGTAAAATAATGGAGTCACTGGTTAAAGATGCACTTCAGGATCATCTAGACAAGACTGCAGCAATAACTCAGACACAGCATGGGTTTGTTAAGGGAAAGCCTTGTCTGACAAATTTGATAGGATATTATGATGTGGTTACAAAGGAACTGGATGCAAAAAATAATTTTGATATCATATATTTGGATTTCAGGAAAGCTTTTGACAGTTGCGCATGAAAGACTATTGTACAAATTGGAGCAGAATGGTATTAAGGGTAAGTTGCTACAATGGATAAAAGGATGGTTAAGTGGGAGAAGACAGAGGGTGGTAATCAATGGGTGCTGCTCTTCGTGGACTAATGTTATTAGTGGAGTCCCATAGGGTTCGGTGTTAGGTCCACTGTTGTTTTGTATATTTATCAATGATATTGATGAAGGTATATCAAGCTTAGTGTCGAAGTTTGCAGATGATACAAAGGTTGGCAGGGTTGTTAATGACAGTAATGGCCAGTGTGCTACTGCAACAGGATCTAGATAATTTGGACAGATGGGCTAAGAAGTGGCAACTGAAGTTTAACCTTGACAAAAGCAAAGTACTGCATATGGGTAGGAGTAAACAAATTTAAAATTAGATAATTAGAAGTTAGAAAAAAATTAGAAGAAAATTAGATAATTAGATAATTACAAATAAAAAATTAGAAGCCTAAACAAATTTAAGGCTCAACTGGACAGGTATTTCGAGCGAACGGAGGGGTGAAATGGGAGTGGTGTGTTTTTTTCTTCTTTTCTTTTTTTTTTTTTTTTGGCTGATGCTGAATAAGCTTGCTTTCTTGCATCATATGCCTCTACTAATGCTAATGCTAAAAGTTACCCCAGAGAAACGTACCAACTGTGTGGTACGACACTTAAGGTGGTAAAAAATGAAAAAGACCTGAGATTACTGTGCAGGCAGATATGAAGTTTTCTGAGCAATGCAGACAGGCTGCCAGGACAGGTCATGGGGTTTTGTCAATGATATATAGGAATTTTGCTAGCAGGGATGAGGGCTGATGACCCTCCTATGTGTGTGTCCTGTGGCACAATTTTAACGATTAGACCCTTTTAATTGACTGTCCAGTTTTTAGCAATATCCGTCTTACCGCTTTTAACCATCTGACTGAGCCGTATACACTCAGTCAGATTTTATCTGACAATGACAACGTGTCTGCTGTTTTTAGCTATTTTAAATTAATAAAAGTTTTTAATTGTATTTAATTTATGCTATTGTTACGTTTTTATTGATATATTTTTTATATCTTTGTTATTATATATCTGGACATGGTGGCCTTACTAATTAGGTCACCGAGAAAAAAAAAAAAAAAAAATTTTAAATATTACCTAGTCATGGCGCATTATAGCCGTAGTTGCTAATGCGCCAAAAAAAAAAAAAAAAAAAAAAGCTAGCAGGGAAAAGGTGATTATCCCTCTGTATAATGCAATGGTCAGGCCACGCCTTGAGTATTGTGTACAGGTCTGGAGGCCTCATTTTAGGAAGGATGTAGATTTACTTGAGTGTGTACAGAGAAGGACAACAAGATTGGTGAGGGGAATGAAGGGATCCTCTTACCATGAGAGGCTTAAGTTCTGCAAATTTCAGTGGCTGGAGACTAAGCACCTGCGTCGTGATCTGATTGAGGTGTATAAGGCCTTGAATGGGTTGAGCATGCTGAATTCTGATGGGATCCTTCCACTTGTTCAGATTACGAACCTAAGGGGGCATAAATTTAAATTAAGAAAGGACAGGTGTAGAATAGATGTGCGGAAATTTACCTTTAGCCAGCGGGTGGTTAATTGCTGGAACAAACTTCCATCTGTCGTGGAAGGTTATAGGTTGAATAAATTTAAGGAGGAACTGGAAAGGCATTTGGAGGGAATGGTGTGATTTTTTTTTTTTTTTTTGGCTGATGTTGCATAAGCTCATACTTGCTTTCTTGCATCACATGCCACTACTACTACATTTAAAGAGTAACTGTTATGCATTTTTTCGCTGCAAATTCTTTTATTTGATCATCACATTGTAATTCTTTGGTTAAATCACAGTTTATGGAAAGAATTGATAAATAATTTAATCTTTCATTCATCATTGTTGTCCTATATTTGTTTTCTATATAGGACATCCTGGAGAAGGATCGCTCTGCCTCATAGCTGGTGATTGACAACGGCAAAAAAATTTTTAAGATTGTATAGCAATTCGGAAAAACATTGACAAGTTTCTTTTCATAAATTAGCTTGAATATATCACCGCATGAGTCATATGAGTCTGGCTTAGTCTGTAAGTAGGATTTTAACTGAATGTTCGTCTGTCATCTGAATAATAATCAACAACATTATGTGCACTTTTCAAGTCAATATTTTCGATATTAATGTCTTGCAAATCCATTAAAAATTTGAATCTTTTGCTAAATTCCCCATAGACATGGCCTCTTCTGTATAAATCCATAATCAACTTATCTAATGCAACGTTTAGCATATCCCGTTTAAATTTTTCTGTTCCATTTAGCAAAACTTTCTCTGTAGATTTATCCGAAAATTTTGAAGTTCAGTAATATGTCTATTTTTTTAAATCACTGTATTCTTTTTTTCCACACTAGTACTTAATTTTTTGGCTGTCTCCTTGTATTTGTATAGTTTCTGATCCGATTGTTCTCGTATGTTGCTCACAAACGCTTCTAATGACGTAATTAATTTATCACCTTCACATATATTTAAGCCTGGGGCCTGCACTTTTTTGTTAACTGTATCGAATCTCTCTAAAATTTCTTCCCAAAAAACAGTTAAAAAAAATGCGATTTCAAGTTTTGCCAAATTATTATATAAATTCCGTGCCTCTCTTCGAAAAACAAGTTTCTCATCCATATTGTCACTAAACATTTTTAATATGTTCATGATATCACCGTACTATTTTTTAAAGCTCTAACAGCATCATAGTGACAAGACCAGCTAGTCTGGCTTAAACTTTTTATCAAAAATTTTAGTTTTGTTTCACGATTTAGAAGCTCCCACCTACGGGTAGTTGCAGAAAAGAAAACATATATTTGTTGCACTACTCCAAAAGCACCTCCGTAGCCAGATGGGAAGGAGCAGCAGTGTGTAGCACACGCTTCTTGATTAGACTGGGGTTCGAGCCCGTCACCACCAAATACGGAGGATGCGGAAAGGTCAGGGAATGACCACCGCATATTCCCAGAGAAATATGGCCTTAGTTGCTAATGTTCCTAAAAACCAAATAACAAACTACTCCAAAAATGTTTGAGTCGCAACTTTAACCACTTCCCCACCAACTAGATTTAGGGAATGCCAGCACATGGCACATAATCAGCGCATTTATTTTTTTGTTTGAAATGTGCTTGCACACCATTGTATCGGCCGGACATATTTGCAGCATTGTCAAAAGACTGTCCTCTACAATTATCCAGTGGCAGTCCATTTTTTTCTAGAAATTCTTGTAAGGAATTGAATAAAAATAAGCCACTGTGACTACTCATTTTGATGAAAGATACACATCTTTCATACACTTTTCCCTCAAAACAATATTGTACTATAATAGCTAGTTGGTCATTGTGGGACAAATCTGGTGTCGAGTCCATCACAATTGAGTAGTACTTTGCATTGTCGCTATTTACTTCAGCTATAATTCTTTTGTTAGCAGAACATTAAAGCCACACATTTTGTTTACAAAATTTAACAAACTGTTAATGAGCATACAATATTTACATAAAAGAAACAAATAATTACATACAAGCTTCCGAATTTCATATACATATGTTAACCATGCTACAATACACTACACTCTCTCTCTCTCTCTCTTCTCTCTCTCTCTCTCTCTCTCTCTCCCCCCCCCCCCTCAGTTATTCTCAATATGAGAATTATTAACATCAGTTTGTATCAGTTGTATTCTACACAAAATTGACTCCACAATGATTACTCAATCATTCTCTTACCTTACCTTTTTTTTCTTTCTTTCTCTTACATCAATAATATTTACTTCAGCTCTTATTACTCCTTTAGAATCTTTGTTTTAGCTTCTCACACATAAAATGTATTATGTCTGGTACCCTCTTATCTCAATAACATTCCTTATAAGTCACCCATTCTGCCTTAATATCTTAGCCACCCTAGTTATCACCTTAGTCATCCCTCTTTACTCATGAGGTTTATCTTTTAATAAAATTTATTTCTCTTTGCACCTCATCTGATGTTATCTTGTTTGGCACTTGGCCTAATTTAATTACATAGGTTAACCTATCCTTACAGTACTACACTTATAAATATAATTTCTTTACTAATTCCTTTACATTATTACTTTGATTTTGCTACTCCTGAACCACCCTTACATTTTTTCATAATCATTAACAACAGGAATGTTCCTTTCTTTTACAAGGACTATCCCTCAATGGCTTACAGAGCTAGGTTATGAGTCCTTGAGTTCAGGATTCAATAAAGAAACAAGGAACAGACTTACTTTCCGACTTCGCCGCTACTTCCAATGTCCTCGCGTTCAGGTTTCCCACGTGGCTGACAGGATTACTTCAGTTTCTTGGGCTCTCCGGTTTTCCTTCGAGACTGCTGGGGGACACTCCGGTTTTCTTTTGACCCTGACAGGCTTACTTTCACTTCTGGGGCACTCTTGACATGATGCACCTTCTTGTATAGACGATATATTCACAGGTGTACATACCTGGCTCATTATCTTTACAAGGGCCTACATTACCAAACTCACCTACCTCCACTTCAACCCGCACTCATTGACCTTCTTTCTCCCCTTTGACCACATCACACAAAAGTCAGACACAGAATGCTCTTTTCTCTCAATTTTTCTTTCCCTGAACTTCACTCTTCCCCTCAAGTTTGGCACGCCTCCCCCAACCAATCCTTCCCCTCTGTTTAAATTTATGTTCCTTTCCATTTGCCAACACAATTCTCCCAAGCTGTCTCCCTAGTGCGCAAACCAACCCTTTTTTCGAACTTTCTTATTTTTTTCTCACAGACAGTATGACCCTTTTGTTTCCACCGGCAACCTCCAAAAACACTCATTTTCGTTTCACACCTTTCTCTCTAAAAGTATCCCAACACCCAAAAATCAGTCAGCCTGACGCCATTTTTTAATTTGAAGCAAACACTGGACGTCCACTCATTTCCTATTTTGGCTCTAACGGTGTCATAGATCAAAGGAGGCGCCTCACATAATTCCGCTTCACGTCTTATTGTTCTTCCTTAAGCAACGCCTTCACACCCGTTCTCAAATGGCACCCCCTTTACTTAGTCCTGCTGTCCCTGTTTGCTCTCTCATATTATTTGAATTACTTGTTTACCACTTTGCTACTATTCTCAATTCTCACGCTTCAACTATCCCATCACTAAATCTAGGGTTCTTCAAACTTTAACATTACTTCTAGCAAAACAATTATTTTTATTTTAAATTTGTAGGATTTTACATCTTACATTGTCAAGTAGGCAAGCTTATAGCTTACGCTGCTTACTAGTGCCTACCGCTTACTTCAAATAAACGGTGTCCAGTTATTTTTATTATGGCTGATTTAGGGGAAATGCAAAAAGCGATTGAATTTACGCGCCGACAAAAGATTTCCAGAGAGTGATGTAACTTATATTTATTTAGTATTTATTAAACTTTGCCGATACTTACCAGTGAAGAAATGAAGCACCTGAACAGTACACTTCACCGAACGAATGACTATTTAATATTCAATTATACTGTACTATACATAACTTCAAATGTCAAATGGTGAGAGTTACAGTAAGCTACCACGCTTTAGAGGGGCTAGACTTGCACTCCCATTCCAACGTTGCCACATTATTTGCATAATTGACAAAGCATATTTTGATTTTACCGACTACCAACAGGGGCGATAGAAGACAGAGCCATATTTACTACTTACTGTCATTTAAAACATTGATATTTTATTCAAATCCAATAGTGTTGCAAACCAACGATTTAAACTTTATCTAGGTACGAAAAAATTTTGTATAATTTATTTTTTCTTAAATTTTTAATTTAAATTGTTTTGATTTTTTTTTTTTTTTTTTTTACCGTGAAGGGGACCTTTGATTGTAGGGGGGCCCTGGGCTGCAGCCTATAAAGACCATGCCTAAATCCGCCCCTGACTACTAATATAATGAAAATTTCAACTTCCAAGGTCATGGAATTACCAAAAAATAGTGTGTTATGGGTTCACATTACAATATTTTAATGATACAATGGTATCTGTGGGACAGATTAATATCATAAAGTGGGGTACACCTTATTGTATAGCTACACGCGTAGTTTGAAATGTGGTATTTATGAATATTTAACATTCATTTTTTGCAATTATGTTCATATTTTCGATTTTTTTGATACTTGATACTTAAAAAAAAAAAAAAAATTGTAAACCCAGAAACTCGCTTAGTGGGAACTGCCTGTACTTGGATTTCAGGATAGCGTTTCATACTGTTGCACATGGAAGACTACTGTACAAATTAGAGCACTATGGCATTAAGGGCAAGTTGCTACAATGGATAAAAGGATGGTTGAGTGGGAGAAGACAGAGTGGTAATCAATGGGTACTGCTCTAGGCAATACCGGCCAATCCTTACCATGCAGCCAACACGCTTGATCTTTTTCTCACAAACAACCCTTCTAAGTACATGGTCAAAGTTAGTGGTCCTTTAGGCACCTCAGATCACAACTTGGTGATTGTCTCTTCTCCAATGGAGCCTTTATCTCATGGCAATTCCCAACCTCGTATTGTTTGGCATTACAAGAATGCAAAATGGGATGATCTGCAAGATTTCTTTTTTTCTTTTCCTTGGTCAGATTACTGGTTCAAAACTTCTGATGTCAATGTTTGCTCAGATCGTGTCGGTGAAATTATTCTTGTAGAAATGGAATCCTTTATTTCACACTCCACTTTAAAATCTCGTCCTTTATCTAAACCTTGGTTTTCCAATAAATGTGCTAAGGCTGTTCAAGAGAAGTACGTTGCATATCGTAATTGGCTTATTTCCAAATCTTCACCCTTCCTATACCAAAGCTTGCAACAATTGTAAAGCAGTTATTAATCAGTCCAAACTAGATTTTGAACAGGCTAAGAGTAGAAAAATTGCTTCTTGCCTTAATGATAGCTGAGCATTCTGGTTTCTTTCCAAAGCTATTGGCCACAACTTTTGCCCATTTCTGCTCCCACCTCTGTCAAAACCAGTTGGTTCTGTTGTCACTTCAGCCAAGGATAAAGCTGACCTGCTAGCATCCCATTTTTCTTCCAACTCCTGTATTAATGATCTTGGTAAAACACCTCCCACCTTCCCAACACACTCCATTCAGTGCCTCCTGTGGTCTTCCATCAAAAGAATGTCAGAAGGATTTTGACGAATCTTGATGCTAAGAAAGCTCCAGGTCCTGATGGTATTTCTCCACTTGTTCTCAAAACCTGTGCTCCTGAACTTAATTCTATTCTTTGCCGCCTTTTTTCACTTTCTTATTCCAGAGGTGTTTTTTCTTCTGCTTGGATATTTCCTCATATCCAGCCAGTTCCAAAAAAAAGGGTGACGAATCCCTCCCATCCAATTATCATCCCATTGCAATTATTTCTACTCTTTCTAAAGTAATGGAGAAATCAATTAACTGCCAACTCTTAAACTATCTAGAAACCTTCCATCTGATTAATGATTGCCAGTATGGATTCTGTCAGTGTCGATCCACTGGTGATATTCTGGCTTATGTAACCAATTTTTGGACAAATTCAATGGAAAAGTTCGGGGAAACACAAGCAGTTGCTCTTGACATCTCAAAAGCTTTCAATCGTTTTTGGCATAAAGGTCTCCTAAACAAACTTCCATCTTATGGTTTGCCAACTGTTTTTTGTAATTGGTTATCCAGTTTTCTCTCTGATCACTCACTGAGGATGATGGTAGATGGCCCTCTTTCTATCTAACTTCTCCACTAATGCTGGTGTCCCCCAAAGTTCAGTTCTTTCCCCCACTCTTTTCCTCTTGTATATTAATTACCTTCTTCCATTAACTGGAAATCCTATCCATAGTTTTGCCAATGATAGCCCATTGCATTCCACTTTCCATTTTGAGAAACCTTTCCCTGCTCAATCAGCTTCAACTTCTCGGATGTCTGCTACCAATTCCTTAAATGCCAATATCCAGGTAATTCTCCAGTGGGGCAAAGACAACTTAGTTGATTTAAATCCTTCTAAAACTCAGTCTTGCCTTATCTCACAAAAAGGATTCTTCTACTCCTATGCTTATCTTTGGTGACACTCCAATTTCTAGGCAAAATGGTATATTTCTTTTGAGGATTACCCTGTCTTCTAATCTCTCTTGGCACAAGCACATTACAAATATTGCTTCCTCTGCATCTAAAAAAACTTGGTTTTCTCTTTCGCTGTCGGCGTTACTTTTCTTCCAAACAGCTGTTCAATCTGTACAAATCGCAAATCTGCCCTACCATGGAATATTGTTCCCACATCTTGGGTGGTGCCCCCAAAACCTCTCTCAGGCATCTAGATTCCATTCAAAAGTTGGCAGTTAGGTTAATTAATGACTCCTCTCTAACAGAATCTATCCACTCACTACCTTATAGACATACTGTTTCTGCTGCATGCCTTTTCTACAGCTACTTCCATGGGCACTGTTCTTCTGAATTGGCTTCTATAATTCCTGCTCTCTCTTTCAAAACAGTCTGAACACGTGCCGCCACCAGCCAACATCCATTTACTGTCCAACTTCAAACTCACAGAACCAACTTTTCATCTTCCTCGTTTATTCATTCAACTGCCGTTTTCTGGAACAACCTTCCTTCGTACATATTTCCTGAAAATTACAGTCTACAGAAGTTCAAGTCTAATGTCAACAAATATCTTCTTTCATCTTCCCCACCTCCAACATAAGCACGGTACTAAGTACTATAGGTTCTGCTACCTCTTGTGTTTGGGGTCTTCATAAAAAATAAAATAAAAAATTTTTTAAAAATGTGGACTAATGTTATTAGTGGAGGCTCCCGGTTCGGTGTTGGGCCCATTGTTGTTTTGTATATTTATCAATGATATTATAGTATATCAAGCTTAATGTCAAAGTTTGCAGATGATATAAAAGTTGGCAGGGTTGTTAATGACAGTATGCTGCTGTAACAGGATCTGGAAAAGTTGGCTAGATGGGCTGAGAAGTGGCTCCTTATGTTTAACATTGACAAATGCAAAGTACTGCATATGGGTAGCAGTAACCCCAAAGAAATGTACTAACTATATGGTGTTTCACTCAGGGTATTGGAGAATGAAAGAAACCTGGGGGTAATTGTGCAGTCAGATATGTAGTTTTCTGAGCTGAGCAGGGAAGACAGGTGCCAGAGTAGGTCATGGGTCATGTCAATGATATACAGGAATTTTGCGAGCAGGGATAATCAGGTGATTATCCCCTTGTATAAGGTAATAGTCAGGCTACATCTTCATACTGGTAGTAGTAGTGGCATGTGATGCAAGAAAGCAAGTGTGTGAGCTTATGCAGCATCAGCCAAAAAAAAAAGAAAAAAAAAATCACACCATTCCCTCCAAATGCCTGTCCAGTTCCTCCTTAAATTTATTCAACCTATCAACTTCCACAACTACAGATGGAAGTTTATTCCAGCAATTATCCACCCCCTGGCTAAAGGCAAATTTCTGCTCATCTATTCTACATCTGTCTTTTCTTAATTTGAATTTATGCCCCCTTAGGTTCGTAATCTGAACAAGTGGAAGGATCCCATCAGAATTCGGTGTGCTCAACCCATTCAAGGCCTTATGCACCTGAATCAGATCACCGCACAGGTGCCTAGTCTCCAGCCACTGCAATTTGCAGAACTTAAGCCTCTCTCGGTAAGAGGATCCCTTCATTCCCCTCACCAATCTTGTTGCCCTTCTCTGTACACGCTCAAGTAAATCTACATCCTTCCTAAAATGAGGCCTCCAGACCTGTACGCAGTACTCAAGGCGTGGCCTGACCATTGCCTTATACAGAGGGACAATCACCTCCTTCTCCCTACTAGCAAAATTCCTATATATCATTGACAAAACCCCATGACCTGCCCTGGCAGCCTGTCTGCATTGCTCAAACAACTTCATATCTGACTGCACAATTACTCCCAGGTCTTTTTAATTTTCTACCACCTTAAGTGTAGTACCACACAGTTGGTACATTTCTCTGGGGTTACTTCTACCCATATGCAGTACTTTGCATTTGTCAAGGTTAAACTTCAGTTGCCACTTCTTAGCCCATATGCCCAAATTATCTAGATCCTGTTGCAGTAGCACACTGCCATCACTGTCATTAACAACCCTGCCAACCTTTGTATCATCTGCAAACTTCGACACTAAGCTTGATATACCTTCATCAATATCATTGATAAATATACAAAACAACAGTGGACCTAACACCGAACCCACGAAAAGCAGCACCCATTGATTACCACCCTCTGTCTTCTCCCACTTAACCATCCTTTTATCCATTGTAGCAACTTACCCTTAATACCATTCTGCTCCAATTTGTACAATAGTCTTCCATGCACAACAGTGTCAAAAGCTTTCCTGAAATCCAAATATATGATATCAAATTTATTTTTTGCATCCAGTTCCTTTGTAACCACATCATAATATCCTATCAAATTTGTCAGACAAGGCTTTCCCTTAACAAACCCATGCTGTGTCTGAATTATTGGTGCAGTCTTGTGTAGATGATCCTGCAATGCATCTTTAACCAGTGACTCCATTATTTTACCCGGAACAGAAGTTATACTAACTAGTCTGTAATTACTCGTGTCACCCTTTGATCCCCCTTTGTGAATGGGATACATTTGCACATCTCCAGTCCGTGGGAGCCTCCCCTGAGTCCAAGGATGCTCTCATAATTATGGCTAAGGGCTTGCTTAGTTGCTTTGCTGCCACCTTTAATATAACTGGATAGATCCCACCCACCCCAGGTGCTTTTCTTATGTTTAAATTTAACAATTTCTCCACCACTTTGCTTTCAGTTATTACAAATTCATTAAGTATCCTGCTACAATTTGATAACCTTCTGCCATTTTCAAACCCTAATAATTCCTCATGTGTGAATGTAAATGCAAAATACTCATTCAGTTTGTTTGCTATCTGAGCAGAATAATCAACAGTTGAACCATCGATGTCAAGTGGACCAATCAGATTCATCCCCTTCCTTTTAGAGTTTATATAAGTAAAGAAATCCTTGCTGTTTTTCGTAGCATCTTTTACCAAGCATTTCTCATAATCTGCCTTCACCTGCCTAACCTCCTTTGTGACCTGATTACAGATTAGCTTATATCTGCCATAGGCTTCTGAGTCGCTTGATAATTTATATGCATCCCATGCATTTTTCTTCTCTGTTACGAGTCTGATTAGTTCATTAGATAACCATTTAGGCCTAAACCTTGAACAATATTTCTTAAATGGTATGAAACTTTTAGTAGCATCCACGATTAATTCCTTGAATGCTTCCCACTTAGAATTTACTGTTGGTAACATCGTCAGTTGATCCCACTGTACAGAATTTAAAAACTGTCGGACACCACTGTACTCACCTTTACGGAAACAAAAACCCTTTCCTTTACCCCTGATGGTAATTAAATCTGTAAGTAAATCCCACATCAGTACACTGTGATCACTGCCACTTAGTGGTTCCTTTATCTGCAAATTCTTAATACACGAACGATCACTGCTGATAACCAGATCAAGAGTATTACTTTCCCTGGTTGCCTCTTGAACGTGCTGCTGCTGAAAACAATCATCCAATAAATCCCCAAAAGTCTGACTAGTGTGTGAGTGACCAACCCACAAGTTTCAGTCCATATCTGGGAAGTTAAAATACCCCATTATAAGACATTCCGATTTACTAGCCCACTCTATTTCTCTGGTATAGTTCTAGAAAGCCCATTTTAGGATGTAGAGTTGCTAGAATGAGTACAGAGAAGCGCATCAAGACTAGTGATGGGAACAAAGGGCTCCTATAAAGAAAGGCTTAAGTTCTGCAAATTGCAGCTTCTGGAGAATAAGCACCTGTGAGGCAATCTGATTGAGGCATATAAGGCCTTGAATAGATGGAGCAGGCTCGATGCTAATGGGATTCTTCCTCTTGCTCAGATTACAAACCTGAGGGGGCATAGATTTAAACTGAGGAAAGACAGTTGTAGAATACATGTTCAGAAGTTTGACTTTAGCCAGCAGGTAGTTGATTGCTGGAACAAACTTCCATCTGTTGTTGTGGAAATTGATAGCTGAAATAAATTCAAGGCAGAACTGGATAAAAATTTGGAATGAATGGATCAGTGAAATGTAAAGGGTTTTTTTTTGCTGATGCTCTATAAGCTTGCTTTCTTGCATCATATGCCTCTGCTAATGCTAATTACCCTAACAGACCTCTTGACTGATAGAGATGATTTCACAGATGTTTTTAACTTCCTTAATGCTATTTATTTATACCACCTCCTGTAAGGAAGTAAACATGAGCAGCAGACTAACCCAATGAAGTATGAATCAGGTTAAAAGGAACAATTTAAATCCAAAGTAAACACCTCTGAAATGCATGACTCCCTATGAACTAGCACATTATGACCCATGTAGCCAACTAAACTTCAATACAAACAAACAAACAAACAAACAAACAAACCTTGATGGAAATGAAGCAGCAGGCAAGTCAGCAGAAGAAGCCCTACTACAGATTGGAGAAGATATATCAGTGCCATATTCTGATTACAAGCCTGCGATAAACACAAAAGTACATTTGGCTATATGTTTATTATAAGTGGTCTGAATGAATGTTGTAATAGTGACTACTGCATTTGTTGATGTCATGTAACAATTTCAAGCCATTTATTACAGAAACTCCATATTAAGATCTCTCATGATCACTGGGAGAGCAAATTGTGCAATGTAAATTATTTTTTATTTGTTTGTTTATATATTTTATCTTTTGAAAGTTTCATGAGAAAGTTATATGAATATACTAAAAAGGAATGAGGTAATGTTGCAAAACGATTTTAATAACTTTTTGTAGTTATTTTATTATTATTATTATTATTATTATTATTATTATTAGCCATGTAGTACAAGCAAGCCTGAGGCTTATGCTGCACGAGCTAAAAAAAAATTTCCAGCTTACCCTGAGAGAGAGAGAGAGAGAGAGTCACAAGTAGAAGGGAATCACCAAGAAATGATGATATCCAGCTCAAGACCCCGGGTGTGTCAAGCCCATACTCACCAGATGTGAGCCCCTATTTTTTATTTAAAATGACTATGGTACTGGTGATCAATCATCAGAAAAATTAGTTAAAACAAATTTTTCATAAAACATTTACATAAGCTCATATGCTTGCCTTCTTGCATCACATGCCTCTATTATTACTACTACTACATGCTGATTGAGGTAATTAATGTTTTTTATTACTTGAATTAATGAATTACTGGTAATTCATTTTTTTTACTACACTCAGGGAGGTGGAGAATGAATAAGATCCGGGGATAATTGTGCAGTAAGATATGAAGTTCATTGAGCAGTGCAGACGGGCTGCCAGGGCAGGTCATGGAGTCTTGTAAATGATATATAGGCATTTTGCTAGCAGAGACAAGGAGGTATAAGGCAATGGTCAGGCCACACCTTAGTACTGCGTACAGGTCTGGAGTCTCATTTTAGGAAGGATGTAGAGTTGCTAGACCAAGTACAGAGAAGGGCAACAAGATTGGTGAGAGGAGCAAAGGGATGCTCTTACCAAGAGACGTTTAAATTCTGCCAGTTGGAGCATCTGGAGACTAGGCACCTGCGAGGCGATCAGATTGAGTTGTGTAAGGCCTTGAACGGTTTGAGCAGGCTCGATGCTGATGGGATACTTCTGCTTGCTCAGATTAAGAACCTGAGGGGGCATAGACTGAAATTGAGGAAAGGCAGTTGTAGAATAGATGTACAGAAGTTTGTCTTTAGCCAACGGGTAGTTGATTGTGTGAACAGGCTTCCATCTGTGTTTGTGGAAGTTGATAGCTCAAATAAATTTAAGGCTGAGCTAGACAAACATTTGAAGTAACTGGATTGGTGAAATGGGAAGTTTTTTTTTTTTTTTTGGCTTTCTTGCATCATATGCCTCAACTAATGCTAATCAAAAATAATCATTGCCAGAATCAGTCTCTCCAGCTGATCAGCTGGAGACATTGATTCTGGCAATGAACATATTAATGGATGACTGGATGGCAGTTTTTCCCTTTTCTTCTTAGATTTCTTTGTAGCAAGTATAATGTTCACCCCTCTGTTAACTTTTAAGAATCATTCGCTGTTGGGATCCATCTGCTCAAACCTCACCGTGTGTAAGGATGGGAGCATCATATTGAACATATTCAGTATTTCATTTAAAACAGATGAATTACAATATAAACACAATGAATGTTGTGTTTATGTTGTAATTCATCTCTCTTTTAAATACAACACTTTTTTTTTTGGCGCCTCCGTAGCCAGGTGGGAAGGAACAGCAGTGCGCAGCACACGCTTCTTGATTAGACCGGGGTTCGAGCCCATCACCACCAAATACGGAGGATACAGAAAGGTCAGGAAATGACCACTGCATATTTACGGAGCAATATGGCCTTAGTTGATAATGCCCCTAAAAACCAAATAACAAACAAACAAACAAACAAACAACAAACAACACTTTTTTTTACATACAACATTCATTCACTTGACTTATGTAGTTGCACTGTCTACGTATTTTTTCCATCCTAGTCAGGTCTGCCATTTATTTTCTAAGGGATGCAAAATACGTTTCCATGATTTTTTTAAGTTTGCACAGGCCAACAAAAATTTACATAAGTCAAGTATTACTTAAGTTGGGGAGTGGCTATACTGTATTTTTATTTTTTCAAAAAATAGCTACTGGCAATATTGAAAATTATCATATTTTACTTTTAAATCCATTTAGTATGTAGACTGTTATAATTATTATACTTATTAATAATTAATATAATTATTATACCAAAATGTAAATGCGCTTATAGTTGCAATATAAGCATTTATATTTTGGGTATTGAAACTATTCCCATACACCTATTTACAAAACTCACATGCATTGTAATAGATTAAGTGAATTTCATTTACTGGACCATGAAGTATGAAAAAAAAAAATTAGAAAAGGTGTATAGTGGGAGTGGTCTGCAAAAAAATTGTCCCTGGTATTAGTAATCTCTTAATCTGTGTGAAGGCCCAGGGACTCACATCTGGTGAGTATGGTTTGGCACACATATCAGTTCTTCTCTTTCTTGGTGATTCCTTTTTCTCTCTCTCTCTCTCTCTCTCTCTCTCTCAGGGTAACTTGAATTTTTTTTGGCTGGTGTAACATAAGCCTCAGGCTTCCTTGCACCATATAGCTAATAATAATAATAATAATAACAACAACAAGGCTAAACATCCTGTAATGCTCAGCAACAATAGATGCCTGAACAGTTATAAGATGAAAACAGGAAACTATTTGGTATCTTAACACACTTGATGTTATACATTTGCAAAATACTAGAAACATTCTGTCACCTCAAAGTAACGGCAGGCATAGCATGTCATTTTCATTGCGATGTGGAAGCTCAAGTACTGGGTTTCTGGTTATAGCAGGACTGTCTTTAATCATATTTAAAGGTTTAGACCAAACCTAGCCCCATGCCAAAGAAACCCCACACAGGAAGAGTTTCAGAAAATTAATTTTTATACTTTAGTACAATTTCTGATTGTACTGATGACAGACTGATTGGAATCCCTGTATGGGGAAATTGTCAGATAAGGAAAATGCCTTGCCCATTTGGGTTTCGTGGAATCAGTACCGTACATCACAGTATAATCTCTTAACACTCTAACAGGCACATCAAAGGTTTTTGTGGATTAAGTGCATGGTGTACACCATTTAAATTTTTTTAAATAAAAAAAAAGTTTTAAAATTATGTACTTTGCATCGTCATTTTTTTTATTTTTAACATTACGATAGATACAGATAGAAATGGTATACATTTTTCTAATGCAAATATATATTTTTAAATAAATGTTTTTTAAAAGTATCCATACACTGTGGAATATGCACATGCTTTTAATTATGATTCTGTCTTCTCCCCCTCAACCACCTCTTTATCCATAGCAGCAATTTGCCTCCAATGCCACACTGCTCCAATTTGTGCAGCAGTATCAAAAGCCTTTCTAAGATACAAGTATATAATATATATACTTGGATAGCATGTATATAATCTAAGATCCAAGTATAAAATGTGGATTTATTGGATGATTGTTTTCTACATCAGCATGTTCGGGAGGCAACTAGAGGGAGTAATACTCTTGATTTGATTATCAGTAGTGATTCTTCATGCATTAAGAATCTTCAGATAAAGAAACCACTAGGTGGCAGTGATAACAGTGTGCTGAAGTGGGATTTACTCAAAGAGGTAACTACCATCAGGGGTAAAGGGAAGGGTTATTGCTTTCGTAAAGGCGACTACGATGGTCTGAGACAGTATTTAAATTCTATACAGCGAGACCAACTGAAGATGTTACCAACAGCAAATTCAAAATGGGAAGCATTCAAAGCTACTAGGCTTTACATACCAACTAAGAAATATTGTTCAAGATTTAGGCTTAAATGGATGTCAGATGAACTAATGAGACATATGACAGAGAAGAAAAATGCTTGGGATACATATAAATTAACATGTGACACAGAAGCCTATGATAGATACAAGTTGATCTGTAACCAAGTTACAAAGGAGGTTAGGCAGGCAAAGGCAGATTACGAGAAATCTTTGGGAAGGGATGCAAATAAAAACAGCAAAGAGTTCTTTACTTATGTACACTCTAGAAGGAAGGGGATGAATCAGATTGGTCCACTTGATATCCATAGTTCAACTGTTGATGATCCTGCTCAGGTAGCTAACAAACTAAATGAATATTTTGCATCGACATTCACACATGAGGAGTTATTCAGCAAGGGGAATGCCAGAGGTGTATTCAACTCTGGCAGTAAGCTAGAGAATCTTGTAATAACTGAGAGTAAAGTGGAGGAGAAATTGTTAAAGATAAACACAAGAAAGGCACTTGGGGTGGATGGGATCTATCCAGTTATATTAAAGGAGGCAGCAAGGACAGCTTCCTTGGACTCAGGGGAGGTACCCACAGACTGGAGTTGTGCAAATGTGACCCCAATTCACAAAGGAGGATCAAAGGCCGACACAAGTAATTATAGACTTGTGAGTTTAACTTCTGTTCCAGGAAAATTAATGGAGGCACTGGTTAAAGAACCACTGCAGGATCATCTAGACTAGGCTTCAGTTATAGCTCGGACATAGCATGGTGTTGTTAAGGGGGAAGTCTTGCCTGACCAATTTGATTGGATACTATGATGCAGTCACAAAAGAACTGGATGCAGGGAATAACTTTGATATTATATACTTGGATCTTAGAAAGGCTTTTGATACTGTTGCACATGGAAAACTGCTGCACAAATTGGAGCAGTGTGGCATTGAAGGCAAATTGCTGCTATGAATAAAGGGGTGGTTGAGGGGGAAAAGATAGAGAGTAGTAATCAATGGACACTGCTCATCGTGGACTAATGTTATTAGTGGAGTCACCCAGGGTTCAGTATTGGGTCCATTATTGTTTTCTGTATTTATAAATGATATTGATGATGGTATATCAAGCTTAATGTCCAAGTTTGCAGACGATACAAAGGTTGGCAGGGTTGTCAAGGACACTACTGACACTATGATGCTGCAACAGGATCTGGAAAGGTTGAGCAGATAGGCTGAGAGATGGCAAATGAAGTTTAACATTGACAAATGTAAAGTACTACATATGGGAAACAGCAACCCCAGAGCAACGTATCAACTCAGTGGTACTACACTGACAGTGGTAGAGAATGAAAAGAACCTGGGGGTAATTGTGCAGGCAGATATGAAGTTCTCTGAGCAGTGCAGACGGGCTGCAAGAGTAGCTCATGGTGTCTTATCAATGATATACAGGAATTTTTCTAGCAGGGATAAGGAGGTGATTATTCCCTTGTATAAGGCAATGGTAAGGCACACCTTGAGTACTGTATACAGGTCTGGAGGCCTCATTTTAAGAAGGTTATAGAGCTGTTGGAATGAGTATAGAGAAGGGCAACAAGATTAGTGAATGGAACAAAGGGTTGCTCTTATGAAGAAAGGCTTAAGTTTTGCAAATTTCTGTGTCTGGAGACTAGGCACCAGCGAGGTGATCTGATAGAGGTATATAAAGCCTTGAATGGTTTGAGCATGCTCAATCCTGATGGGATTCTTCCTCTTGCTCAGAATAATCACCTGAGAGGGCATAAATTCAAATTGAGGAAAGACAGATGTAGGATAGACGTGCGGAAGTTTGCCATTAGCCAGCGGGTAGTTGGTTGGTGGAACAGACTTCCATCCTTTGTCGTTGAAGTTGATAGCCTAAATAAATATAAGGCTCAGCTGGACAGGTATTTCGAACGAACAGAGGGGTGAAGTGGAAGTGGGGTTTTTTTTTTTTTTTTTTTTGGCTGATGCTGCATAAGCTTGCTTTCTTGCATCATATGCCTCTACTAATGCTAATGATTATTTTAGTTACAGTATTTTATGTTTAGCATAATCTTTGACATTATTAAGTACAATTATTATTATTACTTATTATTATTTTATTATGTTTTTTTTTGGCTGGTGCAGCATAAGCCTCAAGCTTATGCAAAAAAAAAAATTGAGTTACTCTGAGAGAGAGAGAGAGAGAGAGAGAGAGAGAGAGAGAGAGAGAGAGAGAGAGAGAGAGAGAGAGAGAGAGAGAGAGAAGAATGATGATATCCTATCCAGCTCAGGACCTTGGGTGTGCCAAGCCCATACTCACCAGATGCAAGCACCTGGGGTAAACTGCATCATTACTACTTTGAATTTTAAGACTAACCAAAGTTTGCATGTTAATCCCAGTTGGTTGGCTTATTTACACAATACAAGAGCATAACACTTCTTCATTAGACTTCTCTAATGGAAAAGTGTTAATTGTTTGAAGTATAAGAGGAAGGCAATGTGTAAAAGATTTCAAAATATGAGGTGTTATAATAATGATGCCTAATGTACAAACTTCAAACTTAAAACTCAACTATGTTGTAATGATGCAATTGTACTAAACAGTGTCGTAGTTTGAATTTTACAGTTCGAAGCTTAATTTTATTAGTCTAATTAGCACACCTTTTGGTATCCCTCATATTGTGTAAATAATTATCAAATATTTGTTACCAAATGCATCAGTAAAAACTAATCATGAATAGCATAAGCAAAAAAATTTATAGCATGCACAGTTTTTAATTACTGTTCTTTTTATGTAAGATTTCAGTTTACAAACATTTATTATGCAATTTTAAATAATAGAGTAATTTAAAAGTGAATTAACTTTTCTTTAATGAAACATCATATCCTTAAATTTTTGCCAATTTTTATATTTTTTCTCTAAATATGTCTAATAATGTTAAGGATATGATGTTAAAGATAACATAATCATCAATGTTAAGGACAACATTGATTATGTTTATTATATTACTTTATTATTTAAAATTGCATGATAAATGCCTGTAAACTCACATCTTGCATAAAAAATACAGTAACAAAAACTTTGCATGCTACAGCTTTTTTGCTTATCATTTTCATGATTTGATTTTGCTGGGTAAAGATCCTCCACAGTTTTCTTTCCTTCACAGTAATGACTTTGCCATTCATAGACTCATGAGCATGATATATAATCATACCAAGGAAATTCGCCAGTCTATGTTACCTTGGTGAATTTCCCCTGGAGAGATGCTCTCCCCACTTGTAACAAACTGAATAACACTGAGCTGCTCTAACTTGGCTGCACCTGTTGCTATGAAAACCATATTGTCTATTTTGCTGCGCATCACTTCTCGAACATACAGGATAATCAAGATGACATATTGTTCAAGTATGAGTATTGGTGGCAGTTCCTAAATTTACATCCTTTGTGGTAAGCAATTTAAGGAAAATCACATTTTCATTTAACTCATCCTCATAATTTCTTGTATAAAAGAAATGTTGTAATTTATAATTTGCAATGCAAAAAAAAACTATTTTTTTTTAATAAAAGAAAATTACTTCTTTTTTCCAGTGATGAAGCCAATGTTCGCCGGATGCACACTGCTATAAGGTTAAATGAAGTAATTGTAAGCAAATCACATGAGGCTCAGTTGGTCGTTATCAATTTACCTGGCCCACCCAGAATTGCATCTGGAGATGAAAACTGTATCCTTCTTTTATATGTTCTCCTTTTTCGTCATTGAAAACAGTGATATTACTGATGCATGAACCAGAAGTACTGCTAATCAAGATTCTGAAAATCCTAGAAAACACTCAGAATTTTTTTTGATCCTGGATATCCTGTAACTGTCCTGAAATTTATACTAATTGTCAGAAACTCAAATTTATCAAAGCAACCAATAACCAAAAATTTTTCATGCTTTAGTTAATAACACTGTTAAACAGCATACTTTTTCCAGAAAAGTATGGCCTTTATTTAATGCACTTTTTTTCTTTTGATAGCAGTATAAAGTGCCTCGGCAATACATAAATGTACATGTTAAATTAATGATTTTTATTTAATATACAAATTATTTCACATAATTTGTAAACATAATTTACATATTTCACATTTACAAAAAATCTATAATAAAATATTTATTGTGTGAGAAATATTACATCAGTGCAGGATGGCCATATTTTGAAAATTGATAAGCAGGACAACTCGAAACGAAATGTGTAGTATAGCAATTTTTACCTTCAAAAAGTAAAAGAAAAATATAAAATTACAATTAAAATACATTTTTTTCAATCAATCAATCATAGTATTTTGTTATATGATTGCTGTTAATATGTATTTATCCTATATAAACTATATTATTTATAACAATTACTTTGAAAATAGCAAGGAAGAGTACTTTTACTTTATATATTTTTCTTTAGATTTCACTAGTTTTAAAATTTCTTCTCCTTACAAAGATTTTAAAAAGTACTCTTATGCAAACCGCCAAGCAGTTTTCATTAAACTGAAAATTCTTTCTGATGAAGCACTTGAATGTGGAATGCTTAATATGGAGCTTACAATTTGAGACAAATTATTCGCCTCCAGAAATTTTGAGAAAAATTACACCCATTTTTTATCAACACTCATTTTCTTTTCTTCATTACTCAGTGAAGAACAAAATGCCTTTAGACTTAAAATTTCTTCATAAAGCAAATCTAAGTTAACATTTTTGATATTGAATATTTCTACTAATACTCAAATTTCATTAAATGTTGGTGAATTAGATAATGTTAAATGTTGTAGTGTTTTTTTAAT
Organism: Mastigoproctus giganteus; assembly: GCF_048544385.1. Classification (NCBI taxonomy): domain Eukaryota; kingdom Metazoa; phylum Arthropoda; class Arachnida; order Uropygi; family Thelyphonidae; genus Mastigoproctus; species Mastigoproctus giganteus. The sequence continues at coordinate 3,463,551 of NC_143584.1, forward strand.
TTATTATCATTAAAATCAAACTACTTTTCTAGATATATAATAGCTTTTTGATGAAAATTTGAAACATCTAATTTCAATCGCTTAATTTCTTGATTGTTATCACATTGTCTTAATTCATTTTCAAATTACTTCACTTTAACAATTCAAAAAAAGGAAAATCCATTAGAGAATTATTACTAAAATAATGTATGGCATAGATAAATTAATACGTTATACATGTAATTTAAAACAACACAGAGAAAAAAGCTTTCTCAATTCTCATTTTTCTCTTGTTATTAGAATTAATTTTTAACACATCCGTTAGATTCCAATAAGAATTAAAAAGGCGTAAAATCAATAAATTAACAGTTTTTTCCTCTCTTATCGGGAAAAATGATGGTATTATAGAGAATTGGGATTTGAAGTTCTAAACTGGGGTAATCCCAGCCATAACAGGACAGTTGGCCACCCTACAACAATGTGATAATAATACCACATTGATGTGATATGCATAAATAAGCTAATAGCTATACTGCACTAAAGGCAGATTGGAGTATACTGAATCCCTGCTTTTAGATGGAAAAGCCCAATGGTCTGGGTTAAATAAAAAAAAAAAAAGCAGTCTCAAAATGGTCTTTTTATTCCTGAAGCATCATTGGCACTGCAATTGGCATATATTTACTTTTGCCATTTGAACCAAACTCGAAGTGTCACTGCCAGGGCTAGTGGAGAGTGTACACCATATACCCTCTGGATTTTTTTAGGTGAATAGCACATACCTTTTGGTTTTTAAAAGACACGATATACATTCTGGAATTCGATTAATAAGCCTTTTATGCACAGTACAGTATACTTACTCTCTGCGTTCCGTAACATTCATAGGGTATACCTTCTAGTAATTTTACAACTAGTAATTTTACAACAGTGCAGTGTGGAGTCAGTTTGGTGTGACATAAACATTGGGAGATCAAAATTGAGAGTAGGAGTGTGCTATAGGCCTAATGACTCTGATGAGTATAATAAGGAACTGTACAGGGAAATAGAGTGGGCCAGTAAATTTTAGCCATGGCTTCTATTTTAGCCAGCGAGTTATAAATTACTGGAATAAGTTGCCTTCATGGGTGGTAGAGGCCGACAGTTTGGGGAAATTCAAAGGTCATCTGGATAGTACTTTCGGGTAAGTGAAGCACATAGGATGATAGGTTTAATTTCCTTTTTATTTTATTTTTTTTATTTATTAATTATTATTATTTAGTTATTTATTTATTTTTTTTTTTTTTTTTGTTTTTATCATTGTTTTGTTCGGATTTTTTTTTTTTTTTTTTGGCTGGTGTAGCATAAGCCATAGGCTTTCTTGCACCATGCGGCCGTTACTAATACTAATACTAATACTAAATCAGAGTGTCTTATAATGGGAGATTTTAATTTCCCAGATATTGACTGGATTTTGGGGGCTGGTTACTCACACACTAGCAGGGCTTTTGTGGATTTATTGGATGATTGTTTTCTACATCAGCATGTTCGGGAGGCAACTAGAGGGAGTAATACTCTTGATTTGATTATCAGCAGTGATTCTTCATGCATTAAGAATCTGCAGATAAATGAACCACTAGGTGGCAGTGATCACAGTGTGCTCAAGTGGGATTTACTCAAAGAGGTAACTACCATTAGGGGTAAAGGGAAGGGTTATTGCTTCCGTAAAGGCGACTACGATGGACTGAGACAGTATTTAAATTCTATACAGTGGGACCAACTGATGATGTTACCAACAGCAAATTCAAAATGGGAAGCATTCAAAGAACTTATCTTGGAAGCTACTAGGCTTTACATACCAACTAAGAAATATTGTTCAAGGTTTAGGCCAAAATGGATGTCAGATGAACTAATGAGGCATATGGCAGAGAAGAAAAATGCATGGGATACATACAAATTAACAAATGACACAGAAGCCTATGATAGATACAAGTTGATATGCAACCAAGTTACAAAGGAGGTTAGGCAGGCGAAGGCAGATTACGAGAAATCCTTGGCAAGGGATGCAAAGAAAAACAGCAAAAAGTTCTTTACTTATGTAAACTCTAGAAGGAAGGGGATGAATCAGATTGATCCACTTGATATTGATGGGTCAAGTGTTGATGATCCTGCTCAGGTAGCTAACAAACTAAATGAATATTTTGCATCGACATTTACACATGAGGAGTTATTCAGCGAGGGGAATGCCAGAGGTGTATTCAACTCTAGCAGTAAGCTACAGAATCTTGAAATAACTGGGAGTAAAGTGGAGGAGAAACTGTTGAAGATAAACACAAGAAAGGCACCCGGGGTGGATGGGATCTATCCAATTATATTAAAGGAGGCAGCAAAGGAAGTAAGCAAACCCTTAGCCATAATTATGAGAGCTTCCTTGGACTCAGGGGAGGTACCCATAGACTGGAAATGTGCAAATGTGACCCCAATTCACAAAGGACTATCAAAGGCTGACACAAGTAATTATAGACCTGTGAGCTTGACTTCTGTTCCAGGAAAATTAATGGAGGCACTGGTTAAAGAAGCACTGCAGGATCATTTAGACAAGACTTCAGTTATAGCTCAGACACAGCATGGTTTTGTTAAGGGGAAGTCTTGCCTGACCAACTTGATTGGATACTCTGATGCAGTCACAAAAGAACTGGATGCAGGGAATAACTTTGATATTATATACTTGGATCTTAGAAAGGCTTTTGATACTGTTGCACATGGAAGACTGCTACACAAATTGGAGCAGTGTGACATTGGAGGCAAATTGCTGCTATGGATAAAGGGGTGGTTGAGAGGGAGAAGACAGAGAGTGGTAATCAATGGACACTGCTCATCGTGGACTGATGTTATTAGTGGAGCCCCTCAGGGCTCAGTATTACATGCATAGTTACCATATGCATGGCGCACTATGGCCATAGTTGCCGATGCGCCCAATAAATTCCGAAACAAACAAACAAACAGGGCTCAGTGTTGGGTCCATTATTGTTTTCTGTATTTATAAATGATATTGATGATGGTATATCGGGCTTAATGTCCAAGTTTGCAGACGATACAAAGGTTGGCAGGGTTGTCAAGGACACTACTGACACTATGCTGCTGCAACAGGATCTGGAAAGGTTGAGCAGATGGGCTGAGAGGTGGCAAATGAAGTTTAACATTGACAAATGTAAAGTACTACACATGGGAAACAGCAACCCCAGTGCAACGTATCAACTCTGTGGTACAACACTGACAGTGGTAGAGAATGAAAGGGACTTGGGGGTGGTTGTGCAAGCAGATATGAAGTTCTCTGAGCAGTGCAGACGGGCTGCAAGAGTAGCTCATGGAGTATTGTCAATGATATACAGGAATTTTTCCAGCAGGGATAAGGAGGTGATTATTCCATTGTATAAGGCAATGGTCAGGCCACACCTAGAGTACTGTATACAGGTCTGGAGGCCTCATTTCAAGAAGGATGTAGAGCTGCTGGAACGAGTACAGAGAAGGGCAACAAGATTAGTGAATGGAACAAAGGGGTGCTCTTACGAAGAAAGGCTTAAGTTTTGCAAATTACAGTGTCTGGAGACTAGGCACCAGCGAGGTGATCTGATAGAGGTGTATAAAGCCTTGAATGGTTTAAGCATGCTCAATGCTGATGGGATTCTTCCTTTAGCTCAGAAAAATCACCTGAGAGGGCATAAATTCAAATTGAGGAAAGACAGATGTAGGATAGACGTGCGGAAATTTGCCTTTAGCCAGCGGGTGGTTGGTTGGTGGAACAGACTTCCATCCCTTGTGGTGGAGGTTGATAGCCTAAATAAGTTTAAGGCTCAGCTGGACAGGTATTTTGAACGAACAGAGGGGTGAAGTGGAAGTGGTTTTTTTTTTTTTTTTTTTTGGCTGATGCTGCATAAGCTTGCTTTCTTGCATCAAATGCCTCTACTAATGCTAATGCTAACTACAGCACTGGTCACTGCACAATGTGCACAACAGAGATATGTGGCACAAATTTTATCCTGATCTCCTATTTTTCAGCAAAAATGAAAATTGTAAGCAATTTCTTCTATTTCAACTTTTCTTGGATTTCATGGGCAAGATCCATGTCAGGATCTTGCCCATGATCCAAACAAACTGCGCATGTAGCACAGTGGTATCATCACCATCCTCCCCACACCGGGTGGAAAAGGCCTGGGTTCGAATCCCATCGATGACGAAAGGAACTTTAATGAGATTTTTTTACACAGCATGGTTTTGTTAAGGGAAAGTCTTGCCTAACCAATTTGATTTGACAGTATGATGCAGTCACAAAAGAAGTGAAAAAAAAAAAAAATAAATAAATAAAATAAAAATAAATAAATAAAAAATAACCACTTCCACTTCAACCCTCTGTTCGTTCGAAATACCTGTCCAGCTGAGCCTTAAACTTATTTAGGCTATCAACCTCCACTACAAGGGATGGAAATCTGTTCCACCAACCAGCCAACCACCTGCTGGCTAAAGGCAAATTTGAATTTATGCCCTCTCAGGTGATTATTCTGAGCAAGAGGAAGAATCACATCAGCATTGAGCATGCTCAAACCATTCAAGGCTTTATACACCTCTATCAGATCACCTTGCTGGTGCCTAGTCTCCAGACACTGTAATTTGCAAAACTTAAGCCTTTCTTCGTAAGAGCACCCCTTTGTTCCATTCACCAATCTTGTTGCCCTTCTCTGTACTCGTACCAGCATCCCTACATCCTTCTTGAAATGAGGCCTCCAGACCTGTGTACAGTACTCTAGGTGTGGCCTGACCATTGCCTTATACAAGGGAATAATCACCTCCTTATCCCTGCTAGAAAAATTCCTATATATCATCGACAATACACCATGAGCTACTCTTGCAGCCCATCTGCACTGCTCAGAAAACTTCATATCTGCCTGCACAACCACCCCCAGGTCCCTTTCATTCTCTACCACTGTCAATGTAGTACCACAGAGTTGATACGTTGCTCTGGGGTTACTGCTCCCATATGTAGTACTTTACATTTGTCAATGTTAAACTTCATTTGCCACCTCTCAGCCCATCTGCTCAACCTTTCCAGATCCTGTTGCAGTAGCATAGTGTCAGTAGTGTCCTTGACAAACCTTCCAATCTTCGTATCGTCTGCATACTTGGACATTAAGCTTGATATACCATCATCAGTATCATTTATAAATACAAAAAACAATAATAGACCCAATACTGAACCCTGAGGGACTCCACTAATAACATTAGTCCACGATGAGCAGTGTCCATTGATTACCACTCCCATCCACCCCAGGATTCTCTTCTCCCCCTCAACCACCCCTTTATCCATTACAGCAATTTGCCTCCAGTGCCACACTGCTCCAATTTGTGCAGCAGTCTTCCATGTGCAACAGTATCAAAAGCCTTTCTAAGATCCAAGTATATAATATCAAAGTTATTCCCTGCATCCAGTTCTTTTGTGACTGCATCATAGTATCCAATCAAATTGGTCAGGCAAGACTTCCCCTTAACAAAACCATGCTGTGTCTGAGCTATAACTGAAGTCTTGTCTAGATGATCCTGCAGTGCTTCTTTAACCAGTGCCTCCATTAATTTTTCGGGAACAGAAGTTAAACTAACAGGTCTATAATTACTTGTGTCGCCTTTTGATCCTCCTTTGTGAATTGGGGTCACATTTGCACAACTCCAGACCATGGGTACTTCCCCTGAGTCCAAGGAAGCTCTCATAAATATGGCTAAGGGTTTGCTTACTTCCTTTGCTGCCTCCTTTAATATAACTGGATAGATCCCATCCACCCCAGGTGCCTTTCTTGTATTTATCTTCAACAATTTCTCCTCCACTTTACTCTCAGTTATTACAAGATTCTCTAGCTTACTGCCAGAGTTGAATACACCTCTGGAATTCCCCTCGCTGAATAACTCCTCATGTGTGAATGTCGATGCAAAATATTCATTTAGTTTGTTAGCTACCTGAGCAGGCTCATCAACGGTTGACCCATCGATATCAAGTGGAAATCTTAGAAAGGCTTTTGATACTGTTGCACATGGAAGACTGCTGCACAAATTGGAGCAGTGTGGCATTGGAGGCAAATTGCTGCTATGGATAAAGGGATGGTTAAGGGGGAGAAGACAGAGAGTGGTAATCAATGGACACTGCTCATTGTGGACTAATGTTATTAGTGGAGTTGATCAGGGTTCAGTGTTGGGTCCATTGTTGTTCTCTGTATTTATAAATGATATTGATGATGGTATATCAAGCTTAATGTCCAAAATTGCAGATGATACGAAGGTTAGCAGGATTGTTAAGGACATTAATGACAGTACACTGCTGCAACAGGATCTAGAAACGTTGAGCAGATGGGCTGAAAGGTGGCAAATGAAGTTTAACATTGACAAATGTAAAGTACTACATATGGGAGCAGTAACCCCAGAGTAATGTATCAACTCTGTGGTACTACACTGACAGTGGTAGAGAACGAAAAGGACCTGGAGGTAATTGTGCAGGCCAGGCAGATATGAAGTTTTCTGAGCAGTGCAGACAGTCTGCAAGAGTAGCTCATAGTGTCTTGTCAATGATATACAGGAATTTTTCTAGCATGGATAAGGAGGTGATTATTCCTTTGTATAAGGCAATGGCCAGGCCTCACCTTGAGTACTGTATACAGGTCTGGAGGAATCATTTTAAGAAGAATGTAGAGATGCTGGAACGAGTACAGAGAAGGGCAACAAAATTATTGAATGGAACAAAGGGGTGCTCTTATGAAGAAAGGCTTAAGTTTTGCAAATTACAGTGTCTGGAGACTAGGCACCAGCGAGGTGACCTGATAGAGGTGTATAAAGCCTTGAATGGTTTGAGCATGCTCAATGCTGATGGGATTCTTCCTGTTGCTCAGAATAATCACTTGAAAGGGCATAATTTCAAATTGAGGAAAGACAGATGTAGGATAGATGTGTGAAAGTTTGCCTTTAGCCAGCGGGTAGTTGGTTGGTAGAACAGACTTTCATCCTTTGTTGTGGAAGTTGATAGCCTAAATAAATTTAAGGCTGGGCTGGACAGTTATTTCGAATGAACGGAGATGTGAAATGGGAGAGTTTTTTTTTTTTTTTTTTTTTGGCTGATGCTGCATAAGCTTGCTTTCTTGCATCATGTGCCTCTTCTAATGCAAACTCCAGCCTGTTCAGCAACCTCTTGTGTGGAATTGTGCCATAAGTAGAACAGGGTAAGTTGAGATACTTGCACCAGGCATGTCAAAACCAGGAGCAAAAAAACTCAGAGGATTTAAATTTATATATTTTACTTTAACTTTGAAATACTGAGAAATGAGTGAACACAACATGCATTTTGCAATATTTCATTATTTATTTATTAAAACAAAAAAACTTTTGCACTTTTGTACCCTCACATTTCACCACTCTGCTGTTCATTGTTAATTTATAATATGGAAAAATAAAGGCATACCTAGTTATCATAGTTATGCCATGTCAAATTCTTGCTAAGTTCAAGTATGTAATGTTAAAATTTTTTTTTTGCATCCAATTCCTGTTGAAAGCACATCATAGTAGTTTATCAATTAGTTTATCAGGTTGATCAAACAATATTTTTCCCTTATAAAGCCTTGTTGTTATCTGTTTAGGATATTATACTGCCCAAGATGATCTTGTAATACATTTTTGATTAAATTCCATAACCTTCCCTCCTGCCACACACACACTCGAAATGTCACTGTCTCTATACTCTACATATCTTTATACTCAAGTTTCATACAGCAGGATCTCATTCCATAGAACTTCATTTTCCAGTTTTACTTTTGCATTACTTGTGTGATGCAAAATTTTATCTGTTTTTTGGTTCTGAGAATGAAAGAAATAGGATCCAAATTGTTAGCCTATGTTTAGTTACTAAGTTCTATTTAGATTAAGCCTAGTAGTTACTTAGAGTAGGTCTCTCTCTGCACTTGTAGTTACATCCAAAGTGCTGTTTAAAGAACATAACAGAAGTTAGTGTATTAACCAATTCAGAAGAGAGTATTAACCATTGGAGTTTTGAGTGAATAACTTTAAATTGGTGTGAAAGCTTTATGATTTTTCAAGTAAAATTCAACCGTACATTTTTGTTGTTGAACTTCTGCTGCTACTGTAATTAGAATCATTATGTCTTCAAATGACATTGCTTTTGGAAACATCAGCACTTGAGAAAAGAAAGTTCATATGTTGTTTAAAATGTTATAGAGGTATTTGTATATCTTTATAACATTTCAGAATATAGCCATTTGCCACTGCATAACAAATGAAGGAAACTTTTTTTTTTTTTTTTTTTTTATGAGACATTCCTGTGTAGAATGAGACCATTATTCTTAAGAATAATGATCTCATTTGATAGTGCTTCTTATTAGTAGGGAAATTAGGTTATCAAATCACCATTCAAAACTGTGAAAAAAGTTAATGTAAGTGCATTCCTACATTAGTTGTTTTATGAAAAATTTTGGTACATAAATTACTACATTTTATTGGATTACAGTAATATTTAATAATGGTTCCCTTAACTTATAAAGGTAAGGGAACCATTTTTTTTTCCCTGTTCTAATTTCATATTTTAAACAAGAATTTAAAAGTTGTTAGGCTAACATTCTTTCATTCCACTTTACTTTTTATTTTATTGTATTATTTTACTTTAAGTTCATACCCTTCAAAAGCATTTAGCTGTGGAGGAGACAAGATTATTTCAGTAAAGTTTTATTACTGTCTTCCAAAATAACTCTTCAAATCCAGTGTTTTTTTTTTTTTTTTTTTTTGTTAGTTGTTGGCACATCAGCTTCTGTGGCCATAATGCACCTCCCAGAGTTTTTGGATTTTACTCTGATCCAAGCTCAAGGCAGGATTTGAATTTGAACCCATGACCTTTGGGTTGCCAGGCAGGCACTTTACCCACCTGGCTAGCCCGGTTGGCTCAAATCCAGTGTAATGTAATGTTAAACGTGTACAATTGTAATTCTATTATATATCACCATGACTTTGCTGTTGGATTTTGTAGCATGAGACTTCTTGGGCCATGGGGACATTTTTATATGCCATTTGGATGATTCCATCTTGGTGTCAGGGTTGTAGGCAAACACCTAACTCTTATCCCCAATGACTACTTTTCTTAGAAAGTTCGGATCCTGCATAAATTTTTTGAACAAAATTACCTGCGATGGCTTTCCGACAGTTCATTTGATCGTCTGACAGCAAGCATAGAACAATCTTTGCATCAAGATTGTGTGTGTACCAAGCCTATAGACAGTTCAGCTTCAAAGACAATCTCAGCAACAGTCATTTGCCTATAATTTCATGAGTTCCTTCACTTTTGTGACCTCGAAGGACGTCCACTGTGAGGTTCATCTTTCAGTGTTTCCTGTTAATTTTTAAACTGATTAAACCACTTGTAAACTGCTGTTTTCTTCAAAGCATCATCTCCATAAACTTTCTGTAATGCTTACACTTTTATGAAGTTAAAAGAACTTGAAGTTAGCACACTGTTCAAACTGCGACATTCCACAATATCAGCTGTGACACACGAGTGAAGTCGCCGAGCTAGTTCCCACTTGGCAAGCATGCACAACGTGGTCAACGTCAGTGCCCCACAAAACAGCACAAACCATTTAAATACCAGCATGAAATTCTGAAAACTTTTTGAATGTACTACATATGTTATCTTGATATAGAAAAATGTCAGCTGAAATTTAATGAGCAATTAAAAAATTATTCAATATACCAATGGACTCTATAACATTTAACCATTTAACATTGAATCGTATAACATATAACATTTAACCCAGAGTGATCCTGTGTGAAATAAAATAATACATTAATTTAATTTAAAAATAAGAGCTCTACTGATATATATACAGTTGTGCTCCGTATCCACTGATTCGGTATCTGCTGATTCAGTTACCTGCGGTTAACCATGGAAAAAAAAACTTAACACGTACTACTCACGTATCCAATACGATGCTTCCCTTTATTTTTTGCGATGTCAATTTTAAATCGAATAGCTTCCCTTTATGGTTTGGTTACCAACATTATAATGGTTCTTTAGAGATTTAACAGATGAACCATTTTCAAACTTTTGAATAATTTCAAGTTTTTGTTTAATTCAAAAGCACAACTCTTGCGTTTTCCCATCATTTTTACGATTTCTAAACAAAAAAAAAAAAAAAAAAAGTTACTATAAAAAAAAAAAAAAATTCTGACATCTTTGACATAAATAACGAAACAAAATTTGTCCTTTTGCGGTGCAACAGAACACAACAATCAATGCGACACACTAAAACAAACTAAACATTTGGTCTCTCTTTTTTTTTTTTTTTCCTTTCTTTTTTTTTGTTTTGAGCGGTAGGTGTAAAAACAGCAGGGGTTGCAAGGTGATAGGTACACTAATCTCCCAATGACGACTTATAATGCCAGTTCTTGTCGCTTATTTACAACTTGCAAAATATCTGTTTATACCTATTCTAGCTATTACTTGAATTTTATGACTTCTGGTTGATTTGGTTTTTTTTTTTTTTTTTTTAAATTTGGAGTCTTGAAGTGTCCCAGTAAATCGAGAGTCTTCTGTACTTTATTATTACCGTATTTAATGTTAATGTCTTACTGTGTGTTTAATTTATCAATTAAACTTTATTATACATAAGTATTAGATAGTATGAAACAGAGCTGTAATGCTCAATACATTCTATGTATTGAGCATTACAGTCGATCTTTGTAAAATAATAAGAGAAGTTTACCTCAATATAGTATGTAGAACACTTCCATATAGCCGGCCGGGCTAGCCAGGTGGGTAAAGTGCCTGCCTGGCAACCCAAAGGTCGCGGGTTCAAATCCTGCCTCGGGCTTGGATCAAAGTACTGCGAAAACCTTGGGAGGTGCATTATGGCCACAGAAGCCGATGCGCCAACAACTACCAAAAAAAAAAAAAAAAAAACTTCCATATAATACTCTCCAGAAATTAAAACGAAAAAATCGAAAATCTTACATTAGAGTAACAAATAATTAAAAATCAATTTAACGCAATTAAAAATAAGAAAATTAATTAAAAGAATTTAACAAAAAAATTGCAAAACAATTTTCCTTCCTTTCAGTGATTGGTCCCCCATCTGAAAGGAAGGAAAATTGTTTTGCAATTTTTTCGTTAAATTAATTTTATTATTTTTAATTGTGTTAAATTTATTTTTAATGATTTGTTACTCTAATGTAAGATTTTCAATTTTTTTGTTTTAATTTCTGGAGAGTATCATACGGAAGTGTTCTGCGTACTATATTGAGGTAAACTTCTTATCATTTTACAAATATACGTATGTATGTACAAGAAAATCACGTTATAGGTCTTGGTACATATCCCCTGCAGATACAGGTTTTGTTACTCTATTGATAAAAATAATAGGATATAATGACATTACTGAATGACTAAGCAAGCAAGAAAAAGTATTAAATTATTAAACTGGGTTATAGATCTGGGGCACTACTAGTTATAGAAGGGCGCCTCCATAGCCAGGTGGGCAGGAGCATCAGTGCATAACACACGTTTCTTGATTAGACCGGGGTTCGATCCCATGCCCACCAAATACGGAGGATGCAGAAAGGTCAGGAAATGACCAGCGCATATCCCCGGAGCAATATGGCCCTAGTTGCTAATGCTCCTAAAAACCAAATAACAAACAAACAAACTAGTTATAGCAGAGATACCCGACAACCAAAATGAATTATAGATAACTGTATATTATCAGTGTATTGGGTAGGGGTGCTGACCTGTCAAGTGTAAGTACCATGGAAAAAATTGAGAATGCCAGCAAGGTAAAAGCAGATTGCCTGAAATTATGTGAGATTAACATTAAAATAATAATGATAACAATGAAGGTACCTAAAGCAGTGGGTCCTAGAACTTTAACACTTCATCATGGGGTTGGCAACCGTAGGAGCCACCACAATAAGCAGGGTCTCTGTTTCTGTTATGATGTATACATTTTGTACGTATACATCATAGCTGACCTGACAGAGACCAAAAGGAATAAAATCCAAACATAAATAAAAATAAATATATAAATATAAATAAAGTATAGTTAAAAAGCTAAAATAATGTCAATTAAATCTTGTTAAAGGAAAAATGAATGAAAGCTTGAATTCAAAAAGAAGACAAAATTCAGTATGAAATTTAAGCAAAGTAACTTAAGATAAAGGAATAAAGTCAGGTTTATGGCAACTTACTGTGTGCTTAGACCGGAATCGGTGAAACTGGCCGAGTGTGGTGAATACAGAGCTACATTGGAAACCAAAGATGAAAGCCGATAGTTCTCTGTATAAATATACTGTACATTCCATTTGAAACTCCATGAGCCTACCACTCCCGGTGCCGAAGCACATCCGTGGCTAGGTTCATATTAACTAATTCGGTCAAAATCTTTATGAGGTTCTGTTATTAAAAACATTTTTAAAAACATTTAAAATAATCATTTCTTTCTTTTAGCTACTTTGCTCTTAGCCTGCTCTGAGAAGAAAAAGTCTTTAGCAATTTTCATATCCTGACTTTCCTAATCAGAGCAGTTACCGCCCCTGCCTCGGGGAGGCGAGCTTCTACTATCTAGTAGCTTACGTCTTCTAAAGACTTCATTTACATAATCATTAAAACATTTAAAATTCGCACTATTTTCAAACATTATAACGAGTGTCTCTTTCCTTAAAAACCCTATATTCCTTTCCAGGAAAGCTCTGGTGTCTGTATATTGGACACAGTTCAGCATTATGTGCTCAGCTGTTTCAGGGTTCCCGCATGTGCACAATCCAGATTCATGTAGACCAAGTTCTGACAATTTAAATTTTAGTCCATGACCTGTTATTAGGAATGTTGCATTGAGCCCAAACTGTAACCAAGGTTTTCTCTTTGTATCTACTGTTTCTACTCTCGGTAGAAAGAAGTAGGTCTGTCTACCTTTTTCTGAGTCTTGCCAGGACTCTTGCCATTGGTTATTGATATCCCTTAGAATTCTTGCTCTTTCGGTTCTTACATCATTTCTTGTATACACATAGTCATTTTCTGGACATGTTCTTATATTCATAATGACTGTTCTTATATTGTTTTTTGTGTAATACAATAGCCCTTTTAGTAGAACCTCATAGTAAGCCGGCATCCTCCCTGCAACCACCTGCAAGGCCTCGGAAGAAACAGTCCGACATGCTCTTGTAATGCCCAACAATGCAAATCTTTGTGCTTGGACAAGGTGTTTCTGGACCCTCACAGTTTCTACTCTATGTACCCAAGCTCCAGCTGCATATGTTACTATTGGGACAAATAGACATTTATACAGTAGATTTAAAGATCTACCTTTAATGCCCCAATCAGCTCTTACTACTCTTCGAAGCTTGGCGTACAAGAGTCTTATTTTATTTTTCAGATATTTCACATGTTCTGTGAAGAACAATCATTCTTCCAACTGGAGGCCCAGATACTTCACCACTTTCGCATATCGAACCGAGCCCTCGTTTAGCCGCAAGGTAGGAGGTCGATTCATGCTCAGCCTACCTTTTAGGAGCATCTGCATAGTTTTTCCAAGAGATATCTCTAGTTTGTTCTCAATACTCCACTCACTCAGAGAGCATAGAGCCACTTGTGCTCTTGCTTCAATCTGTGAACGTGTATCTCCATGGACCAAAATTGCTAGGTCATCTGCATATGCAACATACTGAACACCTTCCAGCTCATTCTCAAGAAAGGTATCAAATACTATACTCCAAGCAAAGGGGCCCATCACCGAGCCCTGAGGGCAACCGCGATGCATACCTTGTTTTATTTGTTCATATCTTGTTTTAACAAGGATACATCTATTGTTAAAGTAGCTTTGCATTACTTTATACATGGTCCTTGTACACCCCATTCTTCTTATTCTAGACAATATACTCTCCCACCAAAGTCTGTCAAACGCACCACGAAAGTCTACAAAGATCCCTAGAACATATCTCGCATCGCTCCGCTCCACGATTCCAGTCAATCTAAAGACTGCATCCTCAGTTCCTTTACCTTGTTTAAAACCATACTGGTTTTCTGAGGACATAGACTTTTCTTCATATAATTTATTCAGTCTATTCACGCACAGTCTTTCATAGACCTTCCCAAGAACCGAAAGCAAAGCAATCGGTCGATATGCTCCAGTTTCATTTAAGAGTCGATCTGTACTTTTTATTAGCAGTCTTACGTGTGCAGCCTTCCAGACCTCAGGGAAGACACCCTCCTTTACACATCTGTTGTACAAGTCCACGTAAATTTGTGGAGTCAGCATAAATGCTTTCTTCAACACAGCTACTTCTACCCTATCCAAGCCCGGCGACTTACCATCCTTCGCTCGGAATACAGCAGACTCCACTTCTTGATACGTAAAATCATGTTCTTCGCTTTCCTTTATATATTCTTCATTTCCTGTAACAATATTGGACATATTTATTTCTGCTTCTAAACTTGGAAAGAGCTCACTCAATATTTTACCTATAGAGTCCTGCCAATTAAGAGTTTGATTGCCCTCATCTCCAACAGTAGTGCATATGTTTAAAATTTTTGGTTTTAAAATTTTGTAAATTGTTCCCCATGGGTCTCGGGATCCTTGCTCTTCTACATATTTCTTCCAATGGAAATTCTTAGATCTATTTATTTCATTGACATACTCCCTTCTTTTTTCTTGGTATACCAAAACATAATCTCCCAAGATATCTAAATTTCCCCGCCTTCTATGTTTTTGACATAGACGCCTTAATTTATTTACTTCTTTTCTTAATTTGGACAAATCTGAATTCCACCAGAAAACTGGCCTACTTGGTATACATTTTAATCGCATACTATATTTACAAGCTTCTATTATTATGTTTGTAATTACATCAACATATTGGTCTGTGGACAAATCCTCCCAGCACACATTTGACACCATTTCTAAGTACTTCAATTTAAATCTTGGCCATGCAGCAGTCTTTACTGAAAATCTTTCTAGATCATTCCAAATCCTTACTTGATTTTGACTTTCTACAGCAAAAAAGATAGCATTGTGATCACTTGTGGTATAATTTTCTACAACCTTCCAATCATGCACACAATTTCTTATCGCACCTGTTGCAAGCGTAAGATCAATATAGGAGCAGCCATGAACTGTAGAATAAGTCGGACCATGTCCTAGAGTGTTCAACAGCTCCATTCCTGAAGCCGCTATAAACTCCTCTAATAACGCTCCTCGATCATCCGAATTCTGTCCTCCCCATAACGGGGAGTTGGAGTTTGAATCCATTGCTACTATTACTTTTTGAGTTCCTATGAGCCGGTTTACTTTTTCTAGATATTCAATGTCAGGCTCAATACTACCAGAGTGCTGACAATAGAGAGTCACTAGGTAAATTCTTCCGAATTCACCCTGTAGTTCACAGCACACAGCTTTCTTGTTACATAGCATTAAGATCTTAGTTATAACTATGTCTGGTGCTCTCACTACAATTGCAGCATTTGGTAACTCCCCTTCAGACAACACTCTGTAATTTTGTGGGTAACATCTTACCTGACATTGAACAGCATAGGGCTCCTGTAATAAAGCAACAGATATATTGTCTTTCTCCATAAGAAAATTCATCTGAGAGGCCACGCTTTTTGCTCTCTGGGCATTCAATTGTATAATTTTTAATTTTTTACCCATAATTGATCTTTCTTTTATATATTTCGAGAGCTTTATTATATTCAGGACATGTTTTACTCACAGCTTCATGGCCCGCTTCCAACTGATTCCTTTTACAGTTACAACAACTTGGCTGCTTACTTTTGTTTGTGCAATCTTTGAAGGTGTGTCCAACTCCCCCACAATAACCACAACACTTTTCCTTTTTGCAGTATTTCGCTACATGGCCGTACATCAAACATTTATAACACTGTGTAACTGGGAAAATTTCTTTAAATCGACACGCAGACCAACCCACCAGCAACCTCTTCTTATTACATATCTTCTTCCAAACACTTATGGAAAATTGTAATATCCAATTCTCTGTACTGGTATCTTTAGACTTTTGAATAGACAATACATCAATCCCCTCCTCACAATTCTTTTCACTTATACCTAAGTCTTTCAGATTTCTTGTCCATATTTCTTTTAACAACTCTTCTTTCTTTACCCCTTTTTCCACATCAAATAGCACTATCTTGGGCATAATTGGCTTTGGTACACTACACTTCAATCCTAAGGATCCTAGACCAGAGCAACCTTTGATTTTTGCAATATCGTCGTCAGTCATGGTCTCCACAACAACACCACGGTCTCTAATAGGACGTATATTCTTAACTTTCACATCTTTTAACATTGGACGAATTTCTTTTAAGATTCCATCCTTTACCTCTTCACTCGTTTTAAATCTAGACGTTGTAGCCTTCAAGATTATTACTTTTGATGGTTTCTCATGACTTTCTATTTCTTTCTTGGTCACATTAGCATAGGTGATCTCCAACTCCTTTTCTCCTTTATTTAATCTGTCTCTTAACAGAGTATTCTCTAGCGACACATCATATGCTTTTGTAGCCAGTTGATCCCATATTTCAAGAATTATTCTTATACTGGCTGTTGGAACCTTGCTCACAGGATCCCATAAAAAGGAATGTAACCGTTCTCTTAACGTACGAACATTTTCAAAATCTTTATTTTCTGATCTTATTTGGACATTTTCATCTTTCTTTGCTTTCTTTCTACCCTGTGAATGTGACCTTTTTCCTACACTCACATCAGAGTCACCACCTTGTGATCTCTTCTTTTTCTTTTTATTAGAGACCTGCGACTGTCCTGCAATTTGTGTCTGTTGTGAAGCTCCAGAGAGCGACGACGATCTGCTTTTAACTGGCGTTCTGGCCAGGGTATTTCCTAAGAAAATTTGATCAGCAAATTCTTCAATTTCGCTCACAAGTTCTTTATTTAGCAATTGTCTTTCTTTTACCGTCAATTGCGAGGCTGCTGTTGCGACCTCTTCTTCCATCGGATCAAGCTCACTGCTTGAAGAAGACATTTATATAAATAAAACAACTCACTATATACAATTAAAAGCCCAAAAGTCAACAGTGACTATGGACAACTATATACAATATTTACAATAAGAACAAGGATCCGTTGACCTCGATTTAGCTTCAAATGGATTTTAAAAACGATTAAAACCATCCACCTCCCAAGTTAAACGGGAGGTGGTCCGAGGGAAGAAATCCTGAGGGCACGGAAATGCAAACACAAAATTCCAACTTAACCCAAATCAACTCAATCGCCCGTTTAGCCGAGCAGGGATTCACCCCGCTCGCCCACCCCAGACTACGAGGAAGTAGGGCAGTCAAACTTTTGGAAACACTAATTAAAGGAACTATAAACAAAAAATTGTAATCAACAATTAACTGTTTTGCTCAGTAGCTTACGCTTTAGAACCTTAGAATCAATGTTACCCCAAGAATAACCCCTGGGGCAAAATATACTGTACAGAGAACTATCAGCTTTCATCTTTAGTCTCCGACGTAGCTCTATATTCACCACACACACAGCCAATTTCACCGATTTCAGTCTCAGCACAGTAAGTTGTCATAAACCTGCCTTTATTCCTTTATCTTAAGTTACTTTGCTTAAATTTCATACCGAATTTTGCCTTCTTTTTTTGAATTAAAACTTTCATTTTTCCTTTAACAAGATTTGATTGGCATTATTTTAGCTTTTTAACTCTACTTTATATATATATTTATTTTTATTTATGTTTGAATTTTATTCCTTCCTTTTGGTCTCTGTCGGGTCGGCTATGATGTATATGTACACATCATAACAGAAACAGTGACCCTGCTTATTGCAGTAGCTCCTACAGTTTTGGCTGCCAACCCCATGATCAAGTAGTTAGAACCCACTGCTTTAGGTATCTTCATTGTTATCATTATTATTTTTATGTTAATCTTAATTTCATTTAATTTCAGGTAATCTGCTTTTACCTTGCTGGCATTCTCAATTTTTTCCATGGTACTTACACTTGACAGGTCAGTACCCCTACCCCAATACACTGATAATATACATTTGTCTATATATATATATATAAATGATTCATATTTACTGCAAACTTGGAAAATATTTTTTTAAAATGTTGTTAAATATATGACATGTTTGATAATATTTTAAATTTAATAACAAACGTAAATAAATATGGCTAAAGGAGGTAAAGTAGAATTACACTATTAAACTTAGTTATTTATTAGCATTAGCATTAGTAGAGGCATATGATGCAAGAAAGCAAGCTTATTCAGCATCAGCCAAAAAAAAAAAAAAAAAACCAACCACTACTCCCATTTCATTCCTCCGTTCGTTCGAAATACCTGTCCAGCTGAGCCTTAAATTTATTTAGGCTATCAACTTCAACAACAAGCGATGGGAGTCTATTCCACAAACCAACTGCCCGCTGGCTAAAGGCAAATTTCCGCATATCTATCCGACATCCGTCCTTCCTCAATTTGAATTTATGCCCTCTCAGGTGATTATTCTGAGCAAGAGGAAGAATCCCATCGGCATTGAGCATGCTCAAGCCATTCAAAGCCTTATACACCTCTATCAGATCACCTCGCCGATGCCTAGTCTCCAGGCTCTGTAATTTGCAAAACTTAAGCCTTTCTTCGTAAGAGCAACCCTTTGTTCCATTCACTAATCTTGTTGCCCTTCTCTGTACTCGTTCGAGCAGCTCTACATCCTTCTTGAAATGAGGCCTCCAGACCTGTATACAGTACTCAAGGTGTGGCCTGACCAATGCCTTATACAAGGGAATAATCACATCCTTATCCCTGCTAGAAAAATTCCTGTATATCATTGACAAGACACCATGAGCTACTCTTGCAGCTCGTCTGCACTGCTCAGAGAACTTCATATCTGCCTGCACAATTACCCCCAGGTCCTTTTCATTCTCTACCACTGTCAGCGTAGTACCACAGAGTTGATACATTGATCTGGGGTTACTGTTTCCCATATATAGTACTTTACATTTGTCAATGTTAAACTTCATTTGCCACCTCTCAGCCCATCTGCTCAACCTTTCCAGATCCTGTTGCAGCAGCATAGTATCAGTAGTGTCCTTAACAACCCTGCCAACCTTGGTATCGTCTGCAAACTTGGACATTAAGCCTGATACACCATCATCAATATCATTTATAAATACAGAAAACAACAATGGACCCAACACTGAACCCTGAGGAACTCCACTAATAACATTAGTCCACGTTGAGCAGTGTCCATTGATTACCACTCTCTGTCTTCTGCCACTCAACCATCCCTTTATCCATAGCAGCAATTTGCCTCCAATGCCACACTTCTCCAATTTGTGCAGCAGTCTTCCATGCGCAACAGTATCAAATGCCTTTCTAAGATCCAAATATATAATATCAAAGTTATTCCCTGCATCCAGTTCTTTTGTGACTACATCATAGTATCCAATCAAATTGGTCAGACAAGACCTGCCCTTAACAAAACCATGCTGGGTCTGAGCTATAACTGAATTCTTGTCCAGATGATCCTGCAGTGCTTCTTTAACCAGTGCCTCCATTAATTTTCCTGGAACCAAAGTTAAGCTCACAGGTCTATAATTACTTGTGTCAGCCTTTGATCCTCCTTTGTGAATTGGGGTTACATTTGCACATCTCCAGTCCATGGGTACCACCCCTGAGTCCAAAGAAGTTCTCATAATTATGGCTAGGGGTTTGCTTACTTCCTTTGCTGCCTCCTTTAATATAACTGGATAGATCCCATCCACCCCTGGTGCCTTTTTTATGTTTATCCTCAGCAATTTCTCCTCCACTTTCCTCTCAGTTATTAGAAAATAATCTAGCTCACTGCCAATGTTTACTTCACCTACGACATTCCCCTTCCTGAATAACTCCTCACGTGTGAATGTAGATGCAAAATACTCGTTTAGATTGTTAGCCACCTGAGCAGGATCCTCAACTGTTGAACCATCAACATCCAGTGGACCAATCTGATTCATCCCTTTCCTTCTTGAGTTTAAATAGGTAAAGAACTCTTTTCTGTTTTTCTTTGTGTCCTTTGCCAAGGATTTCTCATAATCTGCCTTTGCCTGCCTAATCTCCTTTGTGACTTGGTTACAGACCAACTTATATCTATCATAGGCTTCCATGTCACCCATTAATTTGTATGTATCCCATGCATTTTTCTTCTCTGCCATATGTCTCATTAGTTCATCTGACAACCATTTAGGCCTGAACCTTGAACAATATTTCTTGGTTGGTATGTAAAGCCTGGTAGCTTCCAAGATTAGTTCCTTGAATGCTTCCCATTTTGAATTTGCTGTTGGTAACATCATCAGTTGGTCCCACTGTATAGAATTTAAATACTGTCTCAGACCATCATAGTCGCCTTTACGAAAGCAAAAACCCTTCCCTTTGCCTCTGATGGTAGTTACCTCCTTGAGTAAATCCCACTTCAGCACACTGTGATCACTGCCACCCAGTGGTTCCTTTATCTGCAGATTCCTAATGCATGAAGAATCACTACTGATAATCAGATCAAGAGTATTACTCCCTCTAGTTGCCTCCCGAACATGCTGGTGTAGAAAACAATCATCCAATAAATCCACAAAAGCCCTGCTAGTGTGTGAGTGACCTACCCACAAATTCCAGTCAATATCTGGGAAATTAAAATCCTCCATTATAAGACTCTCTGATTTACTGGCCCATTCTATTTCCCTGTACAGTATCTTATTATACTCATCAGAGTCATTAGGCCTATAGCACACTCCTACTCTCAATTTTGATTTACCTATGCTTATGTCACACCAAACTGACTCGACACTGCCCTGTCTATCAATGTCGACTAGCTTCACTTCCTTGGATTTTATGTGTTTTTTAACTAATAGCATAACCCCTCCTCCCCTCCTGTCCTGTCTATCCTTTCTATACACATTGTACTCCCCAAATTCCAGTTCTGCATTCCTTATATCTGTGTGACACCACGTCTCTGATATCCCAACAATATCTGCCTTTGATGTTTTGAGCAATACCTCAAATTCATCAAATTTATTTACTAAACTCCTAGCATTGGTGTACACGCAAGTATACCTGCACTTGTTTCTATTCTTAGCTACCCTAACACAACCCATGTGTTTACTTGTATCACAATGAGTTCCAGCAGTCTCTGAAATATCCTGCATCTTGTTTTTCAGGCTTCTGCTCATTCCAATAGAAGCAGTGCAAGAATCTCTTTCACCTCTGCCAGTGGCTACTGTTAATCCATTAGTCTTTGTCTCCCCCCAAGCTAGCAGTTTTCCGACCCACCTAACACTGCCTCGATAGCATCAGCGAATATTCTTGCACCCTTTCTATTTAAGTGTATCCCATCCCTGTAGAAGCAATCTCTCCTGTTAACAAGTACATTCCAGGCTGAAAAAAATTCTACCCCTTGAGCCTTGCACAATCTTTCCAGAGCCGAATTGATCGACAAGGCTCTCATCATATACTCCCTCCTATCGTGTCTGGGCAGAATTGCAGACACTTTCAAATTTAACCCTACTTCACGGCTTTTTCTCAACAGTGACCTGTACTTGTTAAGTAATTCCGCTGGTCGCCTACTCTTAATGTCATTAGTGCCAACGTGTACAACTATATCACCTTTTGTGCCCTTAAAAGATGATATCTGCTCTACAACGTCATCAACCCTTGCCCCTGGCAGACATACCCTGGTCCTGTTCCACCTATCCTTTTTACAAAGCATGTTCCCCGTTTCTCTGACAATAGAGTCACCAACAACTACTAGTTCCTGTGGGACCAGCGCATTCTGCCTTGGGGGCTGCCTCTGTGTTGCAAGATGACCAAGTGCAAGCTCTGGCGTTGATGTGGTCAGCTGAGAGCTTGATGGGCCCCTCAATTTATTTTCTTCGAGGGCATCCACCCTGTCCTTCAAGGTCTCATATAGGCCCATAACAACGCCGAGTTGTCGCCTAATTTCCTTGCACTCCTTGCATCGTGCACACACAAAGACATCCCCCATGGCAGTATCATGTCCCGTACCCGATTGCTCCGCAAACATCATGCAAACAGTGCATCTTAAAAGGCTGTGATTCAGAGGGCAACTGCCCCCCTCAGTTCTCCCCTGAGTCACAGCACTCCCATTAGCTTGATCCTTTTGCTTTGCTGCTCTGGTCAGAGTCATGATTTCGATTTAAATGTCAGTAAAATTACAATTTCAGAACAAAATTAAAACCTTAAACTTGTATCTTAACACAGTTATAACGCTATATTTATTTTTCAGTATCGAGTGTTATCTACTAGTTCCCTTTATATAACTTCCGTATCAAGTATGTATTAATTATTTGTTACGTTTGTACTCTAAGTCGTTATATATATATAGTTAAAAGAACAATTTAATTGACAATGAAGTTCAACAAGATTAATAGATCTACTGATTAATTGACAATATTATATTATGCACTATACTATACAAAGCTAATGCTATTGAATTCCGGATATGCTGTATCGCGTTTCAGTAACGAGTGTTATCTACGAAGTCCCTTTATATAACTTCCGTATCAAGTTATGTATTAATTATTTATTTTTACTAATTATTTATGTTCCGTAACCTAAGTGGTTATATGTATAGTTAAAAGTACAATTTAATTGCCAATGAAGTTCGACAAGATTAATAGATTTACTGATTAATTTTCACGTAACAATGGCGGCTGTTTATGAACGGTAAACACGTGTATTTGATACCCTTTCCGATACTATGTAATACCTACAAATCTCTATCTAAGTTACTTTAACTTTAAGTACCGTAAATAGGAATATAAAGCTACTCTAGAAATAAGTTAATATGTCAATTTAAACTAATAAAGCAGAAAATAAATCAGAAAAAACTTCTCTGTTCCAGTAGCGGCAGAAAGGCCCGTCCGCACAGGAAACCCTCGTCCTTATTTAAGTCTATCCATACATAAATTTTAGTTTTAAAAAATGTTGATCTCTTGTTATTATTTTTTAAGTCCTAAATTGCTGCCTAATAAAACTGGCAGCTCAAAATTGCATTAAGGATTTGTGATATCATAGACAGCTTGTGAAAAAATATGATAGACATTTATTTTTATTAAAACTTAAAATAATTTGAATCAGAATACAACATTAGCATTAGTAGAGGCATATGATGCAAGAAAGCAAGCTTATAAAAAAAAAACTTCCCATTTCACCCATCCATTTGCTCCAAACGTTTGTCCACTTCCTCCTTGAATTTATTTACGCTATCAACTTCCACAACGACAGATGGAAGTATGTCCCAGCAATCAACTACCCGCTGGCTAAAGGCAAACTTCTGCACATCTATTCTACAACTGTCTTTCCTCAGTTTGAATCTATGCTCCCTCAGGTTTGTAATCTGAGCAAGAGCATGAATCCCATCGGCATTGAGCCTGCTCAATCAGATAACCGCACAGGTGCCAAGTCTCCAGACGCTGCAATTTTCAGAACTTAAGACCCCCCCCCCCCCCCACCAGTCTTGTTGCCCTTCTCTGTACTCGTTCTAGCAACTCTACATTCTTCCTAAAATGAGGTTTCCACACCTGTATGCAGTACTCAAGGTGTGGCCTGACCATTGCCTTATTCAAGGGGATGATCACCTCATTGTGTCTGCTAACAAAATTCCTAGGGCGCCTCCGTAGCCCACCCTTCTTGATTAGACCAGGGTTCGAGCCCGTGACCACCAAATACGGAGGATGCGGAAAGGTCAGGGAATGACCCCCACATATCCTCGGAGCAATATGGCCTTAGTTGCTAATGCTCCTAAAAACCAAATAACAACAACAAAATTCATATATATCACTGACAAGAAATCATGAGCTACTCTTGCATTCTGTCTGCACTGCTCAGAAAACTTCATATCTGACTGCACAATTACTCCCAGGTCTCTCTCTCAATCTCCGTTACCCTGAGTGTATCACCACCAATTTGGTACATTTCTCTGGTGTTACTGCTATCCATATGCAACACTTTGCATTTGTCAACGTTAAACTTCAGTTGACACTTCTCAGCCCATCTGCCCAACTTTGACATTAAGCTTGATATACCTTCATCAATATCATTGATAAATATACAAAACAACAATGGGCCCAACACTGAACCCTGGGGGACACCACTAATAACATTAGTCCGTGAAGAGCAGTGTCCATTGATTACCACTCTCTGTCTTCTCCCACTCAACCATCCTTTTATCTGTTATAGCAACTTGCCCTTAATGCCATATTGCTCCAATTTGTACAACAGTCTTCCATGTGCAACAATATGAAAAACTTTCCTGAAATCTAAGTATACAGGGTGATTCTAAATTATTGTCGGGGTTTACTTGGTCTTTAATTTTCAAACTGGAAACAACAATCAAAAAAAGAGAAACAACTGGAAGACAACAATCTTCCAGTTGTCTCTCCTCTGGCAACGCTGTACTCGCTGCTTTGATGTCTGGGAGATATTGACGGCATTGCTTCAAAATGGTGAATGTTCAAGAGAAGGCAATGTGACATTGCCTTCTCTTGAACTTTGGTTTTTCAAAACAAAGTCCGTTGTCACAATGCAACATCGTTACAGAACTCAGTATGGAAAAGATCCACCTTCAGATAACTATCCGAAGTTGGTTAAAGCAATTTCAAGAGAATGGATTGTGTTCTGCACCGAAAAGAACCAAGCACTTTGCAGGAAGATGTTGATCAAATCCACGAAGCATTTTCTCGAAGTTCACAAAAATAACTAGACAAGCTTCTTTGCAGTTAGGTATACCACAAGCAACTGTTAGGAGGGTTGTTCATAACCGCCTTTTCATAACCGCCTTCACCTCCATGCCCAAAAACTGTAGATTGTGCAGGCTTTAAAGTCGAACGATCTTTAAAGCCAAACGATAAACCAGCCATTTCCAATTTGCCCAAGACATTTTTTTTCAAACATCGAAGCTGATGGAAATTACCTTCGGAGATGAAGGTTTAGTGATGAACCAATGTTTTACATATCAGGGATTATAAATCGTCATAACTGCAGATTATTGGGATCAGAAAACCATCACTCCATTCAAGAATTCAAAAGAGAAAGGCCAATGTCTGGTGTGCTTTGTCATGTCCGAAAGTTTTGGAGCCCTTTTTCTTTGCGAAAAAAACAGTGACAGCAGTGACCGATCTGGACATCCTACAGCTATATCTGTTACACCAGTTGGAAAATCATCAGCCAAATGTGGTGTTCCAGCAAGATGGTGCACCCCAACATTGGGCTCTTATTGTCCGAGAATTTCTTGACATGCATTTTCCTGGGCGCTGAGTTCGACGTGGTGGACCAATTCCATAGCCTCTGTGCTCGCCCGATCTTACATTGCTTGATTTCTTCCTGTGGGGATATGTGAAGGACTTTGTGTACAAGACCCCTGTGACCTCCCTCAATGAACTGAAGCTCAGAATTGTTGCTGTGATTGAAACAGTTACACCGCAAATACTGGAGAACACTTGGAGGAAAACTGAATATCATTTGGACATCTTACGTGCCACGAAAGGTGCACATGTTGAAGTTCTTTAGCATTCTGCAGTATTGATTCTATAGGTAATAAAACTTTTTGAGTTACACTTTCATATTCCATAAGCAGTTTTAATTTGTTGTTTCTGGTTAGAAAATTATAGGCCACGGAAACTCTGACAATAATTTAGAATCATCCCATATATCAAAATTATTTTTTGCATCCAGTTCCATTGTGATTGTGTCATAGTATCCAATCAAATCCATCAGACAAGACTTCCTGTTACCAAACTTATGCTGTCTGAACTATAACTGCAGTGCTTCTTTAACCAGTGACTCCATTATTTTTCCTGGAACAGAAGTTAAACTAACAGGTGTGTAATTATTCATGTCACCCTTTTATCCCCCCTTGTGTGAATTAGGGATACATTTGAACATCTCAGGTCTGTGAGACCTCCCCTGAGTCCAAGGATGCTCTCATAATTATGGCTAAGGGTTTTCTTACTTCCTTTTGCTGCCTCCTTTAATATAACTGGATAGATCCCATCCATCCCATATGCCTTTTGTAAGTTTAACTTCAACAAATTCTCCTCCACTTTGTTCTCAGTTATTACAAAATTATTTAACTCCCTGTTAGAGTTTGATAAACATCTGGCCTTCTCTTCCTTGAATAACTTCTCGTGCGTGAATGTAGATGCAAAATACCCATTTAGTTTGGCAGCTATCTGAGAATGATCATCTAAAGTCAAATCATTGATATCAAGTGAATGAATCTGATTCATCCCCTTCCTTTTAGAGTTTAAGTAAAGAAGTCTTTGCTGTTTTTCTTTGCATCCTTTGCCTAAGATTTCTCATAATCTGCCTTCGCTTGCCTAACCTCCTTTGTGACTTTGATTACACACTAGTTTATATCTACCATAGGCTTCTGTGTTGCCTGATAATTTATATGCATCTCATGCATTTTTCTTCTCTGCCACAAGTCTCATTGACCCCAGATGCCAAGAGATTTTGTGATGAAGTGTCTTTGCCAATAAATTTGTGCTCCTTCTTGGTAAAATAAAATTGTTTCCTTGTTTTCAGCATTACATTAACACTCAATTAATTCAGTAAAGAAACCACTTTACTAGATCAGAAGGGAAAGAAACCTTCTTTCTTCTCTTAGTTTTTCCTTTTATTACTAACCCACTACTGCTTGGTCTCAAAATTGACACTGCTTCTGGCTCCACATGGTGGAGCCAGTAAGCTGGAAGTGAAAAGCTCTCCCTTCCAGGGCGAAATGGAGCAAACAGTTCCTAAGACCTAGAAATCCACTAGGTAAATGAGACCCTTACAGGCCGAAAACATTTGGAGACTGATTTTGTTGCAGTTAAAATATAACAAAATCTATACTGAAGAGCAGTTTCTGCTCTTCAAGAGCAATTGAATACATGCCAACAGTATGGCCACATGAGTGTCAGAAATTACGTAAATCAAAAGCTGAATTGGATGAACAACAAGTTGATAGTGAGTCTTTGGATATATGGAAAGATAGTATTTTTGATAAATATGAAAAACGGGGTGAAACATTAAAAGATATAACTCTTGCACAATTTACTGCTCATTAGCTAAAAGGAAATGGGGGATAGGTGAAAAGACAATTTCCTAAAATAATTCGGTATCGGAATTATAATACAACATGTCTTCATGAAACATATATGTGAAATGGTAACTTTACACATAATTTTAGTTTCATAATGAGTTCTTGCAGTAAAGATGTTTTTAATGGCTGCCACTGTGACATTATCAGTGACACTATCATTCTCAGAGTAGAGCAGCAACAACTCATTATGTACCTGGTACATAATTACATAATTAATTTTAGACTATGATGTGTTTGGAGAATCACCCCCTTTGGTTCTCCCCCGAACCACAGCACTTGCACTACTTTGTGCATGTTGCTTTGCTGCTCTAGTCTGAGGCATGATTTCCATTTAAATACAAATTAATTAACAACAAAAATTAACAAGATTTATAAATTTGATTAATTGACAATACTGTACTAAGCTAACAGATTCCTAATACAGTGCTACTTATTACGCTATACCTTATGCTATCAAGTTCAAGATATGCATTATACTGTTCCGTATCAATCTAATATACTACAACAATGGCAGCAGGTTTCGAACGGTACAATTTTTACCAATGCCAAGTAATAACCTACAAAATGTCTATCTAAATTCAAAATAAACTAAGTATCTTAACTAGGAATATAAAGCTACTTCTAGAAAATAAATTAATATGCCAATTAAGTAAATAAAATGGCAAAAATTTTTTTGACATATTTTGATATATTTTGACATTCAGCAAAACTCATATGAATATTCTCATAGTTTCGTTTCCATTTAGTTATATCTTATTTATTTTAAAAGCTTTGTAGCCCCTCTGATTACTTCCCTGAATGCCTCCTATTTAGAATTTTCATTTCGCAGCATCATTGACTGGTCTCACTGAAACGAATTTAAAATCTGTCAAAGACCACTGTAGTTGCCTTTATGAAAGCAAAATTGCCAACCTCTTACCCTTGACAGTAGTTATATCTTTAAGTATGAGCACTGCTGCCTAGTGGTTCCTTTATCTGGATATTCTTAATGCACAATGAGTCACTGCTGATATTCAGATCAAGAGTATTGCTTCCTCTTGATGCCTCTTTAATATACTGTTGTAGAAAACGGTCATCCACTAAATCCAGAAAATTTCTGCTACTGTGTGAATGACAAACCCACAAGTTCCAATCAAAATCTATAAAGTTAGTCTCCCATTATAAGACATTCCGTTCTACTGGCCCACTCTACCTACCTGTCTAGTTGTTTATCATACTCATCACAGTTATTTGGCCAATAATATCAACATGCTTGTTACTTTTTGCATGAATGCATGGGTGACGATTTCTCTATTTGTTTCTAACATTGTATTATTGCCAAATGTAATGAAAAAAAAATGAATAATGTATTTCAGCTTTTCTTTTTAGAGTGGGTATTGTAGTTACTTTTATATTTTAGTGCACAACATTTTAGTGCACAACAGTTCAGTGTATGAGACAATTTGGTGAATGACATTTCACTGTATGTGGCTATGGTAATTCGATGAATTCTTTGAGAGAATTTAGTGTGTGGTAAAGCAAGACAGAAAATGCAAACTTTTAACATGTCATGCTATAATTGGTGAACGATACCGTTCTTGATAGTTTATGATTTTGATGGAGCATAATATTCACCTTCGTTCTTTAATGGACATTCTGCTTTTTTTTTTAGATCCTGTTAAAAAGCTACCATGGACAGATTAAAAATTGGGATACAGGAGAACCTTGTTCGCACTGTACTTTCACTTCTGTAAGTTGCATTTTTTTTAGGAAATACACAATGGGGGGAAGGAGTTGTTCCTGAAATTAAAAGTAAAGATCATTAATGAATGCTGACTAGGTAATGTCCAACTCTGTCAACCAGATCACGCAGTTTGAATTTTTTTGGGCTACAACAGCCCAAAAAAAAGAAAGCAAAAACAAAGTAAACTTCAATAACTTTGCTTTTCGGTAGTTTCTCTGTTAATGAGATACTTCTGAATTCCCAAGCTGATAAAACAGGCAGACTCCATCAGCCTCAAAAAAAAAAAAAAAGAAATAAAGATGTACATAAATAAAAATAGCAGCTAGAAACTTTTTTTTTCCCCCATTGTCAGTCAATAAATTTCTTGCAACCTCCCCACCCTCACAGATCCATGGTGCTGAAATAGAGCAGGCTTCAGAGTTCTCCCCAAAAGAAAAAGGAACCTACTTTCATTAACTTTCCTTTCCTGTGTAAATGAATTTCTTCTGGCTTCACAACCTTCAACCAGTAACTTACTAAAACAGTGTTATGGCTTTAACAACTTTCACAGTAATAATCTTCATTTCTGATCATTTCACCTGGTTTCTGAACCAGTAATTTTCTTCTAGTTTCCCAACATGCAAATAATTAATGTTCATAGAAAAGTATAGGATTAAACTGAGTAAGTATGTTAAAAAAAACATAATAAATAATGACTAATCTCATCTAGGTTAAAGGTGTTGCAATGAAAGTTTGAGTCATGCGAAATAGGCATATACTCACTTTCCAACCTGCCTGTGAGAAGAATCAGCATGATCCTTTTATACCAAATAAATGGATAAAAAATATATGTTATTTTCTTTTTTCTAAATTTCTGCATTCCCCCTTTCTAAGTTGCCAAAATTTTTCTTGTTTCCTAAACCTTTTACTTCATTGATTTTGCTCAATGATTTTGTTTCGATTTTGTGTGATACACTGAATTTTCATACATACGCCAAATTACCATACTCACCTGAATTGTCATAGCCACCAATTGTCTTTCACATACAGAATTGTCTCTGTATGTCACATACTCAACAAATTGTCTCGTGCACCGAACAGTCATACAACAAATTGTCTTGCAACAAATTTACGTGAACCCAATTTTCATAATGAAAACTGAAAAATAACAGTGATTCAGAAATCAAAATTACTTTAGTGACTAGGTAATGTCCAACTCTGTCAACCAGATCACACTGTTTGAATAGCTTAGGCTGCAACAGCCAAAAAAAAAGAAAGCAAAAACAAAGTAAACTTCAATAACGTTGCACAGGTTCTGAATCACTAGGTATTTCCAATTAATCATATAATATTAGTTCAGAAGATAATGATGAAGATTATTGTTGTGCAACTAGAATTTTGTATTGTAAATCAGATGTTATGAATTCAGTTATGAATTTTGTTTTGATCAGAATATAAACAAAACAGTTTTAAATAGATTGGACCTGCCACCAAGACGGTGGCAGGTCCAATCTATTTGGACGATGGATTTTTCAATCCATTGTCTTGTTCCAAGATGATGGATTGAAATACTTAGGAAGAAAAGTAAGAGTGCCTCCCACCATCATTTACTTTTATTCCCCACCCAAAGTATTGTAAATTTGATTTGTATCAGACTGTAAAAAAATGAATTATAAACGCACGAGGCTTAAATCAAGTGGTGGTTACCTTTTTTTCAGAACAATGGATAAAATTAACTCCTCCACAGGGGGGTCTTAGTATTTTGATGGTGAGTGTGATAAATTTGGATTTGATCAGCTCTAAACAGAAATGTTATTAGGGAAGGGACACACACACACACACGACAATTTCGTTAGTATTAGTAACGGCAGCATGGTGCAAGAAAGCCTATATTATGCTGCACCAGCCAAAAAAAAAAAAAACCGAACAAAACAATGATAAAAACAAAAAAAAATAAATAAATAAAATAAATAACTAAATAATAATAATTAAAAAAATAAAATAAAATATAAATAAAAAGGAAATTAAACCTATCATCCTATGCGCTTCCCTTACCCGAAAGTACTATCCAGATGACCTTTGAATTTCCCCAAACTGTCGGCCTCTACCACCCATGAAGGCAACTTATTCCAGTAATTTATAACTCGCTGGCTAAAATAAAACTTCCTGCAGTCCAATCTAAACATTTCCCCCCGTAACTTGAATTTATGTCCCCTAGTTCTAGCATCATTTATAATCTTGAAAATTTTGTCCTCATTCATTTTACTGATGCCTCTCAGAGCCTTAAACACCTCAATCAAATCTCCTCTAAGGTGTCAAGTTTCCAAACTCTGCAACCCACATATTCGAAGTCTTTCTTCATAAGGACGCCCTTTTGCCGATCTCACCAGGCGAGTTACCCTTCTTTGCACCCTTTCAAGAAGCTCGATGTCTTTCTTTCGGTGCGGTCTCCATACTTGAACACAGTATTCCAAGTGTGGTCTAACATAAGCCTTATATAATGGGATTATCTCGTCCCTATCTCTACTTGCAAAAGTTCGATAGATCATCGATAGGACACCATGGGCCTTCCTTGCAACCTGTTTACAATGCCCAGAGAATTTCATGTCTGACCGTATTGTAACACCCAAGTCCCTTTCCTCCAGTACTGGGTTTAGTTGAACTCCACCAAGTGAATACGTTTTTTTGGGATTACTGTTTCCCAGGTGTAATACCTTACACTTTGTTGGATTAAAGCACAGCTGCCATTTTTCTGACCATTCTTGAAGTCTATCTAGGTCTCTCTGAAGAAGCTCAGCTTGAGAGTGATCATTAACTACTCTACCAATTTTAACATCATCTGCAAATTTAGACATCACGCCCTCTATCCCTTCATCAATGTCGTTTATGAAAATTAAAAACAACAGTAGTCCTAATACTGATCCTTGGGGAACCCCACTTCTTACATCAACCCAATCTGAGGAATAGCCATTTATCACAACCCTCTGCCTCCTGCCCTGAAGCCATCCTTCTATCCATCTAAGGATTTTCCCAGTGATTCTAACCTGTTCCAGCTTATAAAGCAACCGCTCATGTGGGACTGAGTCAAAAGCTTTGCTGAAATCTAAATAAACAATGTCGAAATTATTCCCTAAATCCAGCTCGTGAGTGACCCTTTTGAAATAGCGAACCAGATTTGTTAAACATGATTTTCCCTTTACAAAACCATGCTGAGTATCCTTGAGAATTTCAATTCGATCCAAATGATCCTGAATTCCACCCTTGATCATTGCCTCCATGATTTTCCCTACTACTGAAGTCAGACTGATAGGTCGATAATTTCCAACTTCACTTTTAGAGCCACCCTTATGTATGGGAGATACATTTGCACTTTTCCAATCCAAGGGAATCTCCCCAGAGTCTAGTGATGCTCACATAATTAGCCTCAATGGTTCAATGCACTCGCTTGCCACCTCTCTTAAGATTATAGGGTATATTCCATCAACTCCAGGAGCCTTACTGGTCTGTAGGCTCGAAAGTTTTTTCATTAAATAATCTTGCGAAATTTCAATATCATTAATTACATTTTTTTAAACTTCGCTCCCACAATTTCCCATTGCCACAAAAGGCTTTTCATTTGTAAATATCGATGCAAAATAACTGTTGAGTTCATCTGCAACGGCAGCTGGTGTATTTATTACTATCCCCTTTCCCTTACGTAAAGATCCGATCTGGTTTGTCCTGCTCTTCTTGGCATTTATATATGTGAAGAATTCTTTATCCCCCCCTCTTTGCTCTGTTTGCTAGTGATTTCTCATAAACTGCCTTTGCCTGTCGAACCTTTTCTGTGGCTCTATTACAGATCACCTTGTAGCTGTTATAGGCTTCAGTACTTTTTATTGCTCTGTAACCTTTCCATGCCACCTTTTTCTGCTCAAGTAATGTGGCAACATCACTATTCATCCAACTTGGAACCCTTCTCGTGGAGTATTTTTTTAATGGTATATACGCATTCAAGGCATCTGTGATTAATTTTTTAAAAGCGTACCACAGTTCAATTGTATTCATTCTCAGCGCGATATCTACCCAGTTAATAGAGGCCATGTAGTACCTTAAGGCATCGTAATTTCCTTTTCTGAAATTAAAACCCATTCCTTTGCCTTTTACTTCTGCTACCTCTCTACCACCGTAGAACACCGTGATCACTTCCTGCTACTGGTTCCTCTACTGTCAGCCCTGTTATGTCATCTGATTCATGTGTGATGATGAGGTCTAGGATATTCTTTTCTCTAGTACTTTCCCTGACATGTTGATTCAAATAACAGTCATCTAGTTGATTTAAAAATTTTGTTCCCCATGTCGAGTTTCCTTCCCATTTACTCCAATCAATTAGAGGCAAATTGAAATCACCCATAATGAGGCATTGACGCTTACTTGCCCATTCCATTTGCATGTAGAGGCTTTTGTCATAATCTTCACAATCACCTGGTCTGTAGATTACTCCTACTCGCATTATACCTTTGTTTCTAACTATCTCACACCATACAGACTCTATACTAGCATGTGAAATGTCTGAATCCGGGAAAGCTATCGTCGCACTCAGGCTGCTTCTGATAAGAAGCGTTACCCCACCACCCCTTCTATCTACTCTATCCTTCCTAAATACATTATACAAGCCGTACTGAAACTCATCATCCCCAATTTCCGGGTGGCACCACGTCTCTGTAAGCCCTATTATGTCCGCGTTACTTGTTTTAACCAGCAGTTCGAATTCGCTCATTTTATTGACGACACTTCTAACGTTACTGTATAAACAATTAAGATTTACTCTTCTTGTATATTTAACAACCCTAACACAACCCTTGAAGTTTTTTAGGCTCTCTTCCCTATTAGCTACCTGCTCACGTGAAACGTCTTTGCCCCCAGAACATCTAGATAATACGTCCAGTTGGGATAACAGATAAGAACTCTTAAGGTATGTGCAAGAGTTACATTGACCAATATTATCAGATAAACGCGTGTCAGTATTACCCACATCCCCCCTAACTAGCAGTTTCCATGAACCTTTAAGGTATCCTCAATAATACTGATGCAAAAACGTTTGCACCACCTTTGTTTAAGTGTATCCCGTCTCTACATTAGGCAATGTTCAGAAAAGAAGACTAAAAAAATGACCATTTTTAAAGCATTTCCTCAAAAAATAAAGGGGGGAAAAAAAAAAAAAAACTCAAGTGGTTAAACCATTTATCTACCAGTGTATTCCTCTGTGAGATTTTTTCACCCACAGTTTATTTGATATATCTAACTGTTTGAGTTTATTTGGCCTAGCTAACTATCTCCAAATTTTAATATAGTTTACTATTGAAATATATTCATCAGCATTTATGAATACTTCTAGAACTAGAATAAAAAATTTAGATGTTATAAATTGTAATTTATGATAACAAAAAAATAAAATTTTCTTAACAGTCATTAGACATGGAATTCCTGGAGGTGCTTACAGAGGGGTTAGAAAGAGTGCTTATGGTACGTGGAGGTGGACGAGAAGTGATCACCATCTACTCTTGAACCTGGAATGTGACAGAATGCCATACAGACAGAAGTCACCACACTGTGCAACAGCAGAAGTGCAGATACTTGCTAGTTGATGTCACTTCTTGGTTTTACAATATTTGTGGTGTCCTCTTTCTGTGAAATTTTGGGAAGTTGTACGAATCACTTTATTCTTACTATTATCTTCTAGATGCAAGTCACTTTCTGTGGGTATCAGTCATTGTGTCTGTGAACCTATCTGTTACTTTTTTACTTTACATTTAGCCACTAGATATACCTCTTTTAGAAAATTTCTGTGTCTTCCACTTGCACTTTAAGTGTTAGGTGTTGTTCTGTTGCCTTTAATTGGAGAATTTTCTTACCTTTTAAAATTGTGAAGAACTCATGTGATGGTAACACACACAAACATACACATCTCATTATTTCTCTTATTTATGTGGTGGTTGTTAGTTAATGCAACTTTCTCTAACCTTCCATACCGGGTATTTACTAGACCACTAGAATTTCACTTTTGTCATAAGCAAGTATAGTTGAGAGGCAGTGATGCAAGTTAGAAAATATTATTTATGAAATGAATGCAGGATGTAAACCAATTATATATGGCTATTGTCAGAAACATGTGCAACTTCAGGAGGGATCAGAGAATAAATGTTTGCTCAAAGTGTTGGTTTTTTGATGTCATTTTTATTGATGATACAAGGAGAAAATGTCAGTGCTGTCATTCTCATAATTATTGTATCATATTTATAAGGTCTGATTGCCTTTTTTCATCTGCTCCTGCAAAACTTAGGATAAAGAATGAAATCAACTCATTCGAGTGCTATAGTTGCCAATAAAACCAAATTCTTGGTGTTGCAATACTCCTTTTTCTCTATAGGCCCAATATTGAGTTTTTGTACCACCTCAGAAACCAATTATGCAGCTAATGGTGAGTAGCCTATTCACAAGTGGTGCATAGGCAGTATTCCTTTGTATGTATGTATGTGCTGGTAATTTAGAAGCTTGCTTTTACACATCTTTATGAAATTGTTTCATTTTAGTTTGGAGCAACAGTGTTTACATGTAATCATCTATCATTGTCCTGCAGCTTAATACCTTGAAGACAAAAGACTTCACTACCATAAATCCTGTTTACAAGTCTCTCAAACAGTTATGTGGTACAATATGGAGTATGAAATAAACTGTTGACAATCAGGAAGAGTTCGTTAAAAATGAAAACCTTTATAAATGGATGTTTTCTTTCTACCTCAGACCTTTGCTTATTTATATGCTATAAAAATTTGTAGTAGAAGAATCATTGAAAGAAGATTATGCATAAGGTGTGTGCAGTGATTATTTCAGCCGGGTCAAGAGTGAACCATTCTGAAATATTATGTGCCACCTATTGCAGATAGCATTCTAGTCATCCCATTATTTTATTATTTATATTTTTCTTACACACAAGTTAACAATTAATCCCATTAATTAAGTCAAGTTTGATTGACCAAATCTGTGGTGACATTTATAATTTTATTCATTGATAAAACTACATTTTTTGTAAATATTTCTCCTCCTTATTTGTATTTATTTGTTTACTGCATGTGTTTTTATTTATTGTTTTAACTGAAGCCTTGCTGTACTTTTATATTTTTTCAAGCTTCCTTCACAGAGTTTGTATTAAAAATGTTATTAGTATTTTGTATATAAATATATATATATGGCATTATATATATCTGTAAGAATTTGAAACTTGAAAATGTTCTTCCAGATCTATGATAGTGTATGTTCCTCATGTTACACAGAATCTGTTCATACTTAAAAGTTCTGTTCTTTTGGCTGTTTAATTTAAAATTCTCAGTTTGGTATTGTTGTTAATTTAATTTAATTTTATTTTATTTTTAATTTAATCAGTTTGTTGTTGTTGTTGTTTTTTAATCAAAACAGTTTCATGTGAATTTTAAAAGCATTATTTGAACTTGATATATGTTTTTATATTATTGATGTTATTGACAAAAGTTATATAACACAACATGTTCTGAAGTTTAATAATCTATCAAAATTGCTAAAAATTTATGCAACTTGTGCAATAATGTGATTATTTGTATATTGAGAGAGACTGTTTTGATGCTTTTGTATTCACATGATAAGTTTCGTGTACTTCAGTTTTATACCTTAAGCTTTAGTAACCACAAGGTCACTAAAACAGGTATAAGTGTACGAGGCATGTGCACTTATTTGTGTAGCCACTTGTCCAACTCCATATTATGCTACATACAACAGTAGTGGGACTGTAAATCTGACTGTTGAACATTTCAGAACAGGTATAAACATCTGAAAGTGGTGATTTTCATCAGAACAAAACATTGTCTGTGATCATCTTCTCCATGTGTAGACTTTCCATTTGCGAACTTGCAGCCAGAAAACGTTACTTGTAAAGACAAATTAAAGTTGTTGTTGGTTACTGAAAGATATTCATTTCAGAGGTTTGACTAATGAGAATGTTATTAAATTATTGAAAACGTTGGTAGTGTGCAATAAAGGTTTTAATGTTTTTGTATGTTTCTTATTTATTTATTAATTTTCACAGAACACCAGACATATTAAAAATGTTAAAGTAGAATTCCCACATAACGTTTCTCATTTAATAGTGAAATCCCAAATGACTATCACTTGGCACCCATTTGGAAAGATCTAGGTTTGAAAAGAAAAATTTTTTGATAGCCTTTTCACTTGGATTTCAATTAGCCACACTTGAGAAAATTGTAGTGTTTCCCCCAGTTAATCAAGGGACTCTTTTGTTCTCCCCACAAAAAGGCCACCTATATACACACAGATTTGGAAAGCAATGGAAGAAAGACTGCATATATCCTATATAAAATCCACAAGGGTTTACAGGCCTATCCACTGTCAGAATACATATTGTCAGTGAACTAGGAATTATTCTTAATAAGGTAAGAACATTTAGCAGATAATTTATGAATTTTATATGTTGGATTATTGCATTACATTGCTGCTTGTAGCTAATAGCTAATATATCATTGTAAAAAATAAATTAAATTGTTAGTATTAGTGTTAGCATTAATAGTGGCAAAAGGTGCAAGAAAGCAAGCTTATACAGCATAATCAGCCAAAAAAAATTCCCATTTTACTTGTCCATCCCCTCCTACAGTTTGTCTAGTTCTTCCTTGAATTTATACAAACTATCCACTTCTATTTATTTATTATAATTTATTCAAACTATCACAACAACAGATGGTAGCTTTTTCAGTAATCAACTACCCATTGACTGAAGTATTGTTATCAGATCACATTGCAGGTGCCTAGTCTCCAGACACTACAATTTGCATAACTGAAGCCCTTCTTGGTAAGAGCATCCCTTTGTTCCCCTCACCAATCTCATTGCCCTTCTCTGTACTCACTCCACAGTTCTACATACTTCCTAAAATGAGGCCTCCAGACCTGTATCAGTACTCAAGGTGTGGCCTGACCATTGCCTTATACAGTGGGATAATCACTCCCTTATCCCTGCTAGCAAAATTCCTATGTATCATTGACAAAACCCCATGAGCTGTCCTGACAGCCTGTCTGCATTGCTCAGAGAATTTCGTATCAGACTACACAATTACACCCATATCCTTCTCATTTTCCACTACCCTAAGTGTAGCACCACACAGTTGATATGTTACTGCTACCACACAATTGATAAACTTCGATTGCCATTTCTCAGTCCATCTGTCTAATTTTTATAGATCTTGTTGCAGCAGCATACCTTCATTTCTTATATTATAAATTAATAAATTTCCATTTATTCTCTAGATGGCCAAGGTCAGAAGAGTTTACAAATTCATCTTGACTATATACATATTGAATTATTAATAGCAGTTGAATTTTAGGCACCACAGTCACAGTGGACTTTGCATCTTTTGTCACAACATACAGGTTCTAACCTGCAACCTCCTTGTGACTGCACACACACTAACCACTGGACCATGACCATCCCTGGCTGTGATCGTGGTTTTAGCATGTGTAGTCACAGCTGTGATACACTAGTGTGCTTGGTGACAAGTGTGATTAGCAAGCCTTCCCTTTTTTGTATTGGATGCCATTACTATTCATTCAATTCAAAGTTAATATTATCCCTTCAAAGTTAATATTAACATAATACTAACAGACAGAGCATACCTTATGTTGTTTTTTATTTCAAATCTCATAATAAAATGTTTCAAATATTGACACTTTTCGACATAACAACTGAATATTACTGCAGTTTATTATCCATAGTAGATATTCTTAATCAAGGAAAGGTATACTGTAACAATCTGTTCATTCTAACATATTACTTCACCATCCTTGCCCCCCCCCCCCCCATCTTGTTATGGAAAATGTAAGTTGAATAGCAAAGACACAAGTGTGGAAGGCAATGGGGCAATTAAAGTTCTCCGGTAAAATCAGTAAAAGTGGCAATATACACACCTATATTGCTGCAACATGTTTTTTTGCACTCTGCTTCCCCACTACATACTTTTTTGGAGAGAGAGAGAGTGTTGTTTTCATTGTTATTTCCACCTAGCCACTAATTCATAATTAAAGACAAATGTTTGGTTGGTGTACTACTTATTCAGTAAATTACATTTTATTTTCTGAAAGCCTCAGTACATTCTATTAACTTGTAAATTATTAAAGAAAATAGAATTTTATCTGCCCTTGGAGATAATTTCTCCTTCCATACACATATTACAACCATATTTTGAGCAGTGAGCTACTGTAACTTACAACAAATTTCTGTACTCCACCAGCATCTGCAAATCACACGCCATGATCATCAGCAATAGAAAAGTAACACACTAAATGCTTTGAAATTTATACCAATGGCATAAGATGATGCCGAACTTTTAACTTTTGTTGCTCTATGCAAGGTTTCTTTGGTTATTGTTAAAAAAATTTCCAAGCGATATGAAAATTAGCAAAATAATGAGCATTTCAACCTGTGTGGAATACAATCTGCCTTTAATTTCTTAAAGAATTACAGGTTATTTTCAAACATTTCATGGTACTTCCTGTGTGAATTCCTGTGATACTGTCCTTATTACAACATTTTCCTCACATACCAAGCTTGAAGCTTGGTACGAAAGGCAGATGATGTCATAAGGACAGAATTACAGGAATTTGCTGAAGAAATGGTAAGGAAGTACCATGAAATGTTTGAGAACAACCTGTAATTCTTTAAGAAATTAAAGGCAGATTACACTCTGCACAGATTTAAGTGCTCATTAGTTCACCAATTTACATTTCTTGATAAACCTATGCACCATGCTACTAAAAGAATATTTAACAAACAATATGTGACTCTCTTTTTTCAAGAACACTTTTTTTCAAATGAACACTTTTTTTCAAGAAAAGGGTGAACAGAAAGTAGACATAGAAGAGTCCAAATGGATTTTCATCCTCACTAACAAGATATATCGTGAATGATGTTACCGTCCTGAATAAGGTAAATGTTGGAAATTTTTAAGGAAAGGAAAAAACTAACTCGAGTAAATAATAAAAGGTCTTTGAGACAACAGAAGAGGAGAAAAAGCAGTATCTACTGTAACTTAAGAACAGGGTTGAGCTTCTGCAGACTGCTCAGGACCAAGATATTGACGAGGAATATTACAACTTTCTGAAAGAGATAAAGCCCAAGAAACCTATAGGGAAAACAAATCCAAAGAAGAAAAAATTAGTCAAGAAACACTTGTTATGATGAACCAAAGGCAACAAATCAAGAGCAAGATAAACACTGACAAAGATAAAATTGAGTATACTGAGTTATGCAAAGCCATTAGAAAGAGACTCAGAGAGGACATAAGAAGATTTAACACAAGAAAAGTAGAACAAGCATTAAGGGAAAACAAAGGACTTAAATCAGCAGCCATGAGCAGTACAATACAGAAAGAAAAACGATACTGAAACTGAAGAATAGCAATGGTGTACTTATAAATAGCAGAGAAGGCATAAGTCAAATAGCAGAAGACTACTATAGAGAATTATACAAGGAGCGAGGGAATGATGCCAGCAGTGGGGAAGATGGATCACAAATTAACAACACATACGACATACCCGATATTCTTGATGATGAGGTAGAACATGCGTTGAAGAAAATGATGAATCAGAAAGCCCTGGGGGAAGATGAAGTTACTGTAGAGTTGTTAAAATTGGGAGGAAGAGACATAACACAAAAACTGGCAAGGCTCTTCACAAAATGTATTAGAAAAGGTGTGATGCCTAAACAATCGAATAATGCAATCATAGTTTTGCTGCACAAGAAAGGAGATAAATCAGAAACTGGAAATTATAGACCAATTAGCTTGTTATCCCACATCTACAAGTTGTTTCCAAGGGTCATTACTAACAGATTAGAAAGAATACTTGATGAGAATCAACTGAAAGAGCAAGCTGGCTTCAGGACAGGATTCTCAACTATGGATCACCTTCACGTAATATCACAGCTAATGGAGAAAGCAAATGAATATAAAACACCATTATTAGTAATGCAAGAAAGCCTATGGCTTATGTTGCACCAGCCAAAAAAAAAAAAAAAAAACGAATAAAACAATGATAAAAAAAAATAATAATAAATAATAATAATTAATAAAAGAAAACAAAATTAAACGTATCATCCTATGCGCTTCCCTCACCCAAAGGTACTATCGAGATGACCTTTGGATTTCCCCAAACTGTCAGTCTCTACCACCCATGTAGGTAACTTATTCCATTAATTTATAACTCGCTGGCTAAAATAAAACTTCTTGCAGTCCAATCTAAACATTTCCCCCGTAACTTGAATTTGTCCCCTAGTTCTAGCATCATTTCTAACCTTGAAAATTTCGTCCTCATTCATTTTACTGATTCTCTCAGAGCCTTAAACACCTCAATCAAATCTCCAAGGTGTCTAGTTTCTAAACTCGGCCACCCACATATTCAAAGTCTTTCTTCATAAGGACGCCCTTTTGCCGATCTCACCAGGCGAGTTACCTGTCTTTGCACCCTTTCAAGAAGCTCGATGTCTTTCTTTAGGTGCGGTCTCCATACTTCAACACAGTATTCCAAGTGTGGTCTAACATAAGCCTTATATAATGGGATTATCTCGTCCCTATCTCTACTTGCAAAAGTTCGATAGATCATCGATAGGACACCATGGGCCTTCCTTGCAACCTGTTTACAATGCCCAGAGAATTTCATGTCTGACTGTATCGTAACGCCCAAGTCCCTTTCCTCCAGTACTGGGTTTAGTTGAACTCCACCAAGTGATTAAGTTATTTTGGGATTACTGTTTCCCAGGTGTAATACCTTACACTTTGTTGGATTAAAGCATAGCTGCCATTTTTCTGACCATTCCTAAAGTCTATCTAAGTCTCTCTGAAGAAGCTTAGCTTGACAGTGATCATTAACTACTCCACAAATTTTAACATCATCTGCAAATTTAGACATCACGCCCTCTATCCCTTCATCGATGTTGTTTGTGAAAATTAAAAACAACAGTGGTCCTAATACTGATCCTTGGGGAACCCCACTTCTTACATCAACCCAATC
Source organism: Mastigoproctus giganteus (assembly GCF_048544385.1). Classification (NCBI taxonomy): domain Eukaryota; kingdom Metazoa; phylum Arthropoda; class Arachnida; order Uropygi; family Thelyphonidae; genus Mastigoproctus; species Mastigoproctus giganteus. Next base: position 3,505,482 of record NC_143584.1, read on the forward strand.
TGAGGAATAGCCATTTATCACAACCCTCTGCCTCCTGCCCTGAAGCCATCCTGCTATCCATCTAAGGATTTTCCCAGTGATTCTAACCTGTTCCATCTTATAAAGCAATCGGTCATGTGGGACTGAGTCAAAAGCTTTGCTGAAATCTAAATAAACAATGTCGAAATTATTCTCTAAATCCAGCTTGTGAGTGACCCTTTCAAAATAGCGAACCAGATTTGTTAAACATGATTTTCCCTTTACAAAACCATGCTGAGTATCCTTGAGAATTTCAATTTGATCCAAATGATCCTGAATTCCACCCTTGATCATTGCCTCCATGATTTTCCCTACCACTGAAATCAGACTGACAGGTCGATAATTTCCCACTTCACTCTTAGAGCCACCCTTATGTATGGGAGATACATTTGCACTTTTCCAATCCAAGGGAATCTCCCCAGAGTCTAGTGATGCTCGCATAATTAGCCTCAATGGTTCAATGCACTCACTTGCTGCCTCCCTTAAGGTTATAGATTATATTACATCAACTCCAGGAGCCTTACTAGCCTGTAGGCTCGAAAGTTTTTTCATTAAATAATCTTGCGAAATTTCAATAAAATTAATTACATATTTTTCAACTTCACTCCCACAATTCTCCATTACCACAAAAGGTTTCTCATTTGTAAATATCGATGCAAAATAACTGTTGAGTTCATCTGCAATGGCAGCTGGTGTATTTAATACTATCCCCTTTCCCTTACGTAAAGGTCTGATCTGGTTTGTCCTGCTCTTCTTAGCATTTATATATGTGAAGAATTCTTTATCCTCCCTCTTTGCTCTGTTTGCTAGTGATTTCTCATAAACTAAATTTGCCTGTCAAACCTTTTCTGTGGCTCTATTACAGATCATCTTGTAGCTGTTATAGGCTTCAGTACTTTTTATTGCTCTGTAACCTTTCCATGCCACCTTTTTCTGCTCAAGTAATATGGCAACTTCACTATTCATCCAACTTGGAACCCTCCTTGTGGAGTATTTTTTTTTAATGGTAAATACGCATTCAAGGCGTCTGTGATTAATGTTTTGAAAGCATACCTCAGTTCAAATGTATTCATTCTGAAAAGGCATTTGACTCCATACAATATAAGGCAATGTTTCGGGCACTGGAAAGACAAGGCAGAGATACCCGATATATTATGATTTTGAAGAAAATATATGAGAGTGCTACCTCCTTTATTAGACTAGACAAAGACAGTAGGAAATTTAAAATTGAGAAAGGAGTTCGACAAGGAGACACAATGTCTCCGAAGCTGTTTACTGCTGCCCTTGAGGAAGCTTTAAAAAGATTAGACTGGTCGCAGAAAGGAGTCAATGTGAACGGAGAGTACCTAAACCATTTACGATTTGCAGATGACATCGTGGTCATAAGCCATGATCCCAAAGAATTGGAGGAAAATCTTAATCAGTTATGCATAGTTAGTAAGGATTTTGGACTAAAGATGAATATGGCTAAAACAAAAGTAATGATGAACAAGTATGCGACAGAAAGAGAAATAATGATTGAAGGAGCAGTAATTGAAAAGGTAGAGTCATATACTTATCTAGGACAAGATATTAGCTGTAATAATGATAAATGGCTGGAAGTCAAGAGAAGAATAAATTTTGGATGGATAGCATTCAGGAAATATAGTCACATACTGAAGCGCAATATCCCATTTTATCTGAAACGTAAAATAATGAACCAATGTATACTCCCCACCATGACTAATGGAAGTGAAACTTGGGCACTCACCAAAAGAATGGAAGAGAAGCTGAGAACTACACAGCGAAGAATGGAACGAATTATATTGGGAATCAGACTATTAGATGAGAAGAGAAACACATGGATTAGGCAGCAAACTCAAGTAAAGGACATTCTTATCAAAACTAAAGAACTAAAATGGTCTTGGGCAGGACACATAGCTCGAAGGCATGATGACAGGTGGACTAAGAAAATACCAGAATGGTACCTAAGAGGAGCTAGAAGAAAACCTGGAAGACAAAGGCATAGATGGATAGATCAAATTCATGAGTTTGTGGGTAGTAAATGGATGGCCAGTGCTCAAAACAGAAGGAACTGGAAAGTTTGCTGGAGAGGCCTTCATCCTGCAGTGGATTGAAAATGGCTGATGATGATGATGAAAAGGTTGGCAGGGTTGTTAATGACAGTAATCAAGGTATACTTCTGCAAAAAAGATCTAGAAAAATTAGACAGATGGGCTGACAAATGGCAATCATTATAAATATACTGTTTGATAAATGCAAGGTGCTGCATATATTAATGATTAATGTATAGAGTCATAGGCATGAATCCATACAGCATAAGTCAATGTTTCAAGCACTGGAAAGACAAGGTATAGATAGATACCACATATATTATGATTTTGAAGAAATTATATGAGAACACTACTGCCTTTATTAGACTAGACAAAGATAGTAGCAAATTTAAAATCGAGAAAGGAGTTCGACAAGGAGACAGTATCTCCTAAGCTATTTACTGCTGCCCTTGAGGAAGCTTTCAGAAGATTAGACTGGTCGCAGAAAGGAGTCGATGTGAATGGAGAGTACCTAAACCATTTACGATTTGCAGATGACATCGTGGTTATAAGCCACGATCCCAAAGAATTAGAGGAAAATCTTAATCAGTTATACACAGTTAGTAAGGATTTTGGACTATAGATGAATATGGCTAAAACAAAAGTAATGATGAACAAGTATGCCACAGAAAGGGAAATAATGATTGAAGGAAAATCTGAAAGGGACATAGAGAATGAAGGAGATGACATTGTGGTCATAAGTCATGATCCCAAAGAATTAGAGGAAAATCTTAATCAGTTATGCAGAGTTAGTAAGGATTTTGGACTAAAGATGAATATGGCAAAATAAAGGTAATGATGAACAAGTATGCCACAGAAAGGGACATAATGATTGAAGGAGCAGTAATTGAAAAGGTGGAGTCATATACTTATCTGGGACAAGTTTTTAGTGTAATAATGATAAATGGCTGGAAGTCAAGAAAAGAATAAATTTTGGATGGATAGCATTCAGGAAATATAGTCACATACTGAAGAGCAATATCCCAGATTGTCTGAAACGTAAAGTAATGAACCAATGTATACTCCCCACCATGACTTATGGAAGTGAAACTCGGGCACTCACCAAAAGAATGGAAGGGAAGCTGTGAACTACATAGCGAAGAATGGAACGAATTATATTGGGAATCAGACTGTTAGATAAGAAGAGAAACACATGGATTAGACAGCAAACTCAAGTAAAGGACATTCTTATCAAAACTAAAGAACTAAAATGGTCTTGGGCAGGGCACATAGCTCGAAGACATGATGACAGTTGGACTAAGAAAATAACAAAATGGTACCCAAGAGGAGCTAGAAGAAAACCTGGACGACAACAGGTGGAGATGGATAGATGAAATTCATGAGTTTGTGGATAGTAAATGGATAGCCATTGCACAAAACAGAACGAACTGGAAAATTGCTGGAGAGGCCTTCATCCTGCAGTGGATTGAAAATGGCTGATGAAGATGTGACTCTCATTTCCATTTGAACTGTTTTTAGTGCAAAAGTCAGTCGTACTTGCAAGCAAATAGTATGAACAAGTTGTAACCATGACAGTTTCTGCTTACCAATAGCACAAGGGTATAACTAGCTTTTAACTTTTGTTCCTCTTATTGAGTATCCTCTTGAAGTGTCAATCAATTCGGCCCTCAAGAGAGATTGTGCAGGACTCATGGGCTAAAATTTTTCTTAGCATGGTGCATGGTGTGTGCTTTTTAACAGGAGAGATTGCTTCTACAGTCATGGGATAAACTTAGAGAGGGTGCAAGAATATTTGCTGATGCTATCGAGGCAATGGAAGGTGCATCGGAAACCTAACGGGGGGGGGATTCACAAACTAATAGGTTAACAGTAGCCGCAGGCACAGTTGTAAATGATTCTTGCACTGCTTCTATTGGAATGAGCAGTAGCCCAGAAATCCAGTTGCTGGGAATTTCAGGAACTGCTGGGGGTCATAAAACAAGTAAATATATGGGCTGTGTTACAGTAACTAAAAGTAAGAACAGGTGCATGTATACTTGCAAGTACACGAATGCTAGGAGTATAGAAAACAAATTTGATGAATTTGAAGTGCTGGTTAAGACATGCATTAGCATTAGTAGAGGCATATGATGCTAGAAAGCTTATGCAGCATCAACCAAAAAAAAAACCCCACTTCCACTTCACCCCTCCATTCGTTCGAAATACCTGTCCAGCTGTGCCTTATATTTATTTAGGCTATCAACTTTCTCATCAAGGGATGGAAGTCTGTTCCACCAACCACTACCTGCTGGCTAAAGAAAAATTTCCAAACATCTGTCCTACATCTGTCTTTCCTCAATTTCAATTTATGCCCTCTCAGGTGATTATTCCATCAGATCACCTCGCCGGTGCTTAGTTAAAGAGACACTGTAATTTGCAAAACTTAAGGCTTTATCAGATCACCTCGCCGGTGCCTAGTTAAAGAGACACTGTAATTTGCAAAACTTAAGGCTTTCTTCGTAAGAGCAAATCTTTGTTCCATTCACTAATCTTGTTGCCCTTCTCTGTATTCGTTCCAGCAGCTCTACATCCTTCTTGAAATGAGGCCTCCAGACCTGTATACAGTATTCAAGGTGTGGCCTGACCATTGCCTTATACAAGGGAATAATCACCTCCTTATCCCTGCTAGCAAAATTCCTGTATATCATTGACAAGACACCATGAGCTACTCTTGCAGCTCGTCTGCACTGCTCAGAGAACTTCATATCTGCCTGCACAATTAACCCCAGGTCCTTTTCATTCTCTACCACTGTCAGTGTAGTACCACAGAGTTACGTTGCTCTGGGGTTACTGTTTCCCATATGTAGTACAGTCAGTCCTCGTATAGCACGATAGTTGTGTTCCTAGAAACCCTTGTGCAATATAAACAACAGGCCCTATGGGAAAAATAGGGTTAGGTGCCAACCACCCAAGATTGAACACACATTTGTAACCAAAACATTACCAAACACAATAAATAATCGTAATAAAATACATAAGTATTTTATTACGATTATTTATTGTGTTTGATAATAGTCGTAATAAAATACTTACATATTTTATTACAACTATTACGTAATAAAATATTGCTAATGCTTTTGCTTCTATCGTAAGCAAACTTGTTTTTTGTTTGATTTTCTATCCAAACAGATGACAGCCGTTCCATCTCTTCCAATTCTTTGTGTCTTAATCTAATGGATTTTAATTACACTTTGAGTTGTTCCTGCTTTGAAAGTTGTTTTTATTTTCTCTGCATTCTTTGTAATTCTCGGTGTTGCCTCATTTAGGCCTGTAGCACGTGCAATATCCCATGGTCTTTCATTTCGCTCAAAGCGTTTCACAATTTCATATTTTTTCTCTATCGACAGAGGCGGACTGGCCATAAGCCTTACCAGGGAAACCCCAGTGACCGGTGTGATTTTGGCCATAAACGCTTGTATGAGGCCACTGCAAATTTTCTCGGGTAAGAATTTTTGACCCAGTCTGCCACTGTTTATCGATATTGCTTTTCTTTTTCTCTCTGAATCTGCAGTGTCTTCACCAGGACGCTTCCTTTTCACACCTTTTAAGTATTTTACTAATTTTTAGGGACTAAAGTACAATTACAAAACGAGGCGGCACGCTTGATACACAAACAAAGCTGCGCGCGTGTAGCAACTGAATAAACAACACCGTAAAGGGAAAAATACACTATTAACACCTTACGTTTTACTAAAGCACATTTCTGGGGGTTACTACCATAAAACAATAAAAACAATTTCCAGTTGCGTTTCTGCTAGTGGAATCTGTTATAAACTGGTAGTAAACTCAATCTAATTGCATTTGCAATTATACCGATAGCTGGAATTGTGTTGGTTTTTACGTTATTATGGTGAAATGTGTTTTCCCTTCACTGATAAAAAAAAACATAAATACATTTTCAGAATCTTCTCTTCATTCCTATCGTGTTGCGTTCGGTTGGAGTGATTCTGCATTTGACTGCCATTTCTTGTAAACCCAAAGGCAAATCGTGATAAGGGAATTTGGTTCGTGTTATATAAGATATCGTTCCCCTATTTATAAATCATGTATGATCAAATTCGTGTAGTGTAAACACGTGTTATACGAGGACTGACTGGACTTTACATTTGTCACCTCTCAGCCCATCTGCTCAACCTTTCCAGATCCTGTTGCAGCAGCATAGCATCAGTAGTGTCCTTAACAACCCTGCCAACCTTTGTATCGTCTGCAAACTTGGATATTAAGCTTGATATACCATCATCAATATCATTTATAAATACAGAAAACAACAATGGACCCAACACTGAACTCTGAGTGACTCCACTAATAACATTAGTCCACGATGAGCAGTGTCCATTGATTACCATAATCTGTCTTCTCCCCCTCAACCATACCTTTATCCATAGCAGCAATTTGCCTCCAATGCCACACTGCTCCAATTTGTGCAGCAGTCTTCCATGTGCAATATCCAATGCGGATATTGTTGGGATATCAGAGACCTGGTACCACAAAGATATAAGGGATGCAGAATTGGAATTTGGGGAGTACAATATGTACAGAAAGAATAGATAGGATAGGAAGAGAGGAGGGGTTATGCTGTTAGTTAAGAAATGCATAAAATCTAAGGAAGTGCATCCAGTTGACTTAGATGGACAGTGCAATGTTGAGTCAGTTTGTGACATAAGCACTGGGAAAACAAAAATGAGGGTAGGAATTTGTTATAGGCTAAATGACTCTGATCAGTACAATGAACAATTATACAGAGAAATAGAGTGGGCCAGTAAATCAGTGTGTCTTCTAATGAGGGATTTTAACTTCCCAGATATAGACTGGAACTTTTGGGCTGGTCACTCGTACACTAGCAAAGCTTTTTTGGATTTATTGGATGATTGTTTTCTATAGCACCATGTTGGAGACGCAAGAGGGAGTAACACTCGTGATCTGTTTATCAGCAGTGATTATTCATGCATTAAGAATTTACAGATAAACTAACCACTAGGTAGCAGTGATCACAGTATACTGATGTGGGATTTACTTAAAGATGTAACTACCATCAGGGGTAAAGGGAAGGCGACTACGGTGGTCACTGAGATTTTTTTTTGGTTCTCTACGGTGGGACCAACTGATGATGTTACCAACAGCAAATTCTAAATGGCAAGCATTCAAGGAAGTAATTCTGAAAGCTACTAGGCTTTTTGTTCCAACTAAGAAATACTGCTCTAGGTTCAGGCACAAATAGATGTCGGATGAACTAATGAAACTCGTGGCAGAGAAGAAAAATTCACGGGATGCTCATAAATTGTCAGGCGACACAGAAGCCTATGGTAGATACAAGCTAGTCTGTAATCAAGTCACAAAGGATTTCATGTGTTTCTTAACTAACAGCATAACCCCTCCTCCCTTCCTATCCTGTCTATCCTTTCTGCACACATTGTACTCCCCAAATTCCAGTTCTGCATTCCTTATATCTATGTGATACCACGTCTCTGATATCCTAGCAATATCTGTCTTTGATTTTTTGAGCAATACCTCAAATTCATCAACTTTGATATCAATGGTTTGACTGTAGATGATCAGTCTTGGATAGCTGCCCAATTAAATGAATATTTTGCATCTACATTCACACATGAGGGGTTATTCAAGGAGGAGAGGGCCAGATACTCTCCTCCTTTTATCAAACTTTAACAGGGAGTTAAATGATTTTGTAATAACTGAGAGTAACGTGTGGAGTAGAAATTGTTGAAGTTAAACATAAGAAAGGCACCTGGGGTGGATGGAATCTATCCAGTTATATTAAAGGAGGCAGCAAAGGAAGTAAGTAAACCTTTAGCCGTAATTATGAGAGCATCCTTGGACTCGGGAAGTCCCCGCGGACTGGAGATGTGCAAATGTATCTCCAATTCACAAAGAGGGATCAAATGGTGACAGACCTATTAGTTTGACTTCTTTTCCAAGGGAAAATAATGGAGTCACTGGTTAAAGAAGCATTACAGGATCATTTAGATAAGACTGCAGCAATAATTCAGACACAGCATGTATTTGTCAAGGGGAAGTCTATTCTGACCAATCTGATTGGATACTATAATGTGGTGACAAAGGAATTGGATGCAAAGAATAATTTTGATATCATATACTTCGATTTCACGAAAGCTTTTGATACTGTTGTACATGGAAAACTACTGTACAAATTGGAGTAGTATGGCATTAAAGGCAAGTTGCTACAATGGATAAAAAGATGATTGAGTGGGAGAAGACAGAGAGTGGTGGTCAAAGGGTACTGCTCTATGTGGACTAATGTTATTAGTGGTGTCCCTCAGGGTCAGTGTTGGCCCATTGTTGTTTTGCACAGGAACTCCATGACTTATGTAAAGGTTGCATTCCATGGAATGCTATGTAAGTCCGAATTTCCCCCATGCTTGTGTAGCACTTGCATCTGTGCTCGCTGAATTGATTGAATCAAAAAAGAAATGTTTGATGAACATGTAAATAGAATTATTTATTGTATTTATTCAATTTTTTATCTCCTGCGCAGGAAAAATTACAAAAGCATGCAATTTAAAAAAAAATTTTTAATTATAAAATTACAAAAAAAAAAAAGAGGAGACAGGCATAACGTCACTAAGTTTTATCTCTCAAGCGTCGTTGCCAGAAGCAACGTCTTCAGCTGATAAGTATGCCGCTGCGGAGGTTTAGGGCTGTGGGGATTTAGAAGGGATTGGCCACTCAACCTTACAAAAGAACTAATGAACTTCAAATGAACTAATGATACTCGTGACAGAGAAGAAAAATGCATGGGATGCATATAAATTATCAGGCGACGCAGAAGCCTGTAGCAGATATAAGCTAGTCTGTAATCAGGTCACAAAGGAGGTTCGGCAGGCAAAGGCGGATTACGAGAAATCTTTGGCAAAAGATGCTAAGAAAAACAGCAAGGATTTCTTTACTTATATAAACTCTAAAAGGAAGGGGCTGAATATGATTGGTCCACTTGACATCGATGGTTCGACTGTTGATGATCCTGCTCAAATAGCAAACAAACTGAATGAGTATTTTGCATCTACATTCACACATGAGGAATCATTACAGTTTGAAAATGGAAGAAGGTTATCAAATTGTAGCAGTGTGCTTAATGATTTTGTAATAACTGAGAGCAGGAGAAATTGTTGAAGTTAAACATAAGAAAGGCACCTGGGGCGGATGGGATCTATCCAGTTATATTAAAGGAGGCGGCAAAGCAACTAAGCAAACCCTTAGCCATAATTATGAGAGCATCCTTGGATTCAGGGGAGGTTCCCACGGACTGGAGATGTGCAAATGTATCCCCAATTCACAAAGGAGGTTCGAAGGGTGACACGAATAATTACAGACCAGTTAGTTTAACTTCTGTTCCGGGTAAAATAATGGAGTCACTGGTTAAAGATGCATTGCAGGATCATCTAGACAAGACTGCAGCAATAATTCAGACACAGCATGGGTTTGTTAAGGGAAAGTCTTGTCTGACAAATTTGATTGGTTATTATGATGTGGTCACAAAGGAACTGGATGCAAAAAATAATTTTGATATCATGTACTTGGATTTCAGGAAAGCTTTTGACACTGTTGCGCATGGAAGACTACTGTACAAATTGGAGCAGAATGGTATTAAGGGTAAGTTGCTACAATGGATAAAAGGATGGTTAAGTGGGAGAAGACAGAGGGTGGTAATCAATGGGTGCTGCTCTTCGTGGACTAATGTTATTAGTGGAGTCCCACAGGGTTCGGTGTTGGGTCCACTGTTGTTTTGTATATTTATCAATGATATTGATGAAGGTATATCAGGCTTAATGTCGAAGTTTGCAGATGACACGAAGGTTGGCAGGGTTGTTAATGACAGTAATGGCTGTGTGCTACTGCAACAGGATCTAGATAATTTGGGCAGATGGGCTAAGAAGTGGCAACTGAAGTTTAACCTTGACAAATGCAAAGTACTGCATATGGGTAGAAGTAACCCCAGAGAAACGTACCAACTGTGTGGTACTACACTTAAGGTGGTAGAAAATGAAAAAGACCTGGGAGTAATTGTGCAGTCAGATATGAAGTTTTCTGAGCAATGTAGACAGGCTGCTAGGGCAGGTCATGGGGTTTTGTCAATGATATATAGGAATTTTGCTAGCAGGGAAAAGGAGGTGATTGTCCCTCTGTATAAGGCAATGGTCAGGCCACGCCTTGAGTACTGCGTACAGGTCTGGAGGCCTCATTTTAGGAAGGATGTAGATTTGCTTGAGCGTGTACAGAGAAGAGCAACACGATTGGTGAGGGGAATGAAGGGATCCTCTTACCAAGAGAGGCTTAAGTTCTGCAAATTGCAGTGGCTGGAGACTAGGCACCTGCGCGGTGATCTGATTGAGGTCTATAAGGCTTTGAATGGGTTGAGCACGCTGAATTCTGATGGGATCCTCCCACTTGTTCAGAATACGAACCTACGGGGACATAAGTTCAAATTAAGAAAGGATAGATGTAGAATAGATGTGCGGAAATTTGCCTTTAGCCAGCGGGTGGTTAATTGCTGGAACAAACTTCCATCTGTCGTTGTGGAAGTTGATAGGTTAAATAAATTTAAGGAGGAACTGGACAGGCAATTGGAGGGTATGGTGTGATTTTTTTTTTTTTTTTTTTTTTTTTTTGGATGATGCTGCATAAGCTCCTACACTTGCTTTCTTGCATCAAGTGCCACTACTACTACTACTACTAGAACATACTAATGGATGACTGGACGATGGCTTTTTTCTTTTCATTGTAGATTTCTTTCTGGCAAGCAAGCCTATCATTCACCCTATGTTAACTTTTAAGAATTGTCTGCTGTCAGGATCCATCTTCTGAAACCTCACCATTGATGATGCAATTTCACGAAATGCCATTGCCATCTCTCTCTCTGGTGATGAAGCGTCTCAGTTCCTCATTTGTTTCATCTTGAGCTTCGTCAGCATTTTCTTCTTTTACTATTACTGCCTGAAAGTCAATAAGTTCTTTGTTAGATAATTCCTTCTCTTCTTCCTCTATTAACCCCTCCACGTCTTTGGCATCAACCTCCAACTAGGTAGTGTTTGGTGGTAGAAATATGACTCTCACATTCGAATTGAAATCATGTAGCTCTGCAACCTTTACAATCTTATCTGTAACCTCTTATATGATTTGTCTTTTTCAAATTCTTCGAAGCCTTTTACGTGCTGTGGGCATATTTTATTCCATGCGCCATTTAAACAACTTTTAGTAATTTCCGCCTTGGCTTTATTAATGTTTAAGATGGCGTGATAAATATTATAAGATTTTCAAAAGTCTCAACGTAAAATTTTTCTCATCATCTACTGCAGACAATGCCTGAGCAAATGTTATGCATAAATAGTGTGCTTTTAAATTCGAAATAACACCCTGATCCATAGGTTGGACGAGTGAAGTCGTGTTTGGTGGTAGAAATATGACTCTCACATTCGAATTGAAATCATGTAGATGTGTAGGATGTCCAGGAGCATTATCTAACAGAAGCAAAATCTTGAAAGGAACATCGTTGTCTTTACAATATTTTTCAACCTCGGGAATGAAGCAGTATTTAAACCAATCCTCAAAGAGAGATACTCTTATCCATGCTCTCTGTTTTGATCAGAAATGCATGGGTAGGGTGGCTTTATGATGCCCTTAAATGCACGAGGATTTCCAGAATGGTACACAAGCAGTGGTTTTAATCTGTAATCTCCCACTACATTAGCCCCAAGCAAGAGTGTGGCTGCTATCTTTTGACGCCTTGAAACCTGGCATTGTATTTTCCTCTTTGGCAATGTATGCTCAATCCGGCATTTTTTTCCAATACAGAGCAGTCTCGTCAATGTTAAAAATGTGCTGGGTTGAATAGCCACCTTCATCAATAATTTTTCCAACACATCACACAATTTCTCTGTAGCTGCAGAATCGGCACTGGCGACTTCACCGCATACGTTAACGTTGTGGAAACCGGCGTGATGCTTGAACCTATTAAATCACCTGTTGCCTGCCAAGAACTTGGGTTGGGGTTTGCCATACTTATCCTTAATATCTTTATAAATACTTGTTGCTTTTGCTTGAATTGTCATTAGACTCAGGGGCACTCGCTTCTGAATCTGACTTTCCATCCATATTATTAATAGCTTTTCCATCTTCAATATAGCACCTGAAGACTGTTTTGTGAGCACTGTTGATCTGAAGTGCATTGTTCCTTTTAATATGTTCTTTAAAATAGTATTCACTGTCGAAGCAGTGAGACCTAATTCCCTTGCAATATATGACAAACTTTGTCCTGCTTCGTACTTATTAATCATCTTCATCTTCATTTCTAAACCAACTTTGTTTCGTTTCCTGGCACTACTACCACTTGCACTTTCCATTGGTCGATTTCCCTTCATCATTGTAATACATAAATAGGAATGAAGAGAAGTTTCTGAAAATTTGTTTTTTATATGATTGAAGATTCAGTGAAGAGGAACACAATTAACAGCGTAAAAACCCACACAATTCCAGTTATCGGTATTATCGCAAATGCAATATGATCGAGTATACTACCCGTTTATAATAGATTGTGCTAACAGAAAAGCCCAATAAACCAGAAAGTGCAAATAGTTTTTATTGTTTTATGGTAGTGACCTCCCAAAATGTGTTTTAGAAAAATATCAATATTGATTCTTATAATGGAACATATGATAACAATGAAAGTGTACTGCAATTTCCATTACAAATATGGCCTTTTAGAGAGATAAATAGCTTAGTAATATAGAGAAATTTTCAACTTCCAAGGACTTGGAACAAATTACAAAAAAAAACAACAACAGTATGTTATTGGATTCACATTACGATATTTTCACGATACCTCCATTTATTCCTACATGATGCAAAATATATTTCCACAATTTTTTTAAGTTTGCACTGGCTGGCAAAAACTTTCGTAAAGTCGAATTTCCGTAAGTCAGGGAGTTCCTGTATATTTATCAATGATATTGATGAAGGTATAGCAAGCTTAATGTCAAGCTTAATGTCAAAGTTTGCAGATGATACAAAGGTTGAAAGGGTTGTTAATAACAGTAATGACAGTATGCTGCAACAGGATCTGGAAAAGTTGGGTAGATGGGCTGAGAAGTAGCAACTGGAGATTAACATTGACAAATGCAAAGTACTGCATATGGGTAGAAGTAACCCCAGAGAAATGTACCAACTATGTGGCGTTACACTCAGGGTAGTGGAGAATGAAAGAGACCTTGGGGTAATTGTGCAGTCAGATATGAAGTTTTCTGAGCAGTGCAGACAGAGTGCCAGAGTAGGTCATGAGGTCTTGTCAATGATATATGGGAATTTTGTGAGCAGGGATAAAGAGATGATTATCCTCTTGTAAGGCAATGGTCGGCCACCTTGAGTACTGCATACAGGTCTGGAAGCCTCATTTTAGGAAGGATATAGAGTTGCTAGAACGAATACAGAGAAGGGTAACAAGACTGGTAAAGGGAACAAACCGGTGTTCTTATGAAGAAAGGCTTAAGTTCTGCAAATTTCAGCTTCTGGAGACTAGGCACCTGCAAGGCATTCTGATTGAGTTATATAAGGCCTTAAATGGATTGGCAGGCATAATGCTGAGGGGATTCTTCCTCTTGCTCAGATTACAAACCGGGGGGGGGGGGGGGGGGTATAGATTCAAACTGAGGAAAGACAGTTGTAGAATAGATGTGCAGAAGTTTGCCTTTAGCCAGCGGGTAGTTGATTGCTGGAACAAACTTCCATCTGTTGTTGTGGAAGTTGACAGCTTAAATAAATTCAAGGCAGAACTAGACAAACATTTGGAATGAATGGATCAAGTGAAATGGGAAGGTTTTTTTTTTTTTGGCTGATGCTGTATAAGCTTGCTTTCTTGCATCATGTGCCTGTACTAATGCCAACTGTGGTTAAAAAATTTTGACGTAGAATGTACCTTCTAATTTCCATTGGAGCTGTTTGCATGTGAAATCATGCTATACTTTTGATAAGTGATATAACCGTCCACCAAGAAAAATTTTTAACAATGGGATAGCCACAACCTAAGAACAAAAAGTAATGATTTTCAAATGTCTTTATGTGATTAACTATTATTTCTATATCTGCGGTATCCCTTTGGGCTTTTGCAAACATTTCCATGAAATATATGAGCTCATAATTCCCACTGGATCTGTTTTGGCTGCTCTTACTAGTGACTGATTTAAGCAAGTGAAAAATTTTTGCTGACATAAATTTTCCATGCAGAAGGCAAAAAGAATCAAACTTGATACTCTGCATTAATATTAGTTTTGGTAAATTATATAAGAAAGCAAGTTTATGTAGCATCAAACAAAAAAGAAAAAAAGAGAGAGTAACAAACATCATCTTCTGTCACTTCACCCCCCCCCCCTTTTTTTTTTTCAATTCTCTTTAAATTTAGATAAACTTCTCTGAGATGGGAATTATTTCAACATCCAGTCATTCTTTGACTAAAGGAAACATTTTGGACATCTCTTATGCAATTATCTCCTCTAGATTGAAATTTGTTATCCTCATATGTATGTTATGTTGCCGGGTGTAAAGAATTCTGAAGATGCCTTCAGAATTCAATCTACTCAACTATTCTAAGGACTATGCAAACATCAACCTCAATTAGGTCACCCCCCCCCCAAACATTGTAACAACGTGACCTAACTATTGCTTTATATAATAGAACCATCACCTCTTTGTCTCTACTGGAAAAGTTCCTATATATTATTATTATTATTAATATCCATATGATGCAAGGAAGCCTGAGGCTTATGCTGCACCAGGAAAAAAAAAAAAAAAAAAAAAAGTTCCCGAGTAACCCTGAGAGAGAGAGAGAGAGAGAGAGAGAGAGAGAGAGTCAAAAGTAGAAGGGAATCACCAGGAAAGAGAAGAATGATGATATCCAGCTCAGGACCCTGGGTGTGCCAAGCCCATACTCACCAGATGTGAGCCCCCGGGTTGATATCATTGACAAAGCTCCACAAGTTGTCCCACCAGCTCTATCTCATTGTTCAGAGTTGTTGTTGTTGTTTGGTTTTTAGGAGCATTAGCAACTAAGGCCATATTGCTCCGGGATATGCGGTGGTCATTCCCTGACCTTTCTGCATCCTCCGTATTTGGTGGTGACAGATTCGAATCCCGGTCTAATCAAGAAGCGTGTGCTATGCACTGCTGCTCCTTCCCACCTGGCTACGGAGTCGCCTCATTGTTCAGAGAATTCATCATACACCATTAACAATTATGTACTTTCAGTTTGGTGCTATTAAAGTGATATGGTGCCAACATAAATTTTCTAAAGATTACTGCTTGCCAGGTACAAGTGCTTGCATTTTACAGCATTAAACCTCATCTGCTATTTTTTAATCCATCAAAATAATTTATCTAGATCTTGTTGAAGTAGCATATCCTGACTATTGTCGTTATGGTCTATTGGTCTATGGAGGTGAAATGGGATTGTGTCACTATACAGCCTGTATAAATACTGCATCTGATGAAGCAAATTAGAAAAAGGATAAGCAGGTTAGGTCATATTTTGATAAGATTATGTGAATAAAAGTATATTTATATGAAGAAAACAATATTAAAAATTTTGCATTTGATATGACTAAAATTTTCAGATATGTTTGCATGCATAATAATAAGCTTCTGTGCTTATTAACTTGTCAACTGACAACAGCAAACCAAGTTATAAGTGGGAGTTAAATGATTTTGTTATAACTAAGCAGAAAATGGAAGAAAAATTGCTGCAGCTGAAAGTAAATAAGGCACCTCAGGCTGATAGGATTGATCCAGTTATATAAAAAAAGCAGAAAAAAGTAAGCAAACACCTCACCATAATTATGAGAGCATCCTTGGATTTAAGAGAGGCTCCGATAGATTGGAAGTGTGCAGTTGCAAACCTCCAATCTACAGAAGTGTAAAAGGTGACAATTTTAGACCTATAAGCTTGACTTCTGTTCCAGGAAAAATAATAAAGTCAGTGGTTAAAGAAGTATTGCCGAATTATCTTAAATATGGAAATCATATCATGGATTTGTAAAGGGGGGGGATCCCATCAGACAAATCTGATTGGCTACTACATTGTAGTAACAAAGTACTGAATGCAAATAATAATTTTTAAATCACATATATAGATTTTAGTAAAGCTTTTTATGCTATTCCATGTGAAAGACTGCTGTAAAATTGGAGCAGTGTGGCATTAGGGGGAAAAATACAGATAAAGCAGTGCTTCTCAACCTTTTATCATTCATGGACCACTTCAAACATTCTTTACTTACTGTGGACCACCAGATAGGGTTTCTTTATATCTATGAATTTTCCTGACAAATTTATAGTTTTTTCTTTTATTATCAGCTCTGCTAAGTAATGAATCTCGTGGTAATAACGTACGAATAGTAAGGGAAATTTTAAAAGAAAGAAAAATTTATGTTGTCATATTTTTTATTGAAAAAATAGAAGTAAAAAAGGGCTTTAAAAATTTTAATATGATGGTTGTGCCTGCTTTCTTTTACAAAGTAAAAGTTGATTGCTAATTTTAATTTTATTTGTGATTATATTTTATACTTATAAAATTTATCTTCCCATGGACCACCTACAATCAATTCGTGGACCACAGGTTGAGAAACACTGGGATAAAGGGATGTTGAGTGGCAGAAGACAGAGGGTGGTTATAAATGTGCATTGCTCTTCTTGGACTAATGTTATTAATGGAGTTCCCCAGAGTTAATTGCTGGATCCCATACTGTTTACAATATTGATGAAGATATATCAATCTTATTGTCTAAGTTTTCAGATGATACCAAGGTTGACAGAGTGGTAAATGACAGGAATCATGTATCCTACTGAACAAGATCTTGAAAAATTAGTCTGATGGGCTAAGAAATAGCAACTGACGTTTAACATTGGTAAATACAAGGTACTGAATATGGGCAGCAGAAATCCCAGAATAACATACCAATTTGGTGGTACCACACTCAAGTTGGTGGAGAATGAAACAGATGGGTAATTATAGAGTCTAACATGAGTTCTTTGAGCAGTGCAAACAGGCTGCTAGAACAGCTCATGGGGTTCTGTCAATCATATGCAGGAACTTTGCCAGCATGGACAAGGAGGTGATTATCCCTTTGTATAAAAATGGTTAGGCCATTGTTATACAAAGTTATACATTGTTATACACCTTCAGTATTGCATACAGGTCTGGAAGCTTGATTTTAAGAAAAATGTTGATCTAACAGGTAATCAGAGAAGCATAATCAGATTAGTCATGAACACAAAAATGATAGTCTTACTAGCAGCACATTCTGCCTTGGAGGGTACTACTGTGTTGCCTGATGCTCAAATGCAAGCTGTGGTGCTGAAGCGGGCAGCTGAGAGCTTGATGGCCTGAGAGCCTGAGAATTTAAGTCCTTCGAGGTCATCCACCCTTTTTTTCAAGCTCTCATAAAGGTCCATAACAGCACAACAACACTGCGTTGGTACCTAACATCCTCACTTTTTACATCAAACACATGCAAATACATTCCCCTTGGCAATATCATAGTTTCATTCGTAGTTTTATTCATAGTTTATGTCGTAATTTCGTTTTCATAGCCTTAGTTGCATTTGCCACACACACACACTGAACATAACCTAATGACTTCGTTAGTGCATTCAAAGCAACAGGGCTGGCTGTGGCCCTAAGTTAACATGCCTGGGTACAAATTTGCATATCCCAAGATCAAGTGCATAACTGCTACAAAAAGTGCACAGTCCATTGTTAGCTGCTACTAACATTATAAACTATTTAATATTTTTATGAATTATGAAATATTTAATGTTATGTTAGCTGCAATAAACAGTTCCAATGAAGTTGTAGACTCTCCTGGTTTTGGGCATCTAGGGCATAAATGGACATGGATTTATTTATTTCTATTTGGGACTGTCTAGAGTAGTGGCATCCAACCTTTTCCCATACAGGGACCATATTCAAAGTCAGATTTGTTTTGTGGGGCTGCACTGAGTGATTTGTATCTGTGTCAAATCACTCAGTGCAACAAATCTGTGTCAGTGATTTATGTTTTAGATTTTATTGAAATTATAAAAAAAAATGACTTATTTTTGTTTTTTTTTAAAAAAATACCTTACATTTGCTTTTAAATGCTTACTTCAGAAAATTTACAATCTGAAAAGGATCACTGCTTTTCAATATTAAGGTGAATGAATGAATAAATAAATATAATGATACACCTAAAATTGAAAATATTCAAAAATGTTATTAAGTACAATACACAATTACATTTACTGAACAGAACATTTAATTAGAAAATTTTTTTGATAATTAACAAAATTTAAAATGCTGTTTTAGTTCACTTTCTGCATGAGCAGTATAAAAATAATTTGTGGGCCATATCCAGCCCTCAGGCTATAGGTTGGACACCACTGGTGTAGAGAATTGGAGCAAAAATTATGAACACCATAATATTAATTTCAAATCATCAAAAGTCATCAAGTATTGGTAAATAATCAACATCACAGCAATAAAACACGATTAATTAGTCTGGCAGTGTTCAATAAGTCATTAAAATCAGAAATTAATTATACATCAATCAACTGAAAAGTGGTGCACTTAGCCTTTGCAACTCACATGCACCCTACTCTACATCTTGAAAATAGACTGCCTTCTGAGCATTGATACATTTACGAACTATGCAAATTAATTACTTCCTACAGGTGATAGTGACTTTACTTGCTGTTGCAAGGTAATAAATACATCAATATCATTAATAAATATTAAAACCAGTAACCAGCCCAGCACAAAGCCTGCACAATCACTTATAACATTAGTCCATGAATTACTCTTGCCCTCCTCCTCCCACTTAACCATACCTTTATCAAATTGCTTCAGCTTATACAATAATCATTCATGTGATCTGTATAAAAAAATGTCAATGAAATCTATGTAAATGATATCAAAAGTATCTTTGAATCCACTTCTTTAGTTACAACTTCATAGCAGCTAATTGAGATTAGTCAGATGTGATAACCTTTTAAAAAATATGCTTTGATACATTTATAATTTCATTTGAATCCAAATGATTCTATATTGCATCTTGAATTATGAGTTCCTTCCCCACCAGAAACTCCTGTTTTTCATCCAACAAACAGTAAACTGACCTATAAATATTACAGTGCAATTACAGATACAATATACTGACTTCTTAGCCTTAGTTGCTTTTGCACTTAACACCACACACAAACCTAATGACTCCACTATGCATTCAAAGTAACTAAATTTTATTTGTGTTAAACTGTTCATTTTACATTTGGCATATGAAAATGAATAATTAACAGCTGCACCTGAACACAAATGATCTATCCTTGTAGTGTGTGGATACTTGAATTGGTGCATGAATGGCAAATTCAAATTGCAAGAAACCAGATGGGCCAAGACAGATTGATAAGTTTTGTGCTATTTCACACACATCATGAAATTAAAGTAGATATAGAGTAGTTTGCTAGGACCAAAAAGAAAGTTAAATATTATATTATAAATAAATACATAAAAACTAAAGTTCAGTTATTTATATTCATGTATGTATACATATTATATAACTGTCTATTGTATTATATGTGTTTACTTATGTATATTAAACACAATATTTTCAGTTGTGTTAAATCTTTAATAAAATACAAATAAAATTTTTGTTATATGTATTCTTCATTCCATTATAAAGAAAGATTATTTAATTACTACTATTACATTTTTAACTGATTACCTTCAATCACTCACCTAAAAACATTTGCTGGATTTGCCACTGTCTCAGTTTATTGTTTCAAGTCTGAACAAGTAAGAGTAGGATTTAAATAGAAACAGCTAGAGACAAAATTCTTTAGCACTCGCCCTTCTAAGATTGGCTTCAGCTGACAACTTTCTTTGGTTTTAACCAATTGTTGGTCACACCAGCACCTATTTAGTAATTGCACTGACTTAAGACATGATCACTCAAGTGTCAAAAAAATGCTAACGTTCTTGTTTATATTCTGGCACGACCACCAGATCAGTGGAGTTTACAATAAATCAATCAATATGAATGTTAATCATATTTAGTAGCCACGGGCTTCAACCCCGGTCCACTCAAAGAGCATGTGCTACTGCACTCACGCTCCTGACCACTTGGACACGTCAGAAATGCTAGGTTGGCAGGGAAAACTATCAACAAAAGCTCCTGCAATTACTAAGTGACAATTTAATAATATTGTCTGATAACTCTGACATTAGTTACTGCATTTTCATCATTATTACATAGTTGAATTTTTTTTTTTAGACAAACAGAAGTTTACACATTGCCATTATTATTGTAACATCTGATGTGAAATCCTTCACGAGTTGCCCTCCTTATACTTCAGATAAGTAACTCTTCCCCATTAGAGATGACTATTACTTATTTTAGTTATAAGTTATAAACTTCAGTTTGTGTAAAAAAAAATGTAACTATGTAATAATGATTCAAATGCATTAACTAGTGACCATTATGTTTACTGTACAGAAATCTCTTTAAAAATCTAAAGAAAGATCTCTTAAGAAATCTTTAGATTTCTTAACAGAAATCTCTTTAGAGGAAGAAGAATTAATAAGATTTTAAAAACATGATATAGAAGTAAAAGAATCAAGAATGAGAACTTTGGATAGTTGACAGGGTAACTATTACGGAGTGTCAATTTCTTGAATGTTCACTTCTTGAGTGTCAACTTTGGAGTGTTGTAATTAGATTTATATAATCAGATTTTGAAAATGTGGTACAGGAATAATGAAATCATAAGTATTTTGGGCTGCTGACCTTCAATAAATTTATTACTTGTGGAAATAATAAATGTATAATGAGATCTATAGAAAAACAATTAAAAAGTGTTGATATATAATTAAAATAAATAAAAATTAAACTACACAGAAGTAATAAAATACATGTATTGTGAACACAATCACTACTATAGTTTCTGACTCTGAAAAGACAATTATATTGTCTTTTCAGCATTACTACAGGAAAAACTTTGGACAGCATTACTGATGGCCCCAAACAGCTATATAAACAAAAATTTTTTGTACCAATAACACTACTGTGCATTTTGATAAAAAATAAATAAGCATTAGCAGTGGCATATAATGCAAGAAAACAAGCTTATACAGCATAAGAAAAATAAAATAAAATTCCCACTTTATCTATCCATTCTCTATTTATTTTAAGCTATGAACTACCACAACAATAACAGATTAGCATTAGTTGAGGCATATGATCAAGAAAGCAAGCTTATACAGCATCAGCCAAAAAAATCCTTCCCATTTCACCCATCCATTCACGTCAAAAAATTTAATATTTGTCTAGTTCATCCTTATATTTATTTAAGCTATCAATTTCCACAACAACAGATGGAAGTCTGTTCCAGCAATCAACTAACCACTGGCTAAAGGCAAATTTTTGCACATCTATTCTACAACTGGCTTTCCTCAATTTGAATCTATGCCTCCTCAGATTCTTAATCTGAGCAAGCGGATATCCCATCAGCATTGAGCCTGCTCAAACTATTCAAGGTGTTATACACCTCACTCAGATCACCTCGCAGATGCCTAGTCTCCAGATGCTGAAACTTGCAGAACTTAACATTAGAATTAGCCTTAGTAGGGCATGTGATGCATCAGCCAAAAAAAAAAAAAAAAAACCACCTTTCCCATTTTACTCATCCATTCATAAGTTGCTGATCTCCACTATGACAGAAGGAGGTTTGTTCCAGCTATCAACCACCCACTGGCTAAATAAAAATTTCCACACAGCTATTCTTTCTTTTTTTTTTTTTTTTTTTTTGTAAACCCCAAACACGAGAGCTATTAGAACCTATAGTACTTAGTACCGTGCTTGGGTTGGAGGTTGAGAAGACGAAAGAAGATATTTGTTGACACTGAACTCGAACTTCTGTAGATTGTAATTTTCAGGAAATACGTATGAAGGAAAGTTGTTCCAGAAAACGGCAGTTGAATGAATAAATGAGGAAGATGAAAGTTGGTTCTGTGGGTTTGAAGTTGGACAGTAAATGGATGTTGGCTGGTGGCGGCATGTGTTTGGACTGTTTTGAAAGACAGAGCAGGAATTATAGAAGCCAATTCAAAAGAACAGTGCCCATGGAAGTATCTGTAGAAGAGGCAAGCAGCAGAAACAGTACGTCTATGAGAAAGTGAGTGGAGAAACTCTGTTAGAGATGAATCATTAATTAACCTAACTGCCCTCTTCTGAATGGAATCAAGAAGCCTGAGAGAGGTTTTGGGGACACCACCCCAGATGTGGGAACAATATTCCATGGCAGGGCGGATTTGCGATTTATACAAAGTGAGCAGCTGTTTGGAAGAAAAGTAACGCCGAGAGCGAAAGAGAAAACCAAGTTTTTTAGATGCAGAGGAAGCAATATTTGGAATGTGCTTGTGCCAAGAGAGATCAGAAGTCAGGGTAATCCCCAAAACAGATATTAGCATTAGCATTAGTAGAGGCATTTGATGCAAGAAAGCAAGCTTATGCAGCATCAGCCGAAAAGAAAAAAAAAAACCCACTTCCACTTCACCCCTCTGTTTGTTCAAAATACCTGTCCAGCTGAGCCTTAAACTTATTTCGGCTATCAACCTCCACCACAAGGGATGGAAGTCTGTTCCACCAACCAACCACCCGCTGGCTAAAGGCAAATTTCCACACGTCTATCCTACATCTGTCGTTCCTCAATTTGAATTTATGCCCTCTCAGGTGATTTTTCTGAGCGAGAGGAAGAATCCCATCAGCATTGAGCATGCTTAAACCATTCAAGGCTTTATACACCTCTATCAGATCACCTCGCTGGTGCCTAGTCTCCAGACACTGTAATTTGCAAAACTTAAGCCTTTCTTCGTAAGAGCACCCCTTTGTTCCATTCACTAATCTTGTTGCCCTTCTCTGTACTCGTTCCAGCAGCTCAACATCCTTCTTGAAATGAGGCCTCCAGACCTGTATACAGTACTCTAGGTGGGGCCTGACCATTGCCTTATACAATGGAATAATCACCTCCTTATCCCTGCTGGAAAAATTCCTGTATATCATTGACAATACTCCATGAGCTACTCTTGCAGCCCGTCTGCACTGCTCAGAGAACTTCATATCTGCCTGCACAACCATCCCCAAGTCCCTTTCATTCTCTACCACTGTCAGTGTAGTACCACAGAGTTGATACGTTGCTCTGGGGTTGCTGTTTCCCATGTGTAGTACTTTACATTTGTCAATGTTAAACTTCATTTGCCACCTCTCAGCCCATCTGCTCAACCTTTCCAGATCCTGTTGCGGCAGCATAGTGTCAGTAGTGTCCTCGACAACCCTGCCAACCTTTGTATCGTCTGCAGACTTGGACATTAAGCTTGATATACCATCATCAATATCATTTATAAATACAGAAAACAATAATGGACCCAACACTGAGCCCTGAGGGACTCCACTAATAACATTAGTCCACGATGATCAGTGTCCATTGATTACCACGATGAGCACTGTCCATTGTCCTCAACCACCCCTTTATCCATAGCAGCAATTTGCCTCCAATGTCACACTGCTCCAATTTGTGTAGCAGTCTTCCATGTGCTACAGTATCAAAAGCCTTTCTAAGATCGAAGTATATAATATCAAAGTTATTCCCTGCATCCAGTTCTTTTGTGACTGCATCATAGTATCCAATCAAGTTGGTCAGGCAAGACTTCCCCTTAACAAAACCATGCTGTGTCTGAGCTATAACTGAAGTCTTGTCTAAATGATCCTGCAGTGCTTCTTTAACCAGTGCCTCCATTAATTTTCCTGGAACAGACGTTAAGCTCACAGGACTATAATTACTTGTGTCAGCCTTTGATCCTCCTTTGTGAATTGGGGTCACATTTGCACATTTCCAGTACCTCCCCTGAGTCAAGAGAAGCTCTCATAATTATGGCTAAGGGTTTGCTTACTTCCTTTGCTGCCTCCTTTAATATAACTGGGTAGATCCCATCCACCCCGGGTGCCTTTCTTGTGTTTATCTTCAACAGTTTCTCCTCCACTTTACTCCCAGTTATTTCAAGATTCTGTAGCTTACTGCTAGGATCATCAACAGTTGACCCATCAATATCAAGTGGACCAATCTGATTCATCCCCTTCCTTCTAGAGTTTACATAAGTAAAGAACTCTTTGCTGTTTTTCTTTGCATCCCTTGCCAAGGATTTCTCGTAATCTGCCTTCGCCTGCCTAACCTCCTTTGTAACTTGGTTGCATATCAACTTGTATCTATCATAGGCTTCTGTGTCATGTTTTAATTTGTAAGTATCCCATGCATTTTTCTTCTCTTCCATATGCCTCATTAGTTCATCTGACATCCATTTTGGCCTAAACCTTGAACAATATTTCTTAGGTGGTATGTAAAGCCTAGTAGCTTCCAAGATAAGTTCTTTGAATGCTTCCCATTTTGAATTTGCTGTTGGTAACATCGTCAGTTGGTCCCACTGTATAGAATTTAAATACTGTCTCAGTCCATCGTAGTCGCCTTTACGGAAGCAATAACCCTTCCCTTTACCCCTAATGATAGTTACCTCTTTGAGTAACTCCCACTTCAGCACACTGTGATCACTGCCACCTAGTGGTTCATTTTGATATATCATTTTGCCTAGAAATCGGAGGTCACTAAAGATAAGCAGAGGAGCAGAAGAATCCTTTTTGCAAGATATAAGACAAGACTGAGTTTTAGAAGGGTTGAAATCAACTAAGTTGTCTTTGCCCCACTGGAGAATTACCTGAAGATCGGCATTTAAGGAATTGGTAACAGATTTTCGAGAAGTTGAAGCTGATTGAGCAGGACAAGGTTTCTCAAAATGGAAAGTTGAATGCAATGTGCTATCATCGGCAAAACTATGGATTGGATTTCCAGTCAATGGAAGAAAGTCATTGATATACAAGAGGAAAAGAGTGGGGGAAAGAACTGAACCTTGGGGGACGCCGGCATTAGTGGAGAAGTTAGAAGACAGAGAGCCATCTACCATCACCCTCAGTGAGCGATCAGAGAGAAAACTGGATAACCAATTACTAAAAACAGTTGGCAAACCATAAGATGGAAGCTTGTTTAGAAGACCTTTATGCCAAACACGATCAAACGCCTTTGAGATGTCAAGAGCAACTACTTGTGTTTCACCGAACCTTTCCATTGAATTAGTCCATAAATGGGTAACATAAGCCAGAATATCACCAGTGGATCGACACTGATGGAATCCATATTGGCAATCGTTGATCATACAGAAGGTTTCTAGGTAGTTTAAGAGTTGGCGGTTAATTGATTTCTCCATTACTTTAGAAAGAGTAGAAGTAATTCCAATGGGACAATAATTGGATGGGAGGGATTTTTCACCCTTTTTAGGAACTGGCTGGATATGAGCAAATTTCCAAGCAGAAGGAAAAACACCTTTGGAATAAGAAAGTGAAAAAAGGCGGCAAAGAAAGGAGTAAGTCCATGAGCACAGGTTTTGAGAACAAGTGGAGGAATACCATTGGGACCTGGAGCTTTCTTATCATCAAGATTCGTCAACATCCTTCTGACATCCTTTTGATGGAAGACCACAGGAGGCATTTATTGGAGCGTGTTGGGAATAGTGGGAGGTGTTTTGCCAAGATCATTAATACGAGGTGGAAGAAAAATGGGATGTAGTAGTGGCATGTGATGCAAGAAAGCAAATGTATGAGCTTATGCAGCATCAGCCAAAAAAAAAAAAAAAATCACACCATTCTCTCCAAATGCCTGTCCAGTTCCTCCTTAAAATTATTCAACCTATCAACTTCCACAACGACAGATGGAAGTTTGTTCCAGCAATTAACCACCGGCTGGCTAAAGGCAAATTTCAGCACATCTATTCTACATCTGTCTTTTCTTAATTTGAATTTATGCCCCCTTAGGTTCGTAATCTGAACAAGTGGAAGGATCCCATCAGAATTCAGCGTGCTCAACCCATTCAAGGCCTTATATACATCAATACCAAGGATAAAGCAGGTCAGCTTTATCCTTGGCTGAAGTGACAACAGAACCATCTGGTTTGGACAGAGGTGGGAGCAGAGATGGGCAAGAGACCAGAATGCTTGGCTACCATTAGGGCAAGAAGCAAGTTTTCTACTCTTAGCCTGTTCAAACTCTGGTTTGGACTGATTAATAACTGCTTTACAATTGTTGTGAGCTTTGGTGTAGGCAGAAAATGAAACTGAAGAATTAGAAACAAGCCAATTATGATATGCAACATTCTTCTCTTGAACAGCCTGAGCACATTTATTGGAAAACCAAGGTTTAGATAAAGGACGAGATTTTAAAGTGGAGTGTGGGATAAAGGATTCCATTCCTCCAAGAATAATTTTCCAGACACAATCTGAGCAAACATTGACATCAGAAGTCTGGAAACAGTAATCCGACCAAGAAAAAGAAGAAAAGGAATCTTGCAGGTCATCCCATTTTCCATTCTTGTAATGCCAAACAACACAAGGTTGGAATAGGCATGAGATAAAGGTTCCATTGGAGAAGAAACAATCACCAAGTTGTGATCTGACGTGCCTAAAGAACCTCTCACTTCTGCCATGTACTTAGAAGGGTTGTTTGTGAGAAAAAGATCAAGCATGTTGGCTGTATGACTTAGGAGTCTCCAGTATTCTTGTAGGTAAATGAACAATCTGTGCAAGGTCATTAGAAATTGCAAAAGCCTCAGCATCTCGACCGGCTGGGTCAGGGTGACTAGAAAACGGAATCCAGCTGGAGTTGTGAACGTTAAAATCACCAAGGAAAATTACCTCACTGTTAGGAAAGTTGGACTGGAGAAAGTCAAGTTGCAAAGAGAGTAAGTCAAAGAACTCCAAGTGATTAGTGGAGTTGGGAGAACGGTAGAGACAACAGATGAATTTGACACAATGAGATAGAGAGATTTTAAGCCAGAGATCAAAGAGAGGAGATTCCAAATAGGCAAGTCTCTGACAGGGAATATCAGAATGGACATATGCACAAGTACTACCTTTGAGGTGAAAGGAATCATACAGCCAATAATTTGGGCATTTCTTCTTCTTTGGTCCTTAGCTGGCAGCTGGGGGAGGCGGTTGGCCACGCAACCAGTATGCTGCTGTAGGTGCCGCAGGGTTTCGGACTTGCTCTGTGATGTTCTTCCATACCTTACGATCCATGGCGTCAGTCCTGGCCTGGTTAAGGTCGAGACGTCGGCTCTTCAAGTCATTTTCCATTTGCTTGGCCCACGTTTTCCTAGGCGCGGTCCGTTGGATGCTCCATTGGGTGGGTCGTTGTCTCCAAAGGAGTGTGGATGGTATTCTGTTCGTGCCCATTCTACATACGTGGCCAAACCATCTAAGCCTTCGCTTCTGGATTTGGTCGGCAATGGCTGGTTGCTGTTGGCATCTGGCGCAGATGGTATCATTAGTGATGCGGTCGCGAAGAGAGATGCCCAAGATCTGCCGCAGGCATCGCATTTGGAATACCTCAAGTTTGTTCAAATCTAACTTGAGACAAATCCATGTTTCCGATCCGTAAAGGAGAATGGGCAGGATCAAAGTCCGGAAGAGTCGGATTTTAGTCTTTGTGGAAATGTTGGTCCTTTTCCACAGACACCATTTGAGCGAGGCGAACGCAGTGGCCGCCTGTCCAATTCTGCTGTGGATTTCCATGGTGGATGCAACTTTCTTCTCCTGGACCAGCGACCCAAGGTATTTAAAGTCCTGCACTTGCTCGATCTGGACGCCTTCGAGATAGATGGTGGCTTGCGACCCATCTGTTGTCAGGGCCTTTGTCTTACCAGCATTGATCTTCAAACCGTATGGCCGGGCAATGCGGGCAATGTCGTAGAGGATGTCCGTGGCTTCAGCGTCGTTACCAGCAAGGATAGCACTATCATCAGCAAACATCAGGTCAGTCACATAGTGATCCTTGTCATATTGTATGCCCTGTCTGTTTCTGAATGCTTGCCTCATAATGGCGTCGACCACGATGTTGAAAAGCAACGGGGAGGCTACATCCCCTTGGCGGACTCCAGTTTGGATGGTAAATTCCTCAGATAAATCGTTCTGGATGCGCACCTGGCTGGTTAAACCATTGTATGCAGTTTGGAGGAGTGTGATGACTTTTCGAGGTACATTTTCAACCTCTAGTAGTTTCCAAAAGGCAGGCCGGTGGACACAGTCGAAAGCAGACTTAAAGTCAATGAAAACAATGACGGTTCGCTGTCCACACCGGATCCTCTCCTCCATCAACTGACGAATGGCAAAGATTTGATCACAGCATCCTCGCCCGGGTCTAAATCCTGCCTGTTCTTCTCGACAGGTTTGCTCGCGATGTTTTTGCAGTCTTGACTGGATGATCTTCATAAAGACCTTTCCGATGATGGAAAGGAGGCTGATGCCACGGTAGTTCTTGCAGTCCCGGTTATCACCTTTCTTGTGGATCGATACGATAATGGCTTTCCTCCATGTTAGCGGAATTTGTTCAGTGCACCAGATGGTTTTGAGGAGTGAGTGTAGTCGGCGAAGCAGTACATCTCCCCCGGCTTTGATCACTTCTGTGGTGACTTGGTCCACTCCTGGTGCCCTGCCATTCTTCAGGGATTGTATGGCTGCTTTCACTTCTTCTACTGTAGGCTCAACATCGACCATGGAGACCTCAGGGGGGTCGATCGAGAGTGCTGTTGCTGGCGGTCCCTGAGGTGGGTCGTGATTATACAAAGCTTTGAAGAATTCACTCCACCATTGCAGGCGTTCGGATGGTGATCGCACGAAGGTCCCATCAGCATTCTTGATGTTGTCACTAGTCAATTTGGTCTTTCCACTCAGACATCTGAGGGTGCGGTATAGAGTGCGGTACTCGTTCTTGGATGCCGCCACTTCAAGATCGTCTGCCACTTGGTTCCAGTATGCTTCTCTTTCTGCTGTCATTCTTTGTCGGACTTCTCGGTTTAGCTGCCGGTACCGTTCAAAGTCGACCAACTTTGCCTGTTTCCGTTTGTCCACGAGGTCGAGGCACTCGTCTGATATCCATGGTTGCGTTCGACGTCGGGCAGGTGGACATAGGGGCTTGGCACATTCCAGGATGGCATCAGAGATCTGCTTTTCTTCTTCATTTATATCCTCGGGCACGGCCAGCATCTCGAAGCGGTTGGATAGGGCGATCTGATATGCCTGTTTATTGGCAGCATTCATTAGCTGCCTCCAGTCCAGCTTGGGTGACCAAGATGATCTTTTTGCATGCCGTAATTTGAGATGCACCTTAGCCGGGATGAGGTAGTGATCAGATCCACAATCAGGTCCCCTCATGGCACGAACGTCCATGAGTGATGAGCGAAATTTGGCATTGATCAAAATGTAGTCCAGGATTGCTGAGTCCTTGCCAGATGGATTTCGCCATGTAAGTTGATGTTTTTGAGGGTGCTGGAAATGGCTGTTTCCAATGATCAGGTTGTTAGATGCGGCAAAGGACAACAAACGTAGTCCGTTGTCATTGATCTTCCCATGGCCAAACTTGCCCATTGTTGTTTCCCAACAAGATCTGTCCACGCCAATGTGGGCATTAAAGTCCCCTGCGAGGATGATCACTTCTGTCTGTGGAATTGAATCCAGCGTATGTTGGAGCTGGTTGTAGAAGTCATTCTTGGTCAGGTCCAGGCTAGTCTCAGTTGGCGCATAGGCGGAGATAATATGGGTCTTGATGGTGCCCTTGACAGTAAGGACTGCCAGGCGGTCTGATATTGGTTGGAAAGCGATCACACTACTGATGGCCTGAGCATCGACCATAAAGCCCACTCCTGCTTCTCGTTTCTCACCACCAGAGTAGAATAGCATAACCGCTTCGTTAGGTGCTGGTGGTTGGATGATCATCATTCCAGACCCGGTGAGCCTTAATTCGGATAATGCCGCGATTGATACCTTGCACCTAAGTAGTTCTTGGGCAATGATTTCCTTTTGTCCAACGTGGTGCCCCGTTCGAACATTCCATTCGCCAATGTTAATTGTCCTTTTCGGCGTAGTAAGCTTATTGCTGTGGCCAGTGATCCACTTCACACCAGCACCCTGGGTCCCCAGTGCTGGCGCATCGGCTACCCCGGATGCGGTAACATGGGCATTTGAGATGAGCAGTAGTTGAATCAACCAATAACTGAGATTCTGTCAGAAAAAGTACATGGGGTTTGGCAGACTGCAAGTGGAAATGGACATCATTGAGAGTAGAATTGAGACCAAGTATATTTGTGAAATGAATTAGGAAGTGCTTGGGAGGTTTAGATTTTGCAGATAAGCTTGCTCTATTAGTTTGACAATTCATGGTGTATTCAATAGTAAGAAAAAGTGGGTGGGATATGCCGTACACATGGAAGAATATACCCAGATCCTTGACAATAACATGGCCTCTACAATGTTCCCCGCATACACACTACTCGGACTCCCTCCAGTCACTATCTGGCAGAGCAGAAGTAGGAAGATTATACATTAGCTGATCCGGAAGCCTCCTAGAGGCTTCCGGATCAGCTAATGTATCAATAGGTTCGTTCCGGTGTACTAACTAGTGGCTGGCCTGCGAACACCATTTTAGAGCTGTACCCTCGAAGTGTAAGGAATATTGGATCTCGCCACGACGTTGATCATAACCTCAAAAGTCATCAATCATACTGCATGATGGAAGAGATAAGGAAGGGTTGACCGGAATTTAGCTCTAGAGACTAAACATTGGAGGCTTGAAGTGGTGGAACCACTTCAAGCCTCCAATAAGCAAAGTGGTGGTATTGCACCAATTCCTGAGAGTCATCTACCACCTAGTACTGCCTGGTAACATAGAGGGGCGGCATTCTTCCATGTGGTGTGGGTGCCACTCCTCGACCCCTGCTTACGTTGGTTCACACCTGGGTGGTTACCCACCATGTACTTGTGCATGGAGGTTATACCCAGGATTACTAACAGGCCCACCATCATGAAGGTGCAAGCAGAGGATTTGGCTGTCACAGACCGTCCGAACTTTGCCGTCCACTTGACTTGAGTGTCACCCGAATATCAGTTACATCAGTGTTTTAGACTCCCAGGTAGCAAGTACAGCTTGTCTGGCATATCTGAGGGAATGTCTGTGACAACCTCATGGACCAATTCTAGACACAAGACAATTCCACAATTGTCTTTCCTCAATTTGAATTTATGTCCCCTCAGGTGAGTAATCTGAGCAAGAGGAAGAATCCCATTAGCATTGAGCTTGTTCAATCCATTCAAGGCTTTATACACATCAATTAGATCACCTCACAGGTGCCTATTCTCCAGAAGCTGCAATTTGCAGAACTTAAGCCTTTCTTCGTACCACCAACATTTTGTTGCACTCACTAATCTCGTTGCCCTTCTCTGCACTCCTTCCAGCAGCTCTACATCCTTCCTAAAATGATGCCTCAAGAACTGTATACAGTACTCAAGGTGTAGCCTGACCATTGCCTTATACAAGGGGACAATCACTCCCTTATCCCTGCTAGCAAAATTCCTGTATATCATTGACAAGATGTCTCCAGAGCTACTCTTGCAGCCTTTTTGCATTGTTCAGAAAACTTCATATCTAACTGCACAATTACCCCCAGATTCTTTTCATTCTCCACTACTGAGTAGTACTACACTCAGTTGATATGGTACTCTGAGATTACTACTACCCATATGCAGTGCTTTACGTTTGTCAATGTTAAACTTCAGTTGCCACCTCTCAACCCATCTGCTCAACTTTTCCAGATCCTTTTGCAGTAGCTTCCTGTAATTACTTTCATTAGCAACCCTGCCAACCTTCGTATCCTCCGCAAACTTAGACATTAACACTGATATTCTTTCATCAATATCATTGATAAATACAAAAAACAACAATGGGCCTAACAACGAACCCTGGGGAATTCCACTAATAACATTAGTCCACGAAGAGCAGTGACCACTGATAACCACTCTTTGTCTTCTACCGCTGAACCATCCTTTTATCCATTGCAGCAACTTGCTCTTAATGCTATGCTGCTCCAATTTGTACAGTAGTCTTCTTCCATGTGCCATGGTATTAAGCCTCTCTTGGTAAGAGCACCCCTTTGTTCCTCTCACCAATCTTGTTGCCCTTCTCTGTACTTGTTCTAGCAACTCTACATCCTTCCAAAAAAGAGGCCTCCGGACCTGTACGCAGTACTCAAGGTGTGGCCTGACCATTGCCTTATACAAAGGGATAATTACCTTGTTGTCTCGGCTAGCAAAATTCCTATATATCGACTAAACTTCATGACCTGCTCTGGCAACCTGTCTGTACTGTTCAGAGAACTTCATATCTGACTGCACAATTACCATCAGATCTTTTTCATTCTTCACCTCCCTGAGTGTAGTACCACATAGTTGGTATGTTTCTCTTGGGTTACTGCTACCCATATGCAATACTTTTCACTTGTCAGTGTTAAACTTTAGTTGCCACACTTCTCAGCCCATCTGCCTAACTTTTCTAGATCGTTGCAGTAGCATACTGTCTTTACTGTTAATAGCAACCCTGCCAACCTTTGTATCATCTGAAAGCTTCAACATTAAGCCTGATATACCTTCATCGATATCATTGATAAATACACAAAACAACAATGGGCCCAGCACCGAACCCTGGGGAACACCACTAATAACATTAGTCCATGTAGAGCAGTGTCCATTTATTACCACTCTCTGCTGTCTAACACTCAACCATCCCTTTATCCATTTCCTATGTGAACACATCATTGTATCCAATCAAATTGGTCACACCAGACTTCCCCTTAACAAACCCATGCTGTGTCTTAACTATTACTGCAGTCTTGTCTACGTGATCCTACAATGCTTCTTTAATCAGTGCCTCCATTAATTTCCCTGGAACAGAAATTAAACTAACAGGTCTATAATTATTTGTGTCACACTTTGTACCCCCCCCCTTTGTGAATACACTCGCACATCTCCTGTCCTTGGAAACCTCCCCTGAATCTAAGAATGCTCTCATAATTATGTCTCAGAGTTTGCTTACTTCCCTCTCGGCCTCCAATATAGCTGAATAGATCCATCCACCTCAGGTGCCATTTTTTATGTTTAACTTCAATAATTTCTCCTATACTCTACTCTCCATTATTACAAATTCATATACCTCCATGTTAGAGTTTAGTAAACAGCTCTCTCTTCCCCTTCCTTACAGAATACTTCATGTGTGAATTTAGATGCAAAATACTCTTTCAGTTTGTCAGCTATCTGAGCAAGATCATCAACGGTCGTACCACCAATATCAAGTGGACCAATCTGATTCATCCCCTTCCTTCTAGAGTTTACATAAAGTAAAGAAGTCTTTATTGTTTTTCTTTTTATCCTTTGCCAAGGATTTCTCACATGCAGCCTTTGCTTGCCTAATCTCCTTTGTGATTTGATTACAACTATCTTATATTTGCCATAGGCTTCTGTGTCACCTGATAATTTATATGCATCCCACACATTTTTCTTCTCTGCCATGAGCCTCATTAGTTTATCTGATAGTTTAGTTTATCTAAGAAATACAGTTCAAGATTTAGGTCTAAATATTGAACAGTATTTCTTAGTTGCTATGAAAAACTTAGTAGTTTCCAAGATTAATTCCTTTAAGGCTTCCCATTAAGAATTTGCTGTTTTAAACATCTTCAGTTGATCCCACTGAATAGAATTTAAAAACTGTCTGAGACCACTGTAGTCACATTTTTTATGTGACTACAGTGGTCTCAGACAGTTTAGACACTGTAGTCACATTTTTATGAAAACAAAAACCCTTTCCTTTATCCTTGATGATAGTTACATCTTTAAGTTAATCCCACATCAGTACGCTGTGATCACTGTCACCTAGTGGTTCCTTTATCTGCAAATTCTTAATGCATGAATAATCACTGCTGATAATCAGATCAAAAGTGTTACTCCCTCTTGTTGCCTCTCCAGCATGCTTTCCTTTCCTTTATCCTTGATGATAGTTACATCTTTAAGTTAATCTCACATCAGTACACTGTGATCACTGTCACCTAGTGGTTCCTTTATCTGCAAATTCTTAATGCATGAATAATCACTTCTGATAATCAGATCAAAAGTGTTACTCCTTCTTGTTGCCTCTCTAACATGCTGGTGTAGAAAACAATCATCCATTAAATCCACAAAAGCCTTGCTAGTGTGCGAGTGACCAATCAATAAGTTCCAGTCTATATCTGGCAAGTTAAAATCCCCCATTATCAGACACTGATTTACTGGCCTACTCTATTTCTCTGTATAATTATTCATTGTACTGATCAGAGTCATTAGGCCTATAACAAACTCCTACCCTCATTTTTGCTTTCACAGTGCTTATGTCACACCAAACTGACTGAACATTGCACTGTCCATCTATGTCAACTGGATGCACTTCCTTAGATTTTATGTGTTTCTTAACTAACAGCATAACCACCCCTTCCCTTCCTGTCCTGTCTATCCTTTACATACACATTGTATTCCCCAAATTCCAATTCTGCACTGCTTATATCAAAGGCAGATATCCCAACAATATCTGCCTTTGATGTCTTAATCAGCATTTAAAATTCATCAAACTTATTTGCTATACTCATAGCATTGGTGTACATGCAAGTATACATTCACCTATTCTTACTCTTAGTTACCAACCCATTTATTTACTTGTTCCATGACTCCCAGCAGTCCTTGAAATCCCGATTACCTTGCTTTCCAGGCTGCTGCTGCTCATTCCAGTAGAAGTAGTGCCAGAATCACTTTCACATCTGCCTGTGGCTATCGTTAATCCATTAGTCTGTGAATCCCCCCACAAGCTTGCAGTTTTCCGACCCACCTATACTGCCTCGATAGCATCAGCAAATATTTTTGCACCCTTTCTATTTAAGTGTACCCCATCCCTGTAGAAGCAGTCTCTCTCAACAAGCACAGATCACGCTGAAAAAAAGTCTAACCCATGAGCCTTGCACAATCTCCTCAGGGTTGAATTGATTGACGAGGCTCTCATCATATACTTCCTCCTATCATGTCTGGGCAGAATTATAGACACTTTCTAATTTAACCCTAACTCGCGACTTTTTTTCAACATTGAACTGTACTTGTTAAGTAAATCTGCAGATTTCTTACTCTTAAGGTGATTAGTACCAGCATGTACAACAATATCACCCTTTGTGCCCTTAAAAGATGATATCTTTTCTTAAACATCATCAACTTTTGCCCCTGGCAGACATACCCTGGTCCTGTTCTACCTATCCTTTTTGTATAATATATTCCCCATCTCCTTGACAATAGAGACACCTACAATAACTAGCTCCTGTGGACAACACAGCAGCAATCTCCAAGGCAGAATGCACTGTGGGACCAGTGCATTCTGCCTTGAAGATTGCTGCTGTGTTGTCTGATGCACAAGAATGAGCTCTGGCATTGAGCTGGGCAGCTGAGAGTTTGATGGGCCCCTCTCATATTAATTTCTTCAAGAGCATCTACCCTGCACCTCAAACTCTCTTAGACATCCATCGAAACACTGAGTTGGCACCTAATTTCTTCACAGTCTTTGCACCTAGCACACACAAAGACATCCTCCCTGGCTAGATCATGGCCTGTTCTAGACAGGTCTGCAAACATTTCACATGGGTGCAACACACTCCAGATGTTAGTGTGTTGCAGCAATCAACCACTCACTGGTTAAAGGAAAACTTCCAAACTGGAACTGTCCTACCTCAACTTGAATTTATGCCCCCTCATGTGTGTGTGTGTAACCTACGAAAGAGGAAGAATCTCATCAGAACTGAGTTTGCCCAATCCATTCAGAGCCATAAACACCTCAATCAGATCACCTTGCAAGTGCTTAGTCTCCAGATTCTGCAATTTGCAGATCTGAAGCCTTTCTTGGTAAGAGCACTGAAGAGGGTATTTCTGAATAGTTTTCTAATGTTGATTTCAAAAATGACTTCTGTTTGTTTTCATCACATCAGATTTCTTCAAATCACAAAAGAAAATTTGACTAATTTTTTCACTAATTTTTGTTAATTTTGGCAGAATTTGTGCACTGAAATTATAACAAAATTCTACTTTTACCAGACTTTTAAATACATGTTGAAAACACTTAAAAATGGCAGTGTTTTAAAAAGTCCAATAAACACTCTCGTCTCATTTTAAAAATTGACTTTTGATTGGTCAAATTATTGTTTCTTTGACTTTCTTGCAAATCCTTCTACTTTACAGTCCCTTTCAGTATCCAACATTATTGATCATCATCATGTTGACATTCCACCTCCCCTGGTGTCTCATCTCCATGTATCTAATGTCCTTGTAAAATCTCTCACCCTGTTCTTCACTAATACTTCCTAGATTTTCTGTGATGTGGTTGATATGGAAGTTTAAAAAATGTACCTTGATACTCATGTTGCAGCCCAGCTTCTTGAAGTTTACCAATTTATTTTCAACTATATTCTTGTAGTCTGGATCCTTTTGTTCCCTAAGAAGTTCTCAACAGTAGACCTGAAACTAATCCATGCCTGTTTTACTCTTTTATTCATGAAATCTTGGTCCCTCATCAGTTTGCAAATTTCATTTCCAACAAAAATATCTTGTTTAAGTTCTCTCAAGTGATCAATGGGAATTTAGTACAAAAGTAGTTGAAGCAGGGACCTTCCTGTGGTAAAGCTTTCACAGACGATTCATCAAACCCAGTTTGATGTGCAAAGGTGAAAGGAGAACAGTTTTTGGGTCTACCAGTGGTTTATAAACTATGTTTTTTGATCCAGGCAACAAACTGCCCTGCTTTGACCAGACTTTGACATCCCAGTGCTCACTCCTTGCCTGCTCTCCCACTCACACAAAAAAGCAAGTCATTTTTGTATAGCCAGATTGCTGTCCAAGTAACATGCCTATCACTTTAAAGTCAGCACAGACACCAACCAACCATATTCTTCATACTTAATATTTGTCAGCAACTTCAAGTTCTCTATGTTTCTTTCAAATGCATAGAGCGAGATACTGGAATTGGGTCATATTTATTTCCATTGTGGTGCAACACACTCTTTGATAAGTCTTAAATAATAATAAAAAGTCTCTGCTGCGTAGGATTGTAACTAATTGCTAAATAGTTCATTAAGTCATTTATATTGCTGCAAAAAACTATAGAATTGTCCACAGTGAAATAGGGGACTCATTCTCTCTGTCTGTCCGTCTGTGTGTGTGTGTGTGTCACAAGAAAAATGTCCCATGTGCTAGAAGATTTTTTGACTTAAGTTTAGAACAAAGGAGTTCTGCAGATTCCTTTGGTAAATTTAAATCTCTTATCAGATCATTGAGTTCATACTGTGAAATCAGTTGAGGGCTGGACTCAATGTCTCCAAGTGTGTAGACTTCATTTTCATCTTTAGAATCTTTCAGCACTCTCTGCTGCTACACTCTCCAATTTAAGTGGAGGGCTTGGAATTGGCAGGTCTCCATGTGTGACTGGTCTAATGGCAGATGGAACATTAGGATACACAATACCCTTCTTACCCTTTGCATTGTATCCAGGCACCTCAGTAGCCAGGTGGGAAGGAGCAGCAGTGCGTAGCACACGCTTCTTGATTAGACCGGGGTTCAAACCCGTCACCACCAAATACAGAGGATGCGGAAAGGTCATGGAATAACCACCGCATATCCCGGAGCAATATGGCCTTAGTTGCTAATGCTCCTAAAAAACCAAATAACAAACAAACTAACAAGCATTGTATCCCCTCTATGTTAACTAAGCAAAAGTAACAGTCATCACAGTGGTTTGTAGGCTCCTGCCAAATCATGGGAATTGCAAATGGCATTGATGAATTTGAGGTATTGCTCAAAACATCAAAGGCAGATATTGTTGGGATATCAGAGACGTGGTGTCACATAGATATAAGGAATGCAGAACTGGAATTTGGGGAGTACAATATGTACAGGAAGGATAGGAAGGGAGGAGGGGTTATGCTATTAGTTAAGAAACACATAAAATCCAAGGAAGTGAAGCTAGTCGACATCGCTGGACAGTGCTGTGTCGAATCAGTTTGGTGTCACATAAGCATTGGGAGATCAAAATTGAAAGTAGGAGTGTATTATAGGCTTAATGACTCTGATGAGTATAATAAGAAACTGTACAGGGAAATAGAGTGGGCCAGTAAATCAGAGAGACTTATAATGGGGGATTTTAATTTCCCAGATATTGACTGGAATTTGTGGGTTGGTCACTCACACACTAGCAAGACTTTTGTGGATTTATTGGATGATTGTTTTCTACATCAGCATTTTCGGGAGGCAACTAGAGCAAGTAATACTCTATCTGATTATCAGTAATTCTTCATGCATTAAGAATCTGCAGATAAAGGAACTACTAAGTGGCAGTGATCACAGTGTGCTGAAGTGGGATTTATTCAAAGAGGTAACTACCATCAGAAGTAAAGGGAAGGGTTTTGGCGTAAAGGTGACTACAGTGGTCTGAGACAGTATTTAAATTCTATACAGTGGGAGCAACTGATGATGTTACCAACAGCAAATGCAAAATGGGAAGCATTCAAAGAATTTATCTTGGAAGCTACTAGGCTTTACATACAAACTAAGAAATATTGTTCAAGGTTTAGACCTAAATGGATGTCAGATGAACTAATGAGACATATGGCAAAGAATAAATATGTGTGGGATACATATAAATTAATGGGTGACATGGAAGCCTATGATAGATATAAGTTGGTCTGTCACAAAGGACATTAGGCAGGCAAAGGCAGATTATGAGAAATCTTCGGCAAAGGATGCAAAGAAAAATAACAAAGAGTTCTTTACCTATGTAAACTCTAAAAGGAAAGGGATGAATCAGATTGGTCCACTGGATATTTATGGTTCAACTGTTGATGATCCTGCTCAGGTGGCTAACAAACTAAAGGAGTATTTTGCATCTATATTCACACAGTAGGAGTTATTCAGGGAGGGGAATGCCAGAGGTGAATTAAACTCTGGCAGTGAGCTAGATGATTTTGTAATAACTGAGAGGAAAGTTGAGGAGAAATTGTTGAAGATAAACATAAAAAAGGCACCCAGGGTGGATGGGATCTATCCAGTTATATTAAAGGAGACAGCAAAGGAAGTAAGCAAACCGTTAACCATAATTATGAGAGCTTCCTTGGACTCAGGGGAGGTGTCCATGGACTGGAGATGTGCAAATGTGACCCCAATTCACAAAGGAGGATCAAAAGGCGACACAAGTAATTATAGACCTGTTAGTTTAACTTCTGTTCCAGGAAAATTAATGGAGGCACTGGTTAAAGCACTACAGAATCATATAGACAAGACTTCAGTTATAGCTCAGACACAGCATGGTTTTGTTAAGGGAAAGCCTTGCCTGACCAATTTGATTGGATACTATGATGTGGTCACAAAGGAACTGGATACAGGGAATAACTTTGATATCATATATTTGGATCTTAGAAAGGCTTTTGATACTGTTGCACATGGAAGACTGCTGCACAAATTGGAGCAGTGTGGCATTGGAGGCAAATTGCTGCTATGGATAAAGGGGTGGTTGAGGGGGAGAAGACAGAGAGTGGTAATCAATGGACACTGCTCATCGTGGACTAATGTTATTAGTGGAGTCCCTCAGGGTTCAGTGTTGGGTCCTTTATTGTTTTCTGTATTTATAAATAATATTAATGATGGTATATCAAGCTTAATGTCCAAGTTTGAGACGATACAAAAGTTGGCAGGGTTATTAAGGACACTACTGATGCTATGCTGCTGCAAGAGGATCTGGAAGGGTTGAGCAGATGGGCTGATAGGTGACAAATGAAGTTTAACTTTGACAAATGTAAAGTACTACATATGGGAAACAGCAACCCCAGAGCAACGTATCAACTCTGTGGTACTACACTGACTGTGGTAGAGAATGAAAAGGACCTGGTGGTAATTGTGCAGGCAGATATAAAGTTCTCTGAGCAGTGCAGACGGGCTGCAAGAGTAGCGCATGGTGTTTTATCAATGATATACAGGAATTTTTCTAGCAGGGATAAGGAGGTGATTATTCCCTTGTATAAGGCAATGGTCAGGCCACACCTTGTAAAGGTTTGACGCCAGTGGGACTTCGAAAACTAATAAAGAAATTTGAAGCGGCCGACCAGGGAGTAGGTGTAATTTCAGGCAGGGTACCAGACGACCACATATCAAAATGGAGGTAGTGGATGAGGTGGCGGTTGTAATGGTCAGGATGCAGAACACTACCAGCCAATAGTGCCAGAGGTGTGCCAAGAGACTTGAACCTTCCTTTGTCTACTATACTTAAAGTGCTTCGAATAATTTTACACTCGTTCCCGTAAAAGATTCATGTAGTGCAAGAACTAAAGTCTTGTGATCATCTTTACTTATGTAAACTTTAGAAAGAAGGGGATGAATGAGATTGGTCAACTTGATATTGGTGGTATGACTGTTGATGATCCTGCTTGGATAGCTGACAAACTGAATAAGTATTTTGCATCTATATTCAAACATGAGGAATTCTCTAAGGGGAGGACAGAAGTTTACTAAACTAATAGGGAGCTTTATGATTTTGTAATAATAGAGAGCAAATTGGAGGATAAATTTTTGAAGGCACCTGAGTTGGATGAAATCTATCCAGTTATATTGAAAGATGCAGTGAGGGAAGTAAGCAAAGCCTTAGGCATAATTATGAGAGCATCC
Organism: Mastigoproctus giganteus; assembly: GCF_048544385.1. Taxonomy (NCBI): domain Eukaryota; kingdom Metazoa; phylum Arthropoda; class Arachnida; order Uropygi; family Thelyphonidae; genus Mastigoproctus; species Mastigoproctus giganteus. Next base: position 3,546,322 of record NC_143584.1, read on the forward strand.
TTAAATTCGGGGGAGGTTCCCTTGGACTGGAGATGTGCAAATGTATTCCCAATTCACAAAGGGGATACAAAGGGTGACACAAATATAGATCTGCTATTTTAATTTCTGTTCCAGGGAAAATAATTGAGTGACTGGTTAAAGAAGTGTTACAGGAGCACCTAGACAAGACTGCAGTAATAGTTCAGACACAGCATGAGTTTGTTAAGGGGAGGTTTTGTCCGACCAATTTGATTGGATACTATGATGTGGTCACAAAGGAACTGGATGAAAAAAATAATTTTGATGTCATGTACTTGGATTTCAGGAAAGCTTTTGATATTGTTGCTCATGAAAGACTGCTGTACAAATTGGAACGGTATGGCATTAAGGGCAAGTTGCTACAATGCATAAAGGGATGGTTGAGTGGGAGACCACAGAGAGACGTAATAAATGGACACTGCTCTACGTGGACTAATGTTATTAGTGGAGTCCCCAAGGTTTTGGTGGGTCCATTGTTCTTTTGTTTATTTATCACTGATATCGATGATGGTATATCAGGCTTAATGTCATAATTTTCAGATGATACAAAGGTTGGCAGGGTTGTTAGTCGTAGTAAAGACTGTATATTACTGCAACAGGATCTAGAAAATTTAGGCAGATGGGCTGAGAAGTAACAACTGAAGTTTAACACTGACAAATGCAAAGTACTGTATATTGGTAGCAGTAACCCAAGAGAAACATACCAACTGTGTGGTACTACATTCAGATTGTGATGCAGGTCACCACAATCTGAGTCTTGTCAAAAATATATAAGAATTTTGCTAGTAGAGACAATGATGAGATTATTCCCTTTGTATAAGGCAATGGTCAGGCCACAACTTTAGTACTACATACAGGTCTGGAGACCTCATTTTAGGAAGAATGTAGAGTTGCTAGAACGAGTACAGAGAAGGGCAACAAGATTGATTGATTGATGAAAGCAGCAAAGGGGTGCTTTTAACAAGAGATGCTTAAGTTCTGCAGTTGCAGCATATGGAGACTACGCACCGGCAAGGTGATCTGATTGAGGTGTATAAGGCCTTGAATGGTTTGAGCTGGTCAGTGCTGATGGATTCTTCCGCTTACTCAGATTAAGAACCTGAAGGGGCATAAATTCAAATTGAGAAAAGACAGTTGTAGAAAGAGGTGCAGAAGATTGCCTTTAGCCAGCGGGTAGTTGATTACTGAAACAGACTTCCATCCTTCATTGTAGAAGTTGACAGCTTAGATAAATTTAAGTCTAAACTAGACAAACATTTGGAGTGATCAGATGGGTGAAATGGAAAGGTTTTATTCTTTGGCGGGTGGTATATAAGCTTGCTTTCTTGCATCATATGCCTCAACTAATGCTAAAGGTCTGGAGGGCTCATTTTAGGAAAGATGTAGAGCATTAGCATTAGTACAAGCATATGATGCAAGAAAGCAAGCTTATGCAGCATCAGCCAAAAAAAAAAAAATGCACCCATTTCATTCCTCCATTCATTCCAAATACCTGTCCAGCCCAGCCTTAAATTTATTTAGGCTATCAACTTCCACAACAAAGGATGGAAGTCTGTTCCACCAACCAACTACCCGCTGGCTAAAGGCAAACTTCCACACATCTATCCTACATCTGTCTTTCCTCAATTTGAATTTATGCCCTTCCAGGTGATTATTCTGAGCAGGAGGAAGAATCCCATCAGCATTGAGCATGCTCAAACCATTCAAGGCTTTATACACCTCTATCCGATCACCTTGCAGGTGCCTAGTCTCCAGACACTGTAATTTGCAAAACTTAAGCCTTTCTTCGTAAGAGCAACCCTTTGTTCCATTTACTAATCTTGTTGCCCTTCTCTGTACTCGTTCCAGCAGCTCTACATCCTTCTTGAAATGAGGCCTCCAGACCTGTAGGCAGTACTCTAGGTGTGGCCTGACCATTGCCTTATACAAGGGAACAATCACCTCCTTATCCCTGCTAGAAAAACTCCTGTATATTATTGACAAGACACCATGAGCTACTCTTGCTGCCCATCTGCACTGCTCAGAAAACTTCATATCTGCCTGCACAATTACCCCCAGGTCCTTTTTGTTCTTTACCACTGTCAGTGTAGTATCACAGAGTTGATACGTTACTCTGGGATTAGTGTCCTTAACAACCCTGCCAACATTCGTATCATCTGCAAACTTGGACATTAAGCTTGATATACCATCATCAATATCATTTGTAAATACAGAAAGCAACAATGGACCCAACACCGAACGCTGAGGGACTCCACTAATAAGATTAGTCAAGGATAAGCAGTGTCCATTGATTACCACTCTGTCTTCTCCCACTCAACCATCCCTTTATCCATAGCAGCAATTTGCCTGAAATGCCACACTGCTCCAATTTGTTCAGCAGTCTTCCATGTGCTACAGTATCAAAAGCCTTCCTAAGATCCAAACATATAATATCAAAGTTATTCCCTGCATCCAGTTCCTTTGTAACCACATCATAGTATCCAATCAAATAGGTCAGGCAAGACTTTCCCTTAACAAAACCATGCTGTGTCTGAGCTATAACTGAAGTCTTGTCTAGATGCTCCTGCAGTGCTTCTTTAACCAGTGCCTCCATTAATTTCCTGGAACAGAAGTTAAACTAACAGGTCTATAATTACCCGTGTCTCCCATTGATCCTCCTTTGTGGATTGGGGTCACGTTTACACATCTCCAGTCCATGGGTACCTCCTCTGAGTCCGGAAGCTCTCATAATTATGGCTAAGGGTTTGCTTACTTCCTTTGCCGCCTCCATTAATATAACTGGATAGATCCCATCCACCCAGGGTGCCTTTTTTATGTTTATCTTCAACAATTTCTCCTCCATTTTGCTCTCAGTTAATACAAAATCATCTAGCTCACTGCCAGAGTTTTATTCACCTCTGGCATTCCCCTCCCTGAATAACTCCTCATATGTGAATGTAGATGCAAAATACTCATTTAGTTTGTTAGCCACCTGAGCAGGATCATCAACAGTTGAAACATAAATATCCAGTGGACCAATCTGATTCATCCCTTTCCTCTTAGAGTAGTAGTAGTAGTAGTGGCACATGATGCAAGAAAGCAAGTGTAGGAGCTTATGCAGCATCAGCCAAAAAAAAAAAAAAAAAAAAAATCACACCATTCCCTCCAAATGCCTGTCCAGTTCCTCCTTAAATTTATTTAACCTATCAACTTCCACAACGAGAGATGGAAGTTTGTTCCAGCAATTAACCACCCGCTGGCTAAAGGCAAATTTCCGCACATCTATTCTACATCTGTCCTTTCTTAATTTGAACTTATGTCCCCGTAGGTTCGTAATCTGAACAAGTGGAAGGATCCCATCAGAATTCAGCGTGCTCAACCCATTCAAGGCCTTATAGACCTCAATCAGATCACCGCGCAGGTGCCTAGTCTCCAGCCACTGCAATTTGCAGAACTTAAGCCTCTCTTGGTAAGAGTATCCCTTCATTCCCCTCACCAATCGTGTTGCTCTTCTCTGTACACGCTCAAGCAAATCTACATCCTTCCTAAAATGAGGCCTCCAGACCTGTACGCAGTACTCAAGGCGTGGCCCGACCATTGCCTTATACAGAGGGACAATCACCTCCTTTTCCCTGCTAGCAAAATTCCTATATATCATTGACAAAACCCCATGACCTGCCCTAGCAGCCTGTCTGCATTGCTCAGAAAACTTCATATCTGACTGCACAATTACTCCCAGGTCTTTTTCATTTTCTACCACCTTAAGTGTAGTACCACACAGTTGGTACGTTTCTCTGGGGTTACTTCTACCCATATGCAGTACTTTGCATTTGTCAAGGTTGAACTTCAGTTGCCACTTCTTAGCCCATCTGCCCAATTTATCTAGATCCTGTTGCAGTAGCACACTGCCATTACTGTCATTAACAACCCTGCCAACCTTTGTGTCATCTGCAAACTTCGACATTAAGCCTGATATACCTTCATCAATATCATTGATAAATACACAAAACAACAGTGGACCCAACACCGAACCCTGTGGGACTCCACTAATAACATTAGTCCACGAAGAGCAGCACCCATTGATTACCACCCTCTGTCTTCTCCCACTTAACCATCCTTTTATCCATTGTAGCAACTTACCCTTAATACCATTCTGCTCCAATTTGTACAGTAGTCTTCCATGCGCAACAGTGTCAAAAGCTTTCCTGAAATCCAAGTATATGATATCAAAATTATTTTTTGCATCCAGTTCCTTTGTGACCACATCATAATAACCAATCAAATTTGTCAGACAAGACTTTCCCTTAACAAACCCATGCTGTGTTTGAATTATTGCTGCAGTCTTGTCTAGATGATCCTGCAATGCATCTTTAACCAGTGACTCCATTATTTTACCCGGAACAGAAGTTAAACTAACTGGTCTGTAATTACTCGTGTCACCCTTCGATCCACCTTTGTGAATTGGGGACACATTTGCACATCTCCAGTCCGTGGGAACCTCCCCTGAGTCCAAGGATGCTCTCATAATTATGGCTAAGGGTTTGCTTAGTTGCTTTGCCGCCTCCTTTAAAATAACTGGATAGATCCCATCCACCCCAGGTGCCTTTCTTATGTTTAACTTCAACAATTTCTCCTCCACTTTGCTCTCAGTTATTACAAAATCATAGTTTACATAGGTAAAGAACTTTGCATTCTTTGCCAAAGATTTCTCATTATCTGCCTAATCTCCTTTGTGACTTGGTTACAGACCAGCTTATATCTATCATAGGCTTCCATGTCACTCATTAATTTATATGTATCCCATGCATTTTTCTTCTCTGCCATATGTCTCATTAGTTCATCTGACATCCATTTAGGCCTAAACCTTGAACAATATTTCTTAGTTGGTATGTAAAGCCAAGTAACTTCCAAGATAAATTCTTTGAATGCTTCCTGTTTTGAATTTGCTGTTGTTAACATCATCGGTTGGACCCACCGTGTATAATTTAAATACTGTCTCAGACCACCGTAATTGCCTTTACAAAAGCAAAACCCTTCCCTTACCCCTGATGGTAGTTACCTCTTTGAGTAAATCCCACTTTAGCAGTCTGTGATCACTTCCACCTAGTGGATCCTTTATCTGCAGATTCTTGATGCATGAAGAATCACTACTGATAATCAGATCAAGAGTATTACTCCCTGTAGTTGCCTCCCGAACATGCTGATGTAGAAAACAATCATCCAATAAATCCACAAAAGTCTTGCTAGTGTGTGAGTGACCAACCCACAAATTCCAGTCAATATCTAGAAAATTAAAATCCCCCATTATAAGACTCTCTGATTTGCTGAAACTCTGAGCTGAGCTGCTGGAACAAGTACAGAAAAGGGCAATGAGATTGGTAAGTGGAATAAAGAGTTGCTGTTCCCAAGACAGGCTTAAGTTTTGCAAATGGCAGCATCTGGAGAGTAGGCAGGGTGATCTGATTGAGGTGTATTAAGCCTTGAGTGGTTTGAGCAAGCTCAATGCTGATGGGATTCTTCCTCTTGCTCAGATTACACATCTGAGGGGGTATAAATTCAAATTGAGGAAAGACAGTTTTAGAATAAATTTATGTAAATTTTCCTTTAGCTAGTGGGCTAATAAGCCCGGGGGCTCACATCTGGTGAGTATGGGCTTGGCAAACCTAGGGTCCTGAGCTGGATATCATCATTCTTCTCTTTCTTGGTGATGCCTTTCTACTTCTCTCTCTCTCTCTCTCTCTCTCTCTCTCTCTCTCACACACACACACACACACACACACACACACGGGGGGGGGGTAACGCGGGAATTTTTTTTTTTTTTTTTTTTTTTTTTTTTTTGTCTGGTGCAGCATAAGCCTCAGGCTTCCTTGTACCATATGGCTAATAATAATAATAATAATAATAATAATAAGCTGGTTGATTGCTGGAACAAAGTTCCATCTGTTGTTGTGGAAGTTGATAGCCTAAATAAATTCAAGGAAGAATTAGACGAATGTTTGGAGCAAATGGGTGAGTGAAACGGGCAAGGGTTTTTTGTTTTTTTTTTGGCTGATGCTGTATTAGCTTGGTTTCTTGCATCATATGCCTCTACTAAGCCTAACGCTTTTTTCTAACAACCTCCCATTCTGATGTGGTATTATGAGACACCAGGAGCTGTCTAATTTTGATGTAATGGTTTGATTTTTTTGGCTAAATGTGAGAATCAGACAAAAATTCAGACTTGCACATTGTGTTTGCTGGACTATGTCAGCCTCTAAGTCTCAATCTGGGTGTGGGGGGGGGGTGACCTAAAAAATTCTAAAAAATGGTAAGTGATGTTTGTTATTGCTTTTTCTTATTTTTTAATTCAATATTTTTTATTCTGGTTTATCAAGTCATAATTAACAGATCATCATTTACAATTCATTAAAAGAGCTAATTTTTTACAGTTAAAATTAATTAAAAATAAGCAATAAAGTTCTCGAGACTATGTTGGTTTAATTATGTATATTTTTGTTTTGGAAATATGTACATAATGGAGCCAAATATTTCTTACCATTTTTTCAATGACAGCTGTCTTTGCAATATCACTGTCACAAAAGACCACTTCAGTCACAAGAACATCTTATGAAAGGAGAAAGTTCTCATGACCTAAGTGATCTTTTGTGACTTAAATGATCATTTGTGATGTTGATATTGTAAAGACAACTATACCACAAAACGTTTGACTCCATTATGTTCATATTTCTAAATCAGAAATAAATATAATTAAACCAACCTAGGTTTGAATTCTTTTTTATCTTTAAATAACACAGCTTACCTGCCCACCTATGCTGCTAAAGAAATATCTAAAAATAACTAAATTAATTTTTTATAATTAAAAAAAAACAAGTGGGTTAATTAGACATCACACAAGCGTCCTTGTTACAATTGAGAATATCAGTGAGTGAAGGTTAAGTAAATCTAAAATATGTTATGGTCACTGCTGCCTAATGGTTCTTTTGTATGGCGATTTGGATGAAGTGACATTAGCATTTGCTTTAGTAGAGGCATATGATGCAAGAAAGCAAGCTTATGCAGCATCAGCTAAGAAAATAAAAGAAAAAACGCTCCCATTTCATCCCCCCCTGTTCGATCCAAATAACTGTCCATTCCTGATAATCAGATCAAGCGTATTGCTTTTTCTTGTTTCCTAACATCCTAGTGTTGAAAATAGTCATCTGATAAATCCAGAAAATTGTTACTGTGTGTCACACAGTAACAAAATTATAACAGTATTATACTAATCACAGCCATTTGCCCTATAATACTCTTACACTCATGTTTTTTTACCCAGTGCTGAACTGACTAAAGATTACACTGGCCACCAATGTTAACCAGATACTCTGTCTTAGATTTTATTTGTTTCTTAACTGAGAGCTTAATTCCTCCTTTCATGGCCTTTCTGTACATGCTGTGTTTACCATATTCAAAGTCTACATCCCCTATGTTTGAGTGGCACAATGTTTCTAGTGTCCCTATAATCAAGGGCATCCAATGGTTTCTCCAGGGATCAGGTGTATGATTGGTTTTTGGACCACCTTTCTTTTATTATAGGTGGTATACTATTTAAGAAATGCTTTAGAGAGGCTTTTTTCAAGGCAGCCAGGTACTTCCCTGATATGGTGACTTTTAAGTAACAATTCAAATACAAGCAACTATATGTGCGCCTGCTTTTCCTCTTAGTAGCCTATGAGTCAGTTCATATATTTGTTGTCCCGTTAAGATCCCCCCCCCCATCCGCAGACCTTGTAATTCTCCACACCTTACTGCCGACCAGACTAGCCGGGTGGGTAGTAGTAGTAGTAGTAGTAGTGGCACTTGATGCAAGAAAGCAAGTGTAGGAGCTTATGCAACATCAGCCAAAAAAAAAAAAAAAAAAAATCACACCATACCCTCCAAATGCCTGTCCAGTTCCTCCTTAAATTTATTTAACCTATCAACTTCCACAACGACAGATGGAAGTTTGTTCCAGCAATTAACCACCCGCTGGCTAAAGGCAAATTTCCGCACATCTATTCTACATCTATCCTTTCTTAATTTGAACTTATGTCCCCGTAGGTTCGTATTCTGAACAAGTGGGAGGATCCCATCAGAATTCAGCGTGCTCAACCCATTCAAGGCCTTATAGACCTCAATCAGATCACCGCGCAGGTGCCGAGTCTCCAGCCACTGCAATTTGCAGAACTTAAGCCTCTCTTGGTAAGAGGATCCCTTCATTCCCCTCACCAATCGTGTTGCTCTTCTCTGTACACGCTCAAGCAAATCTACATCCTTCCTAAAATGAGGCCTCCAGACCTGTACGCAGTACTCAAGGCGTGGCCTGACCATTGCCTTATACAGAGGGACAATCACCTCCTTTTCCCTGCTAGCAAAATTCCTATATATCATTGACAAAACCCCATGACCTGCCCTAGCAGCCTGTCTACATTGCTCAGAAAACTTCATATCTGACTGCACAATTACTCCCAGGTCTTTTTCATTTTCTACCACCTTAAGTGTAGTACCACACAGTTGGTAAAGTACCTGTCTAGCAACCCAAAGGTCGCGGGTTCGAATCCCGCCTCGGGCTTGGATCAAAGTACTGCAAAAACCTTGGGAGGTGCATTATGGCCACAGAAGCCGATGCGCCAACAACTACCGAAATAGAAATAGTCCACACCTTACTTTTCAGGATGCTGCTTCATGTCCCAAAAAGCAGCATAAGATTCTTTGCCGTGTGTGGATTTAAATGCATAGAGTTCCGAAATGCTCAGAGCGCATCGAAACACCGTTCTGGCTCTATTAAAATATCTTAAAAATAAGATGTTTCATTAAATTTTCTTCCATTTCGTAATATTTTCGATTTCAAACCTTGTTGTATCCACGCGAAATCCGCTGATCATGTGGAGTATAAATCCGCTGACCTTCTCGAGTATAAAAAGAAAACTTTATTAATTTATTATTACTATATCATGTAACTGCCTACAGTGTATACTAATAAAATTTATTAAATTTATTATTTCTCCTGTCATAAAATGAAATGGGAAAAAATGAAATTAATAAATTTTTATGGTTTCTCGTATAGAGGGCGTTGTTGAGGATTACAAAAGTTGGAAGTAGTCATATGATTGATTGTCAACCGAAGTCGGTGTTTTCAAAATTTTCTTAATTTTTCTCTCTTTAACACTTTAAAAAATGTTGGAAACATTATTTAACATAGATTGTGGTTATCTAGAAGGCTTAGTACGTGGATTTAAATGTGGTATTTTGAAGCAGACCGATTACCACAATCTTGTTCAATGTGAAACTCTTGAAGGTAAGATTGAATGTTAATTAAGAGCACAAAAAATTTCTCAAGTAAATCAAATTAAAAAAAAAAAAAATTGATATATATGTATTGAATGACCATAACACAAGAAAGCTATCAGTAATTTGTTAATTGTATAGCAATTAACTATATTTTAGAAAAGCATAAGAATATCTATTATAATTAGAACAGATGTGAACAGAAATTTATATATATATAGGGCTTACAATACCAAGATCCCGATCATTTTTTTCCGGTATTCAAATCCCAGTATTGATACAAAAATACCGGTTTTTCGATACTAATTTAAAAAATAATTGTTTATGATTTATTCACATAAGGGTTATAAAATCGACAACAATAAATCATTAATACTGGTGAATTTGCAAATGAGGGATTGTTATACACAGTAAAATGCAACAGGAACCAGGCGCCTCCGTAGCCAGGTGGGAAGGAGCAGTAGTGCATAGCACATGCTTCTTGATTAGACCGGGGTTCAAGCCCGTCACCACCAAATACGGAGGATGCGGAAAGGTCAGGGAATGACCACCGCATATCCCGGAGCAATATGGCCTTAGTTGCTAATGCTCCTAAAAACCAAATAACAACAGCAACAGGAACCTGAAAACGTCATGAAACTGTAAGACAAAATGTTACAAATATATTTCTCTTAGTAAGTATAGTGTATGTGGAAGTAAAACACTTAAGGAATAACGAAAACATCATTACAGAAATATTTCCATTAGTGGCAGTAGGCCTTTTTTTATTATCATTATTAGCCATATGGTGCAAGGAAGCCTGAGGCTTATGCTGCACCGACCAAAAAAAAAATTCCCTATTACCCTGAGAGAGAGAAAGTAGAAAGGAATCACCAAGAAAGAGAAGAATGATAATGTCCAGCTCAGGACCCTGGGTGTGCCAAACCCATACTCACAAGATGTGAGCCCCTTTTTTGTAGTGGAATTAAGGAATATGGTGAACAATGGTATGGTGGGTGCAGAAGGGTTAAAATTAAAAGCTTTTGAAAATGCTTTAATCCCTCTATTACACCACTACTTGAGGATGCGACACCTAGCGCATTTTGGGAAAGGGTGTTGGTATAGAGCAGTTCAAAGGTATTGTGAACAGGTGGTCTTGAGGTAAAAGATGAAAGCGTTTCGTTGTGTGGGAAAAATATTCTATTTTTCCCACCAAAGGAAGATGAATGAGTTTAAAGACTAACACTGTGATTGGGTCAGGTTTAAATTAGATACGTAAATATGTGCAATCCCCTCTGGGGTTTGCACATAAGCTTGTATATAAAATAGTACAAGGGGGCGATTCTAACTTGCAGTCAATTCAATAAATGAGAAGGAAATACGGTGCTTGTGCCAAAATAGGGGTTTGTGGTTGTTGTTCGGAGGGGTTGCAGACTTCCAGTGGTAGTTCTGGGTCTGGGAGTGTCCAGCAATGAAGGGTTCTGCCAGGCATGTTCCTGTGCTAGAAGTTAATCCAGAAGTTGAATAACAAGCCAGTCAGATAGTGCCCTGGTTTCTACTACTGCTGTGGTAATTTCCTTCAGTAGTAACAGAGAACTGTTCTCGAAATCTCAAGAACAGTTCTCTGTTAATACTGAAGGGCTCTGCATCTCTGCTGTACATCTCGTACAGCAGAGATGCAGACATCACCACACTCCATGGAAGGAACCTGAATAAAGGAATCCCACTGTGAAAGAGGAGGAAGGTAAGTCCTCTGAACTATGTTGTTTTAGAAATAGTACTTAAAGTGGGAGATTGTATTAGAGTAAGGTTGAAGTTGAAGAAACACGAGAAATAAGGAAATGTTTAGTATTGAGTTGGTTTATTGGTTGAAGTTGTAAAGAAAATTGATATTGTTAAATTAAGAGAGATTACATGAAATTATTAGTATTAAGTTAGCGACTTATGGATTGCTGTTGTGAAGAGATTGATATTGGTGATTAAGAGAAATACGAAGATGTCATTAAGATTGAATTAGTTTAGTGTTTGAAGCTGAAGAGAGAGTTAAGATTATTAATTAAGAGAAATTTTATGGAAATTATAGCATATATTAACAGATTAAATGAGAAAAAATGAATAGATTAGATGTAAATGAACACCAGTTATGTCTTGTAAGGAGAATTGTATGATAAATGACTTTTGTTTTATATTTGTGCCATTGCTCTTGAGAAACTGACAGCTCACATAATATATGTACAATATATAAATATACGTATGGGGGATATCCCTCAGCTCCTGGAAATTCTCATTTTTTAATTCACTCAGGCAGAAATCATAACAACGGCCACTGACAGTGATACTAAGGTACAGGGAAATAAAAATTAATAAATAAATAAATAACCCCTCCCAACAGCTTAGATTTGGTTTCCTCACCAAGCTTAACCGTCAGATCCTTTCTTTTGTTAATATGGATATAGTGCCATAAAAAGTCAAAAAGGAAATTAGCATTATAATATTAGCATTAGCATTAGTAGAGGCATTTGATGCAAGAAAGCAAGCTTATGCAGCATCAGCCAAAAAAAAAAAAAAAAAAACCACTTCCACTTCACCCCTCTGTTCGTTCAAAATACCTGTCCAGCTCAGCCTTAAACTTATTTAGGCTATCAACTTCCACGACAAGGGATGGAAGTCTGTTCCACCAACCAACCACTCGCTGGCTAAAGGCAAATTTCTGCACGTCTATCCTACATCTGTCTTTCCTCAATTTGAATTTATGCCCTCTCAGGTGATTATTCTGAGCGAGAGGAAGAATCCCATCAGCATTGAGCATGCTCAAACCATTCAATGCTTTATACACCTCTATCAGATCACCTCGCTGGTGCCTAGTCTCCAGACACTGTAATTTGCAAAACTTAAGCCTTTCTTCATAAGAGCAACCCTTTGTTCCATTCACTAATCTTGTTGCCCTTCTCTGTACTCGTTCCAGCAGCTCTACATCCTTCTTAAAATGAGGCCTGAAGACGTGTATACAGTACTCTAGGTGTGGCCTGACCATTGCCTTATACAAGGGAATAATCACCTCCTTATCCCTGCTAGAAAAATTCCTATATATCATTGACAATACACCATGAGCTACTCTTGCAGCCCGTCTGCACTGCTCAGAGAACTTCATATCTGCCTGCACAACCACGCCCAGGTCCCTTTCATTCTCTACCACTGTCAGTGTAGTACCACAGAGTTGATGCGTTGCTCTGGGGTTGCTGTTTCCCATGTGTACTACTTTACATTTGTCAATGTTAAACTTCATTTGCCACCTCTCAGCCCATCTGCTCAACCTTTCCAGATCCTGTTGCAGCAGCATAGTGTCAGTAGTGTCCTTGACAACCCTGCCTACCTTTGTATCGTCTGCAAACTTCGACATTAAGCTTGATATACCATCATCAATATCATTTATGAATACAGAAAACAATAATGGACCCAACACTGAGCCCTGAAGGACTCCACTAATAACATTAGTCCACGACGAGCAGTGTCCATTGATTACCACTCTCTGTCTTCTCCCCCTCAGCCACCCCTTTATCCACAGCAGCAATTTGCCTCCAATGTCACACTGCTCCAATTTGTGCAGCAGTCTTCCATGTGCAACAGTATCAAAAGCCTTTCTAAGATCCAAGTATATAATATCAAAGTTATTCCCTGCATCCAGTTCCTTTGTGACTGCATCATAGTATCCAATCAAATTGGTCAAGCAAGACTTCCCCTTAACAAAACCATGCTGTGTCCGAGCTATAACTGAAGTCTTGTCTAAATGATCCTGCAGTGCTTCTTTAACTAGTGCCTCCATTAATTTTCCTGGAACAGAAGTTAAACTCACAGGTCTATAATTGCTTGTGTCAGCCTTTGATCCTCCTTTGTGAATTGGGGTCACATTTGCACATCTCCAGTCTGTGGGTACCTCCCCTGAGTCCAAGGAAGCTCTCATAATTATGGCTAAGAGTTTGCTTACTTCCTCTGCTGCCTCCTTTAATATAACTGGATAGATCCCATCCACCCCGGGTGCCTTTCTTGTGTTTATCTTCAACAATTTCTCCTCCACTTTACTTTCAGTTATTACAAGATTCTCTAGCTTACTGCTAGAGTTGAATACACCTCTGGCTTTCCCCTCGCTAAATAACTCCTCATGTGTGAATGTCGATGCAAAATATTCATTTAGTTTGTTAGCTACCTGAGCAGGATCATCAAATATTTTTTTATTTTTAATAAAAAGGAAATAAGATTTTTTGAAGATGAGGGAATAAGAGGGTGTCTACTACTATCTCAGTACAAAACACCAACCAGTAAAGAATCCAAAAGGACGTTTTTCTGTCGCTAATTAAATATGTAGCAAAATTAGATCCAGTTTAAACAATAACACTATTGAGTTTCTTAAGGGCTCACTTTATTCGGACGGGTAGCATGGATGCTTATTTTTTTGTTTTTAGACTGTATTTTAGACGTATTAAACTGTATGTTTAATAATTTTTCTAGAATATTTATTCTTATAATAAAGTTTGATTTAAAAGGTGAATTCAAGTAATGACTTGTTTTTTCCTTACTTTTTTCCTTACTTTCCAAAAAAAATGTTTTTTTTTTTTTTTTTGGAATACCGGTATCCCAGTTTCATAAATTAAAAATATCAAAATACTTGTATTAAGATTTTGACCGGTATTGTGAGCCCTATATACAGGGTGTCTCAAAAATATTGGTACAAACTTTTAGGGAAGGTAGATAACGTCTAAAGGAATGTGAATCACATAGGAACCCATAACCAGAAACGTCACCGTAAGTCGGTAGACAGCACTGTTCATCAGTTTGTGAGAGGGAAAATTTCTGGTTTACTCATTCAAGCAGTAATTGCCGCACAAAGAGCATGCATCGATATACGAACTGTGAGCTGGCAGACTTGCACCTAGTGTATGGATTTGCAGAGGGCAATGGACGAGCCGCTCAACAAATTTATGGAGAACGCTTCCCAGACAGACATGTACTGGACCACCATTTGTTTGCGAGTTTGCATCACAATTTGTGCGATTATGGGTCATTTAGAGGTAACAGGAGTAGTGCGGGCAGACCACGTTCGACGCGAACTCCCACCATGGAAGAAAGTGTGTTGAATGCTGTCCGGAATAATCCTACTACCAGCACACGTGCCGTTGCCTCTGCCGTAGGAGTGTCTTGTTGCAGTTTACAGCATGTCTGGCACGACTATTCCTTACACCTCTTTCATTTCCAAAGGGTTTAGTTACTGCTCCCCCAAGATCATCCTGCACGTGTGGCTTTTGCGCAGTGGTTTCTCCAAGAAAGTGTTCAAGACTTGAATTTTCCAGCTTATGTTTTGGTCATGGATGAGGCTTATTTCACTCTGGAAGGCTTATTCAATCGGCACAATGCCCGTGTGTGGGCTCACGACAACCCACACGGTGTGCGCCCCCATGCGGCACAACATCGCTTTTCAATTAATGTGTGGGCAGGTATGGTCGGTGACTGCTTAGTCGACCCATATCTGTTACCATCCCGCATGAACTCCACTAAATATTGGATCTTTCTTGAACAAGTTCTACCAGGGTTACTTGACGATATTCCAGCAAATGTGAGATGCAACATTTGATTTCAACATGACGGGGCGCCTATCCATTATGGAAAGTGTGTTCGTGACCATTTGAACACGCGTTTTGGGCGTCGATGGATTGGCCGTGGTGGACCCATTGCCTGGCCCCCACGCTCACCTGATTTATCGAGCCTTGATTTCTTTCTGTGGGGAGCCCTCAAATCTATTGTGTATGAATCGCCTGTGGAGACGGAAATGGATCTCGTGGTAAGACTCGTCTGCACTGCTGCTGCTACTGTCAAAGAAACTCCAGGTGTGTTTGACCATGTCCGCCAATCCATGCTGCATCGGTGTCATGCATGCATCGCGTCTCATGGTGGAACCTTTGAGCATCTGTTGTAACATCATGAAATGCATCCATCTAGTACTCCATTGTTAATATTATGTCAAATAAATGTTTGCCACTAATTACTGTCTTGTGTCATTTCTGCTTCTTGTGCCTCTGCTATTACTTTCCCCTGACGTTTCCGGTTATGGGTTCCTATGCAATTCACATTCCTTTAGATGTTACCTACCTCCCCTAAACATTTGTACCAATATTTTTGAGACACCCTGTATATGTAATGCGAGTAAATTGAGCAGACATTTCAGGAATATGATAGCAATAAAATATTAATGTGCATGAGTTTCCCAAACTCATTCCGATATCTAGCTAAGAACAAACTTAAATTTGCTCTTAGCTACATACTTATACTGAGAAACAAGTTGCTTCAGAGGTATAAAGCTGCTAAAGAGTACTTATAGATATTAAGACAGAAATATCCCCTCCCCATAGGGGAGATCTCTGAACATAATCTGTAAACATGAGGCTCTATGTGATAAATTGGTAAAAATGAATGAGGGAGAGGAATATTCCCACTGGTGAGTGAGACAAGAACCAGAGGGCACAACTATAAAATCATAGGGAAAAACATTAAACTAGATCAGAGATGGCCAAACTTTTCCTGCAGAGCATACCACATATGTCGTAAATGCACATGCCACCTAGGAGTGCCACATAAGGTACTGAAATCAATACATCTCCCCCACCCTTTTTCCCTTAATGATCCACACCTGGAAACGCCAACTGTTTTTGCTAATTACGTAAAGAAATTTTTATGTATCTTGTAATAAAAAAAATTAAAGTAATTTTTTATTTAGAAGATAAATTTATTGTAGGTTAATAAATAAATATGTATCCTTACAGAATCAATGTCACAAGGAGCTCACCCAGTGCCCCTGCTTAGCCATGCTAAATTAATGCTAAAAGTTAGTAAATATGAGCCTATAAATAAGATTCCTGTCATGCTGAAACCTGGTCATAATTTCTGGCAATAAAAGTTGAAAGAGAGATGGGAGGAAGTGCTTTGCAAACGTTTTCAATTGGGCTGGTTTGTAGTCCAGTGGTTAGAGTGCAGCCACTGGTAAGGAGGTTGAGTTTGAGCCTGTTTGCTGCCACAAAAATTGCATAATCTATTGTGTACTGTAGCACCAGTAAATCCTGGTTGCCCCCAATCTCATACGTATATACAGCCACAATGAATATCTAAACTCTTCTGGCAATCATGAGAATAAACAGAAATTTATTTTTATTTTTTGATGCTGACATACTAGAGAAAGCTACTTAACCATGTGAAATATTTATTTAGTTTATGAAAGGACAAATTGATACAATAAGATCCAAACAGTCCCAATAACTAAACAGAATTAATTATATTTTCCATTTCTATATTAATTTCTCTTCAAGCCTGAGTTTCGGATTTAGTAGAAACTATTACTTGATCATAGATCTTGATGTACCACACTGAGCTCCATGTGGTACAGTTAAGTTTCATCCTGCTAAACAAATCTGTGAATCATTTATTCTAAAAACATTTATATTTAAATAATATATGTTACTTATATTTTGAAATTGAAAACTTTTTCAGATTTGAAAGTTCATCTTCAGAGTACTGATTATGGCAGTTTTCTGGCAAATGAAGCAAGCCCTTTAACAGTATCAGTAATTGAAGATAAGCTTCGAGAAAAATTGGTGGTTGAATTTCTTCATGTGAGAAACCACGCTGTAGAGCCACTCTCTACGTTCTTGGACTATATCACGTTAGTTTTCATTTTGCATTCCTTCTTAAGGGAATTTTAAATATTTAATTTAATGTGCTGAAAGAATGAATGTCTATGTTCTGTGTTTTTGTGATTTGTTCTAACTAAAAATGGAACAATAAATAGCAGAATTTGAGATGGGTTGTTATAGAGTATCAAAACTTATTGCCATAAAAAATGTTCAATTGAAATAGATCAAAAATAAAATATGAAAATTTCATGAAGTGTAAGAAAGTATCTCTTCATGAAGCATAGGATAGTGGCATCCATATTTATATTGACTTATTTTGTACAAACACATCAAATCAAGTGTAAGGTAAGCTTAAGGTAAGTGTAAGGTAAAACAACTACAGGATTAATAACATATCAGGATAATTTTAACATTATATCATATTATGTTTTCTGCAATGTTTCAAGTATATGTTTCTAGTTGCTGAAAAAAAAGCCGCAAGTTAGGGTTAAATTTGAAAGTGTCTGCAATCCTGCCCATACACGATAGGAGGAAGTATATGATGAGAGCCTTTTCAACCAATTCAGCCCTGGAGAGATTGTGTATGGCTCATGGGATAGAATTTTTCTCAGCATGGTTTGTGCTTGTTAACAGGAGAGATTACTTCTACAGGGATGGGATACATTTAAATAAAAATGGTGCAAGAATATTTGCTAATGCTATTGAGGCAATGTTAGGTGGGTCGTAAAACTGCTAACTTTGAGGGATTCGAGGACTAATAGATTAACAGTAGCCACAGGCAGAGGTGGAAATAATTCTTATACTACTTCTATTGGAATGAGCAACAGCCCAGAAAGACAGTTGCTGGGGATTTCAGGAACTGCTGGGGGTTATGAAACAAGTAAATACATGGGCTGTGTTAGAGTAACTAAGAGTAAGAACAGGTGCATGTATACTTGCATCTACACCAATGCTAGGGGTATAGTAAACAAATTTGATGAATTTGAAGTGCTGGGTAAGACATCCAAGGCAGATATTGTTGAGATATCAGAGACTTGGTGCCACTCAGATATAAGGGATGCAGAATTGAAATTTGGGGAATACAATGTGTACGGAAAGGATAGGAGGGGATATGTTTGGTGCAATGTTGAGTCAGTTTGATGTAACATAGGCACTGGGAAAGCAAAAATGAGGGTAGGAGTTTGTTATAGGCCTAATAACTCTGATGAGTACAATGAACAATTATACAGAGAAATAGAGTGGGCCAGTAAATCAGAGTGTCTTGTAATGGGTGATTTTAACTTCCCAGATATAGACTGGAACTTGTGGTTGGTCACTCTCACCCTAGCAAGGCTTTTGTGGATTTATTGGATGATTGTTTTCTACAGCAGAATGTTAGAGAGGCAAAAAGAGGGAGTAATACTCTTGATCTGATTATCACTAGTGATTATTCATGCATTAAGAATTTACAGATAAAGAAACCACTAGGTGTCAGTGATCGCAGTGTACTGATGTGGGATTTACTTAAAGATGTAACTACAGTCGGTGGTAAAGGGAAGGGTTTTTGCATTCGTAAAGGCGACTACAATACTCTGAGAGATTTTTTAGGTTCTATACAGTGGAACCAACTGATCATGTTACCAACAGCAAATTCTAAATGGGAAGCATTCAAGAAAGTAATCTTGGAATCTACTAGGCTTTTTGTTCCAACTAAGAAATACTGCTCTAGGTTCAGGCCCAAATGGATGTCAGATGAACTAATGAGACTGGTCAGAGAAGAAAAATGCATGGGATGCACATAAATTGTCAGGCGACACAGAAGTCTAATGGTAGATACGAGCTAAACTGTAATCAAGTCACAAAGGAGGTTAGGCAAGCGAAGGCAGATTATGCAAAAACTTTGACAAAGGATGCAAAGAAAAATAGCGAAGACTTCTTTACTTATATAAACTCTAAGAGGAAGGGGATGAATCAGACTAGTCCATTTGATATCAATGGTTTGAATGTAGATAATCATTCTCAGATAGCTGCTGAACTAAATGAGTATATTGCATCTACATTCAGTCATGAGTTATTTAAGGAGGAGAGGGCCAGATGTTTATCAAACTCTAACAGGGAGTTAAATGATTTTTTAATAACTGAGAGCAAAGTGGAGGAAAATCTGTTGAAGTTAAACATAAGAAAGGCACCTGTGGTGGAGGGGATCTATCCAGTTATATTAAAGGAGGCAGCAAAGGAAGTAAGCAAACCCTTAGCCATAATTATGAGAGCATCCTTGAACTCGGGAGAAGTCCCCCACAGACTGAAAATGTGCAATTGTATCTCCAATTCACAAAGGGGGGAGATCAATGGGTGACGCAAGTAATTACAGTCCTTTTAGTTTGACTTCTGTTCCAGGGAAAATAATGGTGTCACTGGTTAAAGAAGCATTGCAAGATCACTCAGACAAGACTGCAGCAATAATTCAGATACAGCAAGGGTTTTTCAAGGGTGTGAGTGGGAAAAGACAGAGTGGTGGTCAATGGGTACTGCTCTACGTGGACTGTTATTAGTGGTGTCCCTCAGGGTTCAGTGTTTGGTCCATTGTTGTTTTGTATATTTATCAGTGATATTGATGAAGGTATATCAATCTTAATGTCAAAGTTTTCAGATGATACGAAGGTTGACAGGGTTATTAATTACAGTAATGGCTGTATGCTGCTGCAACAGGATCTGGAAAAGTTGGGTAGATAGGCTGAGAAGGGGCAACTAAAGTTTAACATTGACAAATGCAAAGTACTGCATATGGGTAGCAATAACCCCAGAGAAATGTACCAACTATGTGGTGTTACCCTCAGGGTAGTGAAGAATGAAAGAGAGACCTTGGGATAATTGTGCTGTCAGGCTGCCAGAGTAGGTCATGAGATCTTGTCAATGATATACAGGAATTTTGCGAGCAAGTGTAAGGAGGTGATTACCCCCCTTGTATAAGGCAGTGGTTAGACCACACCTTGAGTATTGCATACAGGTCTGGAAGCCTCATTTTTGGAAGGATGTAGAGTTGCTAGAATGAGTACAGAGAAGGGCAACAAGACTGGTGAAGAGAACAAAGGGGTGCTCTTATGAAGAAATGCTTAAGTTTGCTGGTACAAACTTCCATCTGTTGTTGCGGAAGTTGATAGCCTAAATAAATTCAAGGCAGAACTATACAATCATTTGGAATGAATGGATCAGTGAAATGGGATGGGTTTTTTTTTTTTGCTGATGCTGTATAATCTTGCTTCCTTGCATCATGTGCCTCTACTAATGGTAATGCTAATGGCAATAGTGATATGTTTCCTTCAAACACGGTGTGTATCCAGTCGGGTCAACCTTTATTTGAAGGAAGAGCATGCATGCATACATAAACTATAATAAATATCTTTTACTCATACCTCCCCTTCCTCAGATATTTCACACAGTCATCCCTATAAGGTATCGGAGCTCACTACTATAGAAAAGGTCATGATGGGAGATAAGATTGGCTATCAACATTTCCTTGAAAGGTTAAAGAATTGAATATTAACTTTTGTGGGTTTTTCTGATGGTGTCTGTTTGGGACTCAGTGTACTGTGTTGATTATCAATGCAGCAAATGCTTCCTTTAGCAATCTAGCCCAAAACTGATGGTCTGAATGGTTTTTAAAAGTATCAATGAAGGTCACCACTTCAACTTGGAACAACCCAGCATTTCACATATCATGCACTGTGATCGGAAGACAGTTTGACTTCTTTCCTGTGACTGTGTTAAATTATCATGACTGTGGTTCCACCATCTCACACACTTTCATTGGGTCTGTACAGGTTACACTAATTTAGTATTAATGGCCTCAAGCATGCACTCAACCATAAATATATCATGTCTCTGGAAGCAATTTCCTTTGGCTGATTTGCATATTTTTCAGTTGAGAAACACCCAGAATAGCTCATGGGGGGAACTCTACACCCTCTACCTGAAGTCTGCTGACTATATCACGGACGATAGTCTCAAATGAAGAGAAATTCCTCCACCATCAAGAGGAATTGAACCTACCTCTAAACAAGGGGTAGATGGTGATGTATTGTTCTGACTAGGCTGACATGGAGGGGGCTCATCTATAGGTTGCAAAGAATTGCAGCCAACATGTGAGAGCTCATCCAACTATGTTTACTCCTTCAGATCACCTGACCCATCTTGTCAGCCAACCATAGCATATGCCCTAAATTTAGTTCTCCATTGACCTGAAACAAAAGTTTTGTAACAGTGGGAAGCCATATTATAACTCCATTCTATCCAATTAAATATCCCTGAATTTACCCCTAAATTTTACCATTGGTTTGGTTTTACCATTAGCATTAGTAGAGGCATACGATACAAGAAAGCAAGCTTATGCAGCATCGGCCAAAAAAAAATCTCTCATTTCACCCCTCCATTCATTCCAAATGCCTGTCCAGCTCAGCCTTAAATTTATTTAGGCTATCAGCTGCTACAAGAAAAGATGGAAGTCTTCCACCAATCAACCACCTGCTGGCTAAAGGCAAACTTCCTCACATCCATTCTACAACTGTCTTTCCTCAATTTGAATTTATGCCCCCTCAGGTTCTTAATCTGAGCAAGAGGAAGAATCCCATCAGCATTCAGCTTGCTCAACCCATTCAAGGCCTTATACACCTCAATCATATCACCTCACAGTTGCCTACTCTCTAAGCATTGAAATTTGAAGAACTTAAGCCTTTCTTGGTATGAGCACCCCTTTGTTCCCCTCGCCAATCTTGTTACCCTTCTTTGTACTCGTTCTAGCAACTCTACATTCTTCCTAAAATGAGGCCTCCAGACCTGTACTCAGTATGCTAGGTGTGGCCTGACCATTGCCTTATACAACGGGATAATCACCTCCCTGTCCCTTCTAGCAAAATTCCTATATATTATTGAAAAGACTCCATGACCTGCCCTGCCAGCCCATCTGCACTGCTCAGCAAACTTCATATTTCACTGCACAATTACCCCCCAGATCTTTTTCACTTTCCATTTCCATGAGTGTAGTACCACACATTTGGTACGTTTCTCTTCGGTTATTGCTACCCATATGCAGTAATTTGCATTTGTCAATGTTAAATTTCAGTTGCCACTTCTCAGCCCATTTGCCCAAATTATCTAGATCCAGTTGGAGTAGCATGCTGTCTTTACTATCATTAACAATATCATTGATGAATACGCAAAACAACAATGGGCCCAGCACCGAACCTAGGGAACTACACTAATAACATTTGTCCACAAAGAGCAGTGTCCATCGATTACCACTCTCTGTTGTCTCCCACTCAACCATCCCTTTATCCATTGTAGCAACTTACCCTTAATGCCATACCTTTCAACTTTGTAAAGCAGTCTTCCATGTGCAACAGTATCAAAAGCTTTCCTGAAATCCAAGTATATGATATCGTACTTATTTTTGACATTCAGTTCCTTTATGACCACATCATAGTATCCAATCAAATTGGTCACACAAGACCTCCCTTTAACAAACCCATGCTATGTCTTAACTGTTACTGCGGTCTTGTTCTAGATGATCCTGCAATGTTTCTTTAACCAGTGACTCCATTATTTTCCCCGGAACACAAGTTAAACTAACAGGTCTATAGTTACTTGTGTCACCTTTTGATGAACCCCCCTTTGTGAATTGGTGATACATTTGCACACCTCCAATCCATGGGGATTGGAGGTGTGCAAATTCCCTGATTCCAAGGAAGCTCTCATAATTATTGCTAAGGGTTTGCTTACTTCCTTTGCTGCCTCCTTTAATATAACTGGATAGATTCCATCCACCCCAGGTGCCTTCCTTATCTTCAACAATTTTTCCTTAACTTCAACAATTTCTCCTCCACTTTGCTCTCAGTTATTACAAAATCACTTAGCTCCCTGTTAGAGCTTGATAAACTTCTGGCATTCCCCTCATTGAATAACTCCTCATGTGTGAATGTAGATGCAAAATACTCATTCAGTTTATCAGCTACCTGAGCACGATCATCAATAGTCAACCCATCTATGTTAAGTGGTCCAATCCGATTCATCCCTTTCCTTCTAGAGTTTACATAAATAAAGAACTCTTTGCTGTTTTTCTTTGCATCCTTTGCCAAAGATTTCTCGTAATCTGCCTTCGCGTGCCTTATCTCCTTTGTGACTTGATTACAGACAAGCTTATGTCTGCCATAATCTTCTGTGTTACCTGATAATTTATATGCATCCCATACATTTTTCTTCTTTGCCATGAGCCTCATTAATTCATCTAACATCCATTTAAGCCTGAACCTTGAACAGCATTTCTTAGCTGGAATGAAAAGCCTAGTAGCCTTCAAGATTAAGTACTTGAAGGCTTCCCATTTAGAATTAAACTTTGGTAACACATCAGTTGATCCATCTGTACAGAATTTAAAAACTGTCTGAGACCCCTGGAGTCACCTTTACGAAAGCAAAAGCCCTTCCCTTTAGCCTTGATAGTAGTTACATCTTTAAGTAATTACCGTATCAGTACATTGTGATCACTATCATGTAGTGGTTCCTTTATATGCAAATTCTTAATGCATGAATAATCACTGCCGATTATCAGATCAAGAGTATTAATCCCTCTGGTTGCCTCTCGAACATGCTGCTGTAGAAAACAGTCATCCAATAAATACAAAACAGTCTTGCTAGTGTGCAATTTATCAACCCACAAGTTCCAGTCAATATCTGGAAAGTTAAAATCCCCATTAGAAGACATTCTGATTTACTGGCCCACTCTATTTCTCTGCACAATTGCTCATTATACTCATCAGATTCATTAGGCCTATAACACATACCTACTCTCATTTTTCCTTTCTCACTGCTTATGTCACACCAAACAGACTCAACATTGCATTGTCGACCAACATCAATTGGATGCACTTCCTTAGATTTTGTGTGTTTCTTAACTAACACATAACCCCTCCTTCCTTCCTTCCTGTCCTGTCTATCCTTTCTGTACACATGTGAACAGTTTTTAACTGTTCACATATGTAGTGTTTCAAAATTGTGCAAAAATCTGTCATATTCTAGGGTCCAAAATAAGAAAAACATTTTTGGATTTATTACATTAAAAAAGGCATACAAACATAACTTTTAAGGTTCACACATCAATTTTATAATTGTTCAAAGTAATGTCCTTTTCTTGTTGAATTAGTGCTTAACATGCTTAAATCTCTCAATGATGCAGGAATTTAGACATGTTAACATCATTAGATAATGAATAGTATGGCTATATCATCATCATCATAACTACATTCTGTTCATCACTGCAGCCTCTTTAAATGACCCCACCAGAAGTATTCTGGGATGTGAGGGGTTCATGTCAGGTGACCATTCCAGCCAAGCAGCAGAGGGCCCGCTCAAACCTATCCATCTGAATGGATGGATAGGTGGGGGTGGCCTCTACATGTTTCAGTGTCTTGATGTAGCTCTTGGCTGAAATGGGTGGGAATATCATCCATATATGAACATCTTCAAATTATCCTGACAGATTATCTTTTACAAAACATTCGTAACTGTTAGTTAGTAATGAACTGCACCAAACAATAATTATAAATTACTACTGCTGCTGCTACTACTTATCCATTTGGTTTCTGTGATATCTGCTATTTTAATTCCAGCATGTAGATTGCTTTTTAACAGTGAATGTGAGAACAATTTTTACAGCTTTTAGAAATACACTTGTGCTCTGCATTCAAGCAGCTCCTAGCAGAATGTGTCATATGTTTACATGTTCTTACAAGCAGTCAGTCAAAATCTAATGTCCTTTAAAAAGATGCTCCTATGTAGTCATCTTAACGTGGATAACCAATTACTCGCTTAAATTATGACCTTATGTTACAGTAGGAAATATCAATAGAAACAATGAGCCCACAAAGTTTACAGTTTACTCTCAAGTGTTTACATTATCACTCACTGGTGCCTTGTCAAGGCACCAGTGAGTGATAATGTAAACACTAATAATTATTGGGTTTTGAATAAATCAACCTGTACTTTGTTGTCCTGGTAATCCTCTGTTTATTTAACCCAGTAGTTGTGTATTGCTTATAATTTATCAATGATATTAATTTTGTTTATATCATCCTTTGTACAAGTTGTATTAGTTATTGTTTTGCATGCTACTATTCACAGTTGATAAGTCTGCGTTTTAAGAAAAGTTCACTAACGTTAGTTAGCCTTTCTTAAATGCCATTTTTTACCTGTAAGTAATCTGAACTACATTTTTAATGGAAATTTTGAAAGTTACTGTCATCAAATTTTTTACAAATAAAAAAAAACACAAAAATACTGGTGGAGGTTTATTTTGTATTTTTAGATTTTATAAATAGATTATTTTTATATAACCTATTTAATAATAATAAAACAGAAACATCAAGGGCTATGTCCTCCTGTCAAGAATAGATAGGAGGACAAATTATATACTAGGGTACTTTTTTTTTTCTTTCTTTCTTTCTCGGGCAGCCAGTTTTGGTGGCTTTTCCTCCTTTTAGCATCTAGCAGTAGTTGGCCATCATATTAACATTCCATCTCTGTTGGTACTTTTTTCATTTCTTTTATATCTGATAGTCTGGGCTGAGTAGCTGGGGGTCTTCCCCACTGGCAGAGAGAGCTTATTTTAGTCTTATTGTCAAAATTCTGTGTGTTCTTTTGGTTTTGGTCCTGTACATATTGTGCTTAGAATTCAAGTTAACTGATAGACATTTGTACTAATATTTTATTTAACATATTAGTTGTATTTAGTTTTAATTTAACATGCAACTGGGGTGAGGTGAGAACCTCCCCGGACTTCTCAGGAAGAAGAAATCCGTGAAATGTATTTCAAAGAGTCCAAAACAATCTGGGAAGTTCTACTCTATGTCAGAAGAGCATTGAGCGAGCCTAGGATGTGAGGTTTTGAGCAAGCTCCAGGCCACTCCTGTTGAAGCTGGTGCTGAGGTGCAAGAAAGATGATCTCTGGACTCTGTTCAGAGTTCCAATGGCTTGGCCAAGCTGAAAATAGGCAGGCTAAAACTTCATGGCATTCTTATAGACAGTGATTTTTACTTGTTCAGAAAGATTATTTTGGACATACATATGCTGTGGGGTGATTTAGAGACTGTTGTGCTTCAGACTGAAATTGAGAATAATAAGTGGAATGTAAGACTCTCAGATTTCTCATGTTTGAAGTATAACTTTGCAGTTGTAAAGTTATACTTCGCAACTGCCTTGCCATCATTGCAACACAAGAGTGCCTGCCCACTCACCGAAGAGGAGGCTAATCAGCTCCGAAACTGTGCCATCTGGGTGGTGACATTCGCTGAGAATAAGTAACAGTAGTCTTCTCCTATGGTGAACAGAGTTACTTATTCGAGGTAGTGCAAAATCATGGCAACTCGCTCGTAGCAAACTACTAAATAACTATTTAGTAGTTCGCTACGAGCAGATCTGATGCATTTGCACTAACTCGTAAGCATGTTAACTCACTACGCAAGTTGAGGCATTTTGCCTTAAAATGCAATGTAATTCAAATTACTACATGCCATCAGGCATCTCTCATATTGTGGAGTTATGCTTTGCAACTGCCTTGCTATCATTGCAACACCAGGGTGCCTGCCCACCCACTGAAGAGAAGCCAATCAGCTCCGAAACAGTGCTGTCTGGGTGGTGGCATCTGCTGAGAATAAGTAACAGTCTTCTCCTATGGTGAAGAGTTACTTATTCAAGGTAGTGCAATATCATGTCAACTCTTTGTGAAAGTATTCACAATATGAGATATACATAAGGATGCCAATCTTATAACTGTTTAGTAGTTAGCTGCGAGCAAATCTGATGCATTTGTACTAACTTGTAAGCATTTTGACTCACTATGCAACTTTAGGCTTTTGCCCTAAAATATGGCGAAATTGTCCAGACTAAGCCCAAGTCATATGCAGATTCTGGTTGAGTAGTGGCTCAGGAGCATATGGAAAGACTTAAAACTGTTATTGTAAAACCTGCAGCAGATAGATACAGGCCTAGCAAACAGATTAAA
Organism: Mastigoproctus giganteus; assembly: GCF_048544385.1. NCBI lineage: Eukaryota > Metazoa > Arthropoda > Arachnida > Uropygi > Thelyphonidae > Mastigoproctus > Mastigoproctus giganteus. The sequence goes on from NC_143584.1 coordinate 3,573,307, forward strand.
AAGGAGCATATCAAGTCTGTGTAGCCAGTCTTAGAGGATGTAAAAGTAATCTCTGTAAGAAAGATTAGAGACAGCCTCGTCATGTTAAAGGCACCAATGAAAGAGGACATCACTAAGATCACTAGTTGTCCTAAAGTCACCAAACTTGGTATAGAGGTAGATTAAACCCTCCAGACTAACTCTTAAATATAGTTGTTTTTTACTTGGATAAAGCTGTAACTAAAGATCACTTCATGAACCAGTTCTGGCAAAGAAAGTTCAAGGACACCAAAATTTAAGATCACCAATTCCACTCCATGGTTAGTGTTCTGGCGAGTTATAAGACAAAAGAAAAGTCCACTTACAACTTTGTGATTGAATACTCTGGACAGACCTCCGTAGCTGAGTGGTCAGGAGCAGGAGTGCGGTAGCACACGCTCTTTGAGTAGACTGGGGTTCAAGCCTCTGACTGCTAAATACGGTTGATCTGCCAACCCGCACTGGACCAGCGTGACAGATTATGGTCCATTTCCCTCAGCATGAATTGTTAAGGAGGCTTCCATCCTGCAGTGGTTTGATAAGGGCTGCAGTTTACCAGTTTTTTTTTTACTCTGGACAGATCAGCAACACCCTATACAAGCTTGTTCCAACAATCAATTACTTACTGACTAAAGGCAATTTCTTCACATCAATTCTGTAACCATCATTCATCAATTTGAATTTATGTCCCTAAGTGTGTGTATTTATGTCCCTAAGTGTGTGTGTAGTTTGAGTAAGAAGAAGGATTCTATCAGCAGAATAAGAACTTTAAAATCTCCACACACTAGTGGTCCTTGTATGGAATTGTTTCCTAAAGAAGTTAAAATTTTCATAATTTTCTTTTAAGTGTGCTGATTGGGCTACAGGAATGGATGTATACTTGTTTCCATTGTGGAGAACTCCTTTGAGGCTTTGCTTCAATGAATCAGTAAATACCCTCTACTCTGTTGGCTTGTAGAAAATTCCAAAAAAAAAAGTTCATAACTGCAGAAATGTTATTGCAATATATTGTTGGGCCTTCTTTGGAAAAATTGAGAGCCACTTCTTTTTCACAATATCTGTACCATGAGAAGACTGTTCCTGTGGCCATCAGATGCTTGGATTTCTGTTTTGATGATCTCATGGGACCATGAGAGAGAGAGAGAGAGATCTAAGTTTGCAAATCTCAATGAGAGGTTTATATCTACCCTTTGGGTGGACTCATGAGATTGTTGAGTTTCACTTAATGAATACAATTGTGGTCCAGAGTTCTGAATTTATTAATCACAGTAGTTTATATAATCCTCTAGAATACAAATTTCAGATTGGGGTCTGATGGCATACGTTTGCACACAGCTGGTGGAAGTGGCACTGGTAGTTCGGGACCATAGGGTACTGGCCTAACAGCTGAAGTAATGTTGTTAGGTAAATGATGCTCTGCTTGTTCTTCATGTTATAACCTGCTGTATTTTTGAAAAAAAACTAGCAGCCATTAATATGATCCCAAGGTTGCCTCCATACAGTGGAAATGAAAAATATCGCAGCTTTCTTTTTACCACATTTCCACAGTCACAGCTTTATGACACACTTTATGAGGAAGCCCAACTTGCCCTTGATTTAATTCCAAAATATGCAGCATATAGATTTTTCATAAATGTTATATCCTATCCTGCCTTTGTTTTGTCACAACATAATTACTTGTGTAACAAAATATTTGGATTGTCCACACAACTACCACGAGTTGCCGTGGTCAAAGAAACAATATGAAAATCATGATAGAAGCAGATACTAGTTATCATGACTACACCAGAAAACTGAATGTGAAAGAAATACTTCACAGGTATATATAGCTACCTGACTTACAGGTTTCAACATGTCTGGTCTCATCTTTAGCTGTCATTCACAAAGAAAGTATCATATGTATCATGGGTGCGACCAGGCTGCCATGCATAGAAACTAGACTTGGCCTGTTACAACATAAGACTGCTCATCGGTGAAGATAGGATATTAGAGCTGGAAAAGGAATTAGAAAATGTGAATTAGAATATCATTGGCTTGGCTGAAACAAAAAGAGAAATGAATCACAAATTTATCAAGTGGAAATCTGGTATACACCAATGGAAACAGTGAAAGGAGCGAAGGTGGAGTTAGCTTTCTGGTCCATAAAGATATAAAAAAAACAACATTTTGAAATTCAAAAGTACATCACCAGGGTGTCAAATCTAGTACTCAGGATTTCTAAGAGGTACAAGCTAAAGGTTATAATGATTTATGCACCAACATCTAGCCATGATGCTGTAGAGGTTGAAGAAATGTACACTGAAATTGAGAGTTTTCTAGATGAGCAGAAAACCCACTACACTATCATTATGAGGGACTTCAATGCTAAGGTTGGAAAGAGACAAAACAGCATAGAAAGGGGAACTATAGGAAATTTTGGAATTGGTGAAATAAATGAAAGAGGTGAAAGACTTGTGGAATTTGCAGAATCTCGAGGAATGTCAGTAATGAACACTTTTTTCTTTTCAGTGAACAGAAATTGGACATGGAAGAGTTCAAAAAGATTAAGAATTAATGAAATTGACTTCATCCGTACTAACAAAAGATATATCATGAATGATGTTACCATCCTGAACAAGGTAAATGTTGGAAGTGATCACAGAATGGTAAGATGCACACTTGATATAGATGTAAGAAAAGAAAGGAAAAAACTGACTCAAGTAAATAATACTTTGAGATAACAGAAGAGGAGAAAAAGCAGTATGTCCTGGAACTTAAGAACAAGTTTGATCTTCTGCAGACTGTTCAGGACCAACATATAAGGCCGCCGTAGCCTAGTGGTCAGGCGTGCGGGTACATAAGTACACGTGTCTTGAGTGACCAGGGTTCAAGCCCGTGACTACTGAATACGGTGCTGTTTCTTGTAATCTGTCTATCTTGTGAACTCCTCTGACCGTTTGGTCGTCCCGGAGTATAAACAGAAAATTATTATTATTATATCAACGAGGAATACTACAACTTTCTGAAAGTGATAAAGCCCAAGAAACCTATTGGTAAAAAGAAATCGAAAGAAGAAAAAATTAGTGAAGAAACACTTGGCATAATGAACTGAAGACGACAAATGAAGAGCAAGATAAATACTGACAAGGATAAAATTGAGCGTACTGAGTTATGCAAAGCCATTAGAAAGAGACTCAGAGAGGACATAAGATTTAACACAAGCATTAAGGGGAAACAAAGGACTTAAATCAGCAGCCATAAGCAGTAATACAGAAAGACAAATGATACTGAAACTGAAGAATAGCGATGGTGTACTTATAAATAGCAGAAGGCTACTATAGAGAATTATACAAGGAGCAAGGGAATGATACCAGCAGTGGGGAAGATGGATCACAAATTAGTTACACATACGACATACCCGATATCCTTCCTGATGAGGGAACATGCTTTGAAGAAAATGAAGAATCAGAAACCTCCGGGGGAAGATGAAATTACTGTACAGTTGTTAAAATTGGGAGGAAGAGACATGACACAGAAATTGGCAAGGTTCTTCACAAAATGTGTTATAAAAGGCTTGGGCATCATGCCCAAGGAGTGGAATAATGCAATCATAGCTTTGCTGCATAAGAAAGGAGATAAATCAGAAATTGGAAATTATAGACCAATTAGCTTGTTATCCCACGTCTACAAGTTGTTCACAAAGGTCATTACTAACAGATTAGAAAGAATACTTGATGAGAAGCTACCGAAAGAGTAAGCTGGCTTTAGGACAGGATTCTCAACTATGGATCACCCTCACGTAATATTACAAATAATGGAGAAATCAAATGAATATAAAACACTTATGCCTGGCATTTGTGGATTATGAAAAGGCATGACTCCATACAGCATAAGGCAATGTTTCAAGCAATGGAAAGACAAGGTATAGATAGATACCACATATATTATGATTTTGAAGAAATTATATGAGAACACTACCTCCTTTATTAGACTAGACAAAGACAGTAGCAAATTTAAAATTGAGAAAGGAGTTCGACAAGAAGACACAATATCTCCGAAGTTGCTTACTGCTGCTGCTGCCCTTGAGGTCACTCTTAGAATATTAGACTTGTCGCAGAAAGGAGTCAATGTGAATGGAGAGTACCTAAGCCATTTGCAGATAACATTGTCATCATAAGTCATGATCCCAAAGAATTAGAGGAAAATCTTAATCAGTTATGCAGAGTTAGTAAGGATTTTGGACTAAAGATGAATATGGCTAAAACAAAAGTAATGATGAACAAGTTAGCCACAGAAAGGGATATAATGATTGAAGCAGCAGTAATTGAAAAGATGGATTCATATACTTATCTGGGACAAGTCATTAGCTGTAATAATGATAAATGGCTGGAAATCGAGAAGAATAAATTTTGGATGGATAGCATTCAGCATTCAGGAGCAATATCCCAATTTGTCTGATAAAATAATGAATCAATGTATACTCTCCACCATGACTTATGGAAGTGAAACTTGGGTACTCACCAAAAGAATGGAAGAGAAGTTGAGAATTGCACGGCAAAGAATGGAATGAATTATATTAGGAATCAGACTGTTAGATAAGAAGAGAAACACATGGATTAGGCAGCAAACTCAAGTAAAGGACATTCTTATCAAAACTAAAGAACTAAAATGATCTTGGGTAGGACACATAGCTTGAAGACATGATGATAGATGGATTAAGAAAATAACAGAATGGTACTCAAGAGGAGTTAGAAGAAAACCTGGAAGACAACGACTGAGATGGACAGATGAAATTCACGAGGTCGTGGGTAGTAAATGGATTGCCATTGCACAAAACAGAAGGAACTGGAAAGTTGCTGGAGAGGCCTTCATCCTGCAGTCGATTGAAAATGGATGATGATGATGATGATATGTATCATATATATATGGAATGCATATCTAAGAAAACAATTTTTACTGTTTTTAAAAAAATCTGTACATGTTGGAACAGTTTGGATAGTTAGAATTAGCAAAAAAAGTACGCCAGGCAGCACGAAATTTTGAAACATCAAAATCTGTGCTAACCAATGTAATATTAATTTGTTGTTTGTTAATAATAATGATCTAATTTCATGACGGATCGTGGCGCCTCCGTAGCCAGGTGGGAAGGAGCACCAGTGTGTAGCACACGCTTCTTGATTAGACCGGGGTTCGAGCCCGTCACCACCAAATACGGAGGATGCGGAAAGGTCAGGGAATGACCACCGCACATCCCCGGAGCAATATGGCCTTAGTTGCTAATGCTCCTAAAAACCAAATAACAACAACAACAATCATGAAGGATCCATGTTTTGCATTATAATATAGAGGATTGAGAGAGTGGGGGGAGAAAAAGATAATACAGTAAACCCCGCTATTCGCGGTATCTGTATTCGCGGTCACTGAGTTAATATAAAATGAAACCTAAAAAAATGTGAATTTTAAAGTGCTGTGAACATTTTCCACCATAAAAAAACATGGGCGTGGCTAAAATTATCTTTCCTGGTCAAAACAGCACTCAGTGGGTGGGGGAGAGAGGTGACAAAATCGCGAGTGTGGATGTTTCTCGCTAATCCTTGTTCAGTATGTGTTATGCGCTTGTCATGGAAGGTTTCGGTTTGCTTTTAATTTATATGCTTATAAATTTATCAATTTATTTAGCATATAAATTTATCAATTTATTTAGCATATAAATTTATCAATTTATTTAGCATATAAATTTATCAATTTATAAATTTATATGCTTACAAAAGTGATAAATCTACCGTTTTGCAGTGTAAAACAGACTTTTTCGAGTGTGTTAATGGAAGAAAGTGACTTTATTGTGGACAAGTTCTTCCTAACCCGTACAAAAAATATTGCTACGAATAACAAGGGAAGTGTGAAAAGATCAAAGAAGGTGATGACATTAGCGAATAAAATTGAGTTAATAGATAAAATTTCTAATGGTGAAAGTGTCTCCTCAGTGGCAAAACATTATAAAATCAGTGAGTCAACGGTACAATCAATCAAGAAATCGGAAGAAAAAATCTGCCGTAGTGTCCGTGAAAACGCGCTAACTGCTTCAAAAATTTGCTCTGTAATTCATAATATTAAATTAGAAAAAATGGAAAAGGCTTTAAATCTGTAGGTAGAAGACCGAACTCAAAATAAAATTCTGTTAAGTTCACTCATCATTCGTGAAAAGGCAAAACTCCTTTATCAACACTTTAGCGAAACTGGTGATAGCACTGGCAGGATAAGTTTTTTTAGCTAGCAAAGGCGCTAGTTTGAAAGATTTGTTTGAAATTTCTAATAAATATTACATTTAATATTAAATTGTTTCTTATTTTCATTCCGATGCCATATGCTTGCATTTCACTATGTACTGTCTTTGTACATAGTCATATTATGAAGTACATATAATACATACATAGACAAAATTTTAGACTAGTTTTTCTTATATATTTCATACTTTGGAACGGAACCCCTTTATTACTATGGGAGCCATAACTCAGTATTCGCGGCATTTTTCAGGAACGTAGCCCCCGCGAATAGTGGGGGTTTACTGTATTTAAGTTAGCAGAGAAAAGCGAGATTTGCAACACCAAATTGATGTATCAGTTTAGAACTCTAATATATCATTCACACTGTTGCTCCTGTGTATCATCACTCGTTGAGGCATTTTTTAACGCTATTTTACATATAACACTTCCTTGCTTTGTACAACTAAGTATCGTTACATATAAAGAGTATTAAATTATAGAACTTTGGCATAAACATAGAACTTTTGTTTATGTAATTATTGTATTTTCTGTATTTTATTTAGGTATAGCTACATGATCGATAACATCATTCTCCTTATCACTGGCACCCTTCATCAGAGGCCTATTTCTGAATTAATACCCAAGTGTCATCCACTTGGAAGTTTCGATCAAATGGAGGCTATCCATATAGCATCAGTTCCAGCAGAACTCTATAATGCCGTTATTGTTGATACCCCTCTTGGTAAGTTAAGCATTACATTACAAATATTTTTTGGTTATATCAGTCATTTCCTGGTATGGTAATACCTTATAAGCATTTGTTTAAATTATATTTTGGAGAGAAGATAATACAGTACTCTATAAAATCCAGCACATTTTACAATCCAGAAATGTTAAGAAAGCAATCTATCGCTCTTATCAATGATCACATTTGGGAACACCAAATAATTGCAATTGGTATCCAAGGTACTACTTTGACAAAGTGGTTGCTATGTGTGACTGTGATAAAACTAGTTACATCTGTGTGATCCCATACATAAGTGAAGCTGGCGCAACTCTAGTACAGCATAACTTCCTCAACCTTCAGAAGCACAAGCACCACTTGCTTCTTGTTCTACCAAAAATTGCAGTTTTGCAGCTGGTCATACACTTCTTGTGTGAACTAGTGACCAGCTTGACATTATTTTAGAAAAGATAGGATAAAGTGAGATTAAAATGTCTGTCCTGTATAGGTACAGCTGAAAAAATATATGCTTCATTAAATCTATAGCTGATCTCTTCCATAAATGGTGACTTACTGACACTCACAAACAGTTGCTTTAATTTCACATAACCAAGATTTTTTTTACTGCCATTATATCTAGTTGCACAGCTCATCAGGTGAATAACTAAGTTTAGGAAGAAATATAGTATGCAGCCCAAGGTCACTCACTTGGCTTCCCACTCAGCACTGTGTAAGAGAAGGCCTAGTGAGTGACATTGAGCCACTAAGTTTTTCTCTCTGTTATAATTATAATAGTAGCAAAAACAAAACTTAGTGATTTTTTACTGTATGAAAACTATATTAAATTTCTCCACAGTACCTTTAGTAAAGGTACTGTGGAGAAATTTACCACAGTACCACTGATGTTATTAGTGGAGTCCCTCAGGGCTCAGTGTTGGGTCCATTGTTGTTTTCTGTATTTATAAATGATATTGATGATGGTATATCAAGCTTAATGTCCAAGTTTGCAGATGATACAAAGGTTGGCAGGGTTGTCAAGGACACTACTGACACTATGCTGCTGCAACAGGATCTGGAAAGGTTGAGCAGATGGGCTGAGAGGTGGCAAATGAAGTTTAACATTGACAAATGTAAAGTACTACACATGGGAAACAGCAACCCCAGAGCAACGTATCAACTCTGTGGTACTACACTGACAGTGGTAGAGAATGAAAGGGACTTGGGGGTGATTGTGCAGGCAGATATGAAGTTCTCTGAGCAGTGCAGACGGGCTGCAAGAGTAGCTCATGGAGTATTGTCAATGATATACAGGAATATTTCCAGCAGGGATAAGGAGGTGATTATTCCATTGTATAAGGCAATGGTCAGGCCACACCTAGAGTACTGTATACAGGTCTGGAGGCCTCATTTCAAGAAGGATGTAGAGCTGCTGGAACGAGTACAGAGAAGGGCAACAAGATTAGTGAATGGAACAAATGGGTGCTCTTACGAAGAAAGGCTTAAGTTTTGCAAATTACAGTGTCTGGAGACTAGGCACCAGCGAGGTGATCTGATAGAGGTGTATAAAGCATTGAATGGTTTAAGCATGCTCAATGCTGATGGGATTCTTCCTCTAGCTCAGAAAAATCACCTGAGAGGGCATAAATTCAAATTGAGGAAAGACAGATGTAGGATAGACGTGAGGAAATTTTCCTTTAGCCAGCGGGTGGTTGGTTGGTGGAACAGACTGCCATCCCTTGTGGTGGAGGTTGATAGCCTAAATAAGTTTAAGGCTCAGCTGGACAGGTATTTTGAACGAACAGAGGGGTGAAGTGGGGTTTTTTTTTTTTTTTTTTTTTTGGCTGATGCTGCATAAGCTCGCTTTCTTGCATCAAATGCCTCTACTAATGCTAATGCTAAATTCAGAACCATGCAAATTGATAAAGTTAGCTTATTATCCAATACAGAGGAGTTGGTTTGGGGGGGGGGGAAGCACATTCACCGATATTGTACTTGGCACATTTGTTTAAAATTTATGTTACAGTATATGATGTTTGCTGTGACCTTTGTTTGTATCTATTTTTGTGACTGTTTATATGACAAAAATTTATATTTTTGTTCACATTTAACCAATTGAACTGTTATTTACACTTTAACCACTTTTAGTCATTATAAATGCTTATAGACATAAGCATTTATAATGTTTAAATTTAAATAAGATAATAAAATAAGTTCAGCTATTAGTGCTAAATATTCATTGAAACATGCTTTTTCAAAACTGCTGAATCACTAAATATGCCTCACCTGGAAATTTTAAACTATGAAACCTCTCATTCTCTGAGGACACTGGATTTTAATTTTAAAGAGTTTACTGTGTGTTGAAGTAAATTGCATAAAAGCATGTGCTTAAAAATACAAGATTTCAGAAGGCAAAAAAAAAAAAAAAAAAAAAAAAATTAAAATAAAACATGCCCAAATTAATAAATATAATGCTAAACATTGAACATGAAAATTAAATTGAATCATAGTTACATAACTGGAATTAAATATAGTTACATACTGAATTTTGCTAAGAAAATTAAACTAATTATGTTAATTACAGGTAAGCATAGTAATGTTTGTGACAACACGCCGAAACAAAAGGCCCTCAGTCCCCAGTGGCTTTCACTTTCCCTCTTACAGCAGTGAGAGGATCAGAGTGGAAGCAGAGAATGCTAAGAATCTCTGGGTACGACCAGGCTGCCATGCACGGAAACTGAACTTGGCCTGTTACAATGTAAGATTGCTCATTGGTGAAGATAGGATATTAGAGCTGGAAAAGGAATTAGAAAATGTGAATTAGAATATCATCGGCTTGGCTGAAACAAGACGAAGAAATGAATCACAAGTTTATCAAGAGGAAATCTGGTGTACAGCAGATTTCCACTTGATAAAAAAAAGGTGGAGTTGGCTTTCTGGCCCATAAAGATATAAAAAAACATTTTGGAATTCAAAAGTACATCACCAAGGGTGTCAAGACTACCACTCAGAATTTCTAAGAGGTACAAGCTAAAGTTATAATGATTTATGCACCAGCATTGAGCCATGATGATGTAGAGGTTGAAGAAATGTACACTGAAATTGAGAGACTTCTATATGAACAGAAAACTCACTACACCATTATTATGGGGGACTTCAAAGCTAAGGTTAGAAAGAGACAAAACACTGCAGAAAGGGAAACTATAGGAAATTTTGGAATTGGTGAAAGAGGTGAAAGACTTGTGGAATTTACAGAATCTTGAGGAATGTCAGTATTGAACACTTTTTTTTTTTTCAAGAAAAGGGTGAACAGAAAGTGGACATGGAAGAGCCCAAATGGATTAACAACTAATGAAATTGACTTCGTGCTCACTAACAGAAGATATATTGTTAACAATGTTACCATCCTGAACAAGGTAAATGTTGAAAGTGATCACAGAATGGTAAGTTGCACACGATATAAATGTAAGAAAAGAAAGGATAAAAACTGACTCGAATAAATAATATGAAGCTCTTTGAGATAACAGAAGAGGAGAAAAGCAGTATGTACTGGAACTTAAGAACAAGTTTGAGACAGACCTTTCTGGACCAAGATATCAACGAGGAATACAACAATTTTCTGGTATAACTTCAGGAGCTGAATTCTGAAGCAATTTTCAGTTAAAAAGTGAATATAAACATGAATTTAATTCTGAATGATTACAAAGTTGTGGCTGCTTGAATCTTAGAAAAAAAATAAAGCAATTATCAGTAATACAAAATAAAAATAACAATAGCCACCTGAACATAACTGATAAAAAAAGTATTGATTTATTTATTTCTGTTTTATTTAGGACAGCTACAATCTGTGCTTACATGCATATGGATAAAGTAGATTCTCAAAAATACTGCCTTTGAATTCAATGCGTTTCTCGACTTGTTCCTCAATTGTGCATGCACTGCTACCTAAACTACTCATCATGAATGGCACAGCATTCAACATGCAATCATGTAATGCATCATGTGTTTCCACTTTTGTGCGTATTATACAGAGTCACCCTCAAAGGGGCAGAAATCTAAGAGGTTTAGGTCCGATGACCTAGGTGGCCAATTTTGTTGACCACTGCACTGATCCATTGCCAAAGAAACTGGTCATCAAAGTGATTACCCACTGCACGAGAACAATAAGGAGAAGCTCTGTTGTGTTGTAAATACATTCTGCATCATGTAGCCAAAGGTACATCTAACAGTTGCAGCAATTCATTTTGCAGAAATTGTAGATAAACCTGTCCTGTAAGACGACCCTCAAAAATAAATGGGCCAATCAGCTGATCATAGAGGATTCCACACCAACATTAACACTGAATCAGTATTGAAAATTACTCTATGCAGTGGCATGCACTTCATTTACTTTTCACTGCTGTATTTTGGCTCTTAGAATGGGCCATAAACAAGTATAAACTTCCTCCACAGTTAAGGGCAATTGCATTGAATAAAATAAAAAAAACCTCTCATGCTGATTGAGGTGAGGCTCCTGTCACAGCTGCAAAAATGATCATTGGCCAGATTTCTGTGTCATTTTGGGATATGCTGGAGAATCCCTCAACCGACATGCCAGATCAGCGTGTATGCTTTCAGATTCTCTTATGTGACCGGTCGTTGGATGCTGACCTTAATTAGTTTGACAGTGGATACTGGTGCCACATTCTTGAGCTGTACATCTCTGTCCCTGATCCTTCTCTTTTGTATATGCTATCTGCTATGAAGTTGACTAACTTCGTGATGAATAATGATAAACTTTGTACTTTTATTGACATTATTATGTGGTTAGATCTCTCTCTCTCTCTCTCTCTCTCTCTCTCTCTCTCTCTACACCTTCAAGAATAACTAGTAGGAGACAGAAAATGATCAAATTTCATTAGATTAATTATGTTCTTATCAGTGAAATTTGGATGCTGACCTTAATTAGTTTGACAATGGATACTGGTGCCACATTCTTGAGCTGTACAATTCTTGAGCTGTACATCTCTGTCCCTGATCCTTCTCTTTTGTATATGCTATCTGCTGTGAAGTTGACTAATGATGAATAATGATAAACTTTGTACTTTTATTGACATAATTATGTGGTTAGATCTCTCTCTCTCTCTCTCTCTCTCTCTCTCTCTCTCTCTCTCTCTCTCTACCTTCAAGAATAGTTAGTAGGAGATAGAAAATGATCAAATTTCATTAGAATAATTGTTATGTTCTTATCAATGAAATTTGTTGAAATTGTTTAATCACAGTATTATCAAAGTACTTGTAATAAGTTTGGTATAGAAAGTACAGAGTTATTTAATGTAAATTGTGTTTTGCAGCTCCATTTTTTGTATATTGCATCTCAGAACAAGATCTGGATGAAATGAATATAGAAATCACCAGAAATACTTTATATAAGGTAAGAGTTTACTTCATCACATTTGTAACTAAAGTTTAAATAAATTTAAGGTTAATAAAAACAAATTGATACTAATTCAGCATAAATCTTAAAAAAAAAAAAAAAAAAAGCCTGGTTTCATGCAGGTATCTGCCCAACCTTTCCTTACATTTACATAAGAGCTCTCTACTTCTACAAGATTAGTTAATAATTTATTCCAACAGCTAATAATGCTTTGGCCAAATGAGTATTTACTTATATGCAGTCTATAACTATCTTTCCTTAATTTAAGTGAGGGTCCTCTAGTTTGGACCACATATATATGAAATATATATGTGGTTCAAACTAGAGGACCACATATATATTTATACTGTACAGATATCTCCATTATTTAATGTACTCAAATTTTTCAAATACCTCAAAGTCTCCATATAAACATCTGCCCTTGACAATCTCTGAGAGGAAGACCAGCTACCTCATTTGTGAATTGCCACATATACATATATGAGAAACCCCTCTAATATTCACTTGAGTTGTATTCCTGGAAATTGCCATGAATATCAAAACTGAATAAGACCAGACCAAAACCTTATAGGAATAGGAGAAATAGGTGCTTTCTTACAGAAATCAAACCAAATGTTCATGATTGATAAGAATTAACATATAAATAACCATGCTTATTGCAACAAAAATAAATATAATTTTCAGTGTAGTTGTTGGTGAAGCAATATATTGAAGTTATTGATGATACAGAAGGATGGATTAGAGAGATGTAGATTCCTTCTGAAGATCTTTCCAGAAGATGACTTAAGAGATTTTGCTTTTGTAGATTCTTTTTTATTATTTTTATTACTATTTTTATTTTTGCTTTTGTGTATTTTTCATTCACATCTAACATAATTTTATGCACATGTATCCATCATGATTTGTTCAAGGTCCTGTCTAAAGGAATGGACCTGTGACACCAAATGTACCCAAACCACCACTGATCTCTACTTTCTAGTGTACCAGACTTTTTTTTTTTTTTTTTTACCGTATATCTCTGAAACTTAGGGCAACTCGAAGTTGAATGAGATGCTGTCTATTCTTAAAAGTTTTCTCTCCTTTTTGAAGTTCAGTAAAATTTGCATTTCTACTTTAAGAGCTATTACTGTCTCCTTACCTGTATCTGAGTTTCATCACATCTGACCATAATTTAAGCACAACACATATTAACACTATTCTTAATTATTTTTTTTTATATAATTGAGGTTGCTACTGTCCTGGTAGTGTGTTCACCACTTTCATTCCAGAGTTGCATATGGTAACATTTATAACACTAGAAACATTGCAGAAAAAACTATCTGTGAATAATCAAAGCACATACATTAAATGTCTTTGTACAGTATACATTAAATAAGTACTGTACAAAAGAAAAAAAAAAAAATTGTCTTTGAATATTGATCATTTACTATATTAATTTCTAACTTGGGCTAAGGTGCAGCTCAAATTACGGCATGCAAAAAGGTCATCTCGGTCAGCCAAGCTGGACTGGAGGCAGCTAATGAATGCTGCCAACAAAGGGGCATATCAGATCGCCCTATCCAACCGCTTCGAGACGCTAGCCGTGCCCGAGGATATAAATGAAGAAGAAAAGCAGATCTCTGATGCCATCCTGGAATGTGCCAAGCCCCTATGTCCACCTGCCCGACGTCGAACGCAACCATGGATATCAGACGAGTGCCTCGACCTCGTGGACAAACGGAAACAGGCAAAGTTGGTCTACTTTGAACGGTACCGGCAGCTAAACCGAGAAGTCCGACAGAGGATGACAGCAGAAAGAGAAGCATACTGGAACCAAGTGGCAGACGATCTTGAAGTGGCGGCATCCAAGAACGAGTACCGCACTCTCTACCGCACCCTCAGATGTCTGAGTGGAAAGACCAAATTGACTAGTGACAACATCAAGAATGCTGATGGGACCTTCGTGCGATCACCGTCCGAACGCCTGCAACGGTGGAGTGAATTCTTCAAAGCATTGTATAATCATGACCCACCTCAGGGACCGCCAGAAGCCGCACTATCGATTGATCCCCCTGAAGTCTCCATGGTCGATGTTGAGCCTACAGTAGAAGAAGTGAAAGCAGCCATACAATCCCTAAAGAATGGCAGGGCACCAGGAGTGGACCAAGTCACCACAGAAGCGATCAAAGCCGGGGGAGATGTACTGCTTCGCCGACTACACTCACTCCTCAAAACCATCTGGTGCACTGAACAAATTCCGCTAACATGGAGGAAAGCCATTATCGTACCGATCCACAAGAAAGGTGATAACCGGGATTGCAAGAACTACCGTGGCATCAGCCTCCTTTCCATCATCGGAAAGGTCTTTATGAAGATCATCCAGTCAAGGCTGCAAAAACATCGCGAGCAAACCAGTCGAGAAGAACAGGCGGGATTTAGACCTGGGTGAGGATGCTGTGATCAAATCTTTGCCATCCGTCAGCTGATGGAGGAGAGGATCCGGTGTGGACAGCGAACTGTCATTGTTTTCATTGACTTTAAATCTGCTTTCGACTATGTCCATCGGCCTGCCTTATGGAAACTACTAGAGGTCGAACATGTACCTCGAAAAGTCATCACACTCCTCCAAACTGCATACAACGGTTTAACCAGCCAGGTGCGCATCCAGAACGATTTATCTGAGGAATTTACCATCCAAACCGGAGTCCGCCAAGGGGATGTAGCCTCCCCGTTGCTTTTCAACATCGTGGTCGAAGCCATTATGAGGCAAGCATTCAGAAACAGACGGGGTATACAATATGACAAGGATCACTATGTGACTGACCTGATGTTTGCCGATGATAGTGCTATCTTTGCTGGTAACGACTCTGAAGCCACGGACATCCTCTACGACATTGCCCGCATTGCCCGGCCATACGGTTTGAAGATCAATGCTGATAAGACAAAGGCCCTGACAACAGATGGGTCGCAAGCCACCATCTATCTCGAAGGCGTCCAGATCGAGCAAGTGCAGGACTTTAAATATCTTGGGTCGCTGGTCCAGGAGAAGAAAGTTGCATCCACCATGGAAATCCACAGCAGAATTGGACAGGCGGCCACTGCATTCGCCTCGCTCAAATGGTGTCTGTGGAAGAGGACCAACATTTCCTCAAAGACTAAAATCCGACTCTTCCGGACTTTGATCCTGCCATTCTCCTTTACAGATCAGAAACATGGATTTGTCTCAAGCTAGATTTAAACAAACTTGAGGTATTCCAAATGCGATGCCTGCGGCAGATTTTGGGCATCTCACTTCGTGACCGCATCACTAATGATACCATCTGCACCAGATGCCAACAGCAACCAACCATTGCCGACCAAATCCAGAAGCGAAGGCTTAGATGGTTTGGCCACGTATGTAGAATGGGCACGAACAGAATACCATCCACACTCCTTTGGAGACAACGACCCACCCAATGGAGCATCCAACGGACCGCGCCTAGGAAAACGTGGGCCAAGCAAGTGGAAAATGACTTGAAGAGCCGACGTCTCGACCTTAACCAGGCCAGGACTGACGCCATGGATCGTAAAGTATGGAAGAACATCACAGAGCAAGTCCGAAACCCTGCGGCACCCACAGCAGCATACTGGTTGCGTGGCCAACCGCCTCCCCCAGCTGCCAGCTAAGGACCAAGAAGAAGAACAAGGATTTCTAACTTTTTGTAAATAACATAGTGAAAATGCTAACAATATAACAGTGTTCATGAGTAGAGGTCTCTAGTATGGCCTGAGGCTCGTACTTATACTATGGTAAACTTTCTTTGATCTGCTGGTATTTTTGTGCTGGCTTCTGATGATCCTAGATCCTAGCCACCTGGTTATGTCTGTGAGTGTAATCTGTCTGGGTGATCACCTTGCATCCTGCGGTGATGTGTTTTGTTTCTGGGGCCAGGTGGCATCATCAACATGTGTCATATGTTATTCCACCGGGGTCCTTAGTGTTGTATTTCCTGTAATTCCTAGTGTTGATTACCTGGTCTTGGATGGTGAGCACGAATCCTTCGGTCTTGGGCAGAGCCTTCCATTCGTGAGCCAAGCGTTGAAAGCCATCATATTTATGTAGTCTGCCATGGATGTCTTCTTTGTCCATCTTTCTGTCTTTTGTTTCTTCTGTGTGTGTCAGTGTCGGCTCCTTGTTGAGTGTTGTGTTCCATTTGCCTATCTTTCTTATGGCTTGGTAGATTGGCACTGTGTTTTCCTGGAAGTAATCATGCAGGTTCTTAATCACCTTCTTCTCTTGTTCAATAAGGATAGTAAATCCCCTTGCACCTTCTTTACAGATTATGGTCAGTCTCTCAATGACCTACTTCAGGTGGTGTTAGCAACTCGTGCTCATCATTATTCTGGCCGATTTCATAATTTCCTCCAGCTCGGTGTTGGTTCATTTTATGATCCTGATAGAGTACATTGGTACTGGGATTACATAAGTGTTTATGGCTGTAACCATGTTCTTGCCATTCAGCTTTGATTTTAGCAAGATTCTCAGTCTCTGATGGTATTTCTCAGTCAGGCTGGCTTTGATCTCCTTGTGTTCTACTGGTGGCCTGCATCATCCCCAGATATTTGTCATGGCTTCAATCTCTTCACTGGTCTTCAGCTGGTAGTTTTGTCCAACTGGATGTCCCTGATGCAATCCATGGGTCTTGCATTTGTCTAGGCCAAATTTTAAGCTGTTGGAGTTGATTCTCGGTTACGGCATAGAGTTTGATGTCATCCATATATATTAGGTAAGATGTATGAGTTATTCATCCCTTCTTTTAAGGTATACCTGTACTTGCTGTTATTGATCATGGTGGACAGTGGGTTGAATGCTAGACAACCATAGTGGGCTCAGGGCATCTCCCTGGAAGATTCTTTTCTGATATTGATCTGGTTGTGATGTTCTCAACCTCGATGGTAGTTCTCCATTTTGCTGTGGTTGCTTCTAGAAAATGTGTCAGGGTTGGGTTGCCATTGTAGATCTTCAGTGTCTCTATCAACCAGCTATGAGGCATGGATTGAAGGGCTTGTGGTAGTCAATGTAGGCCATGTACAGGTTGTGGTGCTTCTTGTAGGCTTGCTTCATAACTGCAGCATCAGTGGTCAATTGCTCCTTGCATCCTTTGCTCATTTGCCTACATCCCTTCTGCTGCCCAGCCATGATATTTTGGCTCTCCAAATGGTTTGATATCTTCTTAGTTATGCAGCTGATCAGTATCTTGTACATTGTTGGAAGGCAAGTGAGTGGTCTGTACTTTTCCGGATTTGTGGTGTCTTTGTCCTTAGCCTTCAGGTAGGTTAATGCTCGAGTCAAGGACTCTGGAATTGTGTCAGGGTGTCTTATTATCTGGATGAATTGCTCATCTATGTGTGTGCAGCTGAATCTCTTGTACCAGTAGTTGTTATTATTATTGTGCCTGACCTATGCACTTAATTATGATAAGTAGATTTTTTTCTTTTTTCTTTTTTGTGATCCTTGCATTGAAAGCCTAGTTGTAAAAATACAAAGGGTACTAGGAAAGTTTTGCAATATGACGCAACAATGAATCACAGGAAGCTGCTTGTTGCTGCATGTTGAGACATGTTCATACGTGCATAGTAGCCGCCGCGCCAAGTCGATGGGCTCAGTTATTCATTAGTAGTGAGAGTGTAAAGTGCTTGCGATGGCATCGTGGTCACGAAATGAGATAAGGACAGTTTTGCGGTATAATTTCGTGCGTGGTTTAACCATAGACCAGTGCTTAGAAGAAATGCCTCTTGCACTAGATGATGATTGTCCACATCGTACAACGATATTCAAGTGGTATAGAGAATTCCAAAGGGGAAATTTCACTCTGGAGGATTCTGAGAGGCCGGGAAGGCCACGAACGTCAGTTACGGAGGAAAACGTTACTGCTGTGAGGAAAATGCTTGACGAAAACAGGCGAGTGACCTACCAACAGATAGAGGATACTTTGGGCCTAAATGCACCAGCAATTCGTTCGATTCTGCAAGATCATTTGCACGTGAAGAAACTTTGTTCTCTCTGGGTGCCGCATCAACTGACTGAAGAGCAGATGACACGACGTGTGACTTGGTGCCGGGAGATGTTAAAAAAGTTTGATAAGGGACAATCTCGGTATGTGAACAACATCGTGACAGGTGACGAGACTTGGCTGTACTATTACGATCTGCCGACCAAGGCTCAAAACAAAGTTTGGGTCTTTGATGATGACGACACACCCGTAATTGTCAGAAAATCCCGATCTGTAAAGAAGAAAATGATAGCTGTATTTTTCAAATCGAGTGGAATTGTGGAACGTGTCGTTTTGGACACACAGAAGACAGTCACAGCTAAGTGGTATACTGAACAATGCCTGCCTAAAGTCATTGGATCTATGAAGAACCTGCGGCCAAAGTGAAGAATGGACACCTGGTACCTCCATCACGATAATGCTCCAGCTTACCGCGCCAAAGCCTGCACAGAATATTTGACCACGACAGGACTGAAACTTCTCGAGCACCCTCCCTACAGTCCAGACCTTGCTCCCTGCGACTTTGCACTGTTCCCGCATGTGAAAATGAAGCTAAAAGGGAGGCGGTTTTCCAGTGATGAGGACCTTCTACGGGCTTGGGACAACGAGTGTGCTTTACTCCCTAGTGAAACTTGGCAGAACTGGTTTAAAGATTGGTTTCGGAGGTTGGAGAGGTTTATTGAATGTAGAGGAAATTACTTTGAAAAAATTAAATAAACAAAGCTGTATTGCAAAACTTTCCTAGTACCCTTTGTATCACTTCCAGCCATAAGATACATACCGTATGTTTTTTTAATACTTGTCTCATACAACTTGTTTACACTTACGGCATTTATATTTCCAGTTGATATGATTGATGTGAAGTTGTATGGTGTAACATAAATTTAATTATTTTTACTTATGAAAAAAAAAAAAAAAACAGTTGGCCATTGTATCACATGTGTCATATACGTGATACAATGTCAGCAGCAAGAGTCATATATCCATTCTCAGAGTGCAAACCAACAAACAGAAAGTAAAATGTTTTGTTTGATTGCTTTGTTTGTTGAAATAAATTTTTATGAATATGAAAAACGTAGTGATATGTGGAAAAAAGATTTTTATATGGACTTTGGCTGGGTTAGTGCCAGTGTTCATTATCTGAGTCTCTGCAGTTACGAGGATTTGAAAATTAAAGAATTAAAGGAATCCCTTGAGAAAATTGACCAAGCACTTGAATATTTTTGTGAGAGTGACCCTCTTCATGACCATGCAGCACAAGACATAATTAAATGCTACAACAGAATTTTATCTGAAAAAATACAGCAAAAAAATGGACAATTCTGAATTCATTCTTTATTTGTAAAATTGAAAAATAGTGTAACTTCAATAAACTTTACTTAACCTTACATTGTTCAATATATCATAATAAAAATGTCTAATAAAATAATTCTCATTTTTCAGTTCCTTCAATCCATTTTTTACTATGTACAAGTACAAAATACACATTTGGTCCTATTTTAAGTGGAATTTTCTGGAATCAATTATCCTCTGATAATGAGGACTCTCTCTCTCTCTCTCTCTCTCTCTCTCTCTCTCTCTCTCTCTCTCTCTCTCTCTCTCTCTCTCTCTCTCTCAAATATAATGAAGGAAAATGAAACAGGATATAGCAGCCTAATTATTAGGTAGTTTCATGTGACTGCAAGGTAAAATCATGTTTGCCATTCCTAGTCAGTTTTAGGCTATCTATATAAAGCATCTGTACAATACAGTGCATAATGGGAAGCATTTGCTATCTCACAGAACTTGAATGAATAAATAGTGTGTGAATTGGCGGGAAAGTTTGACATACCTTTGTTGTCAAACTTTCAGGTCTCAGGGTATGTCAGACTCATAGCAGGGACTTTCAGGTTTCAAGGTATGTCAGACTCATAGCAGGGACTGTCAGGTTTCAGATGTATGTCAGACTCATAGTAGTGTTAAACAACTTACCTCACCTCATTCTATAACTTGACTTTAAAACAGTGCAGTTTGTAGATGCTATATCCATTGGCTAATAACTTGACTTTGGTGTTAGCAAAGTCAAGCAACTTGAATAATGTTCTTGGGGATTTGTTTCAGATTGATGCCAGTACCCAGAATCTCTGGCTTTAATGTAATTTGGAGTCACAGTCATATAGTTGTGAGGCTAGGGAGCTGCAGTGTTTAGGGATTACAAATGCTATATCCTTTATTCATTGAAGTTTCTCTTGCTGATGAAATACTTCTTTATATGATTTAGGGAATTTTTTTTATTGGCATTTTTGTTTTATTGGATTTTATTAATTTTGATTTTCACACTAATCTGTAGTTTCCTAAGTACTGACTAAAATGAATGTCTCAACAAGGTGGGTGAATCTCTATGAATGTGCTAGTTACAGATGAAACAAAGTATTCTCACCAAGTATGTGTTTCTTTTTGTTGGCACTTTACAGTGCAGTGTAGTGTAGTGTTAAAATACATATTCATCGCCCTTTGCCTTCATATCCTCTTAAGATATTATAATATCTTAAAAAAAACATTTTAAAATAAATTTTTTACTCTGTTGCCAAGATAATCTTAGAACCATTTACCAGCAGCTGATAGTTATTGCCAATTTTCACTATGCAGGATCACTCATTCTGATAACAGTTCTGTATGTGCAGTGTTAAGCAAGTTCTTCAGAATTTATTGAGTGTGGATATCATGGCTTTTTATAATCCTGTTTTGTTTCTCACCTGCAGGCTTATCTGGAAGCTTTTTATGATTTCTGCAAAGAGCTAGGAGGAATCACGGCAGAAGTAATGTGTGAAATATTAGCTGTAAGTATGCTTTCTACCATAATATTTTAAAAAATGCTTAATGGTATAACTAGGTTAAACCATTAAACCATAAATAGTATAAATAGGACTAATAGTATAACTAGATTAAAATTTTAAGTGTAAACTTTGGTGTTTTAGTTTTTAACAAAGTATTCGTGGACTTTAACTGTTTGATTTTTTTTAGATTAAAATTAGTTTTGAATTGGTAGATTTCATAAAATTAGTGCCTTTGAGTGTTCTCTGTAACAATATAGTGGTTTTGCCACTTTGTCACTCAATAAGTGGCAAGTAGGGTTTCCGTAGCCCAGTGGTCAGGAGCTGGAGTGTAGTAGCACACGCTCTTTGAGTAGACCGGGGTTCAAGCCCCTGACTGCTAAATACGGTCGATCTGCCAACCCTCACTGGACCAGCGTGGCAGATTATGGTCCATTTCCCTCAACGTGAATTGTTGAGGAGGCTTCCATCCTGCAGTGGGTTGATAAAGGCACAGTTTATACTGTTACAGACTGAATTGTAAAATGAACAACCTGAATAACTGCAGTTCTGTATGGGATGTGCTCTCTTTCATTTGCAGCTATCTTTGCTTCTTTTTTCTGATTTTAATAGTAACTTTGTGGCTTTAGCTTTATTTCTTATTTTTTGTTAGGAGGGAGGGGGGCATGCCAATGTTTTTTAAAGTTAAATCTTTACAAAACCACTTACATTATTTTTGCTCTATTCTGACACCTTTCAATATTGCTTTTAATGAATTTTTTTTTATTCCTGTTGGACAGATAAAATTCCTGGACACCTATTATATTATAAATTGCAATTTTCATGCCCATATTCACATTTTACGGATGAAGGGGCTTAGAGTCTTTTGGCATCTAAATGTTAATTTAGTTGCACTCAGTCTTGATTTCAGTTTTTGCTTAACCTTTATTGTGATATATGTTAAGTTAAGGGCAGTATGAAATAGCATATAGATTGAAATTGAATAGACAATTCCACACATAATAGCAAAGTGATCTTTAACTCATTTTTCACATTATGGGAATACCTCCTAATTTCTTTAAAAGCTTCACTTCATATCTGTTTTCTCAGCCTCAGAAGAAGCACTTGATTGTTGAAAGATATCTCGAGTTTTATCAGTAAAAAATTGCCTGCCTTGCAGGGGGGTATTCCAGAGTAGTTTGGTATTCATCTTACCATTGATGATGTATTTATTTATACTGTCAGACTCGTCACAACATTTCAAACTTCTGTTGATCTTGTAATCAGCTACTCAACTTTGTAGAATAGATGTGATAAGTGTAAATGTATTTTAAGAATTTTCTTGCATTGTAAATAATGTATTTGCCTGATCACAAGATCAACAGAAGTTTGAAATGTTGTGACGAGTCTGACAGTATAAAAGAAAGCAAGTAGTATAAAGCAACTACTACTTGCGTTATATTAAAGAAAGCAAGTAGTAGTTACTTCCATTCCATTCGTAAGTAACCACTCATTCAGACATTTGTCAACAAACAAAAATTTTGCCATCACATGGGGAAAGGTCTCTTGATTTTCACCTTTATTGTATTCTGATATCTTACGAATGGAATGGAAGTATCAACTACTACTTGCTTTCTTTAATCTTCTTAATGATCTGGATGACCATATTGATATTTGGCTGTTGATTGCATGGCAATTCTCCACTCGGCTTGCTTGAGGAATCTTCCTGAGTTATAAAAATACTGAGAAAGTTATGAAAAGAAGAAACACTAAACTCAAACAAACATCAACACATATGAACTCCAAAGAGGATCATATTTCAGTAATTGTCAGCTATCCAGCAAAGTGCCCACTAGTCTCTGTATGATCTGATCAAATAATATACAGAACAGAACTCAAACTTAAGATATATAAAGTGTGTTATGACCACCACTCTATATAGATTAAATAAACAAATGTAATGCAAATTAACATTGAATTAAATCATAATAAACAGGATTAACATAAATAAATGATAAAATGAATTGAAGCTAGTGGTAGTTGTGAATGTTAAATTAAAAGCAAAAAATAGAAGTTCATGATGCCGGAGGTCTGTTTTTCTATTTTGTTTTCCTTATTTTATTTAATTTTATTTTTAGATGGCTTGGTATGTAAGCAAAGAATTGCGTCTTGCCAAGTTTAACCTTAAAAGAAGCAAGCCGGGATTTACTGTATATTCTTAATGTGGTTTCATGTTCTTTTTGTAACTCTTAATAATATTACCACATCAGTTCCCCATATAGTAAAGTATAATACTGAAGAAGTTTGACTATTTCACACATAAATGTTCAGTTTGTATGTGCGCACACACCCACACACCCACACACAGTCTCAATGGTCAGAAGTGAATAGGACTGAAGCCAACTCAAATTGTACTGAATGAAAAACTAAAAAGTGAATTTTGTATTTCTCTCTATACATTAAAAAAGTTTTTCTCCTAGTGATATTTATTCGAGCCAATGGGAGAAGAGGGCGAGGCAATTACATCACTACAAATGCAATTAATTATTGATAACTGCCTCCATAGTGTTCACCAACCTTGTGCACGTGCTTCACTGTCTAATATTTGATGTTCCATTGTAATGTTTTTTGCATATTAATGAATATTGTGTATTTGTAAATAGTTAGTTGGTATTTTGTAAATATTTTAAATATTTGTATAGTTTGTAAATATTTCAGTTAAATATTTTAGTCCTGCTCTTTCGGATGCAACAATATTCCTCTTGCATTATGAAAGTGAAACCCCAAACAAAAGGCCTTTGGCTAAAATCTGTTATTTGGGTACCACTTGTCTCTGTGCAGTTAGCGTGGTTGTAGAACAGAGTGATTGTACAGTCGAGTTCTGTGATCGGGTGATTATTGTGAATGTGTTTTGTTTCTGATTGTTTTGTGTCGTCGAGGAGGGGGTCAACTTGCTTAGCTTAGATACGGTGTTATCCCCCACCATCCTGCTGTTTTAAAATTGGAAAATGAGTTCCCGATTTTAAAACAGCGGCAGGTGGGGAGTAAACATCCTAGGCATGTCAGCCTAGGAGGAAAGGGGACAGGACTGAAGAGTGAGTGGCACCTGCCGATCACTGCTTTCTTCCTGACTTTTAGTTGAAGTATGGAGTGGTACCCAAGATCTGAATTTTTACCAGGCCTTTTCCTAAGTGACCTGTGTAAACGCAGGTAAATAATTACATGGTGATATTTATTCGATCTTTAGAATGCCACACACTACAAATGTGCAGGTAAATAATTGATATCGATCAGTGTGTTTCGACAGGTGACTTTTACATAGAAAAGATTTGACTTACTCCATCTTACCTCTACATATTTAACAAAGCAAAGCATGCGTGGGGGTTAGCAAGATGAAAAGAAATTATTATAAAATTATGTAATTAAAAAATATGCACAGAAGAGCATGCTTTATAAGTATTTTCACTCTCCAGCAAATTATACTATATTTCAGTATAATATAACTTTATTGTATATATTTCAATATTTGTATATAAATATTAGAGTATTAAAATTCTCATTCAAAACTAAGAATCAGTTATACATTTCAAGTGTTGTATAATTGTAAACTTCAAATAATGGTGTATATTCAGTAGAAATTGGTTTTGTATTATAAATTTTAACCAAACATTTTTTTCAGTTTGAAGCAGACCGGCGGGCCTTTGTTATCACAATTAATTCATTTGGTACTGAGCTTACCAAGGAGGATAGAGCAAAACTGTATCCACGCTGTGGGAAACTGTATCCTGATGGTCTTCAAGCCCTTGCTAAAGCTGATGACTATGAACAAGTTAAAGCTGTTGCTGAATATTATGCAGTATGTATGCTTCTTAGACTGTTCTTATATGTTGCAATAATATGCTTATTATTCTGGATAACTATAACTGTCAAAAACCAGAAATCCTTCATAGGCTGACATTATAAGAAAAATTTTACTGTCTGAATGATGGCATCATAAATTAGCTTGCAAGTGTCATTAAATTTATAATTTATTAATGACCAGATAATTCCCAAATTCTAAATCTCTCCTTTATAATATTAATAAAGGCATACATAACAAAGATAATATGAAACTGAAAGTTTATTGTTTTTGTTATGCCTAAAGAAAGAATTGTTCATTTGTATATATTTCAAAATAAGATACCCATTCTTTGGTTTAAATTGTGTAAAACATGTATTTTCTGGAAAGAAAAAAAAAAAAAGTGCTACACTGTGTGGTATTTTTGTGCTAGACTGCCTAGGGATACTATTGTCCCTCTTTCTGACAGTAGTCTCCCCAGTGACAGCACTTGGATTTAGGCTCTTTAGAAATGACTGTTTATTCACAAGTTGACTATTAAGGGCAAAGGCCTCATGCTACGAGTAGAATGGCTAATATGTAGGTTAGAGTGTTAAAATGATGCATTTGCACTAACCTACATATTCACAAGTTGACTTAAAGTGACTGATACGTTTTTTAATTGAATAATGGCACCCAGAGTAGGTAAATTTGTTATTCAGTAGAAACTTGAAGGTACATCAGACAGCAGGTAGCCTCATTTAGTAGTGACCTTGTGTATAACAATGAATAAATGTATCGAATAAAAACAAGCAGCCAAGTGGTGTTCCAAAAAAAAGAATATGGTTGGAAATGTAACTTTCATTACGTGTGTATTGAAAGAACTTTCGTTTCTGGCTTTTCTGATGAGTTTTAACCTGGAATTGAAAACCACAGGATTGAGTCAATCTGGATTGGAAAGGGTAGAAACATTTTTGGGCCATTTTCTAACTATGCTGAATTAATTACCCTCCAACAAAAATATCTGGTTTTTATTCTGTAAAATTATAAGAAAAAGTTCTAAAAGTAAGGTGGTTTTCCCTCCAAGTGGATTAAAATCTGAATCCACATATTGGTGTTTAGGAAGCAGTGAACATGTTAATGCATTACTTTGCAATTCCCTTCAAAATGATTGGGTCCATCTGTCATAGAAGTTGATAGCTTAAATAGATTCAAGGCAGAACTAGACAAACATTTGGAGCGAGTGAATGGGTGAAATGAAGGTTTTTTTTTTTTTTTTTTTTTTGGCTGATGCTATATAAGAGGTGTGACAAAGTTTCGAGAATAATTTTGTTTCTGTCAAAGTGGCCACACTAAACCGTCATGCCCTCCCGCTGTGCAGCCTGACCCCCACCTGTATGCAAAGGGTAAATGTTGTCAGTCTTTTCAGTCATTGTACAAGTTAGTTCGTGTGAAGACGTGTTTCAGTTCCACGTTATGTGAAAAATAGAATGCAATTTAGAGCAAAGAGTTGTGATAAAATTTTTGGTGAAAAGTGGCGAATCGTCAACGGATATTTATGAAAAGTTGACCAGAGTTTATGGAAATGATACCATGTTGAAACCATGCATTTTCAATTGGGCAAAACAGTTTCGAGAAGGACGTGAATCCCTCGAAGATGCTGTGAGCGTTCAGGACATCCTTCTACGACTCGACATGACGAAAACATTGTTCGTGTGTGTGATCTTGTTTGAAGCAATTGCCAATTTACCACAAGAATGATTGCCGAAAAACTAAACATTAATCGGGAAAGTGTTAGATTAATTATAACTGAAAATTTTTTGATGAGGAAAGTGTGTGTGCAAAGCTGGTACCGAAAAACCTCATGAGCAGAAAGAAATTCGGTTGCAACGTTCTCAGGAGATGTTGGAAAGCATTGACGATGTTCCAGATTTGCTTTCTCGCATGATTACAGGAGATGAAAGCTGGGCATTTGCTTACGACCCCAAAACAAAAAGGCAAAGTCAACAATCGAAGGGAGCTCCCTCGCCAAGACCCAAAAAAGCGAGAATGTCAAAGTCAAAAGTGAAAACCATGTTAATTTGCTTTTTTGATCGAAAAGGAATTGTCCACAAAGAGTTCGTTCCACCTAATGAAACTGTCAGTTGACAATTTTACCTTCAAGTTTTGGAAAGGCTTCACAAGCGAGTCAACCGGGTTCGACCTGAAATTGCTTCGTCGTGGGTTTTTTTTTTTTTTTTTATGTGAACCCCAAACATGAGAGGTATTAGAACCTATAGTACTTAGTACCGTGCTTGGGTTGGAGGTTGAGAAGACTAAAGAAGATATTTGTTGATATTGGACTTGAACTTCTGTAGCTTGTAATTTTCAGGAAATACGTATGAAGGAAGGTTGTTCCAGAAAACGGCAGTTGAATGAATAAACGAGGAATATGAAAAGTTGGTTCTGTGAGTTTGAAGTTGGACAGTAAATGGATGTTGGCTGGTGGCGGCATGTGTTCGGACTGTTTTGAAAGAGACAGCAGGAATTATAGAAGCCAATTCAGAAGAACAGTGCCCATGGAAATATCTGTAGAAGAGGCATGCAGCAGAAACAGTACGACTATGAGACAGCGAGTGGAGAGACTCTGTTAGAGATGAATCATTAATTAACCTAACTGCCCTCTTCTGAATGGAATCAAGAAGCCTGAGAGAGGTTTTGGGGACACCACCCCAGATGTGGGAACAATATTCCATGGCAGGGCGGATTTGCGATTTATACAGAGTGAGCAGCTGTTTGGAAGAAAAGTAACGCCGAGAGCGAAAGAGAAAACCAAGTTTTTTAGATGCAGAGGAAGCAATATTTGTAATGTGCTTGTGCCAAGAGAGATTAGAAGTCAGGGTAATCCCCAAAAGAGATATATCATTTTTCCTAGAAATCGGAGTGTCACTAAAGATAAGCATAGGAGCAGAAGAATCCTTTTTGCGAGATATAAGACAAGACTGAGTTTTATAAGGGTTGAAATCAACTAAGTTGTCTTTGCCCCACTGGAGAATTACCCGAAGATCGGCATTTAAGGAATTGGTAGCAGATTTTCGAGAAGTTGAAGGTGATTGAGCAGGACAAGGTTTCTCAAAATGGAAAGTGAAATGCAATGTGCTATCATCGGCAAAACTATGGATAGGATTTCCAGTAAATGGAAGAAGGTCATTAATATACAAGAGGAAAAGCGTGGGGGAAAGAACTGAACCTTGGGGGACACCGGCATTAGTGGAGAAGTTAGAAGACAGAGAGCCATCTACCATCACCCTCAGTGAGCGATCAGAGAGAAAACTGGTTAACCAATTACTAAAAACAGTTGGCAAACCATAAGATGGAAGCTTGTTTAGAAGACCTTTATGCCAAACACGATCAAAAGCCTTTGAGATGACAAGAGCAATTACTTGTTTCACTGAACCTTTCTATTGAATTAGTCCATAAATGGGTAACATAAGCCAGAATATCACCAGTGGATCGACACTGACGGAATCCATACTGGCGATCGTTGATCAGACGGAAGGTTTCTAGGTAGTTTAAGAGTTGGCGGTTAATTGATTTCTCCATTACTTTAGAAAGAGTAGAAGTAATTGCAATGGGACGATAATTGGATGGGAGGGATTTGTCACCCTTTTTAGGAACTGGCTGGATATGAGCAAATTTCCAAGCAGAAGGAAAAACACCTTTGGAATAAGAAAGTGAAAAAAGGCGGCAAAGAATAGGAGTAAGTTCAGGTTTTGAGATCAAGTGGAGAAATACCATCAGGACCTGGAGCTTTCTTAGCATCAAGATTCATCAAAATCCTTCTGATATCCTTTTGACGGAAGTCCACAGGAGGCATTTATTGGAGCGTGTTGGGAATGGTGGGAAGTGTTTTACCAAGATCATTAATACATGAGCTGGAAGAAAAATGGGATGCTAGCAGGTCAGCTTTATCCTTGGCTGAAGTGACAACAGAACCATCTGGTTTGGACATAGGTGGGAACAGAGATGGGCAAAAGTTGCGGCCAATAGCGTTGGCAAGAGACCAGAATGCTCGGCTACCATTAGGGCAAGAAGCAAGTTTTCTACTCTTAGCCTGTTCAAACTCTAGTTTGGACTGGTTAATAACTGCTTGGCAACTGTTGCGAGCTTCAGTGTAGGCAGAAAATGAAACTGAAGAATTAGAAACAAGCCAATTACGATATGCAACATTCTTCTCTTGAACAGCCTTAGCACATTTATTGGAAAACCAAGGTTTAGAAAAAGGACGAGATTTTAAAATGGAGTGTGGGATAAAGGATCCCATTCCTGCAAGAATAATTTCACTGACACAATCTGAGCAAACGTTTACATCAGAAGTTTTGAAACAGTAATCTGACTGAGGAAAAGAAGTCTCGCAGGTCATCCCATTTTTTCCAAATGGGAATTGAATGCCAAACAACACGAGGTTGGGAATAGCCATGAGATAAAGGTTCCATTGAAGAAGAGACAATCACCAAGTTGTGATCTGAAGTGCCTAAAGGACCTCTCACTTCAACCGTGTACTTAGAGGGGTTGTTAGTGAGAAAAAGATCAAGCGTATTGGCTGTATGATTAGGATTGTCCGGTATTCTTGTAGGTAAATGAACAATCTGTGCTAGGTCATTAGTAATTGCAAAAGCCTCAGCATCTCGACCTGCTGGGTCGGTGTGACTAGAAAACGGAAGCCAGCTGGAGTTGTGGACATTAAAATCACCAAGGAAAATTACCTCACTGTTAGGAAAGTTGGACTGGAGAAAGTCAAGTTGCAAAGAGAGGAAGTCAAAGAGCTCCAAGTGATTAGTGGAGTTGGGAGAAGGGTAGAGACAACAGATGAATTTGACACAATGAGGTAGATAAATTTTAAGCCAGAGAAGATCAAAGCATCAGACAATGCTCCCGCACATTCTGCCATTTGCAGTGAAAGAGTTTTTAACTTCAAAATCGATCACGTTGCAGCACCCTCGATATTCACCTGGTTTGTCTCCTGGTGACTTCTTTTTATTTCCTCGACTAAAAGGAGTCATGAAAGGAACGCATTTTCAGTCAGTTTCTGAAATTCTGAGTAATGTAATGTGAGTATTAAAACGGATACCAGAAAGTGATTACAAGAAATGTTACGATCAGTGGATGCTAATGAATGTGTTTGTACAGTCTGAAGGGGACTACTTTGAAGATAACTGCCTCACATCTGTATAATTTTCAAAATAAAATTTTTAAATGAATTATTATTCTCAAAACTGTATTGTCACACCTCATGAGCTTGCTTTCTTGCATCATGTGCCTTTACTAATGCTAATGTCAGAACCAGTAGACAGACTTGACCTCAAATTGGATTGAAGTACAAGGTCGAAGATAACTGAGGGGGTACCATTAGTTATGACATTAGTGAATAGTCGATGTCTTCCCGTGGAACTGAATAATTGCTATTGATCTCTGCTGTTCTCTTGAATTAGGGTTTTTGAATTAGGCTATTGATCTCTGCTGTTCTCTTGAATTAGGTCCTTAGTCATCCTTATCATGCTGCTCCAAAGATGCTTCCATTGTTCTGGTTTCCTTCGTACATAGCTTACTGTCCTCCATAGCAGCACAATACACTGCTGTATGCTGCTCATTTGAAGTGGTGTAAGTTTGATTCCTGTCAATAGCGAGAAATTTCTAAAGTCCTTCAGTTGACTGTAGGTAGCTGGTCAGCTGCAAGGAACACGATCTCCATTCCTCCAAGAGTTAAATTATTCCGGGTTTTTCAGGCCCCACAACATGCAAATCAACCTCTGAACCCACACACACACTCACACTCACACACACCTATAGACAAATTACCCTATATGGATATAAGCAACAAATTCCAGTGCCATTAAATTAATAATTTGAATTTTTGTATATAACTTACCCTGGCTGTGGTTTTAGTGATACATATACACAGATATGAATTTCCATATTTATAAAAGGAATTTTTTCACTGTAACCCAAATTCACAGTGGTGAATTTTGGGTTATAGAGAACAGAAATCCAAATCAAAAGTAATCCAAAAAAAAAGAACAGAATTATGCTTTACTTTTGGAAACTAATATATAATTTTAGTGAAATAATTAAATGTCATATTTGCATTCAGGAATATAAAGCACTATTTGATGGAGCAGGCAACAACCCTGGAGAAAAAACTTTAGAAGATAAATTCTTTGAGCATGAGGTAAATTAATTTTTATATTTAATTTAATTTAAACATATAATTTTAGAATTATAGTTTTTAACATGTTTACTGCTGCGTCAGCTGTATATGTCCGACACCATTATGTTTTTCAGGCGCAGTGTCGGACATATATTGCCGACACCCACTGTTTCAGTGGGAGCTGCGTCGGCTGTATAGTGCTAACAACTGTTGGAAATTTACATTATTTTTGAAAAGCGTGGCCTCTGGTGTTACATGTGATGAAATTTGCATGGCACTATGAGAAAAAATAAGCAAGTAACTGGTCATTATTTAAAAATTCTTTATTATTTCAAATTTTATAATTATAAAATTGTAATTATATTTATTTTGATTTATGGTTTTGTCCAAAACACTCCAAACACATGAAAGGCTGATGAATACAGTCTGTGCAATACGTCGAAACTCTTTTACCCTTTCTGCTAGCAACATTAGCATTAGCATTAGTAGAAGCATTTGATGCAAGAAAGCAAGCTTATGCAGCATCAGCCAAAAAAAAAAAAAAAAAAACCCACTTCCACTTCACCCCTCTGTTCGTTCAAAATACCTGTCCAGCTGAGCCTTAAACTTATTTAGGCTATCAACCTCCACCACAAGGGATGGAAGTCTGTTCCACCAACCAACCACCCGCTGGCTAAAGGCAAATTTCCGCACGTCTATCCTACATCTATCTTTCCTCAGTTTGAATTTATGCCCTCTCAGGTGATTTTTCTGAGCTAGAGGAAGAATCCCATCAGCATTGAGCATGCTTAAACCATTCAAGGCTTTATACACCTATCAGATCACCTCGCTGGTGCCTAGTCTCTAGACACTGTAATTTGCAAAACTTAAGCCTTTCTTCATAAGAGCACCCCTTTGTTCCATTCACTAATCTTGTTGCCCTTCTCTGTACTCGTTCCAGCAGCTCTACATCCTTCTTGAAATGAGGCCTCCAGACCTGTATACAGTACTCTAGGTGTGGCCTGACCATTGCCTTATACAATGGAATAATCACCTCCTTATCCCTGCTGGAAAAATTCCTGTATATCATTGACAATACTCCATGAGCTACTCTTGCAGCCGTCTGCACTGCTCAGAGAACTTCATATCTGCCTGCACTGCTCAGAGAACTTCATATCTGCCTGCACAACCACGCCCAGGTCCCTTTCATTCTCTACCACTGTCAGTGTAGTACCACAGAGTTGATGCGTTGCTCTGGGGTTGCTGTTTCCCATGTGTACTACTTTACATTTGTCAATGTTAAACTTCATTTGCCACCTCTCAGCCCATCTGCTCAACCTTTCCAGATCCTGTTGCAGCAGCATAGTGTCAGTAGTGTCCTTGACAACCCTGCCAACCTTTGTATCGTCTGCAAACTTGGACATTAAGCTTGATATACCATCATCAATATCATTTATAAATACAGAAAACAATAATGGACCCAACACTGAGCCCTGAGGGACTCCACTAATAACATTAGTCCACGATGAGCAGTGTCCATTGATTACCACTCTCTGTCTTCTCCCCCTCAACCACCCCTTTATCCATTGCAGCAATTTGCCTCCAATGTCACACTGCTCCAATTTGTGTAGCAGTCTTCCATGTGCAACAGTATCAAAAGCCTTTCTAAGATCCAAGTATATAATATCAAAGTTATTCCCTGCATCCAGTTCTTTTGTGACTGCATCATAGTATCCAATCAAGTTGGTCAGGCAAGACTTCCCCTTAACAAAACCATGCTGTGTCTGAGCTATAACTGAAGTCTTGTCTAAATGATCCTGCAGTGCTTCTTTAACCAGTGCCTCCATTAATTTTCCTGGAACAGAAGTTAAGCTCACAGGTCTATAATTACTTGTGTCAGCCTTTGATCCTCCTTTGTCAATTGGGGTCACATTTGCACATTTCCAGTCTATGGGTACCTCCCCTGAGTCCAAGGAAGCTCTCATAATTATGGCTAAGGGTTTGCTTACTTCCTTTGCTGCCTCCTTTAATATAACTGGATAGATCCCATCCACCCCCGGGTGCCTTTCTTGTGTTTATCTTCAACAGTTTCTCCTCCACTTTACTCCCAGTTATTTCAAGATTCTGTAGCTTACTGCTAGAGTTAAATACACCTCTGGCATTCCCCTTGCTGAATAACTCCTCATGTGTGAATGTCAATGCAAAATATTCATTTAGTTTGTTAGCTACCTGAGCAGGATCATCAACAGTTGACCCATCAATATCAAATGGACCAATCTGATTCATCCCCTTCCTTCTAGAGTTTACATAAGTAAAGAATCTTTGCTGTTTTTCTTTGCATCCCTTGCCAAGGATTTCTCGTAATCTGCCTTCGCCTGCCTAACCTCTTTTGTAACTTGGTTGCATATCAACTTGTATCTATCATAGGCTTCTGTGTCATGTGTTAATTTGTAAGTATCCCATGCATTTTTCTTCTCTGCCATATGCCTCATTAGTTCATCTGACATCCATTTTGGCCTAAACCTTGAACAATATTTCTTATTTGGTATGTAAAGCCTAGTAGCTTCCAAGATAAGTTCTTTGAATGCTTCCCATTTTGAATTTGCTGTTGGTAACATCATCAGTTGGTCCCACTGTATAGAATTTAAATACTGTCTCAGTCCATCGTAGTCGCCTTTACGGAAGCAATAACCCTTCCCTTTACCCCTAATGGTAGTTACCTCTTTGAGTAAATCCCACTTCAGCACACTGTGATCACTGCCACCTAGTGGTTCATTTATCTGCAGATTCTTAATGCATGAAGAATCACTGCTGATAATCAAATCAAGAGTATTACTCCCTCTAGTTGCCTCTCGAACATGCTGATGTAGAAAACAATCATCCAATAAATCCACAAAAGCCCTGCTAGTGCGTGAGTAACCAGCCCCCAAATTCCAGTCAATATCTGGGAAATTAAAATCTCCCATTATAAGACTCTCTGATTTACTGGCCCACTCTATTTCCCTGTACAGTTCCTTATTATACTCATCAGAGTCGTTAGGCCTATAGCACACTCCTACTCTCAATTTTGATCTCCCAATGCTTATGTCACACCAAACTGACTCAACACTGCACTGTCCAGCGATGTCGACTGGCTTCACTTCCTTGGTTTTTATGTGTTTCTTAACTAATAGCATAACCCCTCCCCCCCTTCCTATCCTGTCTATCCTTTCTGTAGATGTTGTATTCCCCAAATTGCAGTTCTGCATCCCTTATATCTGTGTGACACCACGTCTCTGATATCCCAACAATATCTGCCTTTGATGTTTTGAGCAATACCTCAAATTCATTTACTAAACTCCTAGCATTGGTGTACACACAAGTATACCTGCACCTGTTTCTATTCTTAGCTACCCTAACACAACCCATGTGTTTACTTGTACCGCAATGGCTCCCAGCAGTCTCTGAATACCATGCATCTTGTTTTTCAGGCTTCTGCTCATTCTAATAGAAGCAGTGCAAGAATCTCTTTCACCTCTGCCAGTGGCTACTGTCAATCTATTGGTCTTTGTCTCCCCCCAAGCTAGCAGTTTTCCGACAGCAACTGATCTTCCTTCCGACTCTTTCAATATTGCATAACAAAAAACGCACATCCTTCTAACTTTCTTGTTGTTTGCATCGATTTTTGTTGTTAGTATACGAGCGTTACCACATTTTAGCTTTTCACATTTCTCTTTCCGTTCTATATTTAGCAAATCCATAACTACCTCTTCCCGAAAGCTTCTTATTTTTATTTGTTTTCGCGTAGCACTCTTGTATACCATGTACGAATTAACAACTGATATTCAGAGTATATATTCTGTCGCTAATTTCCGGTACCACTTTACCCCCTTTCTTAGCGTTGTGGCATACAAACCCATTTGATCCTACAGATCAATGCCTGCCTTTCTCTTATTATAAGCTAGAATAGGAAGTTGTTTTTTGTTTTTTTGCTTCTTTCATAAATTTTAGGAGGACATAAATCAACTAAATCAACTTTGCCCTGCTGGAGAATTACCTGGAGATTGGCATTTAAGGAATCGGTAGTGGATATTTGAGAAGTTGAAGCTGATTGAGCAGAGCAAGGTTTCTCAAAATGGAAAGTGGAAATGCAATGTGCTATCATCGGCAAAACTATGGATAGGATTTACAGTCAATGGAAGAAGGTCATTAATATACAAGAGGAAAAGAGTGGGAGAAAGAACTGAACCTTGGGGGACACCAGAATTAGTGGAAAAGTTAGAAGAAAGAGAGTCATCTACCATCATCCTCAGTGAGCGATCAGAGAGAAAACTGGATAACCAATTACAAAAAACAGTTGGCAAACCATAAGATGGAAGTTTGTTTAGTAGACCTTTATGCCAAACACGATCGAAAGCTTCTGGGATGTCAAGAGCAACTGCTTGTGTTTCACCGAACTTTTCCATTGAATTTGTCAATAAATGGGTAACGTAGCCAGAATATCACCAGTGGATCGACACTGATGGAATCCATACTGGCGATCGTTGATCAAATGGAAGATTTCTAGGTAGTTAAAAGTTGGCGATTAATTGATTTCTCCATTACTTTAGAAAGAGTAGAAATAATTGCAATGGGATGATAATTGGATGGGAGGGATTTGTCACCTTTTTAGGAACTGGCTGGATATGAGCAAATTTCCAAGCAGAAGGAAAAACACCTTTGGAATAAGAAAGTGAAAAAAGGCGGCAAAGAACAGGAGTAAGTTCAGGAGCACAGATTTTGAGAACAAGTGGAAAAATACAATCAGGACCTGGAGCTTTCTTAGCATCAAGATTCGTCAAAATCCTTCTGACTTCCTTTTGATGGAAGACCACAGGAGGCATTGAATGGAGCTTGTTGGGAATGGTGGGAGGTGTTTTACCAAGATCATTAATACATGAGTTGGAAGAAAAATGGGATGCTAGCAGGTCAGCTTTATCCTTGGCTGAAGTGACAACAGAACCATCTGGTTTTGACAGAGGTGGGAGCAGAGATGAGCAAAAGTTGCGGCCAATAGCTTTGGCAAGAGACCAGAATGCTCGGCTGCTATTAGGGCAAAAAGCGAGTTTTCTAATCTTAGCCTGTTTAAAATCTAGGTTGGACTGATTAATAACTGCTTTACAATTGTTGCGAGCTTTGGTGTAGGCAGAAAATGAATCTGAAGATTTGGAAACAAGCCAATTACGATATGCAACGTTCTTCTCTTGAATAGCCTTAGCACATTTATTGGAAAACCAAGGTTTAGATAAAGGACGAGATTTTAAAGTGGAGTGTGGGATAACAGATTCCATTCCTGCAAGAATAATTTCACTGACACGATCTGAGCAAACGTTGACATCAGAAGTTTTGAAACAGTAGTCTGACCAAGGAAAAGAAGAAAAGAAATCTCGCAGGTCATCCCATTTTGCATTCTTCTAATGCCAAACAACACGAGGTTGGGAATAGCCATGAGATTAAGGCTCCATTGGAGAAGAGACAATCGTCAAGTTGTGATCTGAGGTGCCTAAAGGACCACTCACTTCGACCGTGTATTTAGAAGGGTTGTTTGTGAGAAAAAGATCAAGCGTGTTGGCTGTATGATTAGGATTGTCCAGTATTCTTGTAGGTAAATGAACAATCTGTGCAAGGTCATTAGTAATTGCAGTAGCCTCAGTATCTCGACCAGCTGGGTCGGTGTGACTAGAAAATCCCCTTTCAGTTCAATGCACTTTTCTCATTGATGTTGTAGCATTTTTATCCCTTCCAAAAAAAGTTTTCACAAGGCCCTTGAAGCCTGAATTTTCAACCTGTACAGTAATACCCCGACTTACGCTACCCCGACTTACGCGAACTCGGAGTTACGCGGTTCTTGATTTTTTCGTTTGGCAACGCTGCCGCCCACTATCTTCAAGGTCGTTTTTCATATGTTATCGATATACTGTGCGACGGCGGAGAATGAGAGCGAAAGATGAACAAAATTCAACTTTGCTGCTTTTATGTTTTTTATATCAGTGAAGGGGAAACACATTTCACCATAATAACGTAAAAACCAACACAATTCCAGCTATCGATATAATCGCAAATGCAATTAGATCGAGTTTACTACCAGTTTATAACAGATTTCACTAGCAGAAACGCAACTGGATTTTTATTGTTTTATGGTAGTAACCCCTAGAAATGTGAGGTGTTAATAATGTATCTCTGCCTTTATGGTGTTTATTCAGTTGCTACATGCGCGCAGCTTTGTTTATGCGTATCAAGCGTGCCTCCTCGTTTTGTAATTGTGCTTTATTCCCTAAAAATGAGTAAAATACTTAATTAAAAGGTGTGAAAAGGAAGCGTCCTGGTGAAGACACTGCAGATTCAGAGAGAAAAAGAAAAGTAATTATCGATAAACAGAGGCGGACTGGATCAAAAATTCTTACCCGGGAAAATTTGTAGTGGCCTCATACTATCGTTTATGACCAAAATCACACTGGCCCACCGAGGTTTCCCCGGTAAGGCTTATGGCCAGTCCGCCTCTGTCGATAGAGAAAAAATATGAAATTGTGAAACGCTTTGAGCGAAATGAAAGACCATGTGATATTGCACGTGCTACAGGCCTAAATGAAGCAACGGCGAAAAGCACATGACAATTGCAAACTTGAGAGGTTGAAAATTGAAAAGGGCTCAATTGTAAAGGGCTTAAAAATTTTAGAAAACATAGACTCCAACGAAGAAAGCGTTATAGCTACAAAGCAAGGACTAAAAAAATTATTAGCTTGCTACGAAGAAATTCTGCGTGAAAAAAAGAACGCGCTGTGTCGTCAGACGAATTTGTTAGATTTTATGAAGCCATCGACATCGAAATAACTTTTTAATGTAAGTCATTTGTTTTTTTAATACATATTTTGTTTTAATATGTATAAAGAACTGCAATTTTATTAATATTTTTCTTCTAAACTAGTGTTTTTGTTAGTCCTTGGTCCCAATTAAGCAAAATTTATATGTATTTATATGCAAAGTTGTACCCCGACTTACGCGAATTCGACTTACGCGATTTTCGTCGGACCCACCTATCGCGTAACTTCGGGGTATTACTGTATTATAATTTTTACCTGTGTTACATCTTCTATATTACAATAAACGTCACACAGCCACTATCTGGCTGTATAGTACCCTTTTTCCCACCTACAAGTGTAAAACCAAATGCTAACTTCTCTACTGTGGAATAGCAATTTAAATACCAGGAACCTACCTGGTATTTAAAAATGAATGTCTAAACAAAGTATGCTGTCTACTTGTGGTTATGTTCTTTCACACTTAGAAAACAGCATGTGATCAAAACAAAATTTTTAAAAGTTATGCATTTCTAAAGTATTCTGATGTGTCAGAAGTTTGTACATTTCCACAAAATATAAGTACCTTAGTTTCTTTTTTACAAATAGCATTCTCAAATACTTAGCAAGATAAGTACATGTTTAGAACTCTTACCAGTCCCTTGCTCACATTACATAATATCTGCTATTAATATTGGTGTGTTAAATCATTTAGAGGATTTTTTTAGTCTCTAGGATTAATCACATCTAATTACTTAGACTTTCTTAACTTTTAACTTCACTGCTTTGTACAAATCAATCCTTATTTTTAATATATTTATCCAATTTCAGTCAGTATGCCAATATACTCCTTCTGTTTCTCATCTCTCACTTATTTATGTCAGCTTCTTCCTTTATTTCTCTTTTTATAAAGTGCTTCATTAGTTAGTACTTGAAGATGAATTTTGTTGAAATTGACTCCAATTCATACACACATTTTGAATAATTTCTGATCAATTATTTTTAGTGAATTCTGTGTCTTTCATATGCTTGGCAAATCTAGACTGTAACTTTTGTCACTCCATAACTGCAGTTACCTGGTATTACATTTCTTCTATTAAATTGCTCTTTGAATGAACGTAGGAAACATTGTATTTATTTATTTAAATATTATTTCAGTATTATATTTTCTTCCTGTATGTTAAACCTTTTATATAAAGAATATCTTACTGGTAGTATGTCTTTTTTTATGCTTCTTTTCATTTATGAATTCATCACTGATCTTTAATATTTTTGGATGTTTATTTGTAACTAATTTTCGAGTAATAGCATATGTTTCCTCAGATAAGAAGTTATTTACATATATCTTTTTAGTTATGTTCAACAAGGGCAATTCAAATTGTAATTTAATTACTTTCCAGAATTATTTTTCTATAAATGTGTGGTAATATATTTGTTTTCCATCGAATATCTATGACTCATTAGGAATTTCAGCAACTAGTTTATGGAAGATTAGTTTACTAACATTATTTCTTTAATATAATACTGCATGATATATATTCAATGCAGTATATATTAAATATATACTGCATTAAATTTTCTTAATTTAAATATATTTAATTAATATTACATTAAACTATGCATTACAAACTAATTTGTTTCAGAACACTATGGTTTCTTCATCTGTGAAGAATTTTTGAAAATATAAAATTAGAAATTACATACCAAGATACCTACAATCTATAGGAAATAATGCATACAGTCGAGATTTTATCAATTTTCATGGACATAAGGAAGCTAAGAAGAAAGAGAAAGGTCAGGTGGTCAGTTATGATCAGATATGAGGTTTCTCTTTGCTGCAAGCCATACCGAATGCCCTACAGAGCAGGAAGGTTGATCTTGTGAATGCCACTGATGCATTGGCATTGCCTCTGGCAGAACTGTCAACAGGCTGTTGTTAAGGGGTTGGGAGCCTAGCTTAAGGGTTTTGGATATTCTGTTTCTGTGGGTCAGTTTGATGTGAAGGGTTACTGTCCCTCTATTGGAGAGTTTTTCAGGCTGGAGGGATGGTAACTCTGCTAGTGTTACTATTTATAGTTTTTTGCAATTTTTCTGTATGTGAAATGCCTCAAGGAAGCTCTCCTTTTTTGGTGGCTTCACCATTCAAATCTCTGACCCAAAAGTCAGTGGTTTGAAAGGAGTGGCCTTCAGAAATAAAGTGGTATGCTAAGTCATTTTGGGCAAGATTGCCTTGTTTTAGATATTTGATTAATGTCACTGTATTTCCTTGGAAATGCAAGTTCCTTCTAATATTAAAGTCAATTCCTTCATTAGTGCAATGTATATGCAAGTCTGAATACTAAAATCTTTTCTTGCATTTTGAGTTTTTTTACCTGTCCAAAAAGTGTTGGCAATCAGACTGTAAATCTAGTTTTGAATTTGCATACACAGAATTGAAAATAGTAATTTTATTTACTTATTTTTAACTTCCAGGTGAAACTGAATGTTAATGCTTTTCTTCAGCAATTCCATTATGGAGTCTTCTATGCTTATATCAAACTGAAAGAACAAGAATGCCGAAATATTGTCTGGATTGCTGAATGTGTTGCTCAGCGGCACAGGACTAAAATTGATAACTATATACCTATTTTGTAAATTTTATTTTTTTATTCAAAAACATACAGAAATTAGGTCTGTTAATTGTTAAATACAAAATTACGAGACATTTCACAAATCTGTTTTATGTATAAAAAATATTTATGTTTGTTAATTGTGTAGTACACCACAATCTTACTGTAAATTTATATTTATTTCAGAATCATCTATCAGTATTGTATATATATATTTAAGGTTGTCAGTCAAAATGAATAAATGAACAATTAGATAGACTGACTATAATTATATCTATCCTCTATGTTGTTTAATATCTCCAGTTCATGTATATGTAATGTCTGGATATGCCTA
This sequence comes from Mastigoproctus giganteus, assembly GCF_048544385.1. Classification (NCBI taxonomy): domain Eukaryota; kingdom Metazoa; phylum Arthropoda; class Arachnida; order Uropygi; family Thelyphonidae; genus Mastigoproctus; species Mastigoproctus giganteus. The sequence goes on from NC_143584.1 coordinate 3,614,248, forward strand.
TTGTAATTTTATTGTCGATTAAAGTAATTAAATTAGCTGCACCTAATTAAAAGACGTTATAAAAATTTGGTTGATACTTTCTAAAAATAGACACCATATTCTGCTATACTTATTCAAATATTAATCTCCTTGGCTTTCATTATTTGAAAAACCTTATGTATTTTACAATTCTGGCTCCCCGGTAACCCACAATACTATCCCTATAGGAACTATATTCAACAGCCTTTTGTGATCTGGACTTAAAAAGCAAGAGATGATAGCTAAGGTCACTTGAATATCACTTTCAGCATTTCAGCTTCCAAGTGGAAGCCAAAATGCTGAGAGTGATATTCAGGTCTTATGAGTTAAGATAATGAATTTTGACAAAATCTTGTTGTTCTGTGACAGCTAACTCCTCTGCTTGCATCTTCATTCTTTCAACGACTGTTAGTAACCCTGGTTATATTACTCATGAGCAAGGTTCAAAAATACAGTGAATGAACATTCCGAAACCATCCAGATGCAAACTAATGTAAGCAGGAGTTGAGATGTGGTTACGCATCCACAGCCAAACCTGTGTCTTGTGTTGTTTACAGGTTGTGCCAAAAAACTAACTCCATGAAGTCTCAGTACGTTGGTATGTAAATTGCATGTATCCTGGAGTCAGTTGGCTTATTTTTTAGAAATGAGCTCTTGGAGAAAAAACACCACGCAGCTCCTGACATAAGACAGACTGATTTGACTGTGATGTTAAAGAAAGCTAATAAGTTCATTTTAGTAGAAAGTATTTCATAACTTAAGGTCTTTTCTGCACAGAGGGCAGTGACATTGCATTATAATGTGCTACATTGAGAATTCTTAAACATCAAATAAAACAATCCACTTTCGTTCCTGTGAGCGTTGACTCATGTACAAGCCAATGTTTGAGCACTCCTTGCAGGTTGCTATTAGATATCTCTTCTAAGGCAATATTTTTCCTACCAAACCATGTCCTGAACAATGTCGGGGGGACGGGGAGGTTGACAGTGTTGGGTCCTGGCCACACTAAACTGATTTAGTGTGGCCGGGAGTTACTTCTCAAGTTTTCCAATTGAGAAGTAACTCCCCTTATGATTGACATTTGCCACAAAATGTCTGAATTATCAATATTGTACCAAGATTTTATTTAAAAATCACGATAGACAGGAAGTGAGATTGTTATTATTGTTGTTATTTGGTTTTTAGGAGCATTAGCAACTAAGGCCATATTGCTCCCAGGATATGCGGTGGTCATTCCCTGACCTCTCCGCATCCTCAGTATTTGGTGGTCATGGGCTCGAACCCCGGTCTAATCAAGAAGCGTGGCTACGCACTGCTGCTCCTGCCCACCTGGCTACAGACGCGCCAGGAAGGGAGGAGGTGTTATGCTGTTAGTTAAACACATAAAATCTAAGGAAGTGCATCCAATTGATGTGGGTGGACAATGCAATGTTGAGTCTGTTTGGTGTGACATAAGCACTTGGAAAAGAAAAATGAGAGTAGGTGTGTGTTATAGGCCTAATCAGTCTGATGAGTATAATCAGCAATTGTGCAGAGAAATATTGGCCAGTAAATTAAGAGTGTCTTATAATGGGGGATTTTAATTTCCCGGATATTGACTGGAATTCGTAGGTTGGTCACTCACACACTAGCAAGGCTTTTGTGGATTTATTCGATGATGGTTTTCTACAGCAGCACGTTTGGGAGGCAACTAGAGGGAGTAATACTCTTGATCTGATTATTAGTGGTGATTCTTAATGCATCAAGAATTTACAGATAAAGGATCCACTAGGTGACAGTGATCACAGTGTGCTGAAGTGGAATTTACTCAGAGGTAACTATCATCAAATCTAAAGAGAAGGATTTTTGCTTTCGTAAGGGTGACTACGGTGGTCTGAGACAGTATTTAAATTGTATACAGTGGAACCAATGGTGATATTTCCAACAGCAAATTCAAAATGGGAAGCATTCAAAGAATTAATCATGGAAGCTACTAGGCTTTTCATACCAACAAAAAAATATTATTCAAGATTTAGGCCTAAATGGATGTCAGATGAACTAATTCGACATGTGACAGAGAAGAAAAATGCATGGGATACATATAAATTAACATGTGACACAGAAGGCTATGATAAATATAAGCTGGTTTGTAAACAAGTTACAAAGGAGGTTAGGCAGGCGAAGGCAGATTATGAGAAATCTTTGGCAAAGGATGCAAAGAAAAACAGCAAAGAATTCTTTACTTATGTAAACTCTAGAAGGAAGGGGATGAATCAGATTGGTCCACTTGATATCGATGATTCAACTGTTAATGATCCTGCTCAGGTAGCTAACAAACTAAATGAATATTTTGCATCGATATTCACACGTCAGGAGTTATTCAGGGAGGGGAATGCCAGAGGTGAATTCAACTCTGGCAGTAAGCTAGATAATCTTGTAATAACAGACTAAAGTAGAGGAGAAATTGTTGAAGATAAACACAAGAAAGGCACCTGGGGTGGATGGAATCTATTCAGTTATATTAAAGGAGGTGGCAAAGAAAGTAAGCAAACCCTTAGCCATAATTATGAGAGCTTTCCTGGACTCAGGGGAGGACCCATGGACTGGAGATGTGCAAATGTGACCCCAATCCACAAAGGAGGATCAAAGGGAAACACAGGTAATTACAGACCTGTTAGTTTAACTTCTGTTCCAGGATTAATGGGGGCCACTGGTTAAAGAAGCATTGCAGGATCATCTAGACAAGACTTCAGTTAAAGCTCGGATACAGCATGGGTTTGTTAAGGGGAAGTCTTGTCTGACTAATTTGATTGCATACTATGATGTAGTCACAAAGGAACTGGATGCAAAGAATAACTTTGATATCATATATTTGGATCTTAGAAAAGCCTTTGCACAAATTGGAGCAGTGTGGCATTGGAGGCAAATTGCTGCTATGGATAAAGGGATGGTTGAGTGGGAGAAGACAGAGAGTGGTGATCAATGGACACTGCTCTTCATGGACTAATGTTATTAGTGGAGTCCCTCAGGGTTCAGTGTTGGGTCCATTGTTGTTTTCTGTATTTATAAATGATATTGATGATGGTATATCAGGCTTAATGTCTAAGTTTGCAGACGATACGAAGGTTAGCACAGTTGTTAATGACAGTGCACTGCTGCAACAGGATCTAGAAAAGTTGAGCAGATGGGCTGAGAGGTGGCAAATGAAGTTTAACATTGTCAAATGTAAAGTACTATATATGGGAAGCAGTAATCCCAGAGTAACGTATCAACTCTGTGGTACCACACTGACGGTAGGGAATGAAAGGGACCTGGGGGTGGTTATGCAGGCAAATATGAAGTTCTCTGAGCAGTGCAGATGGGCTGCAAGAGTAGCTGTATTGTCAATGATATATAGGAATTTTTCTAGCAGGGATAAGGAGGTGATTATTCCCTTGTATAAGGCAATGGTCAGGATACATCTAGAGTACTGTATACAGGTGTGGAGGCCTCATTTCAAGAAGGATGTAGAGCTGCTGGAACGAGTACAGAGAAGGGCAACAAGATTAGTGAATTGAACAAAGGGTTGCTCTTATGAAGAAAGGCTTAAGTTTTGCAAATTACAGTGTCTGCAGACTAGGCACCTGCGAGGTGATCTGATTGAGGTGTATAAAGCCTTGAATGGTTTTAGCATGCTCAATACAGATGGGATTTTTCCTCTTGCTCAGAATAATCGCCCGAGAGGGCATAAATTCAAATATTGTGGAAAGACGGTTGTAGGATAGATGTGCAGAAGTTTGCCTTTAACCAGTGAGTGGTTGATTGCTGAAAAAAAACTTCCATCTGTCGTAGAAGTTTATAGCTTAAATAGATTCAAGGCAGAACTTGACAACCATTTGGAGTGAGTGGATGGGTGAAATAAGGGGGGTTTTTTTTGGGTGATGCTATATAAGCTTGCTTTCTTGCATCATGTGCCTTTACCAATGCTAAAAATCAAGGTACAATTTAGATAATTCAGCATAAACTGTTAACCTATCTTGAGGTTAACAATTTATACCTTTTCAATGATATCTAAAGTTGTGTGAATCTAAGTCAAGGAGTATACAATTAATTACTTTTTGATAATGAATATAATTATTTACCATATTTAGTAATCAGCCTTGAGCTATGACCACTGAAATGTGTGTGCATCACTATACTCATCACTTGGCTATGTTCTGTGCTTAATTTTATCTGAGCCTTTTGCCTTGCCTCTGGGCTAAAAAAGCCAATTTCAACTTTCTCCAAAACGTTTAACTCTCTTAACAATGACTTCATTATTTGTAAGCTTTGTAAGAATCCAGAAATTTGTAAGCTTGACTACTGTTCCAATAGTCGAGCTTACAAATTTCTGGATTCAGGTGAGATCCATAAGGATCTCCTCTGCCTCCAGAAATGCTCTCATAATTATGACTAAAGGTTTGCTTACCTCTTTTATTGCTTCCCTAATGTAACTGAATAGATCCCATCCACCCCGGGTGTCATTAAGTGTTTGTCTACATTTCAAAATGAGCCACTGACCAAATTTTCTGCATTTTTTTCATATATTGGCAAAAATTCTTGTATGAGCATATTGTGAAATGGAGAAAATTACTGTTCATGTAATGGCTTCCATGCCATTGCAGATGTTTATGCTACCTGACAAGCTTCTTTTACTTGAGGTAAGAGATACTTGTACAGCACAAAGTATCTCTTCATCAATATTTGCAGTTCGTGCAAATCTGCTTCCACCATTGTTTACTCATAATGGTTTCAGCATACACAAGTTGTCTCTTCGCTGGATAATTATTTTAAGATTTGATAATCGTCAAGTTATAAATCTCAACATATTTGCCATAACTGGTAATAAATTCTTACGAACCTCGCCATTAATTTAGGAATGCCAGAAAGGGTTGGTGAAGCATGAGAAATCTTGCTGTGGAGACAAGATTTCTCATGCTTCACAACATGTTTTACAACTCAGTAAAGATTTATCATAGTGACATCTGCATATCCTTCCAAAATGTAGCTCAGCCTCTTATATCGAGAATCTGATATAAACAAAGATAAAGTGCATTGTCTAATGTAGCTAATGGTCAAGACCGAGAATGCTTTAGCCACTCTTTAAGTGGACAATTACTGCTAAACATGATTAAAGATTGTATTCTTGTTGTAAACTGTTATGAGCTTGTGGTTGTGTCAGAGTATAGAAAATTTTTTTATTATTATTATCTATACATTAAAACAGTTTTCCTCCTAGTGATATTTATTTGAGCCAATGGGAGAAGAGGGTGATTCAATTATGTCACTACAAATGCAATTAATTATTGACAACTGCGTCCATAAAGTTCACTAACCTCGTGCATATGATCTCTATAACATTTGATGTTCCATTGTAATGTTTTTTTTATATATATTAATGAATATTGTATACAGTATTTGTTTATTAATACTGTATACAATATTAGTATAGTAAATGGTTTATTATTTTGTAAATATTTTGTCCTGCTCTTTCAGATGCAATAATATTCCTTATGTATTATGGAACCCTTTTTTATTTTGGAAGCCTTTTCTTAAATGACCTATGTAAATGCTGGTAAACATTATTTACCAGCATTTATAGTATGAAAGCAAGGAAGATGGCGATAATTGACAGGTGAAGGCACTTCCCTTTTCTGATTGTTTTGTGGCATCGAGGTGTGGTGTGGGCTTAGCTTAGGCATGGCGTTTATCCCTCCATCCCACTGTTTTAAAATGGGACAATGAGTTCCCGATTTAAAAACAGCGGAAAATGGGGAAAACACCCTATGCATATCAACATAGGATGGGCATGGAAAGCAGGGAAAGAGGAACAAAGCATTGACTGGCACCTGCCAGTCAATGCTTTGTTCCTCTCCGTTTGTCGAAATATGGGAGTCACAACTTGTTAATCACTGTTTTGCTTACTGCCATGTTGGAGAGTGTACACTGTTCCAAATTTTACCATAATATTTATTTGACCTAGAGAACGCCATGCATTACAAATGCACAAGTCATTACATAGGTCATTTCCTGATTAGATATCGACCATTGCATTTAGACAGATGTAATTTACATAGAAAAGATTTGACTTACTCCGTATACCTCTACATTTTACGTAGAAAAGCATGTGCTGGGGTGGGCGAGCAGGGGAGCAAAGCCCCCTAGTTATTATTATTATTATTTAGAATGATTAAAAGTAAAGTGTCACCTAAAAATTTAGAAGGACAAGCAAAATGCAAGATTTTGGCCTCAGATGAAACCACACATTCTTGATGACAATCCATTACTTGCATAAAACTTGACTGTAAGGAGTGCACTGTCTAAATTTTGCATTTTTGGGGGACTGTTGATAGAAATATCTGAAATCTCTACCTCAGTGTCATAGTGTCTTCTTTTGTTTTGGCATGACATATTCATAGTGAACTCTTACAGTCATACTGTAGAAGTTGTCCTGAAAGACAAAATATTTCAGAATAATCTAAGATCTACATTCACAAAGTTTTTAGGGTAGGAAACACCAGATGTACACAAAGTTATAACTGGGAGATAAATGATCTATTATAACAAAATAAAGTGGAAGGGAAATTGCTGATGCTAAAAAATTCATGGATATCATTCATGATAAATAAGGCACCTAGGGATTTAGCATTAGCATTAGTAGAGGCATTTGATGCAAGAAAGCAAGCTTATGCAGCATCAGCCAAAAAAAAAAAAAAAAACCACTTCCACTTCACCCCTCTGTTCGTTCAAAATACCTGTCCAGCTGAGCCTTAAACTTATTTAGGCTATCAACCTCCACCACAAGGGATGGAAGTCTGTTCCACCAACCAACCACCCGCTGGCTAAAGACAAATTTCCGCACGTCTATCCTACATCTGTCTTTCCTCAATTTGAATTTATGCCCTCTCAGGTGATTATTCTGAGCTAGGGATGATGGGATCTATCCAGATATATTAAATGAAGCTGCAAAGAGGTAAACCTTTGGCCATAATTATGAGCATTTTGGATTCAGGAAAGGTTCCTATAGCTTGGAAGTGTATGCATCTCTTCTATTCACAAAGGGTGGGTGGTCAAAGGTCAATACGAGCAATTATCCACCAGTAAGCTTGACCTGTCAAAAAAAAAATGGATTCAGTGGTTAAAAAAATATTACAGAATGAACATTAAACAAATCAGCATGAATTTATTAGGGGAATCCTCTCTGACCAATCTGATTAGCTACTATAACATGGGTGCAAATAATTTTGATATCATTTATTTAGATTTATCATTTCCACACAAAAGCCTGCTGTACAAATTGGAGCACTAGCATCAGAGAATTTATTCTGTAGATAAATGGATGGTTCAGTGGCAGAAGACTGGTTACAAATGGGCACTGCTCTTCTTGGACTAATGTTATTAGTCAAGTCCTTTAGACATTAATGCTGGATCCTTACTGTTCACAATGTGGAAAATGAATGAGACTGACCTGGGTATAATTGTGCAATCTGGTATGAAGTTCTCTTAACAATGCATACAGGCTGCTAAAACAGCTCATGCAGTTCTGTCAATGATATCCATGAATTTTACTGATAGGGACAAGAAGATGATTGTCCCATTAGGAGGCAATGGTATGCAACCTCTTGATTACGCATACTTTTCTAGAAGCTTCATTTTGAGCAGTTGAGATTAGAATTAGTCAAGACATATGATGCAAGAAAGCAAGCTTATACAGCATCAGCCAAAAAAAAAAAAAAAAAAAAACCATTTTGTCCATCCGGTCACTCCAAATGTTTGTCTAGTTCAGCCTTAAATTTATTTAAGCTATCAACTTCAACAACAGATGGGAGTCTGTTCCGGCAAACTTCCACACATTTATTCACCAACTGTCCTCAATTTGAATCCATGTTTCCTCAGGTTCTTAGTTAGCAAGCAGAAGTATCCCATCAACATTGAGCTTGTTCAAACCATTCAAGGCTTTATACACCTCAGTCAGATCACCTCCCAGGTGCCTAGTCTCTAGATGCCGCAACTTGCAGGACTTAAAAAAAAGCCTTTCTTTGTAAGTGCACCCCTTTATTCCTCTCACCAATCTTGTTACCCTTCTCTGTACTCTTTCTAGCAATGCTACATCCTTAAAATGAGGCCTCCAGACCTGTATGCAGTACTGAAGGGGGGGCCTGACTGTTGCCTTACAGGCAATAGTCAAGCCTTATACAAAGGGATAATCACCTTGTCTCTGCTAGCAAAATTCCTATATATCATTGACAAAACCCCATAACCTGCTCTTGCAACCTGTCTGCACTGCTCAGAGAACTTCATATCTGACTGCACAATTACCCCCAGGTCTTTCTCATTCTCCACCTCCCTGAGTGTAGACCCGCCCGGTATGTTTCTCTTGGATTACTGCTACCCATATGCAGTACTTTGCATTTGTCAATGTTAAACTTCAGTTGCCACTTCTGAGCCCATCATCCTAACTTTTTTAGATCCTGTTGCAGCAGCATACTGTCATTAACAACACTGCCAACCTTTGTGTCATCTGCAAACATCGACATTAAGCTTGATATACCTTCATTGATAAATACACAAAATAACATGGACATTAGTCCATGTAGTGCAGTATCCATTTATTACCTCCCACTGAACCATCCCTTTATCCATTACTGCAACTTGCCTTTAATGCTATACTACTCCAATTTGTACAGCAGTCTTCCATGTGCAACAGTATCAAAAGCTTTCCTGAAATCCAAGTATATCATATCAAAATTATTTTTTGCATCCAGTTCCTTTGTGACCACATCGTAGTATCCAATCAAATTGGTCAGACAAGATTTCCCCTTAACAAACCCATTCTGTGTCTGAACTATTACTGCAGTCTTGTCTAGGTGATCCTGTATCACCTCTTTAACCAGTGACTCCATTATCTCAGGAAGAGGCCTATAATTTGTGTCACCCTTTGAACCCCCTTTGTGAATTGGGGATGCATTTGTCTCCAGTCCATGGGGACCTGTGGACTGGAGATGTACAACTTGACTAACTTCCCTTGCCTCCTTTAATATAACTGGATACATTCTATCCACCACAGATGTCTTTTTTATGTTTAACTTCAACAATTTCTCTTCCACTTTGCTCTCAATTATTACAAAATCATCCAGCTCACTGCCAGAGTTTAATTCCCCTCCCTGAATAACTCCTCATGTATGAATGTAGATGCAAAATATTTATTTAGCAACTTGAGCAGATTCTTCCCCTTCCTTCTAGAGTTTACATAAGTAAAAAACCCTTTGATGTTTTCTTTGCATCCTCTGCCAAAGATTTCTCGTAATCTGCCTAACCTCCTTTATGACTTGATTACAGACTAGCTTACATCTGCCGTAGGCTTCTGTGTCGCCTGAAAGTTTATATGCATCCCATGCATTTTTCTTCTCTGCCAATGAGCCTCTTTAATTCATCTGACATCCATTAAGGGCTGAACCTTGAGCAGTATTTCTTAGTTGATACAAAAAGCCTAGTAGCCTCCAAGATTAAGTCCTTGAAGGGGTATCATTTAGAATTCACCTTTGGTAACGTCATTTGATACCACTGTATAGAATTTAAAAACAGACCATTCTAGTCACCTGTATGAAAGCAGTGAAACAAAGTTTTGGGGTTTTTAGACACATCAGCAACTTAGGCAGTCCATATTTCACAGTATGTAATGTGTGTTTACTGTGGTCGATTTTTTGCTTTGCTGGACGGAAAACTCGCGTTTCCTGGAGAAAATCATGCTACCATCTCCTGAGACTGACTAACAGCCATATTAAAAAGACCCATAAAAATTCCTCACTTCTTTGATGAGATTCGAACTCCTCTCTTTTCCTTCTTGGTGTGGGGAGAATGGAGATAATACAACTGTGCTCCTCACAAGAGCAGTACAAACGGTTACTCATACCATAAGAATAGTTCTGCAAATTTTAGAGGCTGGAAACTAAGCACTTGCAAGGAGACCTGACTGAATGGCATTAAACGGATTGGATAAACTTGATGATGTAGGCTTTGCACCACATGCCCATACTTAGAACAATGTTGTTGATAAGTTCTTGCGTTAACATTGTCCATTCCTATGTCAGCTCCATTTCAGCTGGTGGGTGTGGATTTGCCACTAGGCATCTCCCCAGAGCATCCATATGTGTTCGATGGGATTTAGATCGGTAGAACGGGCAGAACAATCCATATGAACAATGTCCTCACTTTCCAAAAGCATATCAACAGCTGCAGTGCGATGGGTTGTGGCGTTATCATCAAACGCGAACTCAGGCCAATGGCACCTTGGAACAGACGCACATGGGGAAGGATTACATCAGTAGAGTAGTGTGCAATGGTTACAGTACCGGCTTCCAGTATCTGGAGTTGTGTACGTCCATCCAAGATAACGCATCCCCAGACGAGAACACCTCGACCGCCATATCGATTCCTTTCAGTGATGTTTGCAGGGTGATGCCGTGTGCCAACCTCTCACCAGCTTAGCTGACGTCCAGAATTGCTGCTGAGACAATCTATTGCTATCAGTAAAGAGTACCTTAAGTAAAGATTTTGTGGTTGTAACCTTTAAAAATAGTGTTGGTCCTTACGTTTTGCACACCAGTATATTATTCAAGGGGGAAAGGAGATAGGCAAATATAGTGGTTTTTTTTTGGGTGATACCTTATAAGCTTTTCAACAGGATCTAGAAAAGTTGAGCAGACGGGCTGAGTGGTAGCAACTGAAGTTTAAAATTGACAAATGTAAAATACTGCATTTGAGAAGCTGTAACCCCAGAGTAACGTCTCAACTGTGTGGTACTACACTGAGTTGTAGGAACAAAAAAGACCTGGGGGTAATCGTGCATGCAGATATCAAGTTTTCTGAGCAGTGCAGACGGTCTCATAGTGTCTAATCAATGATATACAGGAATTTTCCTAGCAGAGATAAGGAGGTGATTATCAGCTTGTATAAGGCAATGGTCAGGCCACACCTTGAATATTGTATACAGATTTGGAGGCCTCATTTTGAGAAGGATGTAGAGTTGTTGGAACGAGTACAGAGAAGGGCAATAAGATTAGTAAATTGAACAAATTGTTGCTGTTACGAAGAAAGGCTTAAATTTTGCAAATTAGTGTCTGGAGACTAGACACCTGCGATGTAATTAGCATTAGCATTAGTAGAGGCATTTGATGCAAGAAAGCAAGCTTATGCAGCATCAGCCAAAAAAATTAAAGTAAAATAAATAAATAAAAAATAACCACTTCCACTTCACCCCTCTGTTCGTTCGAAATACCTGTCCAGCCGAGCCTTAAACTTATTTAGGCTATTAACTTCCACGACAAGGGATGGAAGTCTGTTCCACCTACCAACCACCCGCTGGCTAAAGGCAAATTTCCGCACATCTATCCTACATCTGTCTTTCCTCAATTTGAATTTATGCCCTCTCAGGTGATTTTTCTGAGCAAGAGGAAGAATCCCATCAGCATTGAGCATGCTCAAACCATTCAAGGCTTTGTACACCTCTATCAGATCACCTCGCTGCTGCCTAGTCTCCAGACACTGTAATTCGCAAAACTTAAGCCTTTCTTCGTAAGAGCACCCCTTTGTTCCATTCACTAATCTTATTGCCCTTCTCTGTACTGGTTCCAGCAGCTCTACATCCTTCTTGAAATGAGGTCTCCAGGCCTGTATACAGTACTCCAGGTGTGGCCTGACCATTGCCTTATACAAGGGAATAATCACCTCCTTATCCCTGCTAGAAAAATTCCTATATATCATTGACAATACACCATGAGCTACTCTTGCAGCACGTCTGCACTGCTCAGAGAACTTCATATCTGCCTGCACAACCACCCCCAGGTCCCTTTCTTTCTCTACCACTGTCAGTGTAGTACCACAGAGTTGATACGTTGCTCTGGGGTTGCTATTTCCCATATGTGGTCTGATTGAGGTGTATAAAGCCTTGAATGATTTGAACATGCTCAGTGCTGATGGGATTCTTCCTCTTTCTCAAAATAATCGCCTTAGAGGGCATAAATTCAAATTGAGGAAGGACAGTTGTAGGATGCATGTGCGGAAATTTGCCTTTAGCCAGCAGGTGGTTGATTGTTGGAACAAACATCCATCTGTCTTTGTAGAATTGATAGATTAAATAGATTCAAGGCAAAACTAGACAAAAAATTTGGAGCTAGTGGATGCGTGAAATGAGAAGGGTTTTTTTTTTTTTGGGTTTATGCTATATAAGCTTGCTTTCTTGCATCATGTGCCTTTGCTAATGCTAACAAGATTGGTGAGGGGGAACAAAGGGGTGCTCTTATCAAGAAAGGCTTAAGTTCTTTGCAAATTGCAGCGCCTGGAGATTAGGCACCTGCGAGGTGATCTGATTGAGGTGTATAAGGCCTCGAATGCGTTGAGCAAACTGAATGCTGATGGGATTCTTCCTCTTGCTCAAATTATGAACCTGAGGGGGCATAGATTCAAATTGAGGAAAGACAGTTGTAGAATAGATGTGCGGAAATTTGCCTTCAGCCAGCGGGTGGTTAATTGGTGGAACAGACTTGCATCTCTTGTTGTGGAAGTTGATAGCCTAAATAAATTTAAGGCTGAGCTCGAGAGGCATTTGGAACAAATGGAGGGGTGAAATGGGAGGGGTTTTTTTTCTTGGATGATGCTGCATAAGCTTGCTTTCTTACATCGTATGCCTCTGCTAATGCTAAGCTTGTTTCCTTGCATCATATGCCACTAATACTACTGCCAAATATCTAATCATAAACCGACAGAGAAGCCTCAATAAAAGTTGCTTTGGTAACTTTTATTGAAGGCATAAATTCTCAAAAACAAAAACTATCACAAAACTTTTTTATTATTATTTTTAAACTGCCTTCGGGTTTCAAAATCAAACTGCCGCGAATATAAAGAAAGCCAACACGAGAACCACGTCAAACTTACCGGACAAACTGCTTTCCCGCTATTGCAGTTTCTCCCTGCATTCCCGGTAAATAGATGGTGCGTATTATCGTAGTAGCAGTAGAGTTGAGAACGATATATTGATTGGCACATAGGCATGGTAGACGATAACATCATGGCGTTAAGTGATTGATTGACGTTATGATACGTATGTATACATCTTTCTTTTTTTACCTATTATTTCCTAACTTAATCTTAAAAGATAGAGTAGGAAATATGAAGAAGAAACAAGGGAGCCTTTTAGCATTAGGATTAGTAGAGGCATTTGATGTAAGAAAGCAAGCTTACGCAGCATCAGCCAAAAAAAAAAAAAAAAAAAAAACACTTCCACTTCACCTCTCTGTTTCGAAATACCTGTCCAGCTGAGCCTTAAACTTATTTTGGCTATCAACTTCTACGACAAAGGATGGAAGTCTGTTCCACCAACCAACCACCCGCTGGCTAAAGGCAAATTTCCGCACGTCTATCCTACATCTGTCTTTCCTCAATTTGAATTTATGCCCTCTCAGGTGATTATTCTGAGCAAGAGGAAGAGGAAGAATCCCATCAGTATTCAGCATTCTCAAACCATTCAAGGCTTTAGCATTAGCATTAGCATTAGTAGAGGCATATGATGCAAGAAAGCAAGCTTATTCAGCATCAGCCAAAAAAAAAAAAAAAAAAACAACCACTACTCCCATTTCACCCCTCATTTCGTTCGAAATACCTGTCCAGCTGAGCCTTAAATTTGTTTAGGCTATCAACTTCAACAACAAGCGATGGAAGTCTATTCCACAAACCAACTGCACGCTGGCTAAAGGCGAATTTCCGCACATCTATCCGACATCCGTCCTTCCTCAATTTGAATTTATGCCCTCTCAGGTGATTATTCTGAGCAAGAGGAAGAATCCCATCGGCATTGAGCATGCTCAAGCCATTCAAAGCCTTGTACACCTCTATCAGATCACCTCGGCGATGCCTAGTCTCCAGGCTCTGTAATTTGCAAAACTTAAGCCTTTCTTCGTAAGAGCAACACTTTGTTCCATTCACTAATCTTGTTGCCCTTCTCTGTACTCATTCCAGCAGCTCTACATCCTTATTGAAATGAGGCCTCCAGACCTGTATACAGTACTCAAGGTGTGGCCTGACCAATGCCTTATACAAGGGAATAATCACATCCCTGTCCCTGCTAGAAAAATTCCTGTATATCATTGACAAGACACCATGAGCTACTCTTGCAGCTCGTCTGCACTGCTCAGAGAACTTCATATCTGCCTGCACAATTACCCCCAGGTCCTTTTCATTCTCTACCACTGTCAGCGTAGTACCACAGAGTTGATACGTTGATCTGGGGTTACTGTTTCCCATATGTAGTACTTTACATTTGTCAATGTTAAACTTCATTTGCCACCTCTCAGCCCATCTGCTCAACCTTTCCAGATCCTGTTGCAGCAGCATAGTATCAGTAGTGTCCTTAACAACCCTGCCAACCTTTGTATCGTCTGCAAACTTGGACATTAAGCCTGATACACCATCATCAATATCATTTATAAATACAGAAAACAACAATGGACCCAACACTGAACCCTGAGGAACTCCACTAATAACATTAGTCCACGTTGAGCAGTGTCCATTGATTACCACTCTCTGTCTTCTGCCACTCAACCATCCCTTTATCCATAGCAGCAATTTGCCTCGAATGCCACACTTCTCCAATTTGTGCAGCAGTCTTCCATGCACAACAGTATCAAAAGCCTTTCTAAGATCCAAATATATAATATCAAAGTTATTCCCTGCATCCAGTTCTTTTGTGACTACATCATAGTATCCAATCAAATTGGTCAGACAAGACCTGCCCTTAACAAACCCATGCTGTGTCTGAGCTATAACTGAATTCTTGTCCAGATGATCCTGCAGTGCTTCTTTAACCAGTGCCTCCATTAATTTTCCTGGAACCGAAGTTAAACTAACAGGTCTATAATTACTTGTGTCAGCCTTTGATCCTCCTTTGTGAATTGGGGTTACATTTGCACATCTCCAGTCCATGGGTACCTCCCCTGAGTCCAAAGAAGCTCTCATAATTATGGCTAGGGGTTTGCTTACTTCCTTTGCTGCCTCCTTTAATATAACTGGATAGATCCCATCCACCCCGGGTGCCTTTTTTATGTTTATCCTCAACAATTTCTCCTCCACTTTCCTCTCAGTTATTAGAAAATCATCTAGCTCACTGCCAATGTTTACTTCCCTACGACATTTCCCTTCCTGAATAACTCCTCATGTGTGAATGTAGATGCAAAATACTCGTTTAGATTGTTAGCCACCTGAGCTGGATCCTCAACTGTTGAACCATCAACATCCAGTGGACCAATCTGATTCATCCCTTTCCTTCTTGAGTTTAAATAGGTAAAGAACTCTTTTCTGTTTTTCTTTGCATCCTTTGCCAAGGATTTCTCATAATCTGCCTTTGCCTGCCTAATCTCCTTTGTGACTTGGTTACAGACCAACTTATATCTATCATAGGCTTCCACGTCACCCATTAATTTGTATGTATCCCATGCATTTTTCTTCTCTGCCATATGTCTCATTAGTTCATCTGACAACCATTTAGGCCGGAACCATGAACAATATTTCTTGGTTGGTATGTAAAGCCTGGTAGCTTCCAAGATTAGTTCCTTGAATGCTTCCCATTTTGAATTTGCTGTTGGTAACATCATCAGTTGGTCCCACTGTATAGAATTTAAATACTGTCTCAGACCATCATAGTCGCCTTTACGAAAGCAAAAACCCTTCCCTTTACCTCTGATGGTAGTTACCTCCTTGAGTAAATCCCACTTCAGCACACTGTGATCACTGCCACCCAGTGGTTCATTTATCTGCAGATTCCTAATGCATGAAGAATCACTACTGATAATCAGATCAAGAGTATTACTCCCTCTAGTTGCCGCCCGAACATACTGATGTAGAAAACAATCATCCAATAAATCCACAAAAGCCTTGCTAGTGTGTGAGTGACCAACCCACAAATTCCAGTCAATATCTGGGAAATTAAAATCCCCCATTATAAGACTCTCTGATTTACTGGCCCATTCTATTTCCCTGTACAGTATCTTATTATACTCATCAGAGTCATTAGGCCTATAGCACACTCCTACTCTCAATTTTGATTTACCTATGCTTATGTCACACCAAACTGACTCAACACTGCACTGTCCAGCGATGTCAACTGGCTTCACTTCCTTGGATTTTATGTGTTTTTTAACTAATAGCATAACCCCTCCTCCCTTCCTATCCTATCTATCCTTTCTGTAGACGTTGTACTCTCCAAATTCCAGTTCCGCATTCCTTATATCTGTGTGACACCACGTCTCTGATATCCCAACAATATCTGCCTTTGATGTTTTGAGTAATACCTCAAATTCATCAAATTTATTTACTAAACTCCTAGCATTAGTGTACACGCAAGTATACATGCACCTGTTTCTATTCTTAGCTACCCTAACACAACCCATGTGTTTACTTGTATCACAATGAGTTCCAGCAGTCTCTGAAATATCCTGCATCTTGTTTTTCAGGCTTCTGCTCATTCCAATAGCAGCAGTGCAAGAATCTCTTTCACCTCTGCCCGTGGCTACTGTTAATCCATTTGTCTTTGTCTCCCCCCAAGCTAGCAGTTTTCCGACCCACCTAACACTGCCTCGATAGCATCAGCAAATATTCTTGCACCCTTTCTATTTAAATGTATCCCATCCCTGTAGAAGCAATCTCTCCTGTTAACAAGTACAGTCCAGGCTGAAAAAAATTCTACCCCTTCAGCCTTGCACAATCTTTCCAGGGCCGAATTGATCGACAAGGCTCTCATCATATACTCCCTCCTATCGTGTCTGGGCAGAATTGCAGACACTTTCAAATTCAACCCTACTTCACGGCTTTTTTTCAACAGTGACCTGTACTTGTTACGTAATTCCGCTTTATACAACTCTATCAGATCACCTCGCTGGTGCCTAGTCTCCAGACACTGTAATTTGCAAAACTTAAGCCTTTCTTCGTAAGAGCACCCCTTTGTTCTTCACTAATCTTGTTGCTCTTCTCTGTACCCGTTCCAGCAGTTCTACATCCTTCTTGAAATAAGGCCTCCAGACCTGTATACAGTACTCTAGGTGTGGCCTGACCATTGCCTTATACAAGGAAATAATCACCTCCTTATCCCTGCTAGAAAGATTCCTGTCTATCATTGACAATACACCATGAGCTACTCTTGCAGCCCGCCTGCACTGCTCAGAGAACTTCATATCTGCCTGCACAACCACCCCCAGGTCCCTTTCATTCTCTACCACTGTCAGTGTTGTACTACAGAGTTGATACGTTGCTCTGGGGTTGCTGTGTCCCATATGCAGTACCTTTACATTTGTCAATGTTAAACTTCATTTGCCACCTATCAGCCCATCTGCTCAACCTTTCCAGAACTTGTTGCAGCAGCATATTGGCAGTAGTATCCTTGACAACCCTGCCAACCTTTGTATCGTCTTCAAACTTGGACATTAAGCTTGATATACCCTCATCAATATCATTTATAAATACAGAAAACAATAATGGACCGAACACTGAACCCTGAAGGATTCCACTAATAACATTAGTCCACGATGAACAGTGTCCATTGATTACCACTCTCTGTCTTCTCCCCCTCAACCACCCCTTTATCCATAGCAGCAATTTTCCTCCAATGCCACACTGTTTCAATTTGTGAAGCAGTCTTCCATGTGCAACAGTATCAAAAGCCTTTCTAAGATCCAAGTATATAATATCAAAGTTATTCCCTGCATCCAGTTCTTTTGTGACTGCATCATAGTTTCCAATGAAATTGGTCAGGCATGACTTCCCCTTAACAAAACCATGCTGTGTCCTAGCTACAACTGAAGTCTTGTCTAGATGATCTTGCAGTGCTTCTTTAACCAGTGTGTCCATTAATTTTCCTGGAACAGAAATTAAACTCACAGGTCTATAATTGCTTGTGTCAGCCTTTGATCCTCCTTTGTGAATTGGGGTCACATTTGCACATCTCCAGTCTGTGGGTACCTCCCCTGAGTACAAGGAAGCTCTCATAATTATGGCTATAGGTTTGCTTACTTCATTTGCTGCCTCCTTTAATATAACTGGATAGATCCCATCCACTTTTCCTATCCTGACCTTTTCCTATTATTTCCTAGCCTAACATTTAAGGTCAGGTTACGAAATATAACGAAAAATTCGGAAACCTGTTCCTAACCTATTCTTTAAAGATGATCCTTTAAAGCCATTAAAGGATAGCTTTTAAATGCTGATGGGATTCTCTGTCTTGCCCAGATTACAAACCTTAGGGGCCATAGAGGCAAACTGAGTAAAGACATTTGTAGAAATCTGCCTTTAGCCTGCAGGTAGTTGATTGTTGGAACAAACTTCCATCTGTTGTTGTGGGAGTTGATAGTTTAAATAAATTCAAGACTGAACTAGACTAACATTTGGAATGAATGGATCAGTGAAAAAAACATTAGCAATAGTTGCCTCAACTATTGCTAACGTTTTTTTTTTTTTTTTGGCTGGTGCAGCATAAGCCTTAGGCTTTCTTGAACCATGCGGCCATTACTAATACTAATACTAATCACTTCCAACATTTACCTTGTTCAGGACGGTAACATCATTCACGATATATCTTCTTTTAGTGAGGATGAAGTTGATTTCATTAGTTGTTAATCAGCTACTCCATGTCCACTTTCTGTTCACCCTTTTCTTAAAAAGTGTTCATTACTGACATTCCTTTTGATCGATCACATTTGCAATACTAGAAGTACTTGCTTCTCGTTTTAAAGTTCCTTTTTTCAACCTCAAATCCATGGTTATTTACTTTAATAATAATATTTCAAAATACTGATGATTATCAAAAAAAAAATTATACAAGGAGATGGGTTATGATATCGGTTCGATTTCCCCTCCCTTCATACCCATGTCCTCCAGGCTAAATCGCATACGAATGTCATATTAGACCACTACCTTGCTACTTTCTCGTAGATGTCATTGCCTCTACGCATGCTGTACTTTATTATTATTATTATTATTATTATTAGCTATATGGTGCAAGGAAGCCTGAGGCTTATGCTGCACCAGCCAAAAAAAAAAAAATTTCCCAAATTACCCTAAGAGAGATAGAGAGAGAGAGAGAGAGAGAGAGAGAGACAAAAGTAGAAGGGAATCACCAAGAAAGAGAAGAATAATGATATCCAGCTCAGGACCCTGGGTGTGCCAAGCCCATACTCACCAGATGTGAGCCCCCGGGGTTACTTCTCTATGAAAATGGCACAAAAGTGGTGTACGCTACAAATATACAAAATTTATTTATTTTATTTTTTAAATTATTAATCACGATTTTTCACGGAACAGTGGTTATCACATTCGCCTGACACGAGGAGTGTCCCAGGTTCGTGTCCTGGCAGGCACAGTGTGTTTTTTAACCCCAGGGGCTTATATCTGGTGACTATGGGCTTGGCACACCCAAGGTCCTGAGCTGGATATCATCATTCTTCTCTTTCTTGGTGATTCCTTTCTACTTCTCTTTCTCTCTCAGGGTAACTCGAAATTTTTTTTTTTTTTTTTGGCTGGTGCAGCATAAGCCTCAGGCTTCCTTGCGCCATATAGGTAATAATAATAATAATAATAATAATAACATCTCACGGAATATTAGTGTTCCGCAGAAAGCAGTTTGGGAAACGCTGCCGTACAGTGTAACAGTCTAAAAATATACAGTACAGTGTTAAAAAAAACACAAACACACACGCACAAAAACGAACATCATTCGTTGTGTCAGGAATAAACATAATTTCAAGAATACATAGGCAACAAGGGAAGATGAAGGTGTAAAAAAAAAAAAAAAAAAAAAAAAAAAATTCAAGGATCCCTACACTGAAACTTATTCTGTTAGGTGGCGCTCAATGCAAAAAGATATTGTCATCAGTGAATTAACTTGTTTTAGTATTGGGTGTATAATAGGTGTTTTTAAACATGGCTGTAAGTAAATTGTTTCTAAAATATACTGATTTTCACATATTCGTATGATAGAAGATAGTGCAGAATAGCTAAAGTTAATATTTGAGTTTTTGGTATGAAATGTGTGGCTGCATAATTTTATATGGATGATTTTGTGTGAATATACTCTTATGGTTTGCATGGATTTTATCCTATTTAAATTATCTTATCCATGCTGTTTTCAGATTAAATACATTAAAAAAGAAAAAAGACGAACACCGTCATAACTTGTTACAAAACAAGTAGTTGCTGCCTAAACACGTTATCTTATACCGAAATGACAAGTATCCTCCTATATGTTTGATATTAGTAATGGGATTGTCAGTGTTGCAAGAAAGTAATCCACACCCGAAACAAGTCAACATGAAAGGACGCAATAGTTTTTTTGTATATTTTTTATATATTGGGCTGATATGAGTGAGTTTTGTTCATTAAACACTTAAGACATGGCGTATGCTGTGTTTTAGTCCAGGTTGTTTGCACCACTGGAGGGTTTTCTTACACAGCAAATGTAATGTATTAATACACTCTGTTATCATATACAGGTACCGGACCATTTATACGGCTTCCAGAAATCCGGCTATTTTTGAAACTGGCTAAGTTTCGAATCTGGCGGGCTTTTTTTGACAACGTGCAGGTGCGGAATATAGCAACCGTAAATCGTAGCAATCAATCGCACGTCAGTTTTAGTATGACAGCTACTGTGTGCACTTGAGGAAGAAGGGGGGGAGACAACAGAGCAAGAAGGCATCAAGGACTCTAATGTAACATACCTTGGGTCTGTTGATATTAGCTTATTTACTTTAGAGGAATTGAGAGCCGTTTCTAAGAAAATTAACAAATCGTAGCAATCAATCGCACGTCAGTTTTAGTATGACAGCTACTGTGTGCACTTGAGGAAGAAGGGGGGGAGACAACAGAGCAAGAAGGCATCAAGAACTCTAATGTAACATACCTTGGGTCTGTTGATATTAGCTTATTTACTTTAGAGGAATTGAGAGCCGTTTCTAAGAAAATTAACATTTCCAAAGCTCCGGGAATCGATTTAGTAGAGAATATCGATGTTCTTAAAGTGATTGAGCTTTATCCTAACATCTTGTTAAACTTATATAATAAATGCTTACTTTCAAGGTACCTTTCCTGGGATCTGGAAAGTTGGGTTGACCAAGCTGTTAGTTAAGCCGGGTAAAAAACCAAATGACCCAAGAGGGTATAGACCAATTTCGTTATTGGCCAATCTTGGCAAAGTTTTTGAAAGATTGTTATTTTTAAGATTGAACCAAGTCATGGATAAAAATGGTTTGACCCTGCCTTATCAGTATGGTTTCAAGAGAGGGCATTCTACGGAGGATGCCATTAATGATCTCATGAATTTCACAAACCAAGCAGAGGATAAGTATGTGTTAGCCATCTTTATAGATTTTACTGGAGCTTTTGACATGGTGTGGCATGAGAGTATTCTGTCTGCATTAAGGGGGTATGCAATGTCCAGATTTATTGTATAGGACGATACAGAGTTATTTGTATTGTAGGAAAATTATACTGAAAGCTAAGCATCTACAGTTTAATAGGAATCTTTCGAGAAGGTGTCCTCAGGGGTCTGTATTGGGCCCACTTTTTTGGAACTTAGTACTTAATTTATGGCTAGAACAATCAATTGAAAATCTGCATAAGATTGCTTATGCAGATGATTTGGTTTTATGTGTTACTGGTAAATCCAGGGCTGTGCTTGAAATAAGAGTGGCCCAGGTATTAGAAAGTCTAGTGTCGTAGGCTGATCTGCATAAACTATTGATATCTACAACTAAAACTGTTATGATGCTTCTTAAGGGGAAACTAAATTATGCGCGACCGCCAAAAGCTTTAATTAAGGGGAGGCAGATTCCCCTAGTATCTGAGGTGAAATATCTAGGTATAAGAATTGATGATAGATTATCATTTTTCCCACATTTAAATTACTTACACGAAAAAATTAAAAAATTTAGTGCAGCAATAATTCGATTAACTAGGTCAGATTGGAGGTTGAAAAGGAAAGTTTTAAATTTATACTACAAGGCAGTCTTCTTACCCATAGTTACGTACGGAGCATCAGCATGGTACTTCAGAGTTACTAACATTAAATTTAAACAGAAATTGTTATTGATTCAGCGCTCAATGCTTTATGTTATTTCTAATTTGTGCAGAACAGTCTCAACGAATGCTATGCAGGTTTTGGCCAGGCATTTGCCTCTAGACTTGTACATTGTGTATCGGGCCCTTTGTTATTATTTAAAAAAAGGCATAGTGGTTTCTTTCATGAATATTACATCTGATGTCACTATAGAGATAGCTAAAGCTAAGAAAAATGTTCTAGCACAGTTGATTGGTATGTGGCAACAGAGATGGGATCTTAATGTAACTGGGGAGGTGACTAGATTGTTTATTCTAACAGTTAAATTTACTTATGGTAGTAACAACAAATGATTTTTTCCTTCTATGGTAACATCGTTTATTTTAACTGGCCATGGCTCATTAAATTTTAAACTACAGTTGGTCGTCGACTTACGACCGACTTCTGTTCTGACTGACAGGTCGTAAGTCGATCTGGTCGTATGTCGGTCATAAATTTATTAACAGTATTTTTTAACCTTTCTAATCTTTTTATTATCTTTATAATTTATTTTTATCATCTTTTATTTTTCATTTTAAATACAGTAATGCTTTTATCTTTTACTTCGTTTCTACGCCTAGGCTATCTCTCTCTAGGAGGTTAAATTCAAACGCTCTGTACATTTTAATTGGTTTATTATTCATACTGTTTATAAAAAATACAAAACTACGATCTATAATTACATATACAGTATTGTCATAATTTGAAAAATAATACTGTACATAATGTACTGTAAACACAAAAATACAATCTAAAATTAATGTAAAAATTAATACAAATGAAATTTACAAAATCGAATTTTTTGTGGTCGTAAGTGCGGGCGGTCGTAAGTCGATGACCAAGTGTACATTACTTTGGTCTAGTCAGCTCTCCTTTATGCACTTGCGGTCAACCTGAGACTTGGAGTCATTTATTATATGATTGTAGTTTGTATGTTCAACTTAGAGAAAGGCTAAAAGTGGAGATTGGTAATTTAATTAGAGGCTGTGAAAGTGATCTTATTGCTAATCATGATAAATTTCAAGCACTGCAAGAGTTCTGTGTAACTCTTTTTCAACGGAGAAGACATTGGAATAATCTAATGATTACTAATTAAGATTTGGTTATATACATTTTGATTATTTGTATTTTGTTTTGTTTTTTTTTTTTAGTTTGTTTATATATATGTATATATTTTATTTATGTATATTTTATTTATTTATTTATTTGTTATTTTATTTATTTATTTATTATTTTTTTTGCTGGCTCTCAGGTGTGGGCAGCCTGAGAGCGGGATTGCTGGCACCCTCCGGTATAGCACTACTTCCGGTGGGTGCGGGATTTTTGTGCATGAGACACTTAAAATAGAAGACCAGGCCCAGCACCAAGTGAATATGGGTGGCCATTAGGGTCTCTTCGCCACCGGGGAGCGGCTGTGCAGGTGACAGCTTCTCCCTGATGGCAAAGAGACCTTCCATACAGGTCTATTTTGCAGAGGCTCTGCACAAAGTCAACTTTATCAGGTGGAGATAGATGGAAGTCTAGGTGCCACCTTAGACAATAATAATAATGCTGTGTGCACTTGCTCCTCTACATTTATTTGTTCCAATTGTAATTTTCATTTAATACCATGTCTAAAAGGAAACATTTTGCGCTCAGTATATTGAAGGAAGTAGAGTTATTTATGAGGCTTGATAAAGGTGCTTCAGTGCGGCATTTGAGTTAGGAGTATGGTGTTGGTACATCTACTATCTATGATATCAAGAAACAGAAGGAACAGATAGTTAAATTCTATGGTGACAGTGATGTGCCTAAATTAATGGACAAGCGAAAAACTTTACACCAGTCGAAGAGTGTAGACCTGGACATAGTGTTGCTTGAATGGATTAGGCAGCATCAGAGTGAAAAGTTTCCACTTTATTGTTTCATTATAATGGCCCAAGGTAAACTTTTTCACGAGGAATTAAATTTGACAACTCCATGTGAATCTGGGTGGTTCAACAGATTTTAACAATTCATCTGGGTGGTTCAACAGATTTTAACAAAGGCACGGCATTTGCAAGCTGAAGGTTTGTGGAAGAAAGGCTTCTGCAGATCACAATGCTGCAGAGGCTTATTTAGATGAATTTGCCAAGTTGGTTTCTGATGAGGGACTGTCGGCTGAACAGGTGTAGATGAAACTTCTTTATTCTGGCGTTAAACACCAAGGAAATCGTATGTAACACCAGATAAGTCAGCACCAGCAGGGTATAAGGATTCCAGGGAACGACTTAAGATTCTTGCATATTCCAATGCAGCCGGCTCCCACAAGTGCAAATTACTCACTGTTAGTAAAAATCAGAATCCTAAGGCATTTAAGGGAGTCCGGGTGTTTCCTGTGATTTATAAGGCAAATAAGCAAGCTTGGATTACAACACAGATTTTCACCGATTGGTTTCTAAAGAACTTTGTGCCTGACACCAGGGCTCATTGTAAATCTATGGGACTACCTGATGACTGCAAAATTATTTTAGTGCTTGATAACTGTTCTGCACACCCTTCTGCTGAAGTTCTAGTCAAGGACAATGTATGTGCTGTTTACTTGCATCCCAATTGTACTTTGCTAATTCAGAAGAATAGACCAAGGCATTCTTCGTGCGTTCAAATGCAGGTACAGGGATGTATTTCTGCATAAAATGCTAGACACTTGCAACAAAGGTACAGGTATAAAATAATTTCACAAAGCATTTAATGTTAAAGATGCACTTTGGAGTGCAGAAAAGTCCTGCTACAATGTACCCAAGGATACTTTGATAAACGGCTGGCATAAACTATGGCCATCTAACTTATTTCTTGATGATGAAACTGATTTTTGTGATTTTCGTATGTCTGGTGAGGAAGAAATAGTGAATAATTTATTGGAATATGCAAAAGGTTTGTCATGTGAAGTAGCCAAGTCGCTTGATGAAGGGGCTATACAAGAGTATATAAACATTGATGGTGATGCTCCAGTTGTGCTCCAACTCGCTGATAGTGAAATTGTAGATATGGTAATGAATGCTGATAAGAACAAATCAGATGAGTGATGGTGATGACAGTGCACTGAAAGAAGAGAAAGTGTCTATAGATAGGTGCCTCAGCCTGACTGAGGAACTGATTTGGGAAATGGAGCAAAAGAGCTTTATCAGTGAGCAGCATATAATGTGGATGTATAAAATACAAAAGGTTTTGAAAAGCCAAGTATATGAAACAACAGAATCTGCAGGACAAATTTTGGCACCTCCGTAGCCAGGTGGGCAGGAGCAGCAGTGCATAGCACACGCTTCTTGATTAGACCAGGGTTCGAGCCCGTGACCACCAAATACGGAGGATGCAGAAAGGTCAGGGAATGACCACCGCATATCCCCAGAGCAATATGGCCTTAGTTGCTAATGCTCCTTAAAAAAAAAAAAAAAAAACAACAAATAATAACAGGACAAATTTCCAAAGATCAACCAGAAACTTTCAAGTGAAGTTCAGCCTGAGCCTCAACCTTCAACTTCAAATATCTGTGTTTCTTCTCTTCCTGTACCTGTCACCCCAGATGTTGAATTGTCTTCAGATGATGATAAGTGGATTAATATTGATTAAACAGACCCTGCTTTAGAAGTGTATTAATTTGTATATGTAAAATACAATTTATTTTTTTACTTTTCATTGTTTATTTTATATTTTAAGTATATATTAAGCCTTGGTCCGGAAAATCCAGAAATCCAGGTTGCCTCCGGTCCCAAGCTTGCCGGATAAATGGTCTGGTACCTGTATAACCCATCACAACCTGTTTTTTTTTTTTTTTTTGTTTTTTTTATTTACAATATAATACAAATATAACTTTTATATTGTCATATTAAAAATATTAAACTGTTGTTCTAACCTTTCAACAATTTTTTAACTGTTGATTGAACATACATGGGGGTCATTAACAGTTAATCTGACAGAGTGAATTGGAATTTTACATCTACCTTTGCAAAAAAGGAATTATTTACAGAATAGAATGCCTGAAGGTTATCAAACTCTAAAAGAGAGCTAAATAATTTTGTGATAACAGAGGAACGTGCAACAGAAATTGTTGAAGCCCAATATAAAAAAAAAGCACCTGGTGTGGATAGGACTATCCATTTATATTAAGGTAAGTCATGAGAGAATTTTTGGATTCAGGGGAGAACCCTGTGGACTGGGGATATGCAATTGTCTCCCAAGTGACATGAGTGATTACAGACCTGCTATCTTAACTTCCAGGGAAAATAATGCAGTCACTGGTTATAGAAGTAAGTTTGAAGCAGTGTAGCATTAAGTGCAGGGTACTACTATGGTAAAGGGATCGTTGAGTGGGTGAAAACAGAGTGGTTATCGCTGGACACTGTTCTTCATGGACTATTGCTATTGGTGAAGTCTCCCAGGATTCAGTGCTGGGCCCTCTGTTGTTTTGTATATTTTTTAATGATGTTGTTGAAGGTATAGCAGGTTTAATGTTTAAGTTTGCAGACGAATAAAAGGTTGGCAGGGTTGTTAATGACAGTAATCAAGGTATACTACTGCAAAAAAATCTAGAAAAATTAGACAGATGGGCTGACAAATGGCAATCATTATAAATATACTGTTTGATAAATGCAAGGTACTGCACATGCAGTACCTTGCATTGCGCAGTCAATATATTTATAACGATTATTGTACCAGTTGTATTGGTTAATTGATTAATGTATCAGGAACTGTGTTTCTATACTGTTGTGGACAAGTATAGAAACACAGTTCCTGATACATGGTCAGATATAGTCCCCCTGATGAATTACTTGACCATGTATCAATATTTACTTCTGCTGACATCAGATTTTGCATTTTTGTCATCCCTGTATTCGACTTATTTACTTATAACTAAATTTGCCTACCCATATCTGATGACTACTCTACCACCTTTTTATTTTACTTTATTATTATTTTTTTTTTACGTTGTTTTAATTATTTGGTATTAATGTTTTTTACTTTACAGTTCCTTCACCTCCAAATTAGCTTTGCAATTCAGCTCATAATTTTCTTAATTCATTGTTACTTTTAGGATATTAACATTCTTTTGACTTTTTCAAATCTACATTACTTCTTTTTTCCATTCTTGCCCTTCGAGTGCAGGGATAGTGGAATGATGGAGGTGAGAATTACACTTTGTGTAATTCTCACCTCCATCTGTGCAAACTTTGTCAGACTTATCCATCCTTACATGCTTATATGTATATTTATATATATAACCGATGTTAAGTTTAAAATTAAAATCAAAACATATGCCAGTAGTATCTGGCATATATTTATATTTGTTTTCGTAATTTTTCTAACTATGTCATTATTCAAATATATACATTGAAACTTCCCTTTAACGGACAGCCACGGGAACGAGAATTTGTCCGTTAGAGAGGTGTCCACTAACAAGAAGTCTGAGGGAGAAAAAAAAAGAAAGAAAAATCGTTAACGTTTAATGTAAAATTAAATTAAAATATATACAAATTTTGAACAATATTTTTGTAAATAATATACAATTACATAAGAGATAAAGAAAAATCGTCAAACATTTAATGTAAAATTAAATTATATACAGATTTTGCACAATATTTTTGTAAATAATATATATACAATTGTGCTATGCATATTATGACTTTATCTTAAGAAAAATACATACAGTAATCACTTATTTTCTTCTGCACCTTCTTCCGGCTGATAAGTTTGTTTTCAACATTGTTTGGAGTGAAGAAACCATCGAAAGTCCTTCAGTATCTTCTTCAGCGGCGAAAAACATTTTTAAACGATTGATTTGTATGAGTGCTTCTTCTATTTTCATCGGTGGTTCGTCGTTAATATGTTCTTCGACAGAATGACCTCCTTCCATTTCTTCATCCTCATGAGGAACTTCTTGAACAATATCGATGATAATGTTGTTGATATCTAGATCACCATCTTCTGTAGTGAGGTTTGAGTCTATATCTTTGTAGCCAGGGTCATTTGTAGCTGAAGTATCGTACATTATCAATAGATATTGAAGTTATTCTTCTTCTTGTTGCTCCACATTGCTGTTCACAACTTCAATTTTTGTGTTTGAGAAGCCAGACTTTACAAAACAGTTCATGACAGTTTGTTTTCTAATTGCGTTTACTGAAGAGGAAATCCATTGAATCGCATCTAGGATGCTGATTTTCTTTGCAAGGTCACTCGCACATGTTACATCGTTCATGTTTGCAATGAGATGTCTTAAAACACGTTTTCTGTAGTGAAGTTTAAAATTTTTTATATCCCTTTATCCAAGGGCTGACACTCTGCAGTTGTGTTTGGTGGCAGAAAAATGATTTGAATGTTGAACAATTCAATGTGCAGGTGAGATGCAGCATTATCCATGAAAACAATAATTTTTCTGTTTTGACGAATCATGTTTTGGTTAAAGTGACTTATCCATTCGCTCATGATATCTCGTGTCATCCACGCTTTTTTATTAGACTTCCAGTCAACATTCAAAAGATTCAACTTTATGCCCTTGAAACAACGAGGATTTTGTGGTTTTCCTATAACAAGAGGTTGTTCAAAGTCTCCCAGCATATTTGTACACAATAGTACAGTCAAGCGTTCCTTAGAAATTTTTCCACCCTGGCACTTTTCGTTTTTTAGACTCATTGTTTTTTCAGGAAGAGCTTTAAAAAACAACCCTGTTTCGTCACAGTTGTAAATATCCTTAGCTTCAAAATCACGACATAAATCTTCCAATTTGACGGTCCACTCTGTTACAACCCCAGTATCAACAGATCCACCTTCACCACTTACGGTTTTCCAAGAAATTTTATGCCGAGTTTTGAACTTGTCTAGCCATCCCACAGAAGCTTTGAACTCATTTACTCCCATAGATTTCGCAACCTCCAAAGCCTTTTCCCTAATAATAGGCCCATTAATGGGAATTTTTTAGCACTGCGCGACAAAACCACTCATACGTAACATTGTCAATTTGAAGTCCAACAGTTTTTGAGAATGATTTTTGAACCTGATCATTTCCGTGTTGCCAAAATTGTTTAAGCAGTTCATTTTTTTCCCTTTAGGATGTCGCTTACCTGCGTCTTCTCGATTTTGAATTTTGCAGCGAGATTGCGAACACTATTTTTTTGCTGATCATACGCATTAATGAGTTCGACTTTACCTTTTAAAGTTAAATGTTTACGAGAAGACATTGTGCACTTCACACGACACTGAACAAAACTGAAAACTCAAACTCAAAAGACAAAAGGCCGACCAAATTGCCCCCCCCCCTGCACACACCGAATTCATCAGAAGTTTTACACGTGCCTTAAAATTCTTGAAAAAGGGTTTAGAACCGCAATGTAAACCTTGATAAAATTTAGAGAATCGGAAATAGAAAATAAACACACGATTGAGGCAATACGTGGAAGAAAAGTTCCTAGAAAAAGGGCCGTGAGCTCGCCCGCTGTCCGTTATGGGGAGATCAAATTAAGTGCTAATCTAAACGAAACAGTGCAGATTGCCTGTCCATGTCCGTTACAGAGAATGTCTGCTAGACAGAAGCTGAAAACACGTTAAAACCAATAGAGGAGAGTTGGGGAATTTGAAAATATCCGTTGTAGAGAGATGTCCGTTAGAGAGAGGTGTCCGTTAGGAGAATTTTCACTGTATATATATAAATATATGTGGGTATATGCCATATAAATGCTCTGCTTTTCATAACGTTCACAGAGTATACCTTCTGTTAATTTTACAACTACGGCACTGCCCTTAATGCCACATTGCTCCAGTTTATACAGCAGTCTTTTATATGAAACAGTATCAGAAACCTTCCTGAAATCCATGATATCAAAATTATTTTTTCATCCAGTTCCTTTGTGATCACATCATAGTATCCAATCAAATTTGTCAGACAAGACTTTCCCTTAACAAATCCATGATGTGACTGCAATATAATTGCATTCCTGTCCAGATGGTCCTTCATTACTTCTTTCATGAGTGACTCCATTATTTTCCCTGGAACAGATGTTAAGCTGATAGGTCTGTAATTACTCATGTCACCTTTTGAACCCCCTTTATGCATTAGGGAAAAATTTTCACATCTCCAGTCCGTGTGGATCTCCCATGAATCCAAGGATGCTCTCATAATGATGGCTAAGGGTTTTCTCACCTCCTTTGCTGCCTCACTTAATATGATTGAATAGATCCCATCCATCCCAGGTGCCTTTTTTATGTTCAGCTTTGACAATTTCTCTTCCACTTTTCTTTCAGTTATCACAGTCATTTAGCACCCCATTGGAGTCTGATAAGCTTCTGACATCCCTCCTCTAAAGAATTTCTCATGTGAAAGATGCAAAATATCTATTCAATTTGTCATTAAGCCTGAGCAGGGTCATCAACAGTTAACACATTGACATCAAATGGTCCAATGTAATTCAATCCTTTCTAGTGTTAACATAAGCAGAGTAATCTTTGCTGCTTTTCTTGGCATTCTTTACAAGACTTCTCATAATCTGCCTTAGCTTGTCAGAGCTAAGGCAGATTATGAGAAGGTTATTATAAGGAAGATTATGAGCTTGTGACTTGATTACAGACTAATTTATATCTACCATAGACTTCTGTATCACCTGATAATTTATATGCATCACATGCACTTTTCTTCTCTGCCACGTCTCATTAATTAATCTGACATCCATTTAGGTTTGAACAGTATTTCTTCATGGAGTATGAAAAGTCTAGTAGTCTTCTTTGATTACATCCCTGAATGCTTCCCTTTTAGAATTTTCTGTTGGTAACATCATCAATTGGCCCTACTGCATAATTTAAGAACTAAGATCACTGTATCACCCTTATAAAGCAAAAGCCTTTTTCTTTATCCTTTACAGTAATGTCTTTAAAATTCACATTAGTACACTCTGATCACTGCCACTCAGTGGATCTTTTACCTGAAGATTCTTAATGCATGTGGAATCACTGCTGATAACCAAATCAAGAGTATTGCTTCCTCTTGTTGCCTCTCTAGCATGGTGCTGTAGAAAACTGTCATCCAAGAAATCTATGGAAGTCTTGGTAGTGTGTGAGTGACCAACCCACAAATTCCAGGCAACATCTGGAAAGTTAAAATCCCCCATTATATGACATTCTGATTTACTGGCCTACTCTATTTCTCTGTATAGCTGTTTGTATATGCATCAGAGCCTATAAAAACTCCCACTCTCAATTTTGTTTTCCCAGTGCTTATATAACACCAGACTGACTCAACATAAGAGCATAACCCCTCCACCTCTGGCTGTCCTTCTTGTATACATTGTACTCCCAATATTCAAATTCAGCTTAACTTGTGTTTGAGTGACTCCACTTTCCCTACAATGTCTGCATGTGATGACTTAATCAGTACTTTAAGTACATCAAACTTATTTACAATGCTCCTAGCATTAGTGTACATGCACATATTCTTACTCTTAGTTACCCTTACACAGCCCATGTATTCACTGATTTCATGATGACTCGTGGCACAGCCTAAAATTGGCTGTGCCACAAGTCATCTTGGCACCTTGCTTTACAGGTTTTTGCATCTTCCAATAAAAGTAGTGCAAGAATCACTGCTTTATCTGTAGTTTTTGTAATATATATCAGATCACATCCTTCCACTGTTTCTTGTTGATTTCATAATCAGCTGATTTGCATATAATTGATTATGTCCCATGCTCATCACTGCTGAGGAGGGGTACACGGGAAGATCTGATTTTATTTCCAAATTAAAATAAAAATTGTCACTATGGATTATATGTATGTACAGTAAAATCTCGTTAATACAAACTCGGTTTGTACAAAGTACTCATTAATATGAAGCACATATCATTCCCCTGTGAAAGGATAGGCTTTTCCATGTAAATATATTCACTTATTACAAAATTCGGTTAATATGTATTACAAAGTTCGTTTTCACCACGTGAGAAATAAATATTGTTATTTTGTACGTTATACAAATCTTGGCACATCTGTCTGATTATTGTCCCTATTATTGCCTCTGGCCATCTGGTTCCCTGCTTCCCGAAGGATGGCACTGACTTGTTATTAATTACTTTTGTGTAAACAAAACCAATTTATGGTAGCTATAACATAAGTGCCCTCTGAAAAACATCATTGTGATAGATGAGATGTTAATTAAATTAACAAAAGAATGAAAAACAGTTTTTTTTAAGTTGTTTACATACACTCTCTCATTCTCCACGGGATTAAGGTCAGTTTCAATTGTTACGCTAGTTCAAAGTCTTTTGCTACAGTATACAGTAGTCTACTTTTTTGTGGCGTTTTATCTGAGCTGATGCCTTTTCGGAACTTGTCTTTAAATTAATTTAAAGTTTGTTTATATTAAATCCATCTGGTACTGTTATGTTTACAAAACGTAAACTGACGGGATTAAGCCTAGAAATTAAACTGAAAATTATACAACAGGCTGATAGGATTGAACTTAGAAAAACGGACATTGCAAAGGAATACAACATCCCTTTATCTACAATACTGAAAAAAGCGAAAAAAAAACTTGAAGTGCATGACACTGGAGCAGCGATTTAAAAAAAAAAAAAAAAAAGGAAACAAATTCCTGGTTCAAAACACGAGGAGCTTGAAACAAAACATTTTGAGTGGTATCAACAAATACATGCATCTAATTTGCCAATATCAGGTCCGATTTTGCAAGAAAAGGCAAATTATCTAGCTCACCAACATGGAATTAGCAACTTAAAATGCAGCAATGGCTATCTTCAAAGATTTAAAGACAGGTATAACTTGGTTTCTTGAAATGTTTGCAGCGAGTCTGGATTAGTCGACAAGAAAAGGCTACAGACTGGTTGTGTTCTGTGTGGTCCATTCTTGAAAAATATGAGGATATTTTTAATCTTAACAAAACAGGTTTATTTTATAATTTGCTACCAAACAAAATATTGCTATTCAAGGAGGCTTGTTATAGTGGAAAATTAAGTAAACAAAGACTCACTGTTCTGTTATGCTACAATTCAGATGGCAATACAAAACTATGTCCACTAATTACTGTGATTGGTAAGTTTTCCAAGCCAAGATGTTTTAAGAAAGTTAATCAATCTTCCCTGTGATTTTGTGGCCAATAGAAGTGCTTGGCTTACTGTCAAAATTTTTCAGTTTTGGTTATCAAAAGTGGACAGAATGGCTTCAGAAAAAAGGAACATTTTGATGATTTGAGATCGTTGTACAGCACATTCGGCTTAGACACTTAAGTTGACAAATATACGGTGTTGTTTTTAGCTTCCCATTACCACCAGTTTTATGCAGCCACTGGATCAAGGCATTATTTATAACCACAAAAGAGCACACAGAGCCTGCCTGATAAGGAACTTGATCCACAATGAGGGAGGGAACAATCTTACAGCTAAACTGGATTCTATTGGATGCTATCTGAAATCTTGTTATTGCTTAGAACATATTGCATCAAGTGTAATAATCAACTGCTTCAGAAAAAGTGGCTTTGGAGAGAATATCACCGAAAAACATGGTGCAGCAGACAAATTTGATAGCAACATTGAGGAATGGAGAAATTTGAAGGAGCATATGGATTTTGTTGGAGAATTTGAAGCGTTTGTGAAGGTGGATGATGAAGTTGCTACCACAGCAATGCCAACAACAGAAAAGCTGCTGAGCACCAACAAAACTGATGTTTTTGTTACTAGCGACAGCAAGCAAAAGTAAAGTGTGTGTGTGTGTGTGTGTGTGTGTGCGCGCACACACACACACACACACACACCTAAACAAATGCCCAAAATGTGTTGAACATAATAGAGAATGTGTTGGCCTGCAGTAACGTTGATAAAGAAACAACTATTGCATTTTATAATACCTCTGCTCTAGTTAAAAATGCATATAGGACAAAACACTATGCAAAGAACATTGAATTCTTTCTTTAAATTAGATTAATTTATCAAAAAGTTAATGGATTGTATGCCTCATTTTATATTAAGATTAATTCTTTTATGTGATACTAAATATTTGTATATATCGAAACATATGTCGATCAATTCGGCCCTGGAAAGATTGTGCAAGGCTCAAGGGGTAGAATTTTTTTCAGCCTGGATTGTACTTGTTAACAGGAGAGATTACTTCTACAGGGATGGGATACACTTAAATAGAAAGACTGCAGGAATATTTGCTGATGCTATCGAGGCAGTGTTAGGTGGGTCGGAAAACTGCTAGCTTGGGGGGATACAAAGATGAATAGATTAACAGTAGCCACTGGCAGAGGAGAAAGAGATTCTTGCACTGCTTCTATTGGAATGAGCAGAAGCCTGAAAAACAAGATTCAGGATATTTCAGAGACTGCTGGGAGTCATTGCGGTACAAGTAAACACATGGGTTGTATTAGGGTAGCTAAGAATAGAAATAGGTGCATGTATACTTGCGTGTACACCAATGCTAGGAGTTTAGTAAATAAATTTGATGAATTTGAGGTATTGCTCAAAACATCAAAGGCAGATATTGTTGGGATATCAGAGACGTGGTGTCACACAGATATAAGGAATGCAGAACTGGAATTTGGAGAGTACAACGTCTACAGAAAGGATAGATAGGATAGGAAGGGAGGAGGGGTTATGCTATTAGTTAAGAAATACATAAAATCCAAGGAAGTGAAGCCAGTGGACATCGCTGGACAGTGCAGTGTCGAGTCAGTTTAGTGTGACATAAGCATTGGGAGATCAAAATTGAGAGTAGGAGTGTGCTATAGGCCTAATGACTCTGATGAGTATAATAAGAAACTATACAGGGAAATAGAGTGGGCCAGTAAATCAGAGAGTCTTATAATGGGAGATTTTAATTTCCCAGATATTGACTGGAATTTGGGGGCTGGTCACTCACACACTAGCAAGGCTTTTGTGGATTTATTGGATGATTGTTTTCTACATCAGTATGTTCGGGCGGCAACTAGAGGGAGGAATACTCTTGATTTGATTATCAGCAGTGATTCTTCATGCATTAAGAATCTGCAGATAAATGAACCACTAGGTGGCAGTGATCACAGTGTGCTGAAGTGGGATTTACTCAAAGAGGTAACTACCATTAGGGGTAAAGGGAAGGGTTATTGCTTTCGTAAAGGTGACTACGATGGATTGAGACAGTATTTAAATTCTATACAGTGGGACCAACTGATGATGTTACCAACAGCAAATGCAAAATGGGAAGCATTCAAAGAACTTGTCTTGGAAGCTACTAGGCTTTACATACCAACTAAGAAATATTGTTCAAGGTTTAGGCCTAAATGAATGTCAGATGAACTGATGAGGCATATGGCAGAGAAGAAACATGCATGGGATACATACAAATTAACACATGACACAGAAGCCTATGATAGATACAAGTTGATCTGTAACCAAGTTACAAAGGAGGTTAGGCAGGCGAAGGCAGATTACGAGAAATCTTTGGCAAGGGATGCAAAGAAAAACAGCAAAGAGTTCTTTACTTATGTAAACTCTAGAAGGAAGGGGATGAATCAGATTGGTCCACTTGATATCGATGGGTCAACTGTTGATGATCCTGCTCAGGTAGCTAACAAACTAAATGAATATTTTGCATCGACATTCACACATGTGGAGTTATTGGGAGTAAAGTGGAGGAGAAACTGTTGAAGATAAACACAAGTAAGGCACCCGGGGTGGATGGGATCTATCCAGTTATATTAAAGGAGGCAGCAGAGGAAGTAAGCAAACCCTTAGCCATAATTATGAGAGCTTCCTTGGACTCAGGGGAGGTACCCACAGACTGGAGATGTGCAAATGTGACCCCAATTCACAAAGGAGGATCAAAGGCTGACACAAGCAATTATAGACCTGTGGGTTTAACTTCTGTTCTAGGAAAATTAATGGAGGCACTAGTTAAAGAAGCACTGCAGGATCATTTAGACAAGACTTCAGTTATAGCTCGGACACAGCATGGTTTTGTTAAGGGAAAGTCTTGCCTGACCAATTTGATTGGATACTACGATGCAGTCACAAAGGAACTGGATGCAGGGAATAACTTTGATATTATATACTTGGATCTTAGAAAGGCTTTTGATACTGTTGCACATGGAAGACTGCTACACAAATTGGAGCAGTGTGACATTGGAGGCAAATTGCTCCTATGGATAAAGGGGTGGCTGAGGGGGAGAAGACAGAGAGTGGTAATCAATGGACACTGCTCTTCATGGACTAATGTTATTAGTGGAGTCCCTCGGGGCTCAGTGTTGGGTCCATTATTGTTTTCTTTATTCATAAATGATATTGATGATGGTATATCAAGCTTAATGTCAAAGTTTGCAGACGATACAAAGGTAGGCAGGGTTGTCAAGGACACTACTGACAATATGCTGCTGCAACAGGATCTGGAAAGGTTGAGCAGATGGGCTGAGAGGTGGCAAATGAAGTTTAACATTGACAAATGTAAAGTACTACACATGGGAAACAGCAACCCCAGAGCAACGTATCAACTCTGTGGTACTACACTGACAGTGGTAGAGAATGAAAGGGACCTTGGGGTGGTTGTGCAGGCAGATATGAAGTTCTCTGAGCAGTGCAGACGGGCTGCAAGAGTAGCTCATGGTGTATTGTCAATGATATATAGGAATTTTTCTAGCAGGGATAAGGAGGTGATTATTCACTTGTATAAGGCAATGGTCAGGCCACACCTAGAGTACTGTATACAGGTCTGGAGGCCTCATTTCAAGAAGGATGTAGTGCTGCTGGAACGAGTACAGAGAAGGGCAACAAGATTAGTGAATGGAACAAAGGGGTGCTCTTACGAAGGAAGGCTTAAGTTTTGCAAATTACAGTGTCTGGAGACTAGGCACCAGCGAGGTGATCTGATAGAGGTGTATAAAGCATTGAATGGTTTGAGCATGCTCAATGCTGATGGGATTCTTCCTCTAGCTCAGAAAAATCACCTGAGAGGGCATAAATTCAAATTGAGGAAAGAGAGATGTAGGATAGACGTGCAGAAATTTGCCTTTAGCCAGCGGGTGGTTGGTTGGTGGAATAGACTTCCATCCCTTGTGGTGGAGGTTGATAGCCTAAATAAGTTTAAGGCTCGGCTGGACAGGTATTTCGAACGAACAGAGGGGTGAAGTGGAAGTGGTTATTTTTTATTTATTTATTTTACTTTAATTTTTTTGGCTGATGCTGCATAAGCTTGCTTTCTTGCATCAAATGCCTCTACTAATGCTAATATACTGTACAATATTTTCATTTCTTTTAGTTCATCTTAAAAATAAAATAAAATCTTTAAAAAGTGTGTTATTCCTATTACTGTATTGTTAGATAAGGCTTTTTTTTTTATAATTTTTATATTTATTATTTTATGTTATTTTATTAATTTAAATTATTTAAATTAATAACAGACTCTCGATTAATTGGGATCGGATTAAATTTAAATTAATTATTTATTTTTGATATTATTATTATTATTTATCTTTATTCTAAGATATACAGCAGACTCTCGATTAATCGGGATCGGATTAACCGGGACACTTCGACTCCAAATTAAAGAAACAAAAAAAAAATCAACTAGAAATAAAAAAATTCAAGTAATAACTAGAATAGATATAAACAGATATTTTGCAAGTCGTAAATAAGTGAAAAGCAGCATTTTAAGTTGTCATTGGGAGATTAGTGTACCTATTATCTTACAATCCTTGTTTTGTTTAGAAATCGCGAAAATGATGGGAAAACGCAAAAGAGTTGCGTTTTCAGTTAAACAAAAACTTGAAATTATTCAAAAGTTTGAAAACAGTGCATCTGTTAAATATCTAAGAAATCATTATAATAAAGATGTATCAAAATGGCCAAACATTAATAGGTATCGCACGGAATTCAGATTTCTCAATAATAATATAGTAGTAATATGTTATTAGTCATTCCCGAGTTATGTAAAATTCGACGAACTAAGAAGTCCTGGAACGTATCATTACGTATGTCGGGGACTTTTGTATTTTTGGATTAACCGGGAAATCGATTATCCGGGATTTGATTTTTACCATCTATCCTGGAAAATCGAGAGTCTACTGTATAATATAGTATGTGCCAATAAAAAAAAAAAAAAAAAGGTAAAATTTTGA
The DNA here is from genome assembly GCF_048544385.1 of Mastigoproctus giganteus. NCBI lineage: Eukaryota > Metazoa > Arthropoda > Arachnida > Uropygi > Thelyphonidae > Mastigoproctus > Mastigoproctus giganteus. Next base: position 3,652,488 of record NC_143584.1, read on the forward strand.
CACTTTTGGGGGAGCCCTTGTTATTACAAAACATGAAAAATTTAGGTCCTCAAACTTTGTATTAACCAGATTCGACTGTATAAATAATTATCACTGCCATCCGTTCTGACTTTAGGCAATTATTATTATGAGCATCACCATCAGCCATTTTCAATCCACTGCAGGATAAAGGCCTCTCCAGCAACTTTCTAGTTCCTTCCATTTACAACCAACGAACTTGTGAATTTCATCTTCATTGTGGATTTCTTTACTTATATAAACTAACAGGAAGGGGATAAATCAGATTGGTCCACTTTGTATCGATGGTTCGTCTGTTGATGATCCTGCTCAGATAGCAAACAAACTGAATGAGTATTTTGCATCTACATTCACACATCAGGAGTTATTAAGGAAAGAAAATGCCAAAAGGTTATCAAATTGTAACAGGGTGTTTAATGATTTTGTAATAACTGAGAGCAAAGTGGAAGAGAAATTGTTGAAGTTAAACATAAGAAAAGCACCTGGGGTGGATGGGAACTATCCAGTTATATTGAAGGAGATGGAAAAGGAATTAAGCAAACTCTTAGCCATAATTATGAGAGCATCCTTGGACTCAGGGGAGGTACCCATGGACTGGAGAGCAATATGGCCTTAGTTGCTAATTCTCCTAAAAACCAAATAACAAACTCTAATAAAGGAGGTAGCATTCTCATATATTTTCTTCAAAATCATAATATATGGGGTATCTATGCCTTGTCTTTCCAGTGCCCGAAACATTGCCTTATGCTGTATAGAGTCGAATGCAAGGCATAATGGTGTTTTATATTCAGTTGCTTTCTCCGTTATTTGTAATATTATGTGAGGGTGATCCATAGTTGAGAATCCTGTCCTAAAGCTAGCTTGCTCTTTTGGTTGATTCTTATCAAGTATTCTTTCTAATCTGTTAGTAATGACCCTGGTGAACAACTTGTAGATGTGGGATAACAAGTTAATTGGTCTATAATTTCCAATTTCTGATTTATCTCCTTTCTTATGCAGAAAAACTATGATTGCATTATTCCACTGCTTAGGCGTCACACCTTTTCTAATGTACTTTGTGAAGAGCCTTGCCAGTTTTTGTGTTATGTCTCTTCCTCCCAATTTTAACAACTCTACAGTAACTTCATCTTCCCCTGTGGCTTTCTGATCCTTCATTTTCTTCAATGCATGTTCTGCCTCATCAGGAAGGATATCGGGTATGTCGTATATGTTACTAATTTGTGATCCGTCTTCCCCACTGCCGGCATCGCTCCCTTGCTTCTTGTATAATTCTCTATAATAGTCATCTGCTATTTGAATTTTGCCATCTCTGCTATATATAAGTAGTAAACCATCACTATTCTTCTGTTTCAGTATCATTTTTCTTTCTGTATTACTGCTCATGGCTGCTGATTTAAGTCCTTTGTTTTCCCTTAATGCTTGTTCCACTTTTCTTGTGTTAAATCTTATATCCTCTCTGAGTCTCTTTTTAATGCCTTTGCATAACTCAGTATACTCAATTTTATCCTTGTCAGTGTTTATGTTGCTCTTCATTTGTTATCTTCAGTTCATCATGAGAAGTGTTTCTTGACTAATTTTTTCTTCTTTGGATTTCTTCTTACCTATAGGTTTCTTGGGCTTTATCACTTTCATAAAGTTGTAGTATTCCTCATTAATATGTTGGTCCTGAACAGTCTGCAGAAGCTCAAACTTGTTCTTAAGTTCCAGTACATACTGCTTTTTCTTCTCTTCTGTTATCTCAAAGAATTTGTATTATTTACTCAAGTAGGTTTTTTCCTTTCTTTTCTTACATCTATATCAAGTCTGCACCTTACCATTCTGTGATCACTTTCAACATTTACCTTGTTCAGGATGGTAACATCATTCACGATATATCTTGAGTTAGTGAGAATGAAGTTGATTTCATTAGTTTTTAATCCATTTGGGCTGTTCCATTCTTAAAAAAAAGTGTTCAATACTAACAGTTTTCGAGATTCTGCAAATTCCACAAGTCGTTCACCTCTTTCACCAATTCCAAAATTTCCTTTAGGTCCAAATTCTGCACTCTTTCTCCAACGTTAGCATTAAAGTCCCCCATAATGATAGTGTAGTGGGTTTTCTGCTCATTAGCATTAGTAGAGGCATATGATGCAAGAAAGCAAGCTTATGCAGCAAAAGCCAGAAAAAAAAAAAAACAAAAAAAAAAAAAGAAAAAAAAAAAACTTCCACTTCACCCCTCCGTTCGTTCGAAATACCTGTCCAGCTGAGCCTTAAATTTATTTAGGCTATCAATTTCCACAACAAGGGATGGAAGTCTGTTCTACCAACCAACTACCCGCTGGCTAAAGACAAATTTCGGGACATCTATCCTACATCTGTCTTTCCTCAATTTGAATTTATGCCCTCTCAGGTGATTATTCTGAGCAAGAGACAGAATCCCATCAGCATTCAGCATGCTCAAACCATTCAAGGCTTTATACACCTCTATCAGATCGCCTCACCGGTGCCTAGTATCCAGACACTGTAATTTGCAAAACTTAAGCCTTTCTTCGTAAGAGCAACCCTTTGTTCAATTCACTAACCTTGTTGCCCTTCTCTGTACTCGTTCCAGCAGCTCTACATCCTTCTTGAATACAGTACTCATACAGTACTTCTTGAATACAGACCTGTATACAGTACTCAAGGCGTGGCCTGACCATTGCCTTATACAAGGGAATAATCACCTCCTTATCCCTGCTAGAAAAATTCCTGTATATCATTGATAAGACACCATGAGCTACTCTTGCAGCCCGTCTGAACTGCTAGAACTTCATATCTGCCTGCACAATAACCCCCAGGTCCTTTTCATTCTCTACCACTGTCAGTGTAGTACCACAGAGTTGATATGTTGCTCTGGAGTTGCTGTTTCCCATATGTAGTACTTTACATTTGTCAATGTTAAACTTCATTTGCCACCTCTCAACCGATCTGTTCAACCTTTCCAGATCCTGTTGCAGCAGCATAGTGTCAGGTGTCCTTAACAACCCTGCCAACTTTTGTATCGTCTGCAAATTTGGACATTAAGCTTGATATACCATCATCAATATTATTTATAAATACGGAAAACAATAATGGATCCAACACTGAACCCTGAGGGACTCCACTAATAACATTAGTCCATAATGAGCAGTGTCCATTGATTACCACTCTCTGTCTTCTCCCCCTCAATCACCCCTTTATCCACAGCAGCAATTTGCCTCCAATGCCACACTGCTCCAATTTGTGCAGCAGTCTTCCATGTGCAACAGTATCAAAAGCCTTTCTAAGATCCAAGTATATAATATCAAAGTTATTCCTTGCATCCAGTTCTTTTGTGGCTGCATCATAGTATCCAATCAAATTGGTCAGGCAAGACTTCCCCTTAACAAAACCCTGCTGTCCGAGCTATAACTGAAGTCTTGTCTAGATGATCCTGCAGTGCTTCTTTTACCAGTGCCTCCATTAATTTTCCTGGAACAAGTTAAACTCACAGGTCTATAATTACTTGTGTCAGCTTTTGATCCTCCTTTGTGAATTGGGGTCACATTTGCACATCTCCAGTCCATGGGTACCTCCCCTGAGTCCAAGGAAGCTCTCATAATTATGGCTAAGAGTTTGGTTTCTTCATTTGCTGCCTCCTTTAATATAACTGGATAGATCCCATCCACCCCAGGTGCCTTTCTTGTGTTTATCTTCAACAATTTATCCTCCACATTACTCTCAGTTATTACAAGATTATCTAGCTTACTGCCAGAGTTGATTACACCTCTGCCATTCCCCTCGCTGAATAACTCCTCATGTGTGAATGTCGATGCAAAATATTCATTTAGTTTGTTAGCTACCTGAGCAGGATCATCAACAGTTGAACCATCGATATCAAGTGGACAAATCTGATTCATCCCCTTCCTTCTAGAATTTACATAAGAAAAGAACTCTTTTCTGTCTTTCTTTGCATCCTTTGCCAAAGATTTCTTGTAATCTGCCTTTGCCTGCCTAACCTCCTTTGTAACTTGGTTACAGATCAACTTATATCTATCATAGGCTTTTGTGCCACGTATTATATGTATCCCAAGCATTTTTCTTCTCTGACATATGTCTCATTAGTTCATCTGACATCCATTTAGGCCTAAACCTTGAACAATATTTCTTAGTTGGTATGTAAAGCCTAGTAGCTTCCAAGATAAGTTCTTTGAATGCTTCCAATTTTGAATTTGCTGTTGGTACCAGTATACAGTATACAGTTGGTCCCACTGTATAGAATTTAAATACTGTCTCAGACCATCATAGTCGCCTTTACGAAAGCAATAACCCTTCCCTTTATCTAGAAGACTCAATTTTGCTGTACATTTCTTCAACCTCTTCGTCATCATGGCTCGATGTTGGTGTATATATCATTATAACCTTTAGTTTGTAACTCTTAGAAATCCTGAGTATTAAACTTGACACTCTTGGTGATGTACTTTTGAATTTCAAAATGTTATTTTTTATATCTTTATGGACCAGAAAGCTAACTCCACCTTCGCTCCTTTCACTGTTTCCATTGGTGTACTGCAGATTTCCTCTTGATAAACTTAGATAAGTGATTATTTCTTCTTGTTGTTTCAGCCAAACCAGTGATATTCAAATTCACATTTTCTAATTCCTTTTCCAGTTCTAATATCCCATCTTCACTGATGAGCGATCTTACATTGATTATGAGCATGCATTGTATTAAAGTGCATTGTGAAAATCAGTTTTTAATTAAAATGGATACAAGTAATTATACAGATTAATTATATCCGTAATTGTGTGTTATTTAATTAAGTTATAATTGAAATATTTATATATCCTTCGTGAGAGTATAGTGATTTCACACCTTTTCTTTATTGGAAGGGGTCTGAGCTCAAATCCCATCAGAGAGAGGAATTTTTTTAATCCTACTACCTTCCTCCCTCCAGCTAAGATTGGCTAACCACAGCGGTGACTGAAGTTGGCTGATCTAAGCCAGAAGGGAGTAGGAAATTTTTATGTGAGATATTCCAGGTTTGTGTCTGCATAATACACCTTGGCCTGTAAATACATTCATCCTATCATTGAACAATGTGTTTTCCATCAAATGTACTGAGCATTGCTTGAGTGTTCAGTTACCATTTACTATCTTTAATTCTAAACATGGAATGTAAAGTCATTTCATCTTTTGCACTCTAAAACCACACTGTTCATTCCTACTACCTTCCTTCATTCAGCAGTAATTTACACTACTTTTCAAGAAGTGCAACCCATTTTCTCCTATTAAATTTTCATAAAGAATAGCATCACAGGTACTGAAGGTGTTAAATCGAACTGGCTATTACATTGAGCATGAAGTGTTCAAAGTAACACGAAGAACTGGACTATGTAATTAAAATAAAGTAGTTTGTGTACTATTTAATTATTATTATTGTTTTTATTATTTTTGTTTATTGAAAAATGAAGTTTTCAGCTAATAACTAGTGTTTAAATCTATTTGATATTTTGCAGTAGGTGGCATTTTATGTATTATTTCACCGTGGATTAGAATAACACCCACGTTTAATTTTTAAATGGATCATAGTCCTGTCCAGCTGATTGTAGTGGAAGTATAAGGTGATTGCTGTTCTGCTTGTACTGCACTAAATTTATATATTACTGCTTTGTGCTGTGCAAATGTGAAATGTGTTCTCCGTTAAAAAAAAAAATGTTTTTATAAAATAATTATATATTTATTATTTTAGTCTGAAGTGGAAGAAACACTAAAGCGGATCCAAGCACATAAAGGAGTAGTAGGAATCATTATTCTAAACTCTGAAGGTTGGTTTTCACTTTTTTTTTTTTTTTTTCTTCTAGCTTTGCAGTACTTGGAGTAGTTCACAAGTTATTCTTAAAATAGTATAATAAATAAATGGGTATTGAAATTATTGTATCTACACATTAATTATTTTTAGTGCAAAACGTAGCCTATTGTTCGAGTCTCAACAGTTGTTCAACTCACAAGTCTGAACGACACTGCCACAGCTATTTCAATGTAGTATGCATTAATAAAAGCTTTGGAGACTGCTGAACTAGGTAATGTAACTATGAATTATTACCAATTTTAAATTACAAACCTGGGACAACTGACCTAGACAAATTACTTTCCCAAGACCCATAATTAGTTAACATAAGAAATCAGTAACTTTAAAATAAATTAAAATAGACACATTTACATTCCCAGCTCAAACTGACCGGAATTCCGTTGAATTTCGGTTAACACTAAGAAAATGCATTAAATAGATTGACTATAACACAAGTAACATACAACAAACACTTAACCATTTTTCCTAAATAGTGCCAATGGTAAGGTTATGAATTTAAAAAAAAAATCCAAAGTAGAGGTAAAAATTGCCAATTTTGATGATTATTTCTTTTTTGCAGCAAAAATCAGAGTATCTGGTTTTTACCTGGACAGTGTAGTATTTTAACTGTCTGCTAAACAAATTGAGCAGATACGGAATGTGTAAATTCCCACATATCTCTAATTGATTATTTTCTTATATGTTTGTTAGTTTAATTTTAGTTACTTTTCAAATTTTCATTACAGGTGTTTTCTCAAGATTTAATAAATTTTGCAACCATTGTTGTTTAGGTAGAACTGTATTCTGTAATCTTTTATTATCCTTATATAGTTGTTTTATTTGTGAAATAATAAGAGGAGTTTACCTCAATATAGTACGTAGAACACTTCTGTATGATACTCTCCAGAAATTAAAACGAAAAAATCGAAAACTTACATTAGAGTAAAAAATAAATAATTAAAAACCAATTTAACACAATTTAAATCAATTTAACACAATTAACAATCAATTTAAATTGTGTTAAATTGGTTTTTAATTATTTATTTTTCATTCTAATGTAAGTTTTCGATTTTTTTCGTTTTAATTTCTGGAGAGTATCATATGGAAGTGTTCTACGTACTATATTGAGGTAAACTCCTCTTATTATTTTACAAATATTAATATCAACGTAGAAAGTATTGAGTGTTACATCTGATTCATACTATCTAATAGTTGTTTTATATACCTCTTAAAATTAATAAAAGCTGCACAATCAAATTTAAATCAAAGTTGTAGAATTATTGTGGATATTGTTTCAGTTTAGTATCATTGTATTTTAGAGTAGTATTTCTTACTATAATTTATCTGCCTTCAAATGAGATGTTTTGTGTGTGTTTCTGGAAATGTTTATGGAAACCATCCAACAAGCCTGTTTAACTCCCAATAACATACATTTTGTAGGGCTGAATTAAAAATAGAGGAAGAATGAGATCTAGGTGCTATGATATTGGCAGGTATGAAGTTCTCTTAGCAGTGTAGATGGGTGGCCATGATGTCCTTATTGATGATTTATCAAACAGTAGCATATAAGAGATAAGAAGGTCATAATCCACTATATGAGGCATTTGTAAGACCATACTTGATTAAGGTGTTTAAGGCTTTGAATGGGCTGAGTAAACTCAATGTGTTTTGTTCCTTTTGCTTAGCTTTGTGGTACAGACTTCACACATGGGGGGGGGGGGAATTCAAATTGAGGAAGGATGGTTGCAGGATAGATATGCAGAATTTGCCTTCAGCCAGTGGATAATTGATTGTTGAAATGAATTTCCATCTTATGTTGTAGAAGTGGGCAGTTTGAATAAATTCAAGGAAGAACTAAAATAAATTATTAGAGGGAATGAATAATACTGAGTTTTTTTTTTTTTTTTTGGTTGATGCTCTATAACAGTGTAAATTTGTAGTTCTTTCATAATGGAAATATTTAACCAGTAAAGTAAACAACTCAGTTTGATTTTGAATAATATATTAAAATAAAATATTGCATTGTTACTTTTTTTTTTTTTTGCCGACCGGGCTAGCCGGGTGGGTAATGTGCCTGCCTGGCAACCCAAAGGCCGCGGGTTCGATTCCCGCCTCGGGCTTGGATCAAAGTACTACAAAAACCTTGGGAGGTGCATTATGGCCACAGAAGCCTATGCGCCAACAACTACAAAAAAAAAAAAAAAAAAAAAAAAACATTTTTTTAAAAATCCTTTGACATACATTTAGTAAGTACCCAGCTTTTAGAAAGCCTATCATTAGTATGATAGGATTTCTGAAATAGTCATTTATAAATGCCTAAAAAATGTTGTAATCATCTGTAAGCTTATAGATGAATATTGCTCATTATTTTTATTTTATTTTTTTTAATTATGGTTAGTACCATTCTAAGTTCAATAAACAGACAGAAAGGATGTGGATCTATTGGAATGAGATTATTGAGGGGGAACAAAAGAGTATTCTTATGAAAGAATTCAGTTCTGCAAGGTGCAGTATCCGAAAACTAAGGCACCTGTGAGAGGATCTGATTGAGGTATTTAAGGCTTTCAGTGGATTGAGTAAGCTAAATCTCGATGGCATCCTTATTCTTGCTGTCGTGTCTGGGCAGAATTGCAGACACTTTCAAATTCAATTTTAACTCATGATTTTTTGCCAACATTGCCCTGTACTTGTGAAGTAAGTCCTCAGATCTCCTTCTCTTAATATCATTAGTGCCAGCATGTACAACTCTTATTTAGTTATGCTGAAGAATTTATCTTGTTGAATTTAATCTCATTGGGCAGCATAGTTTCATCAAGTTTGTACTCCAGCCTGCTATGCTATCTGTGTCTGTGATTTTTTTCAGATAGGTGAGTTAACTTCACTTGCTGGCACCATCTTATTGCTGCCAAAAATTCAGATTTGTCCTGTGGTAATGCACTGTGAGGACTTTTTTAAAAAAAGTTGCCAAGAATGTTATGGGACTAGTATGAGACTGTGAAAAGTGTTCTTAGAACTGTAAACTGACTCATGCTACTTAACACTTCAAATAGAATATGGCAGCATATTACCCTATGCTGTTTTTATTGTATTTTATTGTCAAAGTACAGTAGAAATGTTAATGGAGTTATGCCTGGTCCCAAGACCTTTTCAGTAAAATTTGCAGATACTATGTACATAATATTAAGTTTACCTTTTGTTGACAATAGCAAAGAACTAATTTAATTTTGTTGCAACTTTGTCTCATGTTGTAATTTTCAAGCAATTAATTTGCTGTTCACTTCCTCTCTATTACAAGCAACTGATTATATTTTTTAGTTGCAGTTAAAATTCATGAAAAGAGGATAAAAGTTATGACATTTGTATAATACCTTTTTACCTTTTAATACTGTTAAGCTCCTGTTTCGGTTTTCTTTACTCTGTTATACCTGCACTTATAATTAATGGGAATTTCTGTGCCATTGTTCTCATATTCTAAGAGAAATTTATCAGTTTGTTGCATTCTTGATTTTGGAAATTCATCAGACTGAAAACTTCATTGTGTTGTTTTTAGGTGTTGCCATAAAAACTACATTGGATAATTCTACTACGGTACAGTATGCAGGATTGATTAGCCAGTTGACAGATAGGGCACGAAGTACTGTGAGAGATATTGATCCAACAAATGATCTAACTTTCCTGAGAGTACGTTCTAAGAAACATGAAATTATGATAGCTCCGGGTAAGTGTCAGATGAAAGAAAATCATTTATAAACTATAGGGAGATTCAAAATTCATGCAACTCTTAATTTTAGGTGCTAATTAATCATTTATAACTTGGTGCAGTTTTTGATTCTAACTGCTATAAAAGTAAACTGCAGCCATTATCAACCCACTGCAGGATGGAAGCCTCCTCAACAATTCATGCTGAGGGAAACGGACCATAATCTGCCACACTGGTCCAGTGCGGGTTGGCAGATTGACTGTATTTAGCAGTCAGGGGCTTGAACCCCGACCTACTCAAAGAGCGTGTGCTACTGCACTTCTGCTCATGACCATTCGGCCACGGGAACTGCTATAGTTCCCGTGGCTGAAAATTAGGAGCACAAATCATCCTCAGATGTCCAGCAGTTGTTTGTGAGCTTTTAGCCTAACTAGTGGTGTTTTTTTTACAGTGAAAGGCAGCATGTCATTTTTCTAGGCACAGCACACATTTGTATTTGAACATCCACAATCATTGGATTTGTGTTCTTTGAACATCTAACTAGTGGTATTTTGTGTGTTAACCTTTATGTATTGGAAGAATTTAAAAATCAATATCAAATAAAATTTCAACAATAACTGTTTTATGTCAAGTCTCGTCAAACATGGTGAAAAGAGTTTAGCTTACATTTTGGAAGAAAAACTTATTGCAATTTCTATTATAATTTTGTTTATAATAGTAATTAAGAATAAAACTGAAAATATACTGGGTTACACTGCTTTTGAATCACTCTATGGAGATTAAAAAGTTAACTTTTTTTTTAACATAGACAATCCTTGACTTGTTACTCTGCACTTTTGTCACTAGTGAATTGCCAGCCATGTTTATGCTTACATCAGTCTGCTTTTTTATTTTTTTAGAAAATGTTTCACCAGCCAGTACAAACAAAACAAAAAAAAAAATAAAATAATTTATATCCATGATATTTTTAAAAATCAAACCATGTCATTATTGTATAAGCAATTTTTTTAACATATACTTACAGTAGTCTAACTGCCACAAGTATACTTTTAAAAATTAATGGAGTCCTCCAAGAAGCAGTGTGCTACTACTACTATAGCATGCTACTTCCTAGAGGAAGGACTCCATTACTGTGTGTGTGTGTGTGTGTGTGTGTGTGTGTGTGTGTGTGTGTGTGTGTGTGTGTGTGTGTGTGTGTGTGTTGGGAAATCTACAGAAATTCATGTCTAATAGTATCATATAGTATTAATATTGGCCTTAAAAACCAGAGGCTTTTGCTGAATCAACCAAAAAAAAAAAAATTCCATATTCCTTCACAGAAAAATGTAAATTTTTCCAGTTCGGCTGGCCTTTGAATTTTTTAAATTATCAGGTCTTAACAACCCATGGAGGCAATTTATTGTTGGTTATGATGTCGTTTAATGTGGAAAATTTTGCCTTTTCATTTTACTATCCCCACCCACCCTAAAGCCTTATATACCTCAATGAGGGGGTCCAGAAAATTTACCGCTGCGTCAGTTTATCACATAAACAATTTACCACCAGCAATTTACTGCCGCGTCAGTTTATCGCATTTTACCGTCTAGCAGCAATGAGATGTGTTTGGTCAAATCATAAAAAAATATTTTTTATTTAAGTTTCTGCCTTAAGCTATGATTAGCATATTTTTGGAATTCTATGAACTGTGAGGGAATAGTACAGAAATAAAAAAAAAACACATGTATGGAAATATGTAATTTAATAGGTAGATTATGTATTTTAATAGTTACATGTATCACAAAAATAGTAAAAAATCCATTATTTGAACAATATAATAGTTGGTTAATTTTAAACTAAACTAAACTAATTATAACATTATGTATGCTATAGTACACTGCAAAAATTAAACTAATTATAACATTAGTTTAATCTAACATTAAACTAATGTTATAATTATAACATATAACATTAGTTTAGTCTAGTCTAGGAAAATTTATCGCCGAAAGTTTAAGAAAATTTATAAACAATTTATAGTCTACAAATGATCACTAGCGTATTTTATCGCCGGGCAATACATATAATTTATATAAATTTATTGGTCATTTTAAATTGAAAATATGGCTTTTCTATAGTGCAGTTAAAAATGGAAGTTATATGCTAGGTATACATTTCCTAGAAATACATACGATTGCAGGTGCTTTAATTTAATTGCCTGTTATTTTCCAAAATTGGAATTAGGTAGGTACCTACTTAATTCCTTTAACTTAGTGGAAGTGATCCAGGTGACAAAAAAAAGAAGTATCGCGATTGTGATTTATGAATTAAAAGGCTTGTTAGTGCATACAATGAACGGGGTGATATTGTTGATTATCTAAGAGGTATAGCGCATAATATTTCTTATTAATAATTTACATACTGTGTTGTAAATATTAAAGTTTCTTAGTAATTAATTATCCCAACGTGACTGATTCTGAAGATTGCATAAACATTCATTTTGAATTTTTGCAGTGTACTATGGCATACAAAGGGTACTAGGAAAGTTTTGCAATACAGCTTTGTTTATTTAATTTTTTCAAAGTAATTTCCTCTACATTCAATACACCTCTCCATCCTCCGAAACCAATCTTTAAACCAGTTCTGCCAAGTTTCACTAGGGAGTAAAGCACACTTGTTGTCCCAAGCCCGTAGAAGGTCCTCATCACTGGAAAACTGCCTCCCTTTTAGCTTCATTTTCACATGCGGGAACAGTGCAAAGTCGCAGGGAGCAAGGTCTGGACTGTAGGGAGGGTGCTCGAGAAGTTTCAGTCCTGTCGTGGTCAAATATTCGGTGCAGGCTTTGGCGCGGTTAGCTGGAGCATTATCGTGATGGAGGTACCAGGTGTCCATTCTTGACTTTGGCCGCAGGTTCTTCATAGATCCAATGACTTGAGGCAGGCATTGTTCAGTATACCACTTAGCTGTGACTGTCTTCTGCGTGTCCAAAACGACACGTTCCACAATTCCACTCGATTTGAAAAATACAGCTATCATTTTCTTCTTTACAGATCGGGATTTTCTGAAAATTACGGGTGTGTCGTCATCATCAAAGACCCAAACTTTGTTTTGAGCCTTGGTCGGCAGATCGTAATAGTACAGCCAAGTCTCGTCACCTGTCACGATGTTGTTCACATACCAAGATTGTCCCTTATCAAACTTTTTTAACATCTCCCGGCACCCAGAGAGAACAAAGTTTCTTCACGTGCAAATGATCTTGCAGAATCGAACGAATTGCTGGTGCATTTAGGCCCAAAGTATCCTCTATCTGTTGGTAGGTCACTCGCCTGTTTTCGTCAAGCATTTTCCTCACAGCAGTAACGTTTTCCTCCATAACTGACGTTCGTGGCCTTCCCGGCCTCTCAGAATCCTCCAGAGTAAAATTTCACCTTTGGAATTCTCTATACCACCTGAATATCGTTGTACGATGTGGACAATCATCATCTAGTGCAAGAGTCATTTCTTCTAAGCACTGGTCTATGGTTAAACCACGCACGAAATTATACCGCAAAACTGTCCTTATCTCATTTCGTGACCACGATGCCATCGCAAACACTTAACACTCTCACTACTAATGAATAACTGAGCCCATCGACTTGGCGCGGCGGCTACTATGCACGTATGAACATGTCTCAACATGCAGCAACAAGCAGCTTCCTGTGATTCATTGTTGCGTCATATTGCAAAACTTTCCTAGTACCCTTTGTACATAATGTTATAATTAGTTTAGTTTAAAATTAACCAACTATTATATTGTTCAAATAATGGATTTTTTACTATTTTTGTGATACATGTAACTATTAAAATACATAATCTACCTATTAAATTACATATTTTCACACGAGTTTTTTTTTTATTTCTGTACTATTCCCTCACAGTTCATAGAATTCCAAAAATATGCTAATCATAGCTTAAGGCAGAAACTTAAATAAAAAATATTTTTTTATGATTTGACCAAACACATCTTATTGCTTCTAGACGGTAAAATACGATAAACTGATGCAGCGGTAAATTTTCCTAGACTCCTCAATGAGATCCTCATGTAAAGTTAACTCTCCTCACATGGGCACCCTTTGCCAAACTCACTAAGTATATTTCCAGTTTTTGAGTCTTCTTAACAGCTTGCTTTTTTTTTTTTTTTTAAGATGTGTTCTGCAAACCTGGATACAGTTTTCCAGATGTAGTTCTCACAGTTACCTTATAAAATGGAATTCTAACTTCCCTATCTACAAGCAGTTGTTTATAACTTGACAGGACACTTCCCTTTCTTTCTGTTTTAATTCAGCCTCTCCACATATGTTATTTTTCAAACCTAACTACTGAAGTTAAACAGTTTCCACTGACCAGCCCCGAATCCTATCCAAATTGGTTTGAGAGGCCTGTTAGCAGCCCCTTTTGTATTAATGGATTGAAAATGGCTGATGATAATGATCCCACAGGAAAGATTACATATCTCTAATAAGGATTGCCTTGACTTCTAATCTCTCTTGGCATAAGCACATCACAAATATTGCTTCCTCTGCATCTAAAAAGCTGGGTTCTCTCAATGTTACTTTTAATTCTTCAACTTTTCTTCTGAACAATTCATTCTGTACAAATCTGCCCTATCACGAAATATTGTTCCCATATCTGGGGCAGTGCCCCCAAAAACCTCTTAGGCTTTTTAGACTCCATTCAAAAGTGGGCAGTCATGCTTTTTCTGTAGCTTCCATGGGCACTGTTCTTCTGATTATCTTCTCTAATTTCCCCCTCTTTCTCTTCCAAACCAGTCAACATTCATTTAAAAAAAACTGTCCAACTTTTCTTCTTCTTCAACTTTCTGAAGGACCTTCCTTTACATATTTCCTGAAAATTACAGTTCTACAGAAATTCAAGTCTAATTCAACATGCATCTTCTTCTGTCTTCTCAACCTTTAACCCACACACGGTACTAAATACTATCTATAGGTTTTATACTTTGTTTGGGGCTTTTATTTAAAAAAAAACCCAATTTCCTTTCTGATTCAGATCATCAATGTGTATGCCTGACAATACACATACAAAATCCATTTTAACTCACTTTATAAAAAGGTACCATTTATGATATTTAGAAAAATATGGTATTAAAAAAATCAGTATCTTTTGTCTGTGGAAAGGTAGACAAAAAATTAATTTGCTATTTGGAATGCATTGCAAACAGTTATAATTTGGTAACAAATATAGCAATTTAAATAGTATGGAATTTGTAGATTTTCTTGCCTTGCTATTATGCCTTGTTTGATGTCAAGTTAGACAACTCACTTGTGTTTCATATCAAGAAGTATGATTTGAATTTCGGTTTCAAATTATAACTTTCCAAATGAACTGTTTTTGAAACATCAAAAAGACTGGTGATAACCAGGTTTAATTTTGTTAATACTAAGGAGAAACAAATGCATTTTATGTAACCAACCTATATTGTAAATTATGGAACATATGAGTGCAAGTGAATCACTAAGCCAGTTTATCTTTAGCATTTCAATATACTAGAGAAAGTTTCGGGTACTGAATATTTTAGGATTACTTTATTTTAAATGCCTAATTTTTTTTTTTTTTTTTTTCTTTCAGAGAAAGATTATCTACTGATTGTAATTCAGAATCCGAGTGAATGACATAAGATTAAAGGTTTTTTTTTTTTTTTTAAATAGTGGATGAGGGCAATCTTATTTTTTTGAATTAGCATTTTTCTGTACCAACCTCTTTTATATGTAAATATGTTTTTATTTTATTTGGTTACATTTTGTATTTATAGATGTTGAAGAAAAGCCTGTTCCTTTCCTTTTATGATTGTCAACTAATTGCTTTGTCTTAATCTAATAATTATGAATAAAGTTTGCATAACTTATTAGCATGTTTTAACAGTCCATTTTTATAATATTCAAGCTTCCAAATCTGCTCTACTACAAATCAGATACCTGCTTCAGCTATAGAATTGGGAAGTTTTTTGCACATGTTCTCTGAGAATTTTGGACAAAATGAAAATTTTTCTGACTTAAATGAAGGAGGAACAACATTAGATCCTCTCTAAACTGAAATAACACAGTTTACTTTTGTTAATTGAAGATATTTTTTGGACCAAAAGGAAATTTTTTTTTAACTTGGTTAATGTTACCCAAAATTCCAGTGTGTCTCATCGTCCAAAGGTACATGCTGTGCTGTATTAATTTTTCTCTCGCTGTAGCTGATGAAACTATAATCAAATTGGACCTTCTGGGGTGGGGGGGAAAAAACTTCTTTGTGTGACCAGTTCATTTCACATCCTGCAGAGGCAAGAAAAGGTTGGTTGCCGAATTAAACATGGAGTTAGCTGTAATTTTTGTGCTTCATATTGAGAAGTATGATTTGAATAGGTGCTTATGCATTTCTTTCAAGAAATGGGGAAATCAACAGTTACCCAGATCAAACTAAAAATATCATTGAAAAAGTTAGTTTAGACATTGCTTTAGTAATAACAAATTTTTGACAATTCTACCCAGACTAGAATGCCAAAACATTGACAGTAGCAATAAATTCTTGGCATCCTATGATGGGTAAGGATTTTGTTCTATACTGTGGCATTTTGTTTAGTAAGGAACTTAACTCTGCATTTCAAATATATACAATAAATTATATTTTCCCAAAGCTTTCCTTCAGAAATATTGATACATCCTATCATTCTGGAAATTTTGATATAAGTAACCTAGTTCTGTAGAGGCTAAGGTAAAAAAAAAAAAGTGATACCAGCTACAAGGGCTGATTTGGAAGTTAGGTTATTATTATTTATTTATTTTTTTTTTTTTAGAAAACTGCCTTTTGTAATAGTGGAATGTTACATAAATAAAAGTACTTTCTTGTTTGTTGATTAAACCCAAATGGCTGCTATATGAAGTATGCATAGTTATTACTTCTAGATTGTTTTTGATGTAATCAATTCAAATAGCTCAATATAACACTCTACATTGCCACATGCACATAATATTGGTTAGTATTGTGAATGCAAGGTGCTTTTTCATCCACCATTCAGTCCTAACATTGTTCCTTCTGACTTTTGTCTAAATATTTTAATAAAACAGAAGTGATAGGGATATTTTATGAAGTTAAACAGTGTCGAAACAAGATTTAATAGTGGCATGAATGCACTCATTTCTATGGTGGGACAAGTGCTTGAATGTGTTGGGTAACTGTTGAAATGTACTTTAGTCTTTTTTTTTTTATATATATACAGTCGATTCCGGTTATTTGGGACACATCGGGACTAGTGCATTTTGGCCCAATTAAGCGGCTGCCCCAATTATCCGAAGTTTCACGTAAATACAGTAGTTAAAAATACAATGTACCCCCCCTTTACAATTAGTTCACTGTACAATCAAATCACGTTACGACGAACTCACCATAGTAAAGTACCGTTCACTATACGATGTGCAGTAAGCGCCGGTCATTGTGATCACGTTTGTGAATTGAATTTTAATTCTATTAAACAGCGATTCTAATTAGCGAAAATAGGAGGAATATTATCCACAGGCTATAAAAGTAAAGATATATTAAGCACAAATTTACCCTTTATTACTTTACCAATTAAAAAATTAAATGATACGGGGAAATTCGGAAGAATATACGTGATAATCGGAATAATTAATACGTACTGTAATATGTACATACTGTACTAACTAAACTAGTTGACATTTCTGTTCACTGACATTTGTTGGTGGGGGCTGTAATTTAAAACTGTAAAAAGATAAGCAATCAATAACAAAAAAAAAAAACACTACACACAAATTGCAAGTAACACAATACGCGCAAGTGGGAACGGAGTAACGAGTTACAAAGCTTTAAAAATAGGAATGAAGAGAAGATTCTGAAAATTATTTATTTCTTTTTTTATATGATTGAAGATTCCATGGAAGTGTAACACGTTTTACCATAATAACCCACAGAATTCCAGCTGTCAGTATTATCGCAAATTCAATAAGATCGAGTGTACTATCCGTTTACGATAGATTGCACTAACAGAAAAGCCCAATAAACAGGTGACTGCTAATTGTTTTTATTGTTTTATGGTTGTGACCTCCAAAAATCCGACCAAACTACGTGGTACGGTCAGAGAAAATCTTAGGGTAATCTCCAGTGGTGCGGTCTCCTGCCCCGATTAAACGGCATTTTGTCCCAATTAAGCGAAGTAAAATCTGGCTATTTTCTCGATTGGGTTCTGTTTTTTAAGATTTGCCCCAAATAAACGGCTGCGCCAAATAACCGGAATCCACTGTATATATATAAAAAAAAAAACCTTACCAAATCGTCTAAAAAAGATGAACAGAGCTGGAGGGGGGGGGACAAAATAATGGAAACACCTGCAATAAGAGTTCCAGATATGTGCTGATATGGCGTCAGGCTCCCTTTGCTTTTAAAGCAGCTTGTACTCCAAGGAATTAATTTTAATAAATCTTAAACTGTCTTAAGAGAAATATCGAGCCATTCTTCATGGAGGAATATTTCAAAGCTCCTTGAGTGACCGAAGGTGGAGGAAACCTTACTCTTCTCTCTAAATATGCCCGCAGTAGCTCATAACATTTAAATGCAATTCAATTGTGCAGGACATGGGAGATGACATCTGTTTCATGCTCCTCAAACCAAGTTGGATATATCTGGCTGTGTGCATTGGAGCATTACCACCTTGAAATATGCAATTGTTTGTGGAAATATGCAGTTGTTTGGGAAATCATGAGAAACTTACACCTGATCACTCAGAATATCAAGGTAATCAGTGGCAGCAATTTGCCATTCAGGGTGATGATAGGACCTAAAGAATACCAAGATATTGCTGACCAAACCATTGTTGATCCTCCATGTTTGACAGTTGGCGCACTATAGCCTTAGATGCTGATGCGCCATAAAAATCCTAATAACCAACCATGTTTGACAGTAGGATGATAATGCACTTCCTTTGGTATTTGCCAAATTAACTCTCCCTGATGTTGGAGAAAGTGCTGAATGATGAGTCATCTGAAAACTTTTCCAGTCAATGAGTGTCCAGTTTAAGTGCTCCTTACACCATTATATCCTCTTTCTAGCATTACCATCAGTAACTTGTCTTACGGTTAACCACTCTGCCATAAATTTCAGCTCTATGACATTCTTCTTGAACTGTTTTGCTGGAAGCTGGTTGCTGAGACTCAACATTAAGTTCTTCAGTTATTTTTGAAGCAGTGGGTTTATTTTTTTCAGGCTACATTCCTTTTCAGTATCTGGCAGTTTCTTTCAGTCAGCTTAGATTTACTGCCACGATTCATCCTGCCAGATTTTGTTTTTCACGAAGTAGGGAATGGATAACACTTTCAAAACACACTGCTCAACAAAATTAACAGAGCACGTAGAAAATGTGGCATAACTCATGCAGCTTGAGATGAAGCTGGACAAAATTTAGTATGGTGGTATACCACAGAATAATGATGAAATATGACACAGAGAAACTTTGGACAGATGTAAGGGATATTTATAGGGGTTGCATGAGAATTACCAAAATGGTCACTTTACAGAAGTCGATACAAGATGCTTAAAAATATGGCTATATGACACCAGTATGACATATGATCTCCAGTAGTAAACAGGCCTGACAGTGGTTAACCATGCTTGATATAAGAGTGTCTATAAGATTTTGTGGCAACAAATCCCATTCTTCCACCAGCACAAACCTTAGCTCACCAAGTGACCAAGGAGTCTGTGTGCAGCACAATGCCCAAGGGCATCCGACACATGTTCATTTGGATTCAAATCTTGTAATCATGCTAGCCACGGCAGTTGTTAGATATCTTCAGTTTCAAAATATTCCTCAACCACTTGAGCTCTATGTACAGTGGTGTTGTCATGCATGAAAAGAAAGTCTGGGCCAACTGCATCCCTAAAAAGTTGCGTATAGGGTTCGAGGATCTGTTCCGGTACCTCTGCACAGTTACGATACCCCTATCAAAATTGTGAAGGGGGTGCAGCCTTTGGTCATTATTCTGCCCCACACGAGAACATTGCCTCCACCAGAAGTGTGCCTTTCTCTGATGTTGGAGGGATGGTACCACATTCCTCATCATCTCCAGATAAAATGTCTAGAATGTTTTTTAGGCTAAAATGGGACTCTGAGAACAGAACTGTACCCCATTTGTCAGGGCTCCTAGTCACATGTTCATGGCACCAGTTTCAGCAAACTCTGCAGTGGTTTTGGGCTACTGGAATACAAACCACTGGTGTAGCTTTCCTCTTTACACAGTCCAGTTAAAGATGTTTTCACCTGTGGCCATAGCAACCTTAAGAGAGTTGGTGACAGGACATTGGTAAGGTTCCATCTTGCTCTTAGAGCCAGATAGTGGTCTTTCCTTGTAATGGTTCCTGAAACTGCTTCCATAATGCAGAGACGACATTTTGTGATCAATTTAGTCATGCCATCTCCAATGGCCCTGCTTCAAGTCATCCAACTGCCCACAATCTCAAAGAATTGTCTAAATGATGACTTACCATCCTGAGTACTGGAGATGTGGCTATCCCATTGAGCAAGCCAAAAAAATGCGAATTAAATGATGTGGCCATAACCATGTTTTTATAGGCATGAATATTAATAGTATTCACCATATAGTGCAAAGATGGCACAGGCTTTTGCTGCACTAGCAAAAAAAAAAAAATTTTAGATAAGAAAATACAAATTATATGCTTCTCTCCTCATACAGGTAACTATTCAGTTGACCTTTGAACAAGTTGGTCAAGTTATTCCATTGCTGGAACAAGTTGACCTGCAAGGGCAACTTGTTTCAGCAATCAGTGACTCACTAGCTAACAGAAAAAACTTCCTGCAATCTAATCTAAACCTCAACTCCTGTAATTTGAATTTATGACCCTTAGTTCTAGAATTCTCACTGTTATCCTCATTATAAACCCCAATTGGTTCACCTCTGAAGTGCCTGGTTGCCAAGCCATAATCAGTCTTTCCTCATACAGTCCTGCTGATCTCACCATTCAAGTTGTCAGTCTTTGGACCCTTTCAAGAAGCTCAATTGTTGTTTGTTTGTTATTTGGTTTTTAGGAGCATTAGCAACTAAGGCCACATTGCTCCGGGATATGCAGTGGTCATTCCCTGACCTTTCTGCATCTTCCGTATTTGGTGGTGACGGGCTCTAACCCTGGTCTAATCAAGAAGCGTGTGCTACGCACTGCTGCTCCTTCCCACCTGGCTACGGAGGCGCTTTCAGACAAGGTCTCCATACTTGAATGCAGTATTCCAAATGTGCTCTTACTTTACATTTACTGCACATTATGCAATAATTTGCATATGTAACTCTAAGGTGGTAGATCACTTTCTTATTGGATACTATGAATTTGCATGCCAGGATGCCTATTAATATCAAATATTTGACATTGTTCACAATAAAATATTCATGAAAACATTGTTCTGTTAATTTTGTCAAGCAGTGTAGGTGCTCTGAACGCATTATATAAATCAACAGTTTTTAGTCACTAATGCTTCTACAAAACATGCACTAAATAAAAAAGTAGTCATTTACTTCATGTATCTTTTTATGTCATCTCTAAATAAACATTAGCTTTCATTTTACTTCACAATACTACCTACAAGAAACAAAATCATCACTGCATGTTTAAATACATCAAATAGTCACTTCAAAAACTACTGCTTTCATATCCAGATTTTCCACTATTTTATCCACCCCTGTACATAAACTACATATAGATCATAGCATCTGCATAAAATGAATATTATGAGATTTGTTAAAAAAAATTTCTATAAATTTAGCTGGTAAATTAAGAACTTACATAACAAAGAATTTATTTTAAAACAACATTTGGATTATAGTTAATCACAAAATACAGCCTTTAAAATATCAAATCTTATTAATTAGAACTTAATAATTGACATCTTAATGACTGTAGAACGTTATCTAATAAAGCCAAGGAATTAAAAATAATTTTTAATTCCTTGGCTGGTGTTGGTCTTTAATTATTGCAGTATGGAATTTCCCAGCCCCATAGGCCTGTTTGAAGTTATCTAATAAAGAACAGAAAAATTACTTTTTCATCTCTAAAATCTGAAGCTTATTTGAACAAATGTGAAAAAACAGCATCATCCAGAAGAAAGTTAAATTCATATTTATATAAATTGATTTAGGTCAAATTTAATGAACCCAGTTACAGGACAAGTAGCAGGTATGTTAAGTTATCAGGTCTGTAATGCATCCTATTCCTTAGATACAAACAAAATTCACAACTTAGCTGACAATGACAATTTAATATTTCACAATATTACAAATAACTTCAAAATGTACCACATAAGTAGGTCTTAGGATACCTGTGGGAAAAAAAAAAAAAAAAAAAAGCCATCTTCAGCACATTATCTTATTTCTGTCAATTACTAGAAATTGAGACTAGTTTTTGCCACCTTCTGTCCCCAGCAGAAAGATGTAGCAATGTATGAAATATATACAAATCAATCCTCCAGTGATTTAAGATATTTTTCATAAGCATCTTCGTTCATTAAGGAGTCCAGCTCTTTTGGATTAGATAATTTTAATCGAAACAACCAACCTGAAAAAAATAAAACTTTTTATTAAATTTCAAAAGGTAAAAACAGACTCCAAGGTTTATTAATTATTATCCTCAGGAGAAAAAGAGAATTTCCTACAGAGGCACATTCAATTAACTATAAATCACATTAGACATCAACATTTAAGAGCCTCTTTCGGATTGTTCGTCAGAAACAACTGATTTAAAAAATAACTGTACAAGTGTAGGTTTCTATAATTCTCAGAATTTAATTACATACTAATTTTAAATCTCAGGAAATTAATTTGGGTTACCAATTATTTACAATCTTGTATAAGCTGAAATAGGCCTCTCTGCCTTTTATAAATATAAACAAATTATATAAACAACCAGGTGGCAATCAACATTATATTAATTTCCTAAGATTCAAATTAAATGTTACATTTTCTTTTTATCAGCTTTGCTGAGAATGAAATCTCAAAGCAAGTTCAAAACACTAACACTGATTGCAGTTTTATTTAATTTAGCTAACTGTGAATGTGCCTTTGAGTAGGAAATTTTCTGGCTAACCAATGGTAACACTGTTTATCAATTGACAATTGTATTAATTAGCCAGCACTTGTAGTCCTGTTAGTTTCTCATTAAGTTGTTTAGAAATGCTACTTAAATTGAATTGTTTGGCTATATTGAGTACTGCAGTGATAAGTTATTGCTAAACAATTTAATGTTTATTGATTGTTACTATGTAATGCCCTTCACAACTATCAGTCTAATTATGACAGAAATTGCATCATATACAATTTGACTGCCACCTATGTAACTGAAGGTAATCCACTGAAAAGCAGAAATATTTCATGTCTGAATATAATAAGTAAGTAAGTAAGTAAGTTTATTTTAGTGATATAGCTGCGACTGCAATCGTACAGACATTAGTTAACTTTGAATGTGCAGGAATATGGAAGTTCCTACCTCAAACTACATTTTCTTTTGTATTTTGCAAATGCAATAAAAAAAAAAAGTTAATTTGACAGAATGCACCAGATCAACTGTTCATAATTTTCTTATTGCATTGGTAAATACATGTAATTTGTAAAATAATAGTTTGGGAAGCTTACTGGCAACAAATCAGGAATGACGGCAACTCCCACCTACAGCCAGGATATTTCTGAACCAAATCAACTAATAGAAGTATACCAGGATTAGGAACAATAACTTATTCAGGAATTTTCACTTCAGCAGGTTGATTTCCCCCTCCCCCCTGATTTCTCAGATTTTTTTTTTTTTTTTTTTTGTGTGAAGTAAAAGATGAACACAAAAGAATTGTACCCAATTACAGGACCCAGCTGACTGTTGGCAAGTCAACAAATCTATTTTGTACTGTATAATCTTAACTAACATTGCTATTCTCCATGAAATACCAAACAAAGCCGCCACAATTTACTGATTAAAATAGTTCCTCCCAGATCAAAAGCCAACCAATTGGTTGGCTTTTGATCTGACACCCAAAAAAGTTTTCAGAAATTTATCTAAACAGTATTACAACAAAATATACAAATGATAAAAAACAGATTAATATACATTTGTGCTTTTCACTTTCTTTTAGTTATTGTTGATTGATCTCTACCTAAATACAAATTGTCATTCATTACATTGAATGTTTTGTAGAGCCAGGTTTGGCAAGTGAGCAGGGGTCCTGTAGTAGTATTAAAGAAAAAGATGAAGAACGTAGTGTATTAAAAAAAAAAAAAAAAACGGGGGGGGGGGGGGGATTTTTATTTAGCCAGTCATTGTGATCACTTTTACGAATTGAATTTTAATTCTATTAAACAGCAAGCGATTCTAATTAGAGAAAATAGGAGGAATATTATCCACAGGTTATAAAAGTAAAGATATATTAAGCACATATTTACCCTTTATTACCTTACCAATTAAAAAATTAATGATACGTGAAATTCGGAAGAATATACGTGATAGTCGGAATAATTAATACGTGCTGTAATATGTACATACTAACTGAACTAGACATTTCTGCTCACTGACATTTATGGGTGGGGGTTAAAATTTAAAACAGTAAAAAGATAAGCAATCAATAACAAAAAAAAAAGGCACACACAACACGTGCAAGTAAGAATGGAGTAACGAGTTACAAAGCTTTAAAAATAGGAATGAAGAGAAGATTCTGAAATTTTTTTTTTATATGATTGAAGATTCCATGGAATTGTAAACACATTTTACCATGATAACCCACAGAATTCCAGCTGTCAGTATTATCGCAAATTCAATAAGATCGAGTTTACTATCCGTTTATGATAGATTGCACTAACAGAAAAGCCCAATAAACAGGTGACTGCTAATTGTTTTTATTGTTTTATGGTTGTGACCTCCAGAAATCTGACCGAACTACGCGGTACGGTCGGAGACAATCGTAGGGTAATCTCCAGTGCTGCGGTCTCCTGCCCCGATTAAATGGCATTTTGTCCCAATTAAGCGAAGTAAACCCTGGCTATTTTCTCAATTGGGTTCTGTTTTTTAAGATTTGTCCCAAATAAACGGCTGCCCCGATTAACCAGTGGCCCAAATAACCGGAATCCACTGTACTTTGTGCCAGAAGTTGGCACAGAGAAAATTCTTTTATCCAGTTCCTTAATTTAAATGCGGGTCAGGGGAGGAGATGATCCCTGTTTAGTTAGCTGATGAAAAATACTTCCATCAAGTTCCTCATATTGATAATGCCCAATCCACAGTTTAAATTGTCTCTTGCTATGAGAATACTTCTCTATATACCAATAATAGTCCTTGTACCTGTTCCAAGCAGCAGACAAATTTGTGAAATGAGGTCTCAAAACCAGCCATCAACACTTGAAATGCAGCTTAACTAATGATTTAAGTTGGCCAACTATAAAGTAGTGACAGTGTGGTGGAAAATAGTGCAATTTTATTTAACCATAAAAAGCAGTACTACAGGTCTTCAATACACTCTTATGTGGATAGAATTAATGATACACAACATGATACAGAATGCTGTAAAAGTATTCTGTCCGTAGATTTGTGTATCATCCTGCACATGAAACTTTTGTCCTTTAAAGAATCTTTGGTGAATGGAACGAAGGGTTGTTCTTAGAAGAAAGGCCTAAGTTCTGAAAATTGCAGTGTCTGGAGATTAGGCACCTGCAAGGTGATCTGATTGAGGTATACAAGGCTTTGAATGGTTAGAGCAAGCTCAGTGCTAATGGGATTCTTTCTCTTGCCCAGATTAATTGCCTGAGGGTGCATAAATTCAAGTTGAGAAAAGACAGTTGTGGAATAGATATGCAGAAATTTGCCTTTAGCCAGTGGGTGGTTGACAGTTGGAACAAATTTCCATCTGTCGTTGTGGAAGTTGATAGGTTAAATAAGTTCAAGGCAGAACTAGACAAACATTTGGGGTAAATGGATGGGTGAAATAGGAAGGGGGTTTGGGGGGGCTGATGCTGTATGAGCTTGTTTTCTTGCATCATCTGCCTCTGCTAATGCTAACTTCAATATAGAGACATATTTTGAATCAGCCAGAAAGAGATAGCAGTTACATATGTTAGAATGAAATACCAGGTACAGAACAAAGAATTGATTCATCTCAGAAAAGATGATGGGGTGGGCCTCTTCAGTATTTATTAAAACCTCACAATTAGCAATACATGCTGGTATAAAGGTAAAGAGTCATACAGTTGGAAGATCATGTCAGGCATCCATAATTTGTGCCAATTGCTGATGGGCCCAAGAGATGCTAGGACATGGCATACCAGTCTTAGTCTACCATAAATAACTGCTGGCTACAACACAGAGTGAAAATGCAAGACTGGCTGTCAAATCTTCCTGGAACAGTTGTTTTAACTTGTGGCACACCACGCTGTGGTATTCTCTACCTATGGTGGATGGTTTGAACCTCTGACAGTGACAACACCATACATGCTTCTGGGACACCACTAAGTGGTGTCCCAGATGCTGGAAGAAAAAAAAAAAAAACCTGTGTGATGAGGACATGTACACAGACGTGCCTCTGCAAATAGTCTTCCAATGATTTTTATGGTAATTGGATGTTACATGGCATCGAATGGTAACAGCATAGCCTACCAGAACCTGCCCTGATTACAAGATGCTTGCATTGTGTGGATTCTTTTGTCCACAGCATACTATTGCTTTCCTCTAAGCACTACATCCAACAATGACAAATTGTTGCAGCATCGTAGCCATTCTTGTAATATGTGAATTTAACAGCTAATAAGACAGGGTGGGGTGAAATGCCAGCAAACTTTGTATATTCAGATATCTGTAGCACTAAAGAATAATAAAAATATTAAAGTAAATTTTAAAAATTTGTATTTTAAGATATTAAAAATAAAGTAAATTTCTGTTTACCTTTCTCATAAGGTGATGTATTAAGAAGTGAAGGAGTCTGTTCTAGTTCTGAGTTGCATTCAGTAACACTTCCAGATATAGGACTGATTATGTCACTAGCTGCCTTTACACTTTCTATTACTCCACACTCCTCTTTATGATGGGGGGGGAAACAAAGTTTAGTTAATATCACACACAAACTGAATGTAATAAGCAAGATATTCAGGCTAAGCTATCAATACAAAGCAGTCAAGGATTACTATATTTCTTCAAAATTATAGATATGAAAAAAAAAAAAAAAAACCAAGATGATATTATTATTCAGATATATAAAAATGTCAAGCAAAGAAACCCCCTACTTCTGAAATGAATGCAAACTGATTTTATTTGAAGTTTAAAAAAAAAAAAAAAAAGTTGCATGATGTTCAGTATGCTTGTTTAACTGTTAACAGCTGGCTGAGTGCAGTTGCGTTGTCTCCTCACATTATAACTGTTATATTTGTCTTTATTTTTGTTTCTAATAAACTTGATTTTGGTTTATTTCTGAAGATCTGAAATTAAAAAATCTTTGTAAGTTTTTAGATTAAAATGAAGATGGGGAATGACTGTCCCATTGAGGAGAAAGTAATTGATTACGCAAAATTTTAATTTAGAAATTATAAAATCTAAGTGATAATACTTTAATAGAACCACTGTGTGTGTGTGTGTGTGTGTGTGTGTGTGTGTGTGTGTGTGTGTGTGTGTGTGTGTGTGTGTGTGTGTGTGTGTGTTGAAGAAAAAGAAACCTGTACTTACCATTTTGTGTAACTACAGTGTCCACAGCAGGAAGCTGTACAAAAACAACTTCTCCTAAAGCATCCTGCAAATATAGTAGTTATATTTAAAAGATCTATTGACTCAACAGGGTGATAATTTTTACAATAAAATTAGATCACTTAGTTGTAGTAACAACACTTTACATTAGTCACATTAAATGTGACTCTGTCTTCCTACAGTACTAACTTAATACTAGGGCTTACAATACCAGTCAAAATCTTAATACTGGTATTTCGGTATTTTTAATTTATGAAACCGGGATACCGGTATTCCAAAAACAAACATTTTTCTCAATAAATTTTGATGACAATTAGGTACAATAAAGTCCTCGCCACAATTAGGTACAATAAAGTAAGGGAAAAAAAACAAGTACTGTAATTACTTGAATTCATGTTTTAAATAAACTTTTATTGCAATAATAAATATTCTGAAAAAAGTCATTAAAATACAATTCTAAAAACAAAAAAAATACATATTGTTACTGCAAAGTTTAGTTATGTTTAAGCATCCACACTACCTGTCTGAATAAAGTGAGCCCTTGAGAAACATAAGCAATCAATAGTATGATCATTTAAAATGGATCTAATTTTGGTACATACAGTATTTGATTAACAGCAGAAAACACCCTTTCAGATTCTATTTTGGTATTTTTTAATTCTATTTTGCTATTTTGGTAACTGAGATAATCGTAGACGATATCAGTCCATATTTTCTAGGCTTTGAACTTTTTTAGCAAAAATAGTTAAGTATTTCATTAATTTCCGACTCAAGTTCATCTTTTAAAATCTCACTGGAGTCAAGCAATTTCTTATTTTGGAAAGAATTTGCGGAACACTGATGTTCTGTTCCATGTTGGTCTTCCATGGTTGAATTACATTCATCATTTTCTGAAGGAGAAAAACGTTTTATTAAGCTAAGTATAATTTTCACTATAGTATCTTTACTGAGTCTGGGAGAGAGCAAAGAGTGTAGTTAAGGAATTCTTCACGTATATAAATGCAAAGAACAGAAGGACAAATCACATTGGACCTTTATGTAATGGACAAGGGACAGTATTAGATACCATAGCTTAAGTGCAGATGAACTTAACAGTTACTTTGCATCGATATTTATATAAAAAACCCTTTGTGTCAATGAGATATTATGGAAGTGAAGTTGAAAAAATGTAATTAATGATGTTGAAATTTCAAATGATTATTTAATGAGAACTTTCGTGCCTACAGGCGAGTAAGGCTCCTGTGGTTGATGGCATATACCCTATAATCTTAAAGGAAGCGGCAAGTGAGTGCATTGAACCATTAAGGCTAGTTATGACAGCATCACTGGACAGGAGAGATCCCATTGGATTGGTGTAAATTGGAACATGAAGGCGGTTCTAGGAGTGTAATGGGAAATTACCGACCGGCCAGTCTAACTTGAGTAGTAGGGAAATCATGGAGGCAATGATCAAGGATGGAATTCAGGATCATTTAGATGGAAATGGATTTTTTCTGTAGGATACATAGCATGGTTTTGTAAAAGGAAATCATGTTTAATTAATCTGGTTATATTAAACATGAGTGGTTACTTTATAAGTTGAAGCAGTCTGGAATCATAGGGAAAATCCTTAGATGGATAGTACGATGGCTTGAGGGCACCAGGCAGAGGGTTGTGTTAAAGGGTATTCCTCAGATTGTGTTATGTAAGAAGCGGGGTTCCCCAAGGATCCATATTGGGAACACTGTTATCTTAAATGACATCTATGAAGGGATAGAGGGCGTGAGGTCTAAACTTGCAGATGATGTAAAGATCAGTAGAGTAGTTAATGATCACCACCAAGCAGAGCTTCTTCAGAGTGACCGAGATAGACTTCCGGGATGGTCAGAAAAGTGGCAGCTGTGCTTTAATTCAGCAAAAATGCAAGGTCTTATACCTGGGGAACAGCAACCCCAAATCCCAGGGGCTCACATCTGGTGAGTATGGGCTTGGCACACCCAGGGTTCTGAGCTCTCTCTCTCTCCCATGATTTATCAAACATTTGCTAGTAGAGATAATGATGTCATAATCACATAAAGGTGCTTTTATAACCTTTGTGATTAAATTTAAACAATTATATATTTTTTAAAATTAATACTGAAAAACCAGTATTTTTGTATCAATACCGGTATTTCAATACTGGAAAAAAATGACTGGGATCCTGGTATTCGAGATCCCGGTATTGTAAGCCCTACTTAATACTGTGTGGAAAATTCAGTAAATTTTATATATATATATTGAGATGCTTTAGTACAGTCAAACCCAGAGGGAAAAAAAAGTTAATATTTAATATTACCAGACTCCTACCTGTGCATAATTTGATACCCCTACTGTGGCATTTTCTCCTTCAGCTAAAACCCATTCATGTTGATCCGAATATCTCCTGGCTAAACAAGAATGAGAAATAAAAAAAATTGCATGTAGGCAGCACTTTTAATAGAAACTAAAGTCATATCCAGTCTGTAGAACAATCTACAATCTGTAGATTGTAGATGTTTTGAGATTTATCAATAATAAAAGTACTGGTAAAAGCATCACTATTGCTACTATTTGAGGATTGAGTTAGGATAAGAACAATCACAATATGATACATCTCAAGAATCTAACTTTTGCTAATATACTTTAATATCAAATTTAAAAAAAAAAAAAAACTGAACTCTGTATCGAAATAAGGGTCTGGGACCCCAAGTTTATCAGAGGAACTGGCTCCTGATGCTTTCAGCATACTGCCCCCAGAACACAATCCAAATGTTGCAATGAACTGCCTATTTTTTCTCAAAATTTACAGCAGGAGTATCGTTTCTTAGCAAGTGTAGTTATTCTATTTAGAGTGTGATTGGCAAAGGGTTAATAAAACTAAAGCATCTGCTATCAACTTAAGGTTTCAGTGATACCTGCATAACAAAACTACAGGGTGTATTCAGTTTAAGAAATAAAATTAAGAAATATTCCCTGAAAAATCATAAACTGTATACAGGGCAGGATGAACAAGTAAGTCTGGAGTGTACATTTAATTGGGTAAGGCCCACTGTAGCTGTGCCAGATGAATACAGCTGCAGGAAGATCAACTGTGGCTTATAGGCACCTCCATAGCCAGGTGGGAAGGAGCAGCAGTGCGTAGCACACGCTTCTTGATTAGACTGGGGTTCGAGCCCGTCACCACCAAATACAGAGGACGCGGAAAGGTCAGGGAATGACCACCGCGTATTCCCGGAGCAATATGGCCTTAGCGGCTAATGTTTCTAAAAACCAAATAACAACAACAACTGTGGCTTATATACAGGAGTGGACACATAACTGTCAGTTTGTCTCTTTGAATAGCTGATGAAAAGGTGATACTTGACATTATGAAACTCCACCACACACTAAGTGATCATTTTAAATGAGAGCCCATTTAAAAGTAATGTTCTTTATGACACGATCTGTCACAAAAAATGTTGAATGTCATTACTGTCATGATCACAGTATAACCAAACACTATGGCATACACAGAAACACTACCTACAGTGTGTAGTATTTGGAAACATTGCTTTTCAATTCTTCCAGTGTATGCAGAATTACTGTCTTTGACAGCCCACAAAACTAAGTCCAATAGCAGAAAATCTAGTGAGCATGGTGGACATATTCATTTTGGAATTATGCAATCTCCAAACACTGAAAATTCCAGAAATCCATTACTGCACAATTAGGAAAAATTCAATTACATTGAACCAAATTACATGCACATTAGCATTAGTAGAGGCATATGATGCAAGAAAGCAAGCTTATGCAGCATCAGCCAAAAAAAAAAAAACTTCCACTTCATCCCTCCGTTCGTTCGAAATACCTGTCCAGCTGAGCCTAAAATTTATTTAGGCTATCAACTTCCACAACAAAGGATGGAAGTCTGTTCCACCAACCAACCGCTGGCTAAAGGCAAATTTCCGCACATCTATCCTACATCTATCTTTCCTCAATCTGAATTTATGCCCTCTCAGGTGATTATTCTGAGCAAAAGAAAGAATCCCATCGGCATTGAGCATGCTCAAACCATTCAAGGCTTTATACACCTCTATCAGATCACCTCGCCGGTGCCTAGTCTCCAGACGCTGTAATATGCAAAACTTAAGCCTTTCTTCCATTCACTAATCTTGTTGCCTTCTCTGTACTCGTTCCAGCAGCTCTACATCCTTCTTGAAATGAGGCCTCCAGACCTGTATACAATACTCAAGGTGTGGCCTGACCATTGCCTTATACAAGGGAATGATCACCTCCTTATCCTGCTAGAAAAATTCCTGTATATCATTGACAAGACACCATGAGCTACTCTTGCAGCCCATCTGCACTGCTCAGAGAACTTCATATCTGCCTGCACAATTACCCCCAGGTCCTTTTCATCCTCTACCACTGTCAGTGTAGTACCACAGAGTTGATACGTTGAGTGACATCTGTCATGTACAATTACTGATAGCATACTGACTTTTACTGATGCATGCATTTCTTCAATTTGTAATACTCTGGCTTTATGCAGTGGGCATTCCTGTTATCAACGAGCTGGCATCCAATTGCATGCGTTTGTGGGTTTTTCAGTTTGCATTTTGCTCACCAGCAGGTAACAGGAGTTATGATTTCAAAAATTAAAAATATGTTCTAAATATACAAAATGAGTTTTTCAGTTGTGTTCAGAAAACATTCAAAATAGGAGGGCTGTTCAATAAATTTAGAATGATAATTTTTTTTTTTTTTCATGGCATAATTTTATTAATCATCCATATTTTGACTTTCGTTTTCAAAGTAGTCCCCACTGAAACAGACTTACTCCAAAGTTTCTGCCATTCTTCAAAAATTTTGTGGTGGAAGCCATTTTTTGAGAATTGCCTCCAATGTCTTTAACAACTTGGTCTGACTACTGGAAACATTTTTTTTTCACAGCCCCTTCTTTAACTTAGTCAATAAAAAAAAATAAAAAATTGCAGGTTGCAAGGTCAAGACTGTAGGGTGGATGAGGAACACATTTGACATTAATGCTGGCTAAGTACTCAATGACAGTATGAGCCATGTGAGGTCTTGCATTGTCATGGTGCAACAGCCACCCACCTGCATGAAGTTGCAGTTGTTTGCAATTAATGCAATTTCACAAGGTGTACAGTACAATTCTGTAGTAACGTCCCATAACAATCATATGACATGGCACAACATGCTGATAAACTATTCCTTGAATGTCCAAAAGAGATGACCATAACTTGTCCTACAGAAGCCACAACATTTGCTTTTTTCAGTGTTGGCAATGATGTAGACTTCCAAACAGGGCTTTGTTCCCTACTCTCTGGGTCAAAATGATGAAACAATGAAGTCATGTCTCACCCGTTATTATCACCTTGTGCAGAACTTCAGTAACCATCCGTTGCAGCTCCTGACAAACCTTCATGTAAACTTGCTGTTGCTCAGGTGTGGACAGTCTTGGAACCCAATCATGCATAAACGTGTCATGGAGAATTCAGTATGTGCTTCCTACTGATATTCTGAACATCTCTGCCAGTTGCCTTACTGTTATGCAACAATCTTCTCTCACGATTACAGAAGCAACATTTGTGATTTCTGTGGTGACAGCAGTGGTTAGTGCTCCAGACTGCCAATATTTGTGATTGAATGACATCCTTCTTTCTTTAAACATTGTAAACCACATGCAAGCTATGCTACATGGAAGCATAGATTTATCATATGCCTCTTAACATTTCATATGCTTCAGCTGAT
The DNA here is from genome assembly GCF_048544385.1 of Mastigoproctus giganteus. Lineage (NCBI taxonomy): Eukaryota > Metazoa > Arthropoda > Arachnida > Uropygi > Thelyphonidae > Mastigoproctus > Mastigoproctus giganteus. Next base: position 3,685,515 of record NC_143584.1, read on the forward strand.
GTTTTCTGGAGACAGAAACAAAATTTGAGAGCAGCATAAACTTGACCAACCACCAAGGTCACACCCTGTGCACAAGTCAACTGCACAGTTGCTATGTGATGCAGCTTGGTTTGGTCTTAAATTCCACAGCTCAACTAGAAATAGTAAGCAGTACGGTTGTTCATAAAAACAAATATGTATATGACCATTCTCTATTGAACAGCCCTCATAAAGGTGGCATCTAAAACATGAACAACTAAGTATTATATTTTTGCTGATTTTACAAATGCACAAGTGTGTACAATGTGAACATATGCACAGAGGAAGGTCAATACTTTGCAGGGCTGGCGAAGGGTTAATCTCCTTCCTCAGTGAGGTGTCCCAGTTAATGAACTATGTCAATGTACCAAAGTGATTACAGTTTCTCTGAAAAAGATGGACCCAACCATCTTTGATAGATCACTGCACACCATAACCTAATCTTCACAGGGTGTAGGGGAGAGTTTCATGTTATATGGCATTTCCTCTACACCACAGTGAGATATTCTGAGAGTTTACATACCCAGTTAGATGAAACCAAGCCTCATCGGAGAAGAAAATTAATGTCCAAGGGTCTTTGTCCACTTTTTCCAGTAACCATCCACAGAGCTTCATTTTACACAGTGTGATAGCAAAAGTTGCTACGTAGCATGCATTTGGTATAGAAACAGCTGTGATTTGCTCACTGCTGCATGGCAACTATAAGACATTCCCTTTTGGTGTACAAGCCCCCATAGCAACTTATTTGGATTGCTGTCAAACTCTCCCTAAAGTGTGTACCTGCAAACATGACTCAACGTTCAGTCTCCCACCCCCAAACAGTTTCAAAATCTTCCATATCACAAATTTTCATATACCCAGTTAGATGAAACTGAGTATGTATACAACGTTGAAATTGCCTACAAAAATTACTAAGTGATTATTTTAGGCAATCATAAAAATCGCTTAACAACCATTGTGAGGTAACATTCCACCATAAAAACATACCTCTCTATGCTGAATGTCATGTTCAATTACTGCTTGCACGCACTATGCTTAGAAGACAAGTTGTCTAACCTAAACATAAAGACACCTGGGATAGATCAGATCTATTCAAATACATTAAGAAAGGCCACAAAGGAGATAAGCAAACTGTTAGCCATAATTATATGAGCATCCTTGAATTCAGAAAGTGATCCCTATGGACTTTGAATTAGAGATAAATGTATCCCTAATTCACAAAGGGTAATTAAAGAGTAACATGATTAATTACAGAAATATTACCTTGAATTCTGCTCCAGGGAAAATAATGGACTCGGTGGTTCAAGAAGTAATGTAGGACTAGCTAGAGAGAAATGCAGTTATTCTGCAGTTGCAGCATGATTTTTTAAAGGGACAATCTTGTCCATCCTGATTGGATGCTATGATGCATCCAATGAACTGAATTGAAATGCATCCAAGGAACTGAATTCAAAAATAAATCTGACATCATATAATTAGGTTTCAGAAAGTTTTTGGCATAAAAGACTGCTGTACAAATTGGAGCAGTGTGGCATCAAGAGCAAGTTTCTTCTATGGAAGAAAGGTTGGTTGAGTGGAAGGAGATAGGGTGGTTATTAATGAGCACTGCACTTCTTGGACTACTGTTAATTAGTGGACCTCCCCAGGGTTCAGTGCTGGGATCATTGTTATTCTTAATATTTATTAATGATAAATATTAAAAGGACATATTTGTTGTTATTTGTTTTTTTTTTTTTTAGGAGCATTAGCAACTAAGGCCATATTGCTCCAGAAATATGCGGTGGTCATTCCCTGACCTTTCCGCATCCTCCGTATTTGGTGGTGACGGGATCGAACCCCGGCCTAATCAAGAAGTGTGTGTTATGCACTACTGCTCCTTCCCACCTGGCTACGGAGGCGCCAAAAGGACATATCAGGCTTAATGTTGAAGTTTGCAGATGATGATAAGATGCAGGGTGGTTAATCAAAGTGATTAGAGTTAGGCTACTGCAACAAAATCTACAAAAATTAGGCAGATGGGATGAGAAGGGTGAATGAAGTTCAACACTAACAAATGCAAGGTATTTCATATGGATAGCAGTAATCACAGTTTAACGTACAAACTGTGTGGTACCACACTAAGGGTAGTGGAGAATGAAAACAAGTAGGTGGTAATTGTGCAGTCAGATATGAAGTTCTCTCAGCAATGCAAACAAGCTGCCAGGACAGCTTCATGGGGTTTAATCGATGAAGAAATTTTTATAACAGAGATAAGGAGGTGATTATCCTGTTGTATAAGGCAATGGTTAGGCCACATCTTAAGTACTGCACAGAGGTCTGGAAGCCCTGTTTTTGGAGGGATGCAAATCTGTTGGAATGGGTGCAGAGAAGTTCAATGAGATTAGTAAGGGGGAGTAAAAGGATGCCCTTACCATGAAAGGCTTCAGTTCTACAAATTGTAGCTTCTGGAGACTAGGGACCTGCAGGAATATCTGACTGAGGTATTTAAGGCTTTGAATAGATTGAGTAAGCCTAGTGTTGATGGAATCCATCTTTCTCAGAAAATGCAATGAGAAGAAAAATTCAAATTGAAAGATGGTTGCAGAATAGATGTGTGAAGTTTGCCTTTAACCAATGGGTGGCTGATTGCTGGGACAAGCTTCCATCTGTTGTTGTAGAAGTGGATAGTTTGAATAAATTCAAGGAAGAAATATACAAACTAGTGGAGGGGATGGATAGTTGAAATAGGAATTTTTTTATTTATCTTTTTGGTTGAAGCTTACTTTCTTGCAACATTTGCCACTATTAAACTAACTCCACTCTTCATAGTATACAGGGCACTGACGCTCTTTAAAAATTACAGCTGTGAATTACAGGCTCCAAAAAAGCGATAAGTGTTTGCCTTTTTATTTAGCTAATTGTTAATTTTATATTGTGCTTTATATGTAGTCTTATAGTTACGCTGATTATTTTTATTTTTAATTTAGATAAAGAGTTTTTGTAGATTACTACTTAATATACGTAAAACCGTTATTTCGTTCGAATCTTGCAGCCATTGTTTTTGTATAGAGTAGTAGGCAATTCAAATTTTTAATTGTGGTAACTAGGTAGCTCTAACGTATAATTATATAGCGTAATATGCATCACTGCATTTAGAATTATACAGTATTAGATAGCGTAGTATTGACAATTAATTAAATTTATTGATCTTATTAATTTAAAATATCATGCTCCAGACTAGAGCAGCAAAGCAACGAGCACAAAGTGGCAGGAGTGCTGTGACTCAGGAGAACTGAGGGGGGGGGGGTTGATTCTACAATGCGTCACAGCCTAAAAAAATGTGCAACTTGTAAATTGTTTGCCAAACTCTCTGGAACAGAACATGATCGAGCCAAGGAGGATGTATTTGTGTGTGCCAGTGCAGAGAGTGTCTAGAAATTAGGCATCAACTCAGCATTCTACTAGGCGTCTAGGAGAGCTTGAGGTGTACGGTAGATGCCCTCGAAGAAATTATTTTGAGGGGCCCGTCAAGCTCTCAGCTGCCCAACTCAATGCCAGAGCTCACTTCTGGGCATCAGACAACACAGCGGCAATCTCCAAGGCAGAATGCGCTGGTCCCAAAGGAACTAGTTATTGTTGGTGACTCTATTGTCAGGGATATGGGGATTATATTGTGTAAAAAGGATAGATGGAATAGGACCAGGGTATGTCTGCCAGGGGCAAAAGTTGATGAAGCTGTAAAGAATATGTCCTCTTTTAAGGGAACAAAAGGTGATATTGTTGTACGCGTTGGCACCAATGACATTAAGAGTAGGAAATCTGCAGATTTACTTAACAAGTACATGTCAATGTTGCAAAAAAGTCGTGAGTCAGGGTTAAATTTGAAAGTGTCTGCAATTCTGCCCAGACATAAGAGGGAGTACATTATGAGAGCCTGTCAATCAATTTGGCCCTGAAGGGAATGTGCAAGGCTCAAGGGGTAGAATTTTTTTCAGCGTGGTCTGTGCTTGTTAACAGGAGAGACTGCTTCTACAGGGATGAGATACACTTAAATAGAAAGGGTGCAAGAATATTTGCTGATGCTATCGAGGCAGTGTTTGGTGGGTTGGAAAACTGCTGGCTTGGGGGATTCACAGACTAAAAGGTTAAAAGTAGCCGCAGGCAGAGGTGAAGGTGATTCTTGCACAACTTCTATTAGAATAAGTAGCGACCTGGAGCGAGGGGGCTGGGGGTTTCAGGGACATGGCAGTCATCGTGAAACAGGTGGGTATATGGGATGTGTCAGGGTAACTAGGAATAAAAATAGGTGCATGTGCTAGGAATAAAAATAGGTGCATGTATACCAATGCTAGAAGTATAGTAAATAAATTTGATGAATTTGAAGTGTTGATTAAGACATCAAAGGCGGATATTGTTGGGATATCGGAGGCGTGGTGTCACACTGATATTAGGAATGCAGAATTGGAATTTGGGGAGTACACTGTGTACATAAAGGATAGGAAGGGAGGAGGTGTCATGTTGTTAATTAAGAAAAACAAAATCAAAAGAAGTGCATCCAGCTGATATAGATGAACAGTGCTGTTGAGTCAGTTTGGTGTGACATAAGCACTGCGAAAGCAAAAATAAGAGTAGGAGTGTGTTATAGGCCTAATGACTCGAATGAGTACAATGAACAATTCTACAGAGAAATAGAGTGGGCTAGTTAATCAGAATGTCTTATAATGGGGGATTTTAACTTCCCAGACATTGACTGGAACTTGTGGGTTGGTCACTCACACACTAGTAAGACTTTTGTGGATTTATTGGATGATTGTTTTCTGCAGCAGCATGTTCAAGAGGCAACCTGAATGTAATACTCTTGATCTGGTTATCAGCAGTGATCATTCGTGTATTAAGAATTTGCAGATAAAGGAACCACTAGGTGGCAGTGATCACAATGTACTGATTTGGGATTTACTTAAAGATATAATTACCATCAGTGGTAAAGGAAAGGGTTTTTGCTTCCGTAAAGGTGAGTACAGTGGTCTCAGACAGTTTTTAAATTCTGTACAGTGGGATCAACTGACGATGTTACCAACAATAAATTCTAAGTGGGAAGAGTTCAAGGAATTAATCGTGGAAGCTACAAAAGGTTTCATACCTATTAAGAAATATTGTTCAAGGTTTAGGCCTAAATGGTTACCAAATGAACTAATGAGGCTCGTGACAGAGAAGAAAAATGCATGGAATGCATATAAATTATCAAGCGACTCAGAAGCCTATGGCAGATATAAGCTAGCCTGTAATCAGGTCACAAAGGAGGTTAGGCAGGCGAAGGCAGTTTACGAAAAATCTTTGGCAAAGGATGCTAAGAAAAACAGCAAGAATTTCGTTACTTATATAAACTAAAAGGAAGGGGATGAATTTGATTGGTCCACTTGATATTGATGGTTCGACTGTTGTTGTTCCTGCTCAGATAGCAAACAAACTGAATGAGTATTTTGCATCTACTTTCACACATGAGGAGTTATTAAGGTTTGAAAATTGCAGAAGGTTATCAAATTGTAATAATGCAGAAGGTTATCAGACTATTGTAATAACTGAGAGCAAAGTAGAGACGAAATTGTTGAAGTTAAACGTAAGAAAGGCATGGGTGGATGGGATCTATCTTGTTATATTAAAGGAGGCTGCAAAGCAACTAAGCAAACCCTTAGCCATAATTATGAGAGCATCCTTGGACTCATGGGAGGTCCCCACAGACTGGAGATGTGCAAATGTATCCCCAATTCACAAAGGGGGGATCGAAGGGTGAAATGAGTAATTACAGACCAGTTAGTTTAACTTCTGTTCCGGGTTCTTCTGCAAGATCATCTAGACAAGACTGCAGCAATAATTCAGACACAGCATGGGTTTGTTAAGTGAAAGTCTTGTCTGACAAATTTGATAGGATATTATGATGTGGTTACAAAGGATCTGGATGCAAAAAATAATTTTGATATCATATATTTGGATTTCAGGAAAGTTTTTGACACTGCTGTGCATGGAAGACTATTGTACTAATTGGAACAGAATGGTATTAAGGGTAAGTTGCTACAATGGATAAAAGGATGGTTAAGTGGGAGAAGACAGAGGGTGGTAATCAATGGGTGCTGCTCTTCGTGGACTAATGTTATTAGTGGACTCCCACAGGGTTCGGTGTTGGGTCCACTGTTTTGTATATTTATCAATGATATTGATGAAGGTATATCAGGCTTAGTGCCAAAGTTTGCAGATGATACATAGGTTGGCAGGGTTGTTAATGACAGTAATGGCAGTGTGCTACTACTACAACAGGATCTAGAAAATTTGGGCAGATGGGCTAAGAATTGGCAACTGAAGTTTAACCTTGAAAATTGCAAAGTACTGCATATGGGTAGAAGTAACCCCAGAGAAATGTAACAACTGTGTGGTACTACACTTAAGGTGATAGAAAATGAAAAATACCTGGCAGTAATTGTGCAGTCAGATATGAAGTTTTCTGAGCAATGCAGACAGGCTGCCAGGGCGGATTATGGGGTTTTGTAAATGATAATATATAGGAATTTTGCTAGCAGGGAGAAGGTGATGGTCAGGCCACGCCTTGAGTACTGCGTGCAGGTCTGAAGGCCTCATTTTAGGAAGCATGTAGATTTGCTTGAGCGTGTACAGAGAAGGACAACAAGATTGGTGAGGGAAATGAAGGGATCCTCTTACCAAGAGAGGCTTAAGTTCTGCAAATTGCAGTTGCTGGAGACTAGGCACCTGTGCAGTGATCTGATTGAGGTGTATAAGGCCTTGAATGGGTTGAGCACGCTGAATTCTAATGGGATCCTTCCACTTGTTCAGATTACGGGGGCATAAATTCAAATTAACTCAGTCTAAGGGGACATAAATTCAAATTAAGAAAAGACAGATGTAGAATAGATGTGTGGAAATTTGCCTTTAGCCAGCAGGTGGTTAATTGCTGGAACAAACTTCCATCTGTCGTTGTGGAAGTTGATAGGTTAAATAAATTTAAGGAGGAACTGGACAGGCATTTGGAGTGAATGGTGCGATTTTTTTTTTTTTGGCTGATGCTGCATAAACTCATACACTTGCTTTCTTGCATCACATGCCACTACTACTACTATTACAGCATTAGAAGCAGTCAAATGATGCAAGCAGGGGTGTTCCTAGAGTATGTGGTGCCCGGGTTGAAATTTGGCACCCGGGCACCACATACTCTAGAAATGAAATTTGGCACCCAGTAAATTTTTTAATATGTGTATGTAAGTTTCAGGTTTTCAGATGGCCCTTGTACATTGGCACCTGGGTGCAGTGCACCCCTTGCATCCTCAGAATGGCCCACCCCTGGATGCAAGAAAGCAAGCTTAAAGCACCAACAAGAAGAATAAAAAAACTTTCTGGGGGGGGAAACAAGTTCTCATGTTAATTATGATAGGCTAGCCTGGCTAAGTGCTGTGTATACAGGGTGTAATGCCAGTACACTAAATGTATTATTTTTTGCATATCAGGAGAATTGCAAGGATTAGAAAATTGTTAGTAAAACAAATTCAAAATCCTTTAAGCTTCAATTTTTATTCACACTTTTATATATATAATTACAGCATAAAATGTGCTACATAATTGACTACTACTTCACTGACAGGGGATTCAGAGGTAATTCAAGTTCAACCCCCCTGCTTAATTTTCAGCAGATTTCTAGCACCTCTTCTGATATGAAAGGAATGTTCCTGTTTACGTTCATTAGTGCTACAAACCTAACCCTGATGACTCACTCTAGCTGACTCTTAGTTAATGGAGGGGGCTCAGAGGGCCCACCCATCCCATAGAGCAATTCCAATGATGTGGTTGCCACAGTCTCTTCTATCCAACATAAGAGTACATTAAAATTTGAAAATTACAGAGTCTGGAGACTAGGCATCGGCGAGGTGATCTGATAGAGGTGTATAAGGCTTTGAATGGCTTGAGCATGCTCAATGCCGATGGGATTCTTCCTCTTGCTCAGAATAATCACCTGAGAGGACATAAATTCAAATTCAGGAAGGACGGATGTCGGATAGATGTGCGGAAATTTGCCTTTAGCCAGCGGGCAGTTGGTTTGTGGAATAGACTTCCATCACTTGTTGTTGAAGTTGATAGCCTAAACAAATTTAAGGCTCAGCTGGACAGGTATTTCGAACGAACGGAGGGGTGAAATGGGAGTAGTGGTTGTGTTTTTTTTTTTTTTTTTTTTTTGGCTGATGCTGAATAAGCTTGCTTTCTTGCATCATATGCCTCTACTAATGCTAATTTGGGACTAAATATTATGCTTCTAAATCCACCTATCCATCCCACTCCTACCATTTGTCTAGTTCTTTGAATTTATTCAAACTGCCCACCTCTAAAAATCTGTTTTAACAATCAACCACCCACTGGCTGAAGGCAAACTTCTACATATATATATATCCTGCAACCATCCTCAATTTAAATTATGCCCCTTCACATGTGTAGTCTGAGCAAGAGGAAGAAGGCCATCACTACTGGAATTGCTCAATCCATTCAAACTCTTAAAAACCCACAATCAGATCATATCACAGGCATGTGGTCTCCAAACACTCCAATTTGCAGAAATGGAAGCCTTTCTTGGTAAGACCACCCTTTTGTTCCCTCTCTGCACCCATTGCAGCAGATCTACATCCATCCCAAAATGAGGCCTCACGCACTGAAGATGTGGCTTGACCACCATCTTATAATATGGGATAATTGCCTCTTTATACCTGTACATTAATAACAAAGCTCCATGAGATGCTCTGGCAGCCGGCCTTCACTGCTCAGATAACTATATCTGACTGCACAATTACCCAGGTCTTTCTCATTTACACTACCTAAGTGTAGTGCTACACATAGGCAGTACCTTGCATTTGTCAATATTAAACTTCAATTGCCATTTCTCAGCCCATCTGCCTAATTTTTATAGAACTTGCTACAGTAGCTTACCTTTATTACTGTCATTAATGATCTGACAACTTTTGTACTATCTTCAATACTTGGACATTAAGCCTGATATACCTTCATCAATATCATTAATAAACAATGGGCCCAACTGCACTAATAATATTAGTTCACAAAAAACATGTCTGTTAATAACTAATTTTCCAACTTCTCCCACTCAACCATAGTTTTATCCATAGCAGAAACTTGCCCTTAATATCACAATGCTCCAATTTGCAACAGTACCAAAAGTTTTCCCAAAATCCAAATATATGTCAAAATTATTTTTTGCATCAAGTTCCTTAGTTACTGCATCATAGTATCCAATCAGATTTGTCACGCAATCTCTCCTTTCATGACGAATAAATGTACTTAGTTGAGAAGCATTTAAATGCTTCTCAACTAAGAGCATAACTCCCTTCTGTGTTTTTTCTGTACAGTGTACTCCTCATATTCAAATTCTGTCTGAATGTTTCCACTATCCCTACATCTTTGATGACTTGATCAGTATTTGAAATTCATCCCAAGTGCTTCTAGCATTAGTGTACATTCAAATATACATGGACCTTCTTACTCTTATTACCCTAACACAGCGTATGTCTTTACTTGTTCCATGATGAACAGCAGCAGGTATTGAAATCTGACACTTTTTTCAGGCTGCATATGACAGTACAAGCTGTGCAATAATCACTTTTGCCTCTGCCTGTGTTAATCTGTTAGCACATGTAGTAGTAATAGAGGCATGTGAGCTTATGTGCATCAGCAAAAAAAAAAAAAAATTCACACAGCCATTCCCTCTAAAAGTTTGTCCAGTTTCTCCTTGAATTTATTTAAGCTATCAACTTCCACAATGATAGATGAAAGTTTGTTCCAGCAATTAACCACCCACTGGCTAAAGGTTTGTAATCTGAGCAAGCGGAAGAATCCCATCAGAATTCAGCATGCTCAACCCATTCAAGGCCATATACACCTCAGTCAGATCACCTCGCAGGTGCCGCACCTAGTTTCCAGCCACTGCAATTTGCAGAACTTTAGCCTTTCTTGGTAAGAGGACCCCTTCGTTCCCCTCACCAATCTTGTTGCCCTTCTCTGTACATGCTCAAGCAACTCTACATCCTTCCTAAAATGAGGCCTCCAGACCTGTACACAGTACTCAAGGTGTGGCCTGACCTATTGCCTTATACAAAGGGTTAATCACCTCCTTTTCCCTGCTAGCAATCCCCCCCCCGTGCCAGTAGTTTTTCAACCCACCTAACACTGCCTCAATAGCATTAACAAATATCCTTGCAACCCTTTTATTCACATGCATTTCACTCATGTAAAAACAGTCTCTCCTGTTAACAAGCACAGACTGTGCTGAGAAAAGGTTCATCCCATGAGCCTTGCACAGTAAAGGACAAGGTCTGCAACATGTACTCCCTCTCCTATCATGTATTGGAAGACACTTTCAAATTTAATCTTGTGACTTTTTCCCAACACTGTCCTGTACTTGTTAATTCCTCATATCCCCTACTCTTAATATCTTTAGTACTAATGTGTACAACAGTATCATACCTTTTGTGTTCTTAAAAGATGATATCTGCTCCACAACATCATTTGACCCCAGGGGCTCACATCTGGCGAGTATGGACTTGGCACACCCAAGGTCCTGAGCTGGATATCATCATTCTCCCTCTCTGTCTTTGTGTGTGTGTGTAATTCAGAAATTTTTTTTTGGCTGGTGCAGCATAAGCCTCGGGCTTCCCTGCACTACATGGCTAATAATAATATAATAATAAATCTTTGTGCTCTTCGAAGACATACTCTGGTCCTAGTTCACCTATCTTTTAGCATAATATATTTCTCGTTTCCCTAACAACAGTCATTGACAACCCTCCTAACAATAACTAGCTCCTGTGGAACACTTTCTGCCTCAGGATTTCATATGAAGGCAGGTAGTCTTTCACATAACCTTTTTATATAGTTTCATTATTAGAGCATTGCTGGTGGCCAGGATAGAGGGGGGAATGGGACTGATGGAAAGATTTCCACATAACAAAGACAATCCATAATATCACTGAGATCTCAATTGAAGTCCCTTGTCTTGTATGAAAAGTATCTTGGTATTGACTGTACCCAGAAGTTCTGTATGATTGCTGGCTACTAACTATGAGTATGTAACTATGTAATAAAAGACAAAACTGTCCTTCAGTACATAGTTTGGAGGTGAGTGCCCAATGAAACTGAAGACATTAGTCACAACCTCAGCCTAATTGTAGAAAGGAGTGAGGAGTCATATGGATAATGTGCAGGTTTTGCACACATCCCACAATAAGTTCCTTACCAATGATTTACTGCAGGAGGTAATCCCCTTGTTGTCCTTGAAAGAGAGAGAGAGAGAGAAGTTAGAGCTCATACCTGTGGAAATTTCTACTATCCAAGTCATTGATAGGGCACTTCTACTTCACAATCAGCACATAAATTTATTGGAGGAGCATGATAATAACTTTTGACAAGAGGATGCTATAAAGCAAGGTTGTAACTTATGAGTACTATAGACATATAGTTGTATAATAAGCAAAAAAAGCCATTCAAAGCTTTTGGCACATTTGTTTTTTGTAATTTTATTGCTTCTTTAATATTAAAGAAAAGTAAAATAGTATTTTTACTTTAAAATTTTGCACCTATATAGTATTCTAAAAAAAAAAAAAAAAAAAAAAGTACCATCTGGGAAGATTGCTTGATGCCAAATTTCCAGGTAAACATCTCCCCCACCTTAAGTGGGAATTATTAGAGCACAATACCACCCATTCACATGTTTCAGTTTATAGTCTTGTGCAATCTTTAATTAATTTGTGGTTCCTTCAATTTGCAAAGTTAATCACCCACAATATTTTATTACAAAAAAAAGAAAATTACTAAACAGGAACCTAGAATATAGCATTTGAAATATTTAAGCAGGCTTTGATTAGCCTTTATTTTAAAAATTGTTATCAGAGGATTTTTAATAAGGCAATTAAGTTACTGTTAAAAACAATCTCAAAGAAGAAAATCAAAAAAAGCTTAAAAATATAATCAGAATAATAAATTCACACTTTTCAATATAAATGGTTCCTGTAATATTTAGTCCAATATTCTGTATTTATTTCTTGTGCACTGAATGAGAAAATAACTTTAAAAAACCAAAACGTACATGCATATTACCACACACTCCTAAAAAATAAAAAATCTATCAAACAAATAATGGATTTCAGCGGGCTTTTTTTTTTTTTTTTTTTTGTAAAAATACAGAAGAATATTAAATAGGCATTGCAATACAAGAAAAAAAAAATTAAAATAATCAGATTCATATGTACACAAAAAAGTAGTGGAATGCTCTTTTTTTGTGTACATATGAATCTGATTATTTTAATTTTTTTTTTCTTGTATTGCAATGCCTATTTAATATTTTTCTGTATTTTTACAAAAAATAAAAAAAAAAAGCCCGCTGAAATCCATTATTTGTTTGATATTGCTGTCTTGATACCCTTACAAATACATTTATGTAGGATAATTTTTATCTCATGCAAGTACTGAAATCAAGTTTTTTGATTATTGCCTAATGATTAATAATAATTGCTGGAGGAACCAAAAGTCGGGACAAGTAAACTAGTGTTAGTCATCTAGTTTACTTAGCATGACCAACTAGTTTATCTGTCCTGACTTTTATTTATAATATATATATATATATATATATATATATATATATATATTTTTTTTTTTTTTTTTTTTGTAAAACAGATAAAATTACTAGTCAGAAAAGATTAATCCCATCAGAAATGATTTAACATTACATTTGCCTGAGAATATTCAAATTCAATAGACATAGCATAAAATGGTACCTGTCATGACAAATTAAAATTTAAAAACAAAATTAGCAGTGAATATCTGCAATATACAAATGCAAAATTCACTGCCAATTTTGTTTTTGAATTTTAATTTGTTGTGATAGGTACCATTTTATGCTATGTCTAGTGAATTTATATATATATATATATATATATATATATATATATATATATATATATATATATCTTATCTCTTATTTCTTTAATGGTGCATGTAAGCCAGAGTGTAAGGGTATAATCTAGCTTAATGGAAAACATCCAAAGAGGATAAAAATTATAAACCAAATATTTAAATTTTGCAAAAAAGTGAACTCTTATATGAATTACTTAGATTTTCCAGGTATATTTATTTATTCTCCAACTTTTTTGTCTTATATTTTTCATTTTGTTGCTATGCCACTGAGCTCCTTTCAGCACTGCTCAGGCACACTTACACTTCTGCTTTCTTATTATGATAACCATCTGAGATAGCTAGCAGTTTTCTTAACAACTCCTTATCGGAAGCATCAATAAGTACCAAGTACATATCACCTTTGTTTATAATGTCATATAACAGCAATAAACTGCCTTGGAGCCACTTATTAGCTTTTTCATTCAATAAAAGAAAGAAAACATTTAAAATGACAAAATAAATGTTCCTGTATCTTTTTTTCCTTAAATTTCTTTGGAAATGATTCCCTTAATCCATTCAAATTTTGACATTGTTATTATACTAACATCCTTTACTAATTATCTACATTTGGATGAAGCAAAGAGATAGAAACAGAACTTGAAAATGTGTTCTTAACTTTTAATATCTATTGCCGCAACCCAAGTAGTATTTTAATATCAAAACATTTACCATACCTGTATAGTACGTTCTGAAGGTCAGTTTGTCTGTTTTGTAGGTTTAAAAACAGATTGCAAGAATTTTCACACAAAAAATTCTTGCAACCTCCATCTAAGATCAACTAACTTTACAGCACCACACAGATTTCCCAATTATCATATGAATAAGAACCTGCAACTCTGACTGCACATTGCATTCTGAGTCCACGAATGCATTTCTTTGAAGAGTTTCCATCTATGCAAATCAGAACATAATTGGACTTCCCTAGCAGAGACAGAAAATATAATTTAAAGCAGGGATTTGCATCAAAGCAGTAGTCTAATTGCAACAGGAACCCCTTGCACTGGAGCTATTTTATCCCCCTTTGTTTTTGCACTCAAATTCAGTTTTCTAAAAGCATTTCACAATGCTTTTAGAGCAAAGTTTCGCCACATTCTCTCTATTAAAAAGAAGCGAATTCACTATTGAATATAACCCCATCCCTTATAAAAAATTAATATGAATTATTACTAAATATCCTTTTTAAAAACCACGCGACATTAGACACTAAGCCGCCTTGATTCTTTCCCCCCCCCACGGGGGAACACCTGACAATACGATGTCTCTACTTATTCCCGTATTTCCAAATTGCTTAACTCTATACTACCCTAAAAATATGCACACCCCTACAGATTTCTACAAATCGCTATGAAAAACAAATCCCGTTTGGCACTATTATCTCCTACGCCAACTGCTGGGATCACGACATTCCCAGTACCAATGGCCTTGCCGGGACAAACTCTTGTACTTTGTTCCATAATTCTCGAAGATGCATAACCAAACGTACGATTGCACTAGAAGGGAGAAAGGAGTGAGTTCAGTTTATTTTGGTATTCGCGAGGCACGACAGTATTCTGATTTCATTTCTTTGTTTGTTGTTCAACATGTGATCGCCCGAAGTCACCTTAGTCCAATAAAACGAGGAATACAACAACGCGGGAAATTAAGATTACGCAATTTTAATATTCACACTACTTTTACTTACCGGAATGGACGCAGGCCGATATCGTAACCTGACGAGTATAAATCCGATTACAAATAACACGTCGAACTTTTAAAAACGATGGCGTATTATTGGACACTCCACGTACGAATGCCCGAAAAACGCAAGCCATTTTCCAGGTTGAGGAGATACTTATTGCGAGAGACCAACACCACGTGTCTGAATGAGATATGGATTGCGTAATCATAATAGAAGTATGCTTTAAGCAAGAACAATAAAAAAAAATGCCAGTGCAATTTTCAGCTACTCCTCTAATAGAAGTATGCTTTTAAGTAAGAACAATTAAAAAAATAAGTCAGTGCAATTTTCAGCTACTCTAACAATTCTATGTCTACTTTTTTCGCCTAAAAATGCAAAATGAATTATTTGTAGTGAAAGCATATTTTTTTTATTATAAAATACTTTAATAGTTAGTTATTTGGTTTTTAGGAGCATTATCAACTAAGGCCATATTGCTCATGGATATGCGGTGGTCATTCCCTGACTTTTCCGTATTGGATGGTAACGGGCTCGAACCCGTTACCTAATCAAGAATGTGTGTGCTACGCACTACTGCTGATCCTCTTCCTTCCCATATGGCTACGGAGGCGCCACTTTAATATGTATTAAATTAAAATTAAAATAACTAACAAAAAACACAAAAAAATGTAGTATATTAAATATGAAGTCTATAACTGGTTGCTATTTATTTTTTTTTCTTCTTGTTTTTGTGCTAAAACAACCAAGCCAAAGTGTTCAACTCATGGGCCAATTGCTGCCTATTCCTATATATTGTGCAGCCCGTTGCCAGATGCAGTCCTAAATCACTCTGCCCATATTATAATCCAATTCTTCTCCAAGTTCATCAAGCCAAAAATTCTTTATGCTTCCCCTGTTTGCACTGTTGTGGCCAACACAAATTTCAAAAAGATCTCTTCTTTTTGGATAGTGGTTTCTTAAATGAAACCAAGAGAGACAGGGCCAGTTACGAACCTGTCTCTCCCAGGACTTTCTTGGTTGACTGTCTAAACTACTATGACTTTTCACTTTCAATCTGGTACAATAACTTTCCTTTCTTTGCAAAACTGTAAAACTCTGACAATGATTGCCCAGAGATGTGGGAAGTCATAGCTTGGAGAATTCCTAGGAAGACTGCAAGATCCAAACCAACACTGGTCCCTCCACTAACACGACTCGGTTTATTAATCGAAAAGCACTTTCCGTTCAATAATCTTCTTTATTAAAGCACTAAATCTAGATCCTGTCTTAATAGCTAAAAACAAAACTGTCCTGTCACAAACGGCCAAACTTATTCTATTTGGTGGTAACGGGTGTGGTAATCAATGGACACTGCTCATTGTGGACTAATGTTATTAGTGGAGCCCCTCGGCGTTCAGTGTTGGGTCCATTGTTGTTTTCTGTATTTATAAATGATATTGATGGTGGTATATAAGCTTAATGTCCAAGTTTGCAGACGATACGAAGGTAGGCAGGATTGTTAATGACAATACACTGCTGCAACAGGATCTAGAAAAGTTGAGCAGATGAGCTGAGAGGGGACAAATGAAGTTTAACTTTGACAAATGTAAAGTACTACATATGGAAAGCAGTAATCCCAGAGTAACGTATCAACTCTGTGGTACTACACTGACAGTGGAACAGAAAGAAAAGAACCTGTGGATAATTGTGCAGGCACATATGAAGTTTTCTGATCAGTGCAGACGGTCTGCAAGAGTAGCTCATGGTGTCTTATCAATGATATACAGAAATTTTTCTAGCAGGAATAAGGAGGTAATTATCCCCTTGTATAAGGCAATGGTTAGGCCACACCTTGAATATTGTATACAGGTTTGGAGGCTTCATTTTAAGAAGGATGTAGAGCAGTTGGAACGAGTACAGAGAAGGGCAACAAGATTAGTAAATGGAATAAAGGGTTGCTCTTACGAAGAAAGGCTTAAGTTTTGCAAATTACAGTGTCTGGAGACTAGGCACCTGCGAGGTGATCTGAATGAGGTGTATTAAGCCTTGAATGGTTTGAGCATGCTCAATGCTGATGGGATTCTTCCTCTTGCTCAGAATAATCACCTGAGAGGGCATAAATTCAAATTGAGGAAAGACGGTTGTAGGATAGATGTGTGGAAGTTTGCCTTTAGCCAGTGGGTGGTTGATTGCTGAAACAAACTTCCATCTGTCGTAGAAGTTGATAGCTTAAATAGATTCAAGGCAGAACTTGACCACCATTTGTAGTGAGTGGATGGGTGAAATAAGGGTTTTTTTTTTTTTTTTGGGTGATGCTATATAAGCTTGCTTTCTTGCATCATGTGCCTTTGCTAATGCTAATGCTATCATATGGCTCAGTTCGGCAGTCTCAAGCGACGTTAGCATAGTTTTTACCATGGTTAGCCTGGAAATTGAGTTTCCAGGTAGTAAGTAAAAGCAGTACTTACTACCGCGATTAAAAAAATTTTGTTCTAGTCTAATAAATATCCAAATAATATCTTTTGAAGTTATCATTTTTAAATAACCTTAATCCATCTAGTAAGCCTATCAATCATTTGTACATTTCTGACTTACAATCTTAATTGCTTCACTGACCCTTTCATATCAATTTACATATGGGCAGAGCTCCATTGCTTAAAGTTTCCCTGTGAAGTACGTAAACCAAACAAGGCTCATCTACACGGATGAATTTAAGCTGTAGGGTCATGAGGTGCAGAATCAACAGGTATACTTTGCAGACACCTTCCCAGAATAGGAACCCCTCCACTCCATTTCCAGAGAGACCTCCATAAAAGAAGAGCCCTTGTAGTGCATAACTTCTCCTTCGGTTAATTCTATAACAACTATGCATATTGGTGTCAGCAGTAGTTGCTGCTCACTATACGTTCTTACCAATGTGCTGTGACCCTTTGTAACCTTCCACTGTTTGGCTTGAGCTCGGGAGATCTACAGGGTGTCCCAAAAAGGTGTAACCAATTTTAAATGTTTGTAAAAAATGTAATTTTAATGATAGAAACACAAAACCTGCTCTAAATGTGAGAAAAACAGTTGAAGTTTTTACTGACATTCAACATGTGCACCCCTTTTCACACGAACAAAAAGGTGTAATCAATTTTAAATCAGCAATACAAACATGTTGGAGAAAATGGAACAAGATGAACGTGTAATGACACGGATTTGTTTCACGGACGAGTGCACACTTCATGTTTCGGGAAAGGCGAATAAGCAAAATGTCAGAATTTGGGGGACTGAAAATCCACACTGCGCGCAGAAGTATCAGCGAGATAACCCAAAGGTGAATGCGTGGTGTGGCATCATGGTTGATCGTGTTATTGAACCCTTTTTCTTTCAAGAAGCGACTGTGAGAGCGGATAAATGTAAAGTGTATTCGTGTCTAACATCACCAGGTGTTCCCCCCCCTCTCCGCGTTGCTTTCATTGTGGGTGTAACAGTTCACTGCAAAGGCCAGATATTTAAAAGTGTATGGATATTGTATGAGTGTAGTGTCGTGTATCGTTGTTCTTCTGGCCATTTAGCCACTAGACCCCAGCTGGGGCCCAACGTGAGAGCGGATAATTACCAGGACCTTTATGTGTATCCTCAATTTGATGAACTACCAAATGGGGTTATTTTCCAACAGGATGGAACGCCGCAACATTGGGCTTTGAGTGTGAGGTAGTCTCTTGATGACAAGTTTCCTGGCCGTTGTATTGGGCGTGACGATCCCATTGCGTGGCCATTTAGCCGCTAGACCCCAGCTGGAACACGATCACCAGATTTATTCCCTTGTGATTTCTTCTTATGGGGATTCATCAAAGACACGGTCTACAAGACCCCTGTTGCAGACATCGCAGACTTAAAGCGCAGGATTACAAATGCAATTACCATGATTAAGCGTGACATCCTTGAAAAAACATGGTATGAACTTTATTACCGATTAGATATTGTTCGTGTGACAAGTGGTGCACATGTTGAATGTCAGTAAAAACTTCAACTGTTTTTCTTACATTTAGCGCAGGTTTTGTGTTTCTTATCATTAAAATTACATTTGTTACAAACATTTAAAATTGGCTACACCTTTTTGGGACACCCTGTATTTTGTGTGAATATGGCACAGGTATGGACAGTATGTTTCATATTCATAATAAAACTTAAGGTTCGTGTTCTTATATTTTGTTTATGGGTTTAAGTCCCAAAGGCAACTAACTAAGGCTATGGAGGCATCGGTATATTATCCATAAATTGCATTTGTATGGTCGATTTTTTTTGGTTTGTTGGACAAAAGAAAAAAAAAAAAAACACTCAGAGGGGAAAATTATGCAAGGTTGGGTGCCCAACCCTATATGGAGCGAGTTGTCTCAATTATGAACGGCTACTGGACAAATTAAGGCAATTAAGAGCAATGTAAACTCAATAAACAGTAAAACTGCGGTAAGGATGAATTATAAAGAAGACTTTTATGAATTTCTTGTATGACTGTTTTAACAGCGGCATGGCATAGAAGCAACAAGAGGAAACCGTATTCTTGATCTGGTTATCAGAAGGATTCTTCGTGCATTAAAAATCTTCAGGTAAAAGACCCACCAGGAGGCAGCGGTCACAGTGAGGAATTTAATTAAAGACATAACTACTGTCAAGGGTAAAGGGAAAGGCTTTTGCTTTTGTAAGAGTGACTATAGCGGTCTTAGATAGTTTTTAAATTTGTTACAGTGAAACCAGCTGATAATGTGCAAGAGCAAATTCTAAATAGGAAGTAATCATAGAAGCTACTAGGCTTTTCATACCAACGAAGAAATCCCATTCAAGGCTTAGAACTAAATGGATGTTTGTAAAATTGTCTTCATTTTACTTTTCATTTGCCCTTGAGAGCTGTCACCCCACCAAGTCGCCCTATACTCTTACCACTACTGTACTTGTAGGGTGATATTTACTTCGTATTGAAGGCTGTTCCCTGTTTTTTTTAGCCTATGCTCGTTGACGCCGCGCTAGGGAAAACAGCAGTTGAAACACTATTCTACCGTTATGAGTCCGGCTGGTTCACAGCAACAGTCGTCACTCGATCGGATTGGACGAACATCATGGATGTAGTATTTATAAAACGATGAGAAAGTATATGACTTTCGTCGGAGAAAAGTGAGTAATGTCAATTAAAGAACATATTTTACGGTGAAATATGAACCAGATAACTACGGGGTAATTGTTGTCTGGAAATTCCTTCTGTAGGAATGGACGAACTTTAGATCTAGTGACTACCGCTGGGCAGTCTGAAAATGCCACTGCATGCAGATGTGAAGTTCCTCTTTCTCCTCATAAATTCCATCTTTTACTGTGTCAGGTCTCCAAAATAACAGTCCCTGGGATTTTCTTTTCCATACGAAATTAGCCTTTTGACCACTAGAAGCATTGGGAACTCAAAAGGGGGGGGGACATATATATATGCAGATGGCAGACAGAGAGGGGGGGGTTAGAGCGCGGACGCAGAGAGAGATAGGACGGAAAACGAGAAGGAGAAATCTAGAGAGAGAAACAAAGAAAGCCGAACCCTGAGTAAACTTTCTTCTCTTCAGGCTATCTCACCAAAAAGGACGTCTTGAGAGTGTTGTGCCGCTGGCTCCTGCTCTTAATCATCAAGTCCTGAAGATACCAAAGTTTATTCTGGTAAGCTTCACCCTATGTTTGCAACACGATAGCTAACAGAATGAAAGTGTCGAGAGTTATGACTTAACCCCTTATTTACTAAAGTCCACTGACAAACAACCCTCCTCCTAGGAACACATTATGGTAGCATCTATTATACCACACTTAGAAATTAGAGTTTAAGGTTAACAAAATCCATTTGTAGTAATGAAACTTCATCAGTTATGATTGTTAAACTGATATGGCACCTTACACTTGTATCCAGATACTCGAATAGCGAGATGATTGTTGGCTCCATAGAGTAGGAGAAGCAGTGCTAATTAAAGATTACGTGAAGAACGCAGACAAGCTTGTACATATGCATTATTATCCGATTAAGCTATTGTTTATTCATTAATAATAGGTAAAGAGTTTTTATTTTACTATACGAAAGATGCAACAATTTGATTCTTATATCTATTTGTATGCTATGATTAATAAACGATGCTTTGTTTGATCTTCCTTGCCTCTAGCCATTTTCTTGCTACACGTTATCCACAGCACGAGTTTTATATTAAAAGAACCACGTTATGCGGCATTTTAAGGTCTAACTAATAGAAAGATTTCAGAATGAATAAACACAACGCCGATTTTGATGTTGCGAGTCTATTCTCCACGATTCAGAATACATCTTGAGAACACGACATTGTTGTCCTAAAATATAAACCATTAGTTGATCATTTAAAACACAGGTGTTTTCTGGAACATCAATACCCGAATAAACTTGCCCGGAAACCTTATTGTATACATTGAATAATAGTAAGAGTTGATTGCCTTAATTCCCATTTAATGAATGATGTCCAGCAGAAGAACCCCTGTGGAACATGTTACATGCAGAGAAGAAGGATGCATAGCAATTATCAGGTGATGCTGAAGTCAATGGTAGATATAAGCTAGTCTATAATTAAGTAACCCCAGGGGCTCACATCTGGTAAGTATGGGCTTGACACACCCAGAGTCTTGAACTAGATATCACCATTCTTCTCTTTCTTGGTGATTTACCCCTCTCGCTCTCTTCCCCCCTCTCCCTCTCAGGGTAACTCGGAAATTTTTTTAGCTGGTGCATAAAAACCTCAGGCTTTTTGAATTGAATAGATATTTTACATATACTTTCACACATGAGGAATTCTTTAGGGAAGGGAATGTGAGAAACTTATCACACCCCAATGGGGTGCGAAATGACTTTGTGATAATTGAAATAAAATTGGAAGAAAAATTGTTCAAGTAGAACATAAAAAGGTCACCTGGGGTGGATGGGATCGATCCAATCATATTATGGGAGCCAGCAAAGGAGGTAAGCAAACTTTTAGCCATAATTATGAGAGCATCCGTGGATTCAGGGGAGGTCCCTATGAACAGAAAATGTGCAACTGTATCCCAATTCATAAAAGGAGATCAAAAGGTGACGTAATTACAGATAGGTTATCATGATGCAGTGACCAAGGAACTGGATCAAAAATAATTTTGACATGATATACTTGGATTTCAGGAAGGCTTTTGATACTGTTGCACATATACGACTGTTGTTCAAACTGGATCAATGTGGAAGAAGACAGAGAGTGGTTATCAATGGACATACTCTTTGTGCAATAATGTGATTAGGGAAGTCCCACAGGGTTCAATGATGGACTGATTGTTCTTTTAAATATTTATTAATATTTTGATGAAGGTATGTCAGGCTTAATATCTAAGTTTTCAGCTGATACAAAGGTTGGCAGGGTACATAATGACAGTCATCAGCATATGCTACTGCAACAAGGTCTAGGAAAATTTGATGAGCGGATCGAGAAGTGGTAGTTGAAGTTTAACATTGACAGAGGCAAGGTACTGTACATGTATAGCAGTAACCCCAGAGTAATTTATCAACTGTGTAAAGCGTGTTAGCTGTCTGAAGGCATCAGGGGTTCCCCCATCTTCGCATTGTATACTCTGTTTGTGTATCACGGTACTCTGGGGAGGTCAGAGATTTAAGTTTTTGGGGAGTGAAATGTCGTGTAATGTTATATTCTATTATTGTTCTGACCATTTAGCCGTTAAGCCCCTAGTGGGACCATCATTCCCCACGAGGCGGCAGGTCAGGCACTCAGTAGATTTTTTAAGTACTCTGGCAGGCCCTGCCACCTAGTTTCTGAAGATTTAGCATTAGCATTAGTAGATGCATATGATGCAAGAAAGCAAGCTTATGCACCATCAGCCAAAAAAAAAAAAAAAATAAATAAATAAAAAAACTCCCACTTCACCCCTCCGTTCGTTCGAAATACCTGTCCAGCTGGGCCATAAATTTATTTAGGCTATCAACTTCCACAACAAGGGATGGAAGTCTGTTCCACCAACCAACTAACCGCTGGCTAAAGGCAAATTTCCACACATCTATCCTACATCTGTCTTTCCCCAATTTGAATTTATGCCCCCCCCCAGGTGATTATTCTGAGCAAGAGGAAGAATCATATCGGCACTGAGCATGCTCAAACCATTCAAGGCTTTTTACACCTCTATCAGATCACCTCGCCGGTGTCCAGTCTCCAGACACGGTAATTTTCAAAACTTAAGCCTTTCTTCGTAAGAGCAACCCTTTGTCCCATTCACTAATCTTGTTGCCTTTCTCTGTACTCGTTCCAGAAGCTCTACATCCTTCTTGAAACGAGGCCTCCAGACCTGTATACAGTACTCTAGGTGTGGCCTGACCATTGCCTTATACATGGGAATAATCACCTCCTTATCCCTGCTAGAAAAATTCCTATATATCATTGATAAGACACCATGAGCTACTCTTGCAGCCCATCTGCACTGCTCAGAGAATTTCATATTTGCCTGCACAATTACCCCCAGGTCCTTTTCATTCTCTTCCACTGTCAGTGCAGTACCACAGAGTTGATACGTTGCTCTGGGGTTGCTGTTTCCCATATATAGTACTTAACATTTATCAATGTTAAACTTCATTTGCCACCTCTCAGCCCATCTGGTAAACCTTTCCAGATCCTGTTGCAACAGAATAGTGTCAGTAGTGTCCTTAACAACCCTGCCAACCTTTGTATCGTCTGTAAACTTGGATATTAAGCTTGATATACCATCATCAATATTATATATAAATACAGAAAACAATAGTGGACCGAACACTGAACCCTCAGGGACTCCACTAATAACATTAGTCCACGATGAGCAGTGTCCATTGATTACCACTGTCTTCTCCCAATCAACCACCCCTTTATCCATAGCAGCTATATTCCTCCAATGCCACACTGCTCCAATTTGTGCAGCAGCCTTCCATGTGCAACAGTATCAAAAGCCTTTCTATGATCCAAGTATATAATATAAAAGTTATTCCCTGCATCCAGTTCTTTTGTGACTGCATCATAGTATCCAATCAAATTGGTCTGGCAAGACCTCCCCTTTACAAAACCATGCGTTTGTGTCCGAGCTATAATTGAAGTCTTGTCTAGATGATCCTGCAGTGATCCTTTAAGCAGTGCCTCCATTAATTTTCCTGGAACAGAAATTAAACTCACATGTCTATAATTACTTGTGTCAGCCTTTGATCTTCCTTTGTGAATTGGGGTCACATTTGCACATCTCCAGTCCATGGGTACCTCCCCTGAGTCCAAGGAAGCTCTCATAATTATGGCTAAGGGTTTGCTTACTTCCTTTGTGCCTCCTTTAATATAACTGGATAGATTCCATTCACCCCTGGTGCCTATCTTCAACAATTTCTCCTCCACTTTACGCTCAGTTATTACAAGATTATCTAGCTTACTGCCAGAGTTGAATACACCTCTGGCATTCCCCTCGCTGAATAACTCCTCATGTGTGAATGTCGATGCAAAATATTCATTTAGTTTGTTAGCTACCTGAGCAGGATCATCAACAGTTGAACCATCGATATCAATTGGACCAATCGGATTCATCCCCTTTCCTTGTAGGGTTTACATAAGTAAAGAACTCTTTGCTGTTTTTCTTTGCATCCCTTGCCAAAGATTTCTCGTAATCTGCCTTGGCCTGCCTAACCTCCTTTGTAACTTGGTTACAGATCAACTTATATCTATCATAGGCTTGTGTGTCCCGCGTTAATTTGTATGTATCCCATGCATTTTACTTCTCTGACATATATCTGATTAGTTCATCTGACATCCATTTAGGCCTAAACCTTGAACAATATTTCATAGTTGGTATGTAAAACCTAGTAGCTTCCAAGATAAGTTCTTTGAATGCTTCCCATTTTGAATTTGCTGTTGGTAACATCATCAGTTGGTCCCACTGTATAGAAATTAAACACTGTATCAGTCCATCGTAGTCGCCTTTATGAAAGCAAAAACCCTTCCCTTTACCCCTGATGGTAGTTACCTCTTTGAGTAAATCCCGCTTCAGCACACTGTGATCACTGCCACCTAGTCGTTCCTCTATCTGCAGATTCTTAATGCATGAAGAATCACTACCGATAATCAAATCAAGTGTATTACTCCCTCTAGTTGCCTCCCGAACATGTTGATGTAGAAAACAATCATCCAATAAATCCACAAAAGCCTTGCTAGTGTGTGAGTGACCAACCCACAAATTCCAGTCAATATCTGGGAAATTAAAATCCCCCATTATAAGACTCTCTGATTTACTGGCCCACTCTATTTCCCTGTACAGTTTCTTATTATACTCATCAGAGTCATTAGGCATATAGCACACTCCCTCTCTCAATTTTGATCTTCCAATGCTTATGTCACACCAAACTGACTCGACAGTGCACTACTCAGCGATGTCGACTGGCCTCACTTCCTTGGATTTTATGTGTTTCTTAACTAATAGCATAACCCCACCTCCTTTCTTATCCTGTCTTTCCTTCCTGTACACATTGTAATCCGCAAATTCCAGTTCTGCATTCCTTATATCTGTGTGACACGACGTCTCTGATATCCCAACGATATCTGCCTTTGATGTTTCGAGCAATACCGCAAATTCTTAAAATTTATTTACCAAACTCCTAGCATTGGTGTAAACGCAAGTATACACCAATACATGCACCTGTTTCTATTCTTAGCTGTCCTAACACAACCCATGTGTTTACTTGTATCGCAATGTCTCCCAGCTGTCTTTGAAATACCCTACATCTTGTGGTCCCGGTTGCTGCTCATTCCAATAGAAGCAGTGTACAAGAATCACTTTCACCTCTGCCACTGGCTAATGTTAGTCTGTTAATCTTTGTATCTCTCCCCCCCCCCCACCGAATCTAGCAGTTTTCCGACACACCTAACACCGCCTCGATGTCATCAGCAAATATTCTTGCACCCTTTCTATTTCAGTGTATCCTATCCCTGTAGAAGCAGTCTCTCCTGTTAACAAGTACAGTCCAGGCTGAAAAAAATTCTACCCCTTGAGCCTTGCGCAATCTTTACAGGGCCGAATTGATCAACAAGGCTCTTATCATATACTCCCTGCTATCGTGTCTGGGCAGAATTGCAGACACTCTCAAATTCAAATTATTTATTTCAAATTATTATTATTATTATCGATATGGTGCTAGGAAGCCTGAGACTTATGCTGCACAAACCAAAAAAAAAAAAAAAAATTACTTTCTCAAGTTACCCTGAGAGAGAGAGAGAGAGAGAGAGAGAGAGAGGGGAATCACCAAGAACGAGAAGAATGATGATATCCAGCTCAGAACCCTGGGTTTGCCAAGCCCATACTCACCAGATGTGAGCCCCTTGGGGTTAATTGCTCAGTTCTACGCAGTTCTATTCTCTGCGTAAATTGTATAAATTACTCAGTTTTTCATTCGGTTATGATGTCGCACAGTTAAACTGCGCATTTTAACTGAGCGTGTATATGGGGGCCTTTAGATTTGTATAGATACAGCCCTGCTTTGAAACTCCCACTAATTCTGTTTTGTTGTATTGTTATTTTGGACAGTTTGGTGGCGCTGGTGCTAAACATGTGGTCACGTTTATCGTTCATGCTTTACTGTGTTATGATTACTGCTTGTTTACTGTACGATACTTGAGAATCGTTGGTTCGATTATCAGCTGTTGTAGTTGATATTTTGAGAGTTATATATTTACTCATTTCGTGCAGTACGATGAATACTTCGGACTTTTCTAAAAAAGACTTTTTTCACTTCCCTATTGAGGAATCTTTACTTGCAGATTTGAGCGACAGTGCTAAAGATTTCGCCTTTCTCACTGGTAAGCGGATTATTGAAATCAAGTACCGGTATTGTTAAGAAAGTTGCGGAAAGATCTATAAGAATATCGAATATAAGAACTGATTCTTCTCCCATACCTGAAATGAGAGTAATTAGTGTTCACGCATAGGGACAGATCTGATTATCAGCAGTGATTATTTATGCATTAAGAATCTGCAGATAAAAACAAGGCCGTGCAAATAGGGGATGCATTAGACGCGACACACCAGGTGCCCCCCGATCTAGGGTGCACCAATCGAGGGAGCCATCAAAGGCTCGACATAAATAAACAAGGCCCTCCTTTTGCATCCGAGGTTCCTAAGTACCTTTTCACCGCCCTAGATAAAAGAACCACTATTTGGTAGTGATCACAGTGTATTATTAGCCATACAGTGCAAGGAAGCCTGAAGCTTATGCTGCACCAGCCAAAAAAAAAAATTCGGAATTACCCCTAGAGAGAGAGAGAGAGAGAGAGAGAGAGTCAGAAGAAGAATGATGATATCCAGCTCAGGACCCTAGGCGTGCCAAGCCCCTACTCACCAGATGTGAGCCTTACTTAAATATGGAGGTGTAACCACCATCAAGGGTAAATGGAAAGGTTTTTGCTTTTGTAAAGGCAACTGTAGTGGTCTCAGACAGTTTTTAAAGTCTATACAGTGGGATAGCTTCCTATTTAGAATTTGCTGATGGTAACATCAGCAAATTCTAAATAGGAAGTGTTCAAGGAAATAATCATAGAAGCTACTAGACTTTTTGTACCAACTAAGAAATGCCATTCAATGCTTAAAGAAATCTATCTATTTATTTATTTTAATCTATTCACAGAATATAAGAAAAATTACACAAATAGTTACAATAAATACAAGAAATATATGGGAACATTTTGTTCGGTTCATTAAGCAGGGCAGATGCCGAGAACTCCATAAGGTTACGAAGTTGGTTGACTTGCTTTCTACGAGCAGATAGAAAGCAGGTTGAACAGCACTTATAGACTGTCCTGGGACCGCCATTAACTTGCTTACTGACTATGGACCAGCAGCTGTTGTCAGTTCTCGTTTTACTAGATTCCAGCAATGATTCCAGCAATGACCAAGAATAGTCAACACAGGCAAGCAGTAGCATACATTTCAGTTGAATGTTGTTTGAGACTGTGGCACTGTGAATATAGTTAATGGTGAATATTTTTATCAAATTGATTACTCCTCTGATCTATGTGGTTATGCCAAAGTATAAAATTCAAAGAAAGCAGAGAAATATTCAGAATTTTAATCTTATTTACTATTTTTACATGGTAGTTAATTTTTATGGAATATATTTATATATTTTTATTAAAATACATATCATAATGATATTGTCAGGGAAATGGGGAAATATATTGTGCAAAAAAAATAACCCCAAGGGCTCACATCTGGTGAGCCTGGGCGTGGCACACCCAGGGTCCTGAGCTGGATATCATCATTCTTCTCTTTCTTGGTGATTCCCTTCTAGTTCTGACTTTTGTTCTCTCTCTCTCTCTCTCAGGGTAATTCAGATTTTTTTTTTTTTTTGCTGGTGCAGCATAAGCCTCGGGCTTCCTTGCACCATATAGCTAATAATAATAATAATAAAAATAAAAAGAATCGATGGAATAGGATCAGGGTATGTTTACCAGGGCAAAAGTTGAAGATGTTGTGGAGCAGATATCATCTTTTAAGGGCACAAAAGTGATATTGTTGCACATTGGCACTAATGACATTAAGAGTAGGAGAACTATGGACTTACTTAACAAGTACAGGTCAATGTTGAAAAAAAGTCACAAGTTAGAAATTTGAAAGTGTCTGCAATTCTGCTCAGACATGATAGGAGGGAGTATATAAAAAAATAAATTTTTTGTTTATACTCCAGGACGACCAAACGGTCAGAGGAGTTCACAAGATAGACAGAATACAAGAAACAGCACCATATTCATTAGTCACGGGCTTGAACACCGGTCACTCAAGGCACTTGTAGTTACACACCCACTCGGCTATAGCGGCCATTGAAAGCCTTGTCAATTAATTTAGCTCTGGAGAGATTGTGCAAGGCTCGTATGTTAGAATTTTTCTCAGTGTGACCTGTGCTTGTTAACAGGAGATACTTCTTCTATAGGGATGGGATACACTTAAATAGAAAGGGTGCAACAATGTTTGCTGCACCCTTTCTATTTAAGCAAAAAAGTTTGCTGATGTTATCAAGGCAGCATTAGGAAAAATTGCTAGCTTTGTGGGATAGATACACAGAATAACTGATAACTGAATCAATAGCCACAAGCGGAGGTGAAAGTAATTCTTACATTGTTTCTACTGGAATGTGCAGTAGCCTGGAAAGCAAGGTGTTGGGATTTTAAGGCATACTGTGAGTCATCACAGAACAAGTAAATACATGGCTATATTAGGGTAACTAAGAGTAAGAATGCGTTCATGTACACTAATGCTAGGTGCATAGTAAATAAATTTGATGAGTTTGAATTAGACGTGCGGAAATTTGCCTTTAGCCAGCGGGTGGTTGGTTGGTGGAACAGACTTCCATCCCTTGTCGTGGAAGTTGATAGCCTAAATAAGTTTAAGGCTCAGCTGGACAGGTATTTCAAACGAACAGAGGGATGAAGTGGAAGTGGTTTTTTTTTTTTTTGGTTTTTTTTTGGCTGATGCTGCATAAGCTTGCTTTCTTGCATCAAATGCCTCTGCTAATGCTAATACTACATATAGGTAGCATATTAATGTACCAAATGTGTGGTGCTACATGCTGGTTAGTGGAAAATGAAAAAGTTTGGCAGTAATTGTGTAGACAGGCTGATAGGACAGTATGTCTGGTTTTGTCTATGAAAAACTGGAAGTTTGCTAGTAGGGATAAGGAGGTGATTATTTCATTGTATAAGGCAATGATCAGGCCACATCTTGAGTACTGCATACTGGTTTGGAGGCCACATTTTAGGAAGGATGTAGAGCTGCTGGGGCAGTTACAGTGAAGGGCAACCAGAGTAATGAGGGGAACAAAGGGATGCCCTTAAGAAAAAAGGCTTAAATTCTGCAAATTTTTGAATCTAAAGATTAGGCATCTACAAACACAAGGCCAAACACAAGGTGAGCTGATAGAGGTTTTCAAAAGGCTTTGAATAAATTGAGCAAGCTTAATGCTGATGGGATTCATAATCTTGCTCATACAATGCATCTGAAGGGCATAAAATGAATTTGATAAAGGATGGTTGCAGAATAATGTATGGAAGTTTGCCTTTAGACAACAGGTAGTTGATTGCTTGAAGAAACTTCCATCAGGTGTTGCATGTGGAAGTGGTTAGTCTGAATAAATTTAAGAGAACTAGACAGCTGTTGGATCGGATAGCTGAGTGAAAGGGAAGGGCTTTTTTTTCCCCTCGACTGATACTGCATTAGCTTGCTTTCTTACATCATTTGCAGCAACTAATATTAATAGTAATTAGTAATAGTTTAACACATTTTAACTAATGATCTGTCATTTCTGGAAATGCTCTTTTGAAAATGTTCTTTTCTGGAAATACTTTTTTGAGATACTTTTTCCCATCATGGCTGTTACTGCCATCACTACTGGAAAATCTTTTTCCTTTAATTAAATTTTTTAAAGTAGAAAAGTCAAGGAAGTTAGAGGGGACTAAATTTGGCAAATGACATTTATGTTCAAACTGTGTAATATCCTCAAGAAATTCATTTATTTGTTCCTTGTACTTACTTTGGTGCACTATGGCCATAGTTTTTTTTTTTTTTTTTTTTTTATGTAAACCCCAAACACGAGAGGTATTAGAACCTATAGTACTTAGTACCGTGCTTGGGTTGGAGGTTGAGAAGACAAAAGAAGATATTTGTTGACATTGGACTTGAACTTCTGTAGACTGTAATTTTCAGGAAATGCTAATGATGGAAGGTTGTTCCAGAAAACTGCAGTTGAATGAATAAACGAGGAAGGTGAAATTTTGTTTCTATGAGTTTGAAGTTGGACAGTAAATGGATGTTGGCTGGTGGCGGCACATGTTCGGACTGTTTTGAAAGAGAGAGCAGGAATTGTAGAAGCCAATTCAGAAGAACAGTGCCCATGGAAATATCCATAGAAAAGGCATGCAGCATAAACAGTACGTCTATAAGACATTGACTGGAGAGACTTTGTTAGAGATGAATCATTAATTAACTTAACTGCCCTCTTCTGAATGGAATCAAGAAGCCTGAGAGAGGTTTTGGGGGCACCAACCCAAATGTGGGAACAATATTCAATGGTAGGGCGGATTTGCGATTTATACAGAGTGAGCAACTGTTCAGAAGAAAAATAATGCCTAGAGTGAAAGAGAAAACCAAGTTTTTTAGATGCAGAGGAAGCAATATTTGTAATGTGCTTGTGCCAAGAGAGATCAGAAGTCAGGGTAATCCCCAAAAGAGATATATCATTTTGAATAGAAATCGGAGTGCCACCAAAGATAAGCATAGGAACAGAAGAATCCTTTTTGCGAGATATAAGACAAGATTGAGGTTTAGAAGGTTGAAACCAACTAAGTTGTCTTTGCCCCACTGGAGAATTACCTGAAGATCCGCATTTAAGGAATTGGTAGCAGATTTTTGAGAAGTTGAAGCTGATTGAGCAGGGCAAGGTTTCTCAAAATGGAAAGTGGAATGCAATGTGCTATCATCGGCAAAACTATGGATAGGATTTCCAGTCAAAGGAAGAAGGTCATTAATATACAAGAGGAAAGGAGTGGGAGAAAGAACTGAACCTTGGGGGACACCTGCATTAGTGGAGAAGTTAGAAGACAGAGGGCCATCTACCATCACCCTCAGTGAGCGATCAGAGAGAAAACTGGATAACCAATTACAAAAAAACAGTTGGCAAACCATAAGATGGAAGCTTGTTTAGAAGACCATTATGCCAAACAAGTTTGAAAGCCTTTGAGATGTCAAGAGCAACTACTTGTGTTTCACCGAACCTTTCCATTGAATTAGTCCATAAATGGGTAACATAAGCCAGTGGATCGACATTGACGGAATCCATACTGGTGATCGTTGATCAGACGGAAGGGTTCTAGGTAGTTTAAGAAATGGCGGTTAATTGATTTCTCCATTACTTTAGAAAGAGTAGAAGTAATTGCAATGGGATGATAATTGAATGGGAGGGATTTGTCACCCTTTTTAGGAACTGGCTGGATATGAGCAAATTTCCAAGCAGAAGGAAAAACACCTTTGGAATAAGAAAGTGAAAAAAGGCGGCAAAGAATAGGAGTAAGTTCAGGAGCACAGGTTTTGAGAACAAGTGGAGAAATACCATTGGGACTTGGAGCTTTCTTAGCATCAAGATTCGTCAAAATCCTTCTGAGATTCTTTTGACAGAAGACCACAGGAGGCATTGAATGGAGCGTGTTGGGAATGGTGGGAATTGTTCTGCCAAGATCATTAATACATGAGTTGGAAGAAAAATGGGATGCTAGCAGGTCAGCTTTATCCTTGGCTGAAGTGACAACAGAACCATCTGGTTTGGACAGAGGTGGGAGCAGAGATGGGCAAAAGTTGCGGCCAATAGCTTTGGCAAGAGACCAGAATGCTCGGCTACCATTAGGGCAAGAAGCAAGTTTTCGACTCTTAGCCTGTTCAAACCCTAGTTTGGACTGATTAATAACTGCTTTTCAATTGTTGCGAGCTTTGGTGTAGGCAGAAAATGAAACTGAAGAATTAGAAACAAGCCAATTACGATATGCAACATTCTTATCTTGAACAGCCTTAGCACATTTATTGGAAAACCAAGGATTAGATAAAGGACGAGATTTTAAAGAGGAGTGTGGGATAAAGGATTCCATTCCTGCAAGAATAATTTCACTGACACAATCTGAGCAAACGTTTACATCAGAATTTTTGAAACAGTAATCCGACCAAGGAAAAGAAGAAAAGAAATCTCGCAGGTCATCCCATTTTGCATTCTTGTAATGCCAAACAACACGAGGTTGGGAATAGCCATGAGATAAAGGTTCCATTGGAGAAGAGACAATCACCAAGTTGTGATCTGAGGTGCCTAAAGGATCTCTCACTTCGACCTTGTACTTAGAAAGGTTGTTTGTGAGAAAAAGATCAAGCGTGTTGGCTGTATGGTTAGGATTATCCGGTATTCTTGTATGTAAATGAACAATCTGTGCAAGGTCATTAGTAATTGCAAAAGCCTCAGCATCTTGACCACCGATCGAGGTAGCCGGATGGGTAAAATGTCTGCCTAGCAACCCAAAGGTCGTGGGTTCGAATCCCGCCTCGGGCTTGGATCAAAGTACTGCAAAAACCTTGGGAGGTGCATTATGGCCACAGAAGCCGATGCGCGAACAACTCCCAAAAAAAAAAAAAAAAAAAAAAAGCATCTCGACCAGCTGGGTCGGTGTGACTAGAAAACGGAAGCCAGGGAGTTGTGAACATTAAAATCACCAAGGAAAATTACTTCGCTGTTTGGAAAGGAAAGTTGGACTGGAGAAAGTCGAGTTGCAAAGAGAGGAAGTCAAAGAGCTCCAAGTGATTAGTGGAGTTGGGAGAATGGTAGAGACAACAGATGAATTTGACACATTGAGGTAGAGAGATTTTAAGCCAGAGAAGATCAAAAAGAGGAGATTCCAAATTGCCAAGTCTCTGACAGGGAATATCAGAATGGACATATGCACAAGTACCACCTTTGATGCGAAAGGAATCATACAGCGAATAATTTGGGAATCTGAGATGAGCAGTAGTTGAATCAACCGATAACTGAGATTTTTCAGAAAAAGTACATGGGGTTTGGCAGACTGCAAGTGGAAATGGACATCGTTGAGATTAGAATTGAGACCATGTATATTTGTGAAATGAATTAGGAAGTGTTTGGGAGGTTTAGATCTTTTTGCAGATAAGCTTGCTCTATTAGTTTGACAATTAATGGTGTATTCAATAGTAAGAAAAAGTGGATGTGACATGCTGTATGAAGTAATGAAATTTTTGGATATGGTATACACATGGTAAGAATATACCCAGATCCTTGACATAATGTGGCCTCGACAATGCTCCCCGCATACACACTACTCTGACTCCCTCCAGTCACTATCTGGCAGAGTAGAGGTAGCAAGATTATACACTAGCTGATCCGGAAGCCTCCTAGAGAGTTACCAATAGGTTCGGTCCGGTGTACTAATTAGCGGCCAGCCTGCGAAGACCGTTTTATAGTTGTACCCTTGAAATCTAAGGAATATTGGATCTCACCACGATGTTCATAATAACCTCAAAAATCATCAATCATACTGCATGATGGAAGAGACA
Source organism: Mastigoproctus giganteus (assembly GCF_048544385.1). Lineage (NCBI taxonomy): Eukaryota > Metazoa > Arthropoda > Arachnida > Uropygi > Thelyphonidae > Mastigoproctus > Mastigoproctus giganteus. The sequence goes on from NC_143584.1 coordinate 3,719,329, forward strand.
GGGAAGGGTTGACCTGAACTTAGCTCTAGAAACTAAACATGGGTTCCACCACTTCAAGCCTCCAATAAGCAAAGTGGTGGTATTGCACTGGTTGATGAGAGTCATCTGCCACCTAGCACTGCCTGGTAACATAGAGGGGTGGCATTCCTCCATGTTGTGTGGGCACCACCCCTCGACTCCTGCTTACGTTGGTTCATACCTGGGTGGTCACCCACCATGTACTTGTGCATGGAGGTTATACCCAGGATTACTAGCAGTCTCACCATCGTGAAGGTGCAAGCAGAGGATTTGGCTGTCACAGACCATCCGGACTTCGCCCAAATTTGGTTCACTTGATTTGAGTGTCACCCAAATATCAGTTCCATTAGCGTTTTAGACTCCCAGATAGCAAGTACAGCTTGTCTGGCATATCTGAGAGAATGCTTGTGACAACGTCAAGGACCAACAAGTTGCTGATGTATCCAAAAATTCTTAAGTAAACAATGTACCTATTCAGTTTAATAAAGAATAATGTAATAATAAAAATAATGTAACATAGTACATTTGTGATATTAATGATATATATTTAATGCAAGTGTAAAGAATTCAGTATTTTGTAAGTTATATCAGTAATTTTTCCTTGTGCTTTTGTCATTTTCTTTGGCTTCTTATTCTTTTCTGATATTTAATGCTTTTTTTATATATTAAGAAGTTAAATATATTTAAACTTATATTTATTACAAACTTTTTGGAAATAATTTAAAAAGATTTCAATTGTTAATGTTATTAGTTCTACATGGTTGAGCATTTAGTAAATCTTTGTTCTTTTATAATTTAGGAATTGCCATGAGAATTCCAGAACTTCCCTATGATGCTAGAGTTTTCCTTCCTTTCTGTCTAAGGCCATCTCCTTTCCCTCGTCATTTGTTTCATTTTGCCAAGTCTATACAGACTGATATTAATCTTGCTATTCATAATGCCTCATATGACTTTGACTTCATGAAACAAGCTTTGAAGGGGTTTGTAGAGTTTAACATTTTTCATTTTTAATTTAATTTTTAATGAGTGTATATTAAAAATAAAATTTAAAAATATTTAAAAATTTAAAAGTATATTAAAATTTAAGGATAAAACAACAGAATGATGCATGGGAGCAAAGCTTATGTAGTATGTGCTAGTAAAAATGTTCCTTACTCTCATATTTTGCCTATTTCTTCCAAGTACTGTATATGCACCATCTCTCCTTAAATCTTTATAAAATTTCTGATTCTTTCAGAACAAGTATGTTTGCCAGTGCAGAAAAAGCCTGTGGCTTCCTTGTACTATATGGTGAATACTATTCTATTACTACTACTATATCTTAATAAAAGCAAATTTCTTTATCTAATTTATAGTTAAATTTCCTTAATATGAATCTATGCTTCTCATTTGCACTATCTTAAAAAGAAGAAATATGCCCTCCACAATAAGATTAGTTTTAATTTTTTTTAAGACCTTAAGTACTTCAGTCGGATACCCATGTAAATGTCTGATTTTTTCAGTCTTTCCAGCTTACAGAAGTCTGAGGTTTCCTCCTGTAAGAATATTCTTTTGTACTGACAATTAATCTTGCTCTCCTCTTACTGTTTCAAGCAAAAGAATATTTTTTCTTGGAAAAAATATGAAATTTCCAGACCTTATTACAGTATTTGAGAGAGAGAGAGAGAGAGAGAGAGAGAGAGAGAGAGAGAGAGAGAGAGAGAGAGAGAGAGAGAGAGAATCAAATTCTTTGCACCTTCACAATGATGGGACTGTTAGTAATCCTGTATATATCCAGGGTTTCTAAATCCTGAAAAGTTCTGCTACTCTGTGCATTCAAGAACAACCAACAAGTTCCAGTGTTATTGATCTCTTGAATGGTTGCCTCCTGACAGTTGAACTAGAGAGTCTGACAAGCTTCAAAGCAGAATTGGATTGTTAGTTTTTAGAGTGGGCAAATTTTGATCAACTCAGGGATTTTTTTTTGGGTGCACAATAAGCTTGCTTCCTTGAGTCATTTGACCTTACTAATGCTATCAAGTGAATTTTATCGTTCAAAATATTACAATGAATAAGCTAATATGTTAATTGCCATGAGATGCAGTGTTTGTCTCATTTTTTTAAGCATTAGGTCATATGATAAACATTTGTTATAGTTCGCTTTACTGTTCGAGCAACATAATTCTACTGTAGTGTCAAAGAGAGCATATTCTTTAATGTAAAATGAATCTAGATGGCCTGGCAAACTCAAATATGATTTTGGTTTCAATGGTCACTTTATCAATTAATTTGTTAAACTCTAATATAGTAGTTCATAGTTTGAATAATTTGTTTGTTTTGTTTATGGTTTGTTTACATAAGCAAATTGTTATGTTTACATAAGTTTAAACAAATTTAGATAAATTATTGGTAATAATGAACAAAGGAAAGGTTTTTTTTTTGTTGTTGTTGTTTAAGGTGCTATATAAGCATTGTGCGTCCTTGTTGCCAATACCAATATTATTACAGTAAAACTAATTAGAATTTGATGATGGTTGTGGATTCTGTGTCAAATCCTGTCATCGGATGTAATAAAGAACTAATGATGAAGCAAAGCATTAGCATTAGTAGAGACATATTATGCAAGAAAGGAAGTGTATTTAGCATCAGCCAAAAAAAAAAAAAAACCCTCTTCCCATTTCCCTCATCCATTCACTCTAAAAATTTGTCTAGTTCAGCCTTGAATTTATTTAAGCTGTCAACTTCCACAACAACAGATGAAAGTTTGTTCCAGCAGTAAACCATCCTCTGGCTAAAGGCAAATTTCTGCACATCTATTCTACAACAGTCTTTCCTCAATTTCAATTTATGCTCCCTCAGATGCAGAATCTGAGCAAGAGGAAGAATTCCATCAGAATTCAATGTGCTCAAACAATTCAAAGCCTTATACACCTCAATCAGGTCACCTTGCAGGTGCCTAGTCACCAGATGCTGCAATTTGCAGAACTTAAGCCTATCTTCGTAAGAGCAACCCTTTGTTCCATTCACTAATCTTGTTGCCCTTCTCTCTACTTGTTCCAGCAGCTCTTCATCTTTCCTAAAATGAGGCCTCCAGACCTGTATTATGCAGTACTCAGGGTGTGGCCTGACCATTGCCTTATTCAAGGGGATAATCACCTCCTTATCCCTGCTAGCAAAATTCCTATATATCATTGACAAGACCCCATGAGCTAACTCAGAAAACCCCTGCTCAGAAAACTTCATATATGACTGCACAATTATCCCCAGGTCTTTTTCATCCTCCAGTTCCCTGAGTGTAGTATCACATAGTTGGTATGTTACTCTGTTATTCTGGCGTTACTACTACCCATACGCAGTACTTTACATTTATCAATGTTAAACTTAAATTGCCACCATTCAGCCCATCTACTCAAACTTTCTAGATCCTTTGCAGTAGCATACCATCTTTACTGTCATTAATAATCCAACCAACCTTTGTATCATCTGCAAACTTTGACATTAAGCCTGATATACCTTCATCAGTATCATTGATAAATACAGAAAACAACAATGGACCCAACACTGAACCCTGGGGGACTCCACTAATAACATTAGTCCACGAAGAGCAGTGTCCATTGGTTACCACTCTCTGTCGTCTCCCACTCAACCATCCCTTTATCCATAGCAGCAATTTGCCTCCAATGCCACACTGCTCCAATTTGTGCAGCAGTCTTCCATGTGCAACAGTATCAAAAGCCTTTCTAAAATTCAAATATATGATATCAAAATTATTCTTTGCATCCAGTTCCTTTGTGACCACATCATAGTATCCAATCAAATTGGTCAGACAAGATTTCCCCTTAACAAACCCATGCCGTGTTTGAACTATAACTGCAGTCTTGTCTAGATGATCCTGTAGTGTTTTTTTTTAACTAACAACTCCACTATTTTCCCCTTAACACTGGTTAAACTAACAGGTCTGTAATTACTCCTTTAACCTGTCATCCTCCTTTGTGAATTGGGGAAACATTTGCCGATCTCCAGTCCGTGGGGATAAGGATGCCCTCATAAACATGGCTAAGGGCCTCCTTTAATATAACTGGAGAGATCCCATCCACCCCAGGTGCTTTTCTTATGTTTAACTTCAGCAATTTCTCATCCACTTTTCTCTCAGTTATTACAAAATCATTTAGCTCCTTGCCAGAATTTTATAAACTTCTGGCATTCCCTTTCCTGAATAACTCCTTGTTTGAATGTAGATGCATTATTTTCCCCGATTTCCCCCACAAGATTCACTGTGGAATCCAGAAATGTTACTGATTGTTAAAAAGTTGTATTGTGTCATAGTTTATTTTACTCATGAGAATATTTGCTACTGTTAATAAAGTTCACTCAGTAACAATTCACATGGTTTTTTTTGTGTTATTTTATATTTTGCTGCATTGAATAGATAATAATATTGTTTTCAGTAGTGTAATATGATGGTTGAAGGGCTAATTTATTCTCTCATATTTATTTCAGTGTAATAGAAGTTGATGACTTTACTGCACGGATTTTTAAGGTCTATGAAACTGTTTTTAAGGAGAGACCCTCACAGGTATACAAGTAAATTTTTGCCATAAAGATTAACTGAAAATAAATAGTTGATTCATTAAAATTACTTAATTAAATCAGCTGTAAATTATTTTTTGAAAATCAAAAAGTATTTTAAATACAAGTATTATTGGTTTTGTGTTCTGAAATAAAATAAAAATATTATACAGTAGAAGGTAAAGGTACCAGCAGTTGATACTCTAAGAGTGCAGTTAAAAAAAAATTTTGTCTGTCTTCAATGTTGTGTTATTAACACAAAAAAATATATATATTTAATGGTTCTTCATAAAAGCTATACTATTTGAATATTTTTATGAAAAAAAGAAAGTTCCAATTAATAAAAAAACAAAAATGATATAAAGTGACAAATGACATAAGTAAATATTGTAAATGTTAGTAGTTGACAAATTTATGCTTGTAATTGACAAAACACATTTTGGTATCCTTGCACTGATTTTTTTTTTTTTTTTTTTTTTTTTTTTTGTTATTAATTATGCACTTCAATTGAATTTTCAAATTTATATTTCAGATTACTTCTTTTTTTACAAATGTATTTTTTTTAATTATCTGGGAAAATCTGTTTATTACAATAGCTTAATGCAATTACTCCAACTTCATTGTTTTAAAATACTTCTTGAATGTAAATGTTGCAAACATGTTCATGCTGCTTTAATTTTTTTATGGAATGACACTAAAACAAATTCTCCTTATTTATTACAAGATTCTTCTGTTTTGGATTCCCTGTTTCAATTAAATATTTGGATTCCCTGTCTCTCTTACTACAAGATTTCTCTCCTGATTTTTTGTGATTGTGGAATATTTGCACTACCTGATTCATCATTGCTTATCATTATATTATTCAAATTGTATATGGGAGAAATCTAAATAAATAGTTTTCTCCCCTCTACAGTTTATTTCAGCTTCAATTCTTTGTTTCTTTTTGACATTCTTGGTTAAGCCTGATGACAGGATTCAACGTGGAATTTGGAAGAGTTGCCAGTTGTTAAGTAGTATTATGTGGAAGTTTGGCCTCTTATTGTAAATTGTTAATCTTTGTATGCAATAAAATTCACCTGATAACAATTCACATTTTTAATTAGTGTTATTTATATGTCACTTTAATTTCATATGTCACTAATTTGTTAGGAATAGTCACATAATGTCCTTCTCTGGACCCATTAGAAGTTTTTTAAACACGTTCAGAAATGAATAGAGGCAAAAGTTTCACTGTTATAGATGACTCCAGAACCAGGATCCATAAATTCAAATTATGGGAAAAGAGATTTTTGCCAGACTGTAAGTAAAAAGCAGGACTAAACAGTGAGTGGAACCTGCCAATCACTGCCTTCTTCCTGATTTTTAGTTGAAGTATGGAGGGGTACCCAAGATCTGAATTTTTACCAGGCCCTTTCCTAAGTAAGACATTTCATTTTAGCCAGAAAGTTGTTAATTACTGGAATAAGTTATCTCCATGGGTAATTGATGCTGACACCTTGGAGAAATTAAAAAGTTAGCTGGCTAGTTACCTATGTGAGAAGAAAAAACATATGGGTTGTTTATTTTCTTTTTTCTTACATCTTTATTATTTATTTTTGTTTTCTCTCTGTACATTAAAAAAGTTTTCCTCCTAGTGATATTTATTGGAGCGAATGAGAGAAGAGGGCGAGGCAATTACGTCACTACAAATGCAATTATTTTATTGACAACTGCCTCCATAATGTTCACCAACCTCGTGCATGTGTTTCACTGTCTAACATTTATGTTCCTTTGTACCAATTTTTGTATATTAATGAATATTGTATATTTATAAATAGTTTAATATTTTGAAAATATTTAAAATATTTGTATAGTCTGTAAATATTTCAGTTAAATATTTTATTCCTGCTCTTTCAGATGCAACAATATTCTTCATGAATTATGGAACCCAAAGCAAAAGGCCTTTGGCTAAAATCTATTATTTGGGTACCACTTGTTTCCGTGCAGTGGGCAGGGTCGTAGAATAGAGTGATTGTATGGTCGAGTTCTCTGATTGAGTGATTATTGTGAATGTGTTTTGTTTCTGATTGTTTTGTGTCATGAAAGAGGGGGTGCTTAGCTTAGGTTGGGTGTTTATCCCCCATCCTGCTATTTCAAAATTGGAAAACGAGCCGATTTTAAAACAGCGGCAAGTGGGAGGGGGATAAACACCCTAGGCATGTCAACCTAGGGGACTATGGAATGGTACCCAACATCTGAATTTTTACCAGGCCTTTTTCTAAGTGACCTATGGAAATGCAAGTAAATAATTACATAGTGATATTTATTTGACCTTGAGAATGCTGTGCACTACAAATGCACAGGTAAATAATTACATAAGTCATTTCCAGATTAGATATTGATCAGCGTGTTTCAACAGGTGTGTCTTTTATGTAGAAAAGCATGCACAGGGGTTAGTGAGCAGGGGGCACAGCCCCCTAGTTATTTACACACCTGGGCCATAGGTCATTCACTTTTACGCAGAAAAGATTTGACTTACTCCGTCATACTTCTATATATTACTTAGAAAAGCATGTGCGGGGGTTGGCGAGCAAAGGCGGAAACCCCTAGTATTTTATTATTTTATTTTTTTGCTAGTATGGAAAAGGCTGTGGCTTCTTTGTACTATATCCTACTATTTGTTATTTATTTATTAGTTATTTTATTTATTATATTTGTGCTATTGCAGTACGCTTGATGTCTTTTGAGGTTATGATGGACATCATGGTAAGATCGAATCTTCCATACATTTCGAGAGTATAACTCTAAAATGGTGTTTGCAGGTTGGCCGCTAGATAGTTCATGGGACTGAACCTCTTGGTAACTCTCTAGGAGGCTTTTGAACCAGCTAGTGTATAATCTTGCTACTCCAGATAGTGACTCGGAGGGAGTCAAAGTAGTGTTTATACATGGGGGCATTGTCAAGGCCACGTTATGTGAAGGAATTAGGTATATTCTTGCCATGTGGACACCATATCCAAAAATTTTATTATTTCATACAGCATGTCCTCTCCACTTTTTCTTAATACTGAATTCATCATGAATTATCAAACTAATAAAACAAACTTATCTCTGAAAAGATCTAAACCTCCCAAACACTTCTTCATTCATTTTAAAAATATTCATGGTCTCAGCTCTAATCTCAGTGACGTCCATTTCCACTTAGTCTGCCAAATCCCATGTACTTTTTCTGAGAGAATCTCAGTTATCGGTTGATTCAACCACTGCTCATCTCAATAGTCTGAATTATTTGCTGTATTGCCTTTGCTTCAAAGGTGGCACTTGTGCACATGTCCGTTCTGATATTCTCTGTTAGAGACTTGGTAATTTGGAATCTCCTCTTTTTGATTTCTCTGGCTTAAAATCTCTTACCATATTCTGTTAAATTCATCTGTTGCCTCTGTCATTTTCTCCCAATTCTACTGATCACTTGGAACCTTTGACTTTCTCTCTTTGAAACTTTACTACTTTCTTCAGTCCAACTTTCCTAACAGTGAGGTAATTTTCCTTTGTTATTTTAACATTCACAACTCCAGCTGGCTCCCGTTTTCTAGTCATATGGACTCAGCTGGTCGAGATGCTGAGACTTTTGTAATTACTAATGACTTTACACAGATTGTTCGTTTACCTACCAGAATACTAGACAATCCTAATCGCACAGCCATTGATGTTTGATGCTTGATGTTTTTTTCACAAGCAACCCTTCTAAGTACATGGTTGAGGTGAATGGTCCTTTAGGCACTTCAGTTCACAACTTGTTGATGGTCTCTTGTCCAATGTAGTCTTTCTCTCTTGGCCATTCTCGACCTCGTGTTGTTTGGCATTACAAGAATACAAAATGGGATGTTCTGCAATATTTATTTTCTTCTTTTCCTTGGTAGGATTACTGTTTCAAATCTTCTGATGTCAACGTTTGCTCAGATTGTGTCAGTGAAATTATTCTTTTAGGAATGAAAGGCTTCGTTGCGCACTCCACCTTAAAATCTCATCCTCTATCTAAAACTTGGTTTTCCAATAAATGCACTAAGGTTGTTCAAGGTAAAAATATCGCATTTGGCTTGTATCCAAATCTCCAGGTTCATTTTCTGTCTACACCAAAGCTCGCAACAATTGTAAAGCATTTATTAATCAGTCCAAACTAGATTTCAATCTAAGAACTTGCTTCTTGTGCGAATTGTAGTTAAGCATTCCGGTCCCTTGCCAAAGCTATTGTCTGCAACTTTTGCCCATCTCTAGTACCCACCTCTGTCAAAACCAGATGGTTCTATTGCCACTTGAGCCAAAGATAAAGCTGATCTGCTAGTATCCTACTTTTCTTCCAACTCATGTATTGATGATCTTGGTAAACCACTCCTACCATTCCTGGTACAGTCTATTCAATGCCTCCTGTGGTCTTCTGTCAAGAGGATGTCAGAAGGATTTGAACAATCTCAGTGCTAAGAAAGTCCAGGTCCTGATGGTATTTCTCCACTTGTTCTCAAAACCTGTGCTCCTGAACTTACTCCTGTTCTGTTTCACCTTTTTTCACCTTGTTCCAGAGGTGTTTTCCTTTCTGTTTAGAAATTTACTTATATTCAGCCAGTTCCTAAAAAGGGTGACAAATCTTTCCCATCCATTATCATCCCATGACACTTACTTTTACTCTTTCTAAAGGAATGGAGAAATCAATTAACCGCCAACTCTTAAAATATCTGGAAACCTTCCATCTGATCAGTGATCACCAGTATGGAGTCCATCTGGCTTATAGACAAATGCAATGGAAAAGTTTGGTGAAACTCAAACTTGACATTTCAAATGATTTTGATTGTGTTTGGCATAAAGGTATAAATAAGCTTTCATCTTATAGTTTGCCAACTGTTTTTTGCAATTGGGTCCAGTTTTACACAGAGAAATGACTTCTCCACTAATACTGTGGATCCTCAAGGTTCAGTTCTTTCTCCCACTGTTTACCTCTTATATATTAATGACCTTCTTCCATTGACTGGAAATCCTATCCATAGTCTTGCTTATGATAAGCACATTACATTTCATCTGTCAGTTTGAGAAACCTGGTCCTACACAAACAGCTTCAGCTTTTTGAATATCCACAACCTATTCCTTAAATGCTGATCTCCAGGTAATTCTCCAGTGGGGCAAAGGTAACTTAGTTGATTTGAATCCTTCTTAAACTGGGTCCTCTCTTATATCTCGCAAAAAGGACTCTTCTGCTCCCATGCTTATCTGATTTCTAGGAAAGATTATATTAAGGATTACTCTGACTTCTAATCTCTCTTGGCATAAGCACATTATGAATATGGCTTCCTCTGCATCTAAAAAACTTGGGTTCTCTATTGCTCCCAGCTTTACTTTTCTTCCAAACAGCTGTTCATTCTGTACAAATCATAAATCTCCCCTACCATGGAATATTGTTTCCACACCTGTGGCAGTGTCCCCAAAACCTCTCTCAATTTTCTATATTCCATTCAGAAGAGAGCAGTTAGGTTATTTAATGATTAATCTGCAACAGATTCTACTCCGTTTCACTTTCTGCTGCATGCCTTTTCTACAGATACTTCCATGGGCACTGTTCTTCTGAATTGGCCTTTATAATTCCTGATTGCTCTTCCAAAGCAGTCCAAACACGTGCTGCTATCATTCAACATTCTTTTACTGTCCAACTTCAAACTCACAGTACCAGCTTTTCTTCTTCTTCCTAATTTATTCATTCCACTTCTGTTTTCTGGAACAACCTTCCTTCATATATATTTCCTGAAAATTACAATCTACAGAAATTTAAGTCTAATGTCAACAAGTATCTTCTTTCATCTTCTAACCTTCTAACCTTCAGCCCATGCATAGTACTATGTACTAAAGATTCTAATACCTCTTGTGTTTGGGATTTTCATAAAAAAAAAAAAAAAAGCTAATGCTAAATACTGATTCTTTTTGTTTGCAGTGTGTTTTTTGTAAAAAATTATTGGCCTTATACCTGAAAGTGATTTATTGAAGTTTAATATTTGCATTAATGTACAAGCCCACATTTATGAAAGCCATTGTGAATATGGTTGGTGTAATTCTTTCTTCCAAAACTTTCAAAGTAATTGGGAAAAAATCTTACTTTTTCATTATGGGGAAAGCTATTTTTATTAATTCGCCAATAATATATTATTTTTTTTCCAGTAATCTTTGAAAAATAAAAAAATGTATGTAGCATTTGTGAAAAATTGCTATAAGAATTATGCCATTAACTTCACAGAACTTGATAATGTATGTACTTAAATAACAATAATATGGATTTGGTTACAAAAATTAAGTACTATAGCATGCCATACAATTACAGAAGCCTATGGTTTTAATTTATCCATTCTCTAAATTCCTGAATATTGTAGTACTATCACAAGAAAAGAGATGAGATGTTATTGAAATTGCATTTAAAAGGATTTCAACAAGATAATGAATAGGAACAGAGACCAAATTTATTCTCCTTCCCAGCATTTTCTGCTCGGTTTCACAGGAAACAAATTTCCAATCACAAGAGAGGCTCTTCTCTACCTAATAAGCAGGATAGACCTGTTTTCAGCACCAGCAGAGCTCCAGATGCAAAGTAGCAAGCAAGAAGTACAAGTAACCTTTGTCTGTTCCCCCCCTCCAACCCACCCACCCCACCCACCCACCCACACACACACAGTATAGGATTAAGGCACGGCCTAGTAGGGCCCTTGCCCAGGGCACCATTCTTAAAGAGGCACCAAAAACAGAATGACAATGAGGCAAGAAATATATATATATATATATATATATATATATATTTCTTGGATAATATATATATATATATATATCCTTAGTAAAAGGGTGCTGAAAAATCTTTCTGCCCAAAGTACAGAAATACTTTGGTCCAGCTCTGCACACATACCACATCCAGGGCTGACATCACCTTACACAGTCTCCTCATCCCCCTCTTCTGCCTTAGATGCAAGTGTGATTTGTGCAGAGGACATCATGAGAGCCCAACATGCATAGCATTCTGTAAATATTTCTCTTCTGTTCCAGTCAGAATTCAAGGCCAAAGAACACCATATAAATGCTTATATGTAAATGCAAATCTCTTATAAAATTTTAATATTTATCTAAGGCCATTGATGAAGGAGTGAAATGTTCCAAAATATTTGGTATGTAATTATGTAAAAAGTTAATTAATTTTTTCTAAATTATGTTCCCATGATGTAGTGTCGGTGGTTAGTTTTCATAAAAGTCAGGCACACTATAGCCACTGCAACTTATCTGCCACTAAACATTCATAACACACATGCATAAAAGGCAACCCAATCTAGACGAGTGGTCAAGTGCGAGGGTGCATTAGCATACATTTGATGGGCATTGGTCCAAAACCTGTGTGACAGCTAAATATGGTTGAACAGTTTAGTAAACTAATAATGGTCATGCCAGAGTTTTAATTTTGAAACATTAAATTATATTTTATCTCAAAAGCCTGTTTGGCATTAGCATTAGTAGAGGCATACGATGCAAGAAAGCAAGCTTATGCGCCATCAGCCAAAAAAAAAAAAAAAAACTTCCACTTCACCCCCTCCGTTCGTTTGAAATACCTGTCCAGCTGAGCCTTAAATTTATTTAGGCTATCAACTTCACACCAACAAGGGATGGAAGTCTGTTCCACCAACCAACTACCCACTGGCTAAAGGCAAATTTCTGCACATCTATCCTACATCTGTCTTTCCTCAATTTGAATTTATGCCCTTTCAGGTGATTATTCTGAGCAAGAGGAAGAATCCCATCAGCATTGAGCATGCTCAAACCATTCAAGGCTTTATACACCTCATTCAGATCACCTCGCAGGTGCCTAGTCTCCAGACAGTTTAATCTGCAAAACGTAAGCCTTTCTTTGTAAGAGCAACCCTTATTCCATTCACTAATCTTGTTGCCCTTCTCTATACTTGTTCCAACAGCTCTACATTATTCTTCTTAAAATGAGGCCCCCCAGACCTGTATACAGTACTCAAGGTGTGGCTTGACCATTTCCTTGTACAAGGGGATAATCACCTCCTTATCCCTGCTAGAAAAATTCCTGTATATCATTGACAAGACACCACGAGAGTTGATATGTTACTCTGGGGTTACTGCTTCCCATAAATGACTTTACATTTGTCCATGTTAAACTTCACTTCATTTGCCACTTCTCAGCCCATCTGCTCAAATTTTCTAGATCCTATTGCAGCAGCATACTGTCATTAGTGCCCTTAACAACCCTGCCTACCTTTGCATCATTTGAACATTAAGCTTGATATACCCTCATCAATTTTATTTATAAATACAGAAACCAACAGTGGACCCAACACTGAACCCTGAGGGACTCCATTAATAACATTAGTCCAACAAGAGCAGTGTCCATTGATTACCATTCTTTGTCTTCTCCCACTCAACCATCCCTTTATCTCTAGCAGCAATTTACCTCCAATGCCACACTGCTCCAGTTTGTGCAGCAGTCTTCCATGTGCAACAGTATCAAAATCCTTTCTGAGATCCAAATATATAATATCAAAGTTATTCTCTGCATCCTTTGTGACCACAACATAGTATCCAATCAGATTGGTCAGAAAATACTTTCCCCTTAACAAAACCATGCTGTTGTCAGAGCTGTAACTGAAGTCTTTTCTAGATGATCCTGCAGTGCTTCTTTAACCAGTGCCTCCATTAATTTCCCTGGAACAGAAGTTAAACTAACAGGTCTATAATTAGTTGTGTTGCTCTTTGATCCTCCTTTGTGAATTGGGGTCACATTTGCACATCTCCAATCCATGGGTACATCTCCTGAGTCCAAGGAACTCTCATAATTATGGCTAAGGGTTTGCTTACTTCCTTAGCTGCCTCCTTTAATATAACTGGATAGCTCCCATTCACCCCGGTTGCCTTTCTTATGTTTATCTTCAACAATTTCTCCTCCACTTTCCTCTCAGTTATTACAAAATCATCTAGCTCACTGCCAGAGTTTAATTCGCCTCTGGCATTCCTCTTCCTGAATAACTCCTCATGTGTGAATATAGATGCAAAATACTCATTTAGTTTGTTAGCCACCTGAGCAGGATCATCAACAGTTGAACCATCGATATCCAGTGGACCAATCTGATTCACCCTCTTACTTCCAGAGTTTACTTAGGTAAAGAACTCTTTGCTGTTTTTCTTTGCATCCTTTGCCAAAGATTTCTCACAATCTGCCTTTGTCTGCCTAACCTCCTTTGTGACTTGGTTACAGACCAGCTTATATCTGCCATAGGCTTCTGTGTCATCTGCTAATTTATATGTATCCCATGCATTTTTCTTCTCTGCCATATGTCTTATTAGTTCATCTGACATCCATTTAGGCCTAAACCTTGAACAATATTGCTTAGTTGGTATGTAAAGCCTAGTATCTTCCAAGATTAATTCTTTGAATGCTTCCCATTTTTAATTTGCTGTTGGTAACATCATCAGTTGGTCCCACCATATAGAATTTAAATACTGTTTCAGACCTCCGTAGTCGCCTTTAGACCCCTTATGGTGGTTACCTCTTTGAGTAAATCCCACTGTGATCACTGCCACCTAGTGGTTCCTTTATCTGCAGATTCTTAATGTATGAAGAATCACTACTGATAATCAGATCAAGAGTATTACTCCCTCTAGTTGCCTCTCAAACATGCTGATGTAGACAACAATCATCCAATAAATCCACAAAAGCCTTGCTAGTGTGTGAATGACCAACCCACAAATTCCAGTCAATATCTGGGAAATTAAAATCCCCCATTATAAGACTCTCCGATTTACTAGCCCACTCTATTTCCCTGTACAGTTTTTTATTTTACTCATCAGAGTCATTAGGCCTATAACACACTCCTTGCTTATGTCAACCAAACTGACTGAACACTGCACTGCCCAGCAATGTTGACTGGCTGCACTTTCTTAGATTTTATGTGTTTCTTAATTAATAGTATAACCCCTCCTCCCTTCCTATCCTGTCTATCCTTCCTGTACACATCGTATTCCCCAAATTTCAGTTCTGCATTTAAAACCCTTAATTTATGACAAATCAAAATATAAGCATGCCCTAGTATTAGGTTTATCAAAGAAAATTTGCTGAACAGAAAGTTAGGGCTTACTGTGTAATTTAAGATATTTGATGATATCATTACATGTATTTCTATAGCATATTATACTATTTATATAACTTTATTACCAGTTTATTTTTATTACAAACAAACTTATTAAAATACTTTGTTACTCTTTCACTATTTCTAGTATCTGCCTCCTGATATTCTTTGTATAGGTAGCTTACAATCATTTATTACATTTATATTGAAATTTTTATATTAAGTGAATTATTTTCCTTTTATTTTCTTACAAAGACACTTAGTTTGGGGATGCTGAGGAGTGATTACATGCTGGATGTTGGGGATGATCAAGAAATATTATTAAAACAGGTTGAAATTAATACCATAGCATCAGGATTTGGTGGTGTGACCTCTAGGCTGCAAGGATTATATAAGTATGTGTAATTATTTTCAGTAGTTATCCTTGCTTTTCATATTCATATTGAGATTTGATATTTATATTATTGCTGCAGATTTCTTTAAATATATTCCTTCCAATATTTTCTTATTTGAATTGTATGTTGTTGTCAAGGCATTGTAGACTGAAAGATGTTTTTCTAGTATCTTGTAAAGGAATTAGTGATGTGTTAAATTGCATAGGAAAATTTGAAACAAAGTAATCTGTAAACCATCTATTTCAATTTTATTCCATTCTACTTGTGGTAACACCACATACTAATGATAACAGTGCCTCATTTTTTAAATTATTTTTATTTTTTGGTTTTAATTTTATGCTTCTACTGTTTTTGTGAGTTTGTTGTTTTGCATTTTTTAAAATATTTTTAATTTGGTTTCTTTCAGATTTGTTCTAAATAAGTTGCATATGAAAGTAGTTGAAGATGATGTAAGTAAAACAATGAACCCTGCATATATTTACATTCTATTGAGCTTGAAATGCTTTTCAGATTCAATAATAGCAATAAGTCTTGTGAATTTTTCATTCATAATTCTGCATAATTCTTTGGCAAATATGCTTCGGGCAGCATAATTCTTTGGCAAAAATAAACATTCTGAACAGTATTTTGACTTATGCAACAAGATATATGTGCAATTAAAGGCTGATACAAGTGACTCATCATGAATATTGCATGACCTGCTGTAAGTAGGTTCTGCAACAACAGGTCATCAATGAACAGTTTTTGAGAATACATCCTATACAGTGGCGATTGCCTAAGCGCCAAAAAAGGTTTTTGGCCCTTAGGCAAGAAATCATTTTGGGCCCCTTATTTTCATTAAAATAAATTTTAATTAGGTATAATATAAAAAAAAATGTTGAATCATTTTAATTACATAAATATGTATTTTATTTATGATTTCTTTATAATTTTACAAACATCAAAAACATAAATTAATATTACAATATGATACTACTTATTAAATACAATTTTACAAACAAAAAATTATACTATAGCTAATAAATTTACAAAAAAAGTAAAAATGTTATTTTTAGCACTTTTCAATTTGCAAAATCATTAATAAAATCCATTTTACTGGCATATTTGTGCTCAATAGCCAACATTGCACAATCTACTTTGATCAATAGCATTTCTTTTATAATATTTTATTATTCATAATTTAATAAATGATCTTCTTTTGGCAGAGGCAGCTGGCAGTGTAAAAATAACATAAAGTAAAAATTTCTGAAAAGTCAAATAAAAAAATTGTCTGATAGACATGTCTGCTGATAAACCTTGTTTAATAAGTGTGATTAAATTACAATATTGAACAGCAGTTGGGGGGGGGGAGAGAGAGGGTACAGATGAATACTTTTTTATGAGATTTTCACACTCACTTAATATTCAGCATTTGACATATTAATTATTTTTTTCGGTTCTAGTATTGCACAATAATTTTTTACTAACTTCATACTTTCAAAACAGTTTTTAATTTTTATTATAATTTTGTCTAAAACAGTAAAAAATACTGATTTTAAAAAAACTAATCTCTATTATCAAACAAAAAAATCTGAAAATCTGAAGCTAATTCATTGTATTGCCTTTTAGTTCTACGTTGTCGTTTGTTTTCAAATTTGGGATCTACCCCCAAACTCTTGGCAATTTTCTCAGATTCATATTTAATTTGTTCATATGAATTTCGAATGTTTTTTATTGACTCGATCCAATACAGAAGTACATTCATCAAGGTCTATATCATGCTTCTGTACAGTTTTTGAATTATAATTAATTTTGCACACACGTTATTCAAAAATATACAAATGAAATTAAAATCAAATGTCATCATTTGCTTCATTATTCTAAGCGCTTCATCTCAGTCTGCTTTTTAGTTGATTTAAGATTCATTTCTGTCAAAGCTTTTATAAATATCTGCAAAACAAACTTTCACAGCTGTTATAGACTGTAATCTACCAGACCAGTGAGTAGTAGGGTTGAGTTTTTTTAATGTAACTTCAGATTCCCCAGTAAATTTAGAAAGAAGATCCCATCTTTTTGTACTATTTTGTACTATTTTCCAAAAAAATTATACAAAATTTGAAGAATGTCTAAAAATGATGAAACGTTATTACAAAAATTTATGCTATCATTAATAACTAAATTTAAATTGTGACTTCACAATGAATGTACTCTGCATTTGATTGGATCCTTTTAATGCGTGGCTGCACACCATTATAAACCCTACTCGTGGAATTAGCTGCATCACATCCCATCCCTGACTATAACATTTTTAAATGGGAATATTTAATTTGTGTAATATTTTCATTATATTATCCGTCATAATTTCTGCCAAATGATCATTCATGTCATAGAATCCTAAAAACGTTTCACAAATTTCAAAATCTTTGGATTTTTCATTTTCATTTTTGCCACGAATTATGTGAACATGTCATACAATAACACTAATTGATCTTTTTTTGTGAGATCTTGAGTAGTATCCAAAATTAGTGAATAGAATGGTGCTGAATTAATTTTGAGTGTAACACTTTTCTTTTGTTAATTTGGTTTCTTTTGTTAATTTTTTACCTGAACGTTCTATTAACTCATTTTGGATAGTGGGGCTTAAATAAGTTACTGAACCAGATGGCTTATTAATAATTTGTTTCATTACATCATCATAGTAGGAAAGTAAACGGACTTGCGATAAAAAATTGCTGTTGTAATCTTCCAAAAATAACCGTTCTAGTACCATTTTCCAAAATGAGGATTTGTATCTTACTTGTTCCTCAAGTTCCTTTATCAATCGTTGCATTCTTTGCCACATTTCATGTATAGCACATGCCACAATATGATGTTGAGAAATACTGAGTTTTTATCTGAAAAGATAGATTTTTCCAATCTCGTAGTCCGGAGTAGCAAAGCCACAAACGAGAAAATGGACAATATGTTGAAGTACATATTGTAGTACGTGTCACTAAAACTTCTATTTTGTTGTTCAGGATCCCTTGGAAATGGTCCTTTAGGTCTCTGAGGTGACAAACTCATGTTTCTTTTTGTTACATCGGAAATGTTGATGTCCATGTATTTTCCAAGATTGTTTGAGGGAATAAACGGTGCAGTGCGTTCAACACTAATCTCCGACAAAGGCATATCTATTATTGTTGAATTGTTTTCGTTTGATGACCCTGCTTGATTTAAATGATCCACAGATATATTTATACCAGCGGCATTCTTTTCTGCATTTTCCGATTCAATACTGGTCTTTTCTTTACCTTCTTCTGGATATAATTCATTACTGTGTTTTGTTTGGTTTTTTTTTTGGGAGCATTAGCAACTAAGGCCATATTGCTCTGGGGATATGCGGTGGTCATTCCCTGACCTTTCCGCATCCTCCGTATTTGGTGCTCACGGGCTCGAAACCCAGTCTAATCAAGAAGCATGTGCTATGCACTGCTGCTCCTGCTCACCTGGCTACAGAAGCGCCTACTGTGTTTTGTAAAGAAATTATCTAACTTAGGTAATTTATTGACTGCTTGTTCTTTTGCTTTCTTCATTGTTCTCTTTTTGGGCTCCATTCTTTCCCTTTTTCTTTTTATCCATTTTTAACTAAAATTTTTATTCATTTAATTTTAAACTTTATATTTTAAATACAAATAGCAATAATAAACAAATAGATTTTTGTATGTCAAGTGCTGTTTTGATAATGACTTGAACTTGAACAAACTTGAATTGAAATTAATCAACTAACAACTTTTGACCACCGTATATGGCTAAATGTTCGTATACAGTGGGGCCTATCCCTCTGTCCTCCTGTCAAGTTGGGGAATCCCAAACACCATACGATATGACACATATATATATATATATATACAGTAACTGAATGGGTGTCTGATCACTATACAAAGTTGCATTTGTAAAAGCAAAATAAAGACTGCCGCCACCTGGGTTTGTTATGTTTTGGCGATAAGATATAAGAATTCCTTCCTTATTCTAGATGTATAACATTGTTGAGGAGCTCAGTGAGAAAAATATTTTCATTACATGTTGCATCTGTTTATAGACCCTAGCACAGTAGGGGTGGCCTCTACTTGTATCTGTTTATAGGCCCTGGTGAAGTAGGGCTCCTAGGCTTTGCCTACTTTTACTATATGGTAGCTATGCCCCTGATCCTGTAGACTGACAAAGCATAGTTCACATGGGAGGGCATTTGTAACTATATGCATTACTGGTTGTGCATAAATCTGCCCAACTATGCTTCAATGGGGACTAATAATATATGGGTCACTATTTTTGGATACAAAAATCAGAGGCCCTATTCACTCTCCATTTTGTCCATTTTGTAAGGAGCATTTTTTTCTGTTATGTAACCAGACTTGCCCGTTGATGTACCCTTGGTCTTGTGGCATACAATGTGGTGGTTTCAATGGTATGGTGCATTTTAGCAATACTATCCACTATCACCTCAATATTCCCTGAGAAATGGATAGGCCATGGCTGTCCTATATTCAGATCTCCTGATCTAAATTTATTGGATTATTTTATGTGGCCATTTGAAAGAACAGATTTATGCTGATGCTATTAGAAGATTTAGTCACACGTCTGCAACTATCATTGTGGATGCCTTATATTAGACATGTACATTGCAATCTGCGCTGCCATGTTATGCTTGCTGTGACATGCACAAAAGGCATTTCAGACATCTGTTGTGCAAGCAAACCCTGTACAATCAACACCAAAAGTGTAATGAATAAATTGTTACTTTTATATTTGCATTTTGTAAATTTCTCTAACCACTCCTATCTTACAAAATATAGTAATATTCTTCTTGCCCTCTTTTATTCTTCTTGTTCTCTTTTATAAACTCTTGACTCAGTCTGGCCATCCCAAATTATAAACAGAAAATTTATTTGTTATGCTTGGTCACTTGTTATTTAAAATTATTACAGTTATTATTACCTTTTTTTTTTAATAAAAAATGAAATATTTTGCAAGAAAATGTCTGAGAGGAGATTTTTCACCAGAAAAATGAAAGGAGATTTTAAATATCACAATGCAATTTTTCATTGCGTTGTGATATTTACCTTGATGGTATTTTGGAATCAGAAGTATAAACCTTGGCACAGTTTTTCTGTAGAATTTATAAAAATTGAGAAATTCAGTGAGTTTTTTTTTTTTAATCTCCTTTGTGATAACAAAACTAATTAATTTTAAGAGCATCATTAATTCCAGACATTTTGCCAAAATTATTCTGGAATCAAATTCTTGTGGGAAAAATGGCAAACCCCAGCTTAGTTCTCGATTGTTTATGTGAATTTTGAGTTTACCCGTACTATATTTATCATGTTTTCTATTTAAAAAAAAAAAAAATCAAATTCAAGTTTTGCTTCACTCTTAACAAATGAGCTCACCTTACAAAATCAAGATTATTGTACTGGCTGTGCAGGTCATTTTATTAAGATTAATTAAGTTAAAATTAATTTAGATTTTTTGGAATTTAGATATTAGTTGTTTTGTTTTTTTTTCAATTTTTTTCATTATTTAAAACTATTTCTGATAAATAGTTTTAAATATTTAGACTATTTTATGGGGTTAATAAATTAGTACCACTGGTGAACATGCACTATTTATAAGTGAAGCTTAAATGAATTTCTATTATGTCTATTTAATTAGCTCTCAAAGTATTGGAACATTTTTCAAAACATTTGTTTTTTTTTTATGATAAACTTATCTAACTTTTATTCACAACCCATTCCATGTATTCTTAACTTTATAATACTTTAAAACTTTTGTTCAAGTAGTTTAGATAACTGATTTATGCATATGTGAATGAATAGACTAAAAATATAATGCTTCTTAAGTGTTATATTTTGATGTATAAAATAAAATATAAGTAGTATAAAAGCAAAAACAATCTTTTGTTTTTGCTTTTATACTACTAAAGTAATTGCAAATAATTTATCACATCCTAATCAATAACAGTGTAAATAAAAACATAACAGAATAAATTAAAATTTTATTACAAAATTTATTTATACAAAATGTTGAGTGGCCTTCCATACTGTAGAAAAACTAGCAAGCACATTTGATAGGCATCATATGCAAGCTGTATGATAAAAACAAGTTTTATTTATTTATGTATGAAAGAAGAAGTAGGTGCTTTTCTGAGTTTTGATTACAATAATATATCACTTCTAGTGATCTTTGCAGCTTCCACTCAGTGATGCTGTCTATCAGTTAGCGCAAGGAATGATATCTGCATGGGAAGCATATGGTCAGCCGGAGTAAGTATTAGCTATTTATTCCAAACTGCTGCAGTTGTATCTGTTGCATATTACATTTATTATACTAAATATTTAGACTCAAGCGTTTAGGGCATAAGCCTCAAGCTATGAAGGAGTCTAGACTATGTATAAATATAGTGCAAATGCATCAGGAATACATAGCTATATCTGAATAAATCAGATTATTCACAATATGAGATATAACTTAAAACGATGCCATTTTATTAATAATCTGATTTATTCAGATATAGCTATGTATTCCTGATGCATTTGCACTATATTTATACATAGTCTATACTAAATATTATAATTTATGTTATCATTAATTACACTATGTAAAAAGAAATATTTATATTTAACTGCTTCTTATTGTGTATTTATGTGCTGAATGCAATAGTCATTACATTCTCTCTAGTGTGAATATTTTGGTGGCATTTGAAGGCTTTATATTTTTATGACATTTATATGCATTACACAAATTTATACCGTTCCGTTCCAAAGTATGAAATATATAAGAAAAACCAGTCTAAAATTTTGTCTATGTATGTATTATATGTACCTTCATAATATGACTATGTACATAGTGAAATGCAAGCATATGGCATCGAAATGAAAATAAGAAACAATTTAATATTAAATGTAATATTTATTAGAAATTTCAAACAAATCTTTCAAACCAGTGCCTTTGCTAGCAAAAAAAAACTTATCCCGCCAGTGCTATCACCAGTTTCGCTAAAGTGTTGATAAAGGAGTTTTGCCTTTTCACGAATGATGAGTGAACTTAACGGAATTTTATTTTGAGTTCGGTCTTCTATCCACAGATTTAAAGCCTTTTCCATTTTTTCTAATTTAACATCACGAGTTACAGAGCAAATTTTTGAAGCAATTAGCACGTTTTCATGGACACTACAGCGGATTTTTTCTTCCAATTTTTTGATTGATCGTACCGTTGACTCTTTGATTTTATAATGTTTTGCCACTGAGGAGACACTTTCACCATTAGAAATTTTGTCTAATAACTCAATTTTATTCGCTAATGTCATCCCCTTCTTTGATATTTTCACATTTCTTGTTATTCGTAGCCATATTTTTGTACGGGTTAGAAAGAACTTGTCCACAATAAAGTCACTTCGTCCGTTAACACACTTGAAAAAGTCTGTTTTACACTGCAAAATGGTAGATTTATCACTTTTGTAAGCATATCAATTTATAAATTGATAAATTTATTCAATTTAAAAGCAAACGACGAAAACTTCCATTACAAGCGCATAACACATACTAAACTAGGATTAGCGAAAAACATCCACGCTTGCGATTTTGTCACCCCTCTCCCCCACCCACTGAGCGCTGTTTTTACCGGGAAAGATAATTTTAGCCACTCCCATGTTTTTTTTTATGGCGGATAATATTCACGGCGCTTTAAAATTCACATTTTTTTAGGTTTCATTTTATATTAAATCAGCGATCGCGAATACGCGAAACCGCGAATACAGATACCGCAAATAGCGGGGGTTTACTGTATTTTGAAGTTGAAGTTAACTAACAATATAAGTGATTTTTTTTTTTTTTTTTTTTTTTTAATATCTATATTTTAGTATGCTTAGTTCTAAATTCATCTACTCTGAAATTGTCTGATTTGTGAAATTTGCAGATTCAAAAATACTGCTGAAATAAACTATAATCAAACATTGTAATAACAAAAAAATTCACTACTGTACAGTATATAGTATTGTACATAGCATGTCACTTTTAAATTTTTCATCTCTGCTCACTTCTTCTAGAATTACATATCGAATCTAGAGAATTTGCATACCTTAACTCATGCTGTGAGTTCACATGTAATCCTTTTGTTTACACCAATGGAACTAAATTGCACTGCAATCACTAATGATTTATTATATGAAATGTGATTTCCCTACAAAGGTGTTGTACATTTTTATGTCATTACATATATTTCTGGGCAAGCCATTGATGCTATGCAAAAATGAAATTATGAATTACCCAAATTCACAAACATTAAAAATTGTAATCTTCACATACACTGCTGTTATTAATATTGCTACATTGCATTTAACTCAATTCTCTCTTCCCTTTCTACCATTCTTTTTTTGGATTATTATTCATATATATATATATATATATATATATATATATTGTTGTTTGGTTGGTTTATCTAGTTGAGGATATAATGTTTATTCTAATAAGTATAATGAATGGCATTTATTTTTTATTCTGTGGAAATGAAAAAATAATTATGCATTTATTTTAATAAGTAAATAAAGGTAATTTAGTATCACTAAAGTAGAAAAATAATCAAAAATTATCTAAAAAAAACTGTTCATTATAAAACACTAATATTTTGAAGATAGTTATGTACATTGTCTCCAGAATGAAAATTACACAATTAAACCTCCTAGATTAACATATTTGCCAGATAAGCATGATACCATGAAGAATTTTCCATGTATCTGACCTGTGTTGTTGTAGTTAACAATAATTGATTATGTGGTTGGGGGGGGGGGGGGAAGATGCCATTCACCTTACAATATAATCCAGAGTTTTTACTATCTAGTAGTAGATATGACACAGTGGACTACCAGTCACACAACACACTCTTAACCTATGTCTCAAATTTGAATTCTGTTTGACAGAGATACTCTGCAAGTTCCTGCCCTGTCAACTTCTTATAGTGTTTCCATTACATTTAAATAA
This sequence comes from Mastigoproctus giganteus, assembly GCF_048544385.1. Lineage (NCBI taxonomy): Eukaryota > Metazoa > Arthropoda > Arachnida > Uropygi > Thelyphonidae > Mastigoproctus > Mastigoproctus giganteus. The sequence continues at coordinate 3,743,416 of NC_143584.1, forward strand.
CATATCAGAAACCAGGAAAGGAAGGTTTTTTGTGTTTTGGGGAATTACAAGTCTTGCTGGAAACAATTACATGACAACCAGTTTATGGACTGTTAGGTTACAAAGAGAACAAACAAGCATATTATTTGCTTGTACTACACTAATGTCAGGAAAACAGTAATTAAATTGGAGTAATTTGAACTATTGATTAAGTCATCAAATGCAGACATATCAGAAACATGTCACCATGTTTCTGATATGTTATTTAAATGTAAACATATTTATTGTTGACACATGCATAATTTAATTGAGAGTGAGCTACACAGTGTAAACCTGTGTCAGTGTGGCTTTGTTAAGAAACTTAGTTTTATTAATTATTGAAATGAAAATCATTTTAAACATGTTGTAAGAAGAAATTAAATGTGTATTGTCCCAAAAATTTGCAATACTTATTGAAATCACTTCTGATTATAATTCTCTTTCTCTGTCAAAGTGCAGTGATTCTCTTTATGGTTGAAGATATGTCATACAACATTTGTGACCAGCGAGCATTGGAATTTGTCATTTACGAATTGCGTAAGGATGTTGATGTTATCAGGCACAAATTTTCTGATGTTCAGCAGAGAGGAAAACTTCATAACAATTGTCTTTTTATGTGAGTAATATATTTTTCTCATGTTCTAATAAACATGATTGTTGTAAAGCCTTGAGAGGGGTTTTGTAGAATCAGCAACATTTTACTTATTCAAGTTAAAGTAGTTGCCATAGTTAATTATGCTTAATATGTAAATTTTTATCCACCCATTTCCTTCCCTCCATATAGATGCAGCCAGATTTCACTGAATAATGTGGCTAAGGCAAAAGTAAACTGCATACTGTGGTTAATTGAACCATAGTTTCAGACATAGTTACAACAAAAATGCAATAAGAGGTTAGGTGAACCAATTCATATGAGGCTAGTGTTTTTTTTTTTTTTTTTTTGAATAACTCATGGTAGAAAGGTAGTTGAAGAGGCCTTTAAAAATTCCTACAATTTTGACAGTTTCAATTCAGATCTCTCCCAGAAGCATAATCACTGGATAAACCTCTGTAGAACTGTATTAAAAATATAAAAGGCTCTGCAGTGGATGTTTTACCAGAATTCATTGATACAGTTAATTAATAATTAATTATTGATTTATTCATCACAAATGCCCTTGCCATTCACCTATTTTTTTCATAACTGTGGGGAAAAATTATAGCATTAGTGATTAAAGATGCAGTGCAAGGTCACATACAGTATATTGTAACAGTATTATAGAATCACAACATAGTTTTTTAAAGAAAGATCTTGTCTGACCAGTTTTACAGAAATGACAAAAGAACTAGATGCAAGGAATAACTTATAGATATTTATTAATCTGTATGCATTTCCACCACCATTATGCTCATTATGGTAATTGTATATTTTATAAGCATTATTGATAAAGGACTATGATTTGATATTCCCTTTAAAAGGGACATATAGTATGTAATCAATAAAAAATAACCTAATATAGCTATTAAAATTAAGTGGTATTATGAATTTTGATCTGTATCATTGATATTTTTTTGAATTGAAGAAGTACAGTCATAAAAAATTCTTTAAGAAGTACAGTCATAAAAAATTCTGTCAGTGTTTAAAAAAATATAAAAACACCATTTGTTAATTTTAAATTGAGTTTCAGTTCTAGCTTTGATTTTTTTTTTTTTTTTTTTTCATTTAACAGCTGCAGGATTTGGATATGAAATAGTTGGGAAATGTTTTTTTTTATTTTTTGCATAATAAGACTACTGTTACCAAAAATATTATTTACTCTTATTGTCTGATATAGCATCAGAATTTTAAGAATAAAATAACTAAAGCAACAATTTTTAATTATTTCTTTCCTTTTTCCTAATCAAAAAAAATTGATAACCAACATTGTGTTTGTTAACCAGCATATCACAACATTCTGTGGTGCCTCCATAGCCAGGTGGGCAGGAGCAGCAGTGCATAGCACACACTTCTTGATTAGACCGGGGTTCGAGCCTGTGACCACCAAATACAGAGGATGTAGAAAGGTCAGGGAATGACTACCACATATCCCCGGAGCAATATGGCCTTAGTTGCTAATGCTCCTTAAAACCAAACGACAACAGCCGGTATCCTGCAGTGGATTGAAAATGCCTGCAGATTTATTACCTTTGTAGAAAAGCAAAAAAAGCCATTAATTCCAAAATTTTATATTTCTATAAATCAATATTATTTGGTGATATAAATATATATATATATATCACCAGATAATATTGAAGATATAATTGATACTCTGTTGGATAAATAATAAGTAATTACATGAAGCTGTGTGCATTAAATAAGCCAAAAGTGGATTAATGATATTTTATATATACACATATTAACTAAAATATATAGATATAAAAAATAAGTAAAACTAGCTACCTTCTTTACACGTTGATAGGTACTTTGATGGGGACCATCCCCTGTCAATGCATAAATAAAAAATAATTAGTGGAATCACTGTCTGCTTCTGTGTACCTCATACCAGCATTACATAGGCCTAACTGTGAACTCAAAAAGTAGCTTATGATGGAGTAACATTATAGACAATAATGCTGCTCCATTACATCCATGCTACTCCATTATAATTCCCCATTACATCCTTTCATACCAGATCACAACAAAATTAGTTTAATGTTTATTCCTAATTTTCCCTAATGTTTATTAAAATACATTAAAATTTTTTATAATTATTATTTATGCTGCTACTCATTATAAGCTGCTTTTTGAGCTTTCACAGGTCAACTATGTAATGCTGGTATGAGGTTCATGGAAACAGATAGTGTTTCCACTAATTATTTTTTATTTGTGCATTGATGGGAGAGTGTTGGGGTTGGTCCTCATCAAAGTACCTATCAATGTGTAAAGACAGTAATTAGTTCTATATATTTTAATTAATATGTACATATATAAAATTCAGATAATCCATTTTCAGCTTATTTAATACAATAGATTCATGTCATTACTTATTATGGTCCAGCAGTAGTACCAATTATATCTTCGTTACTAGCAGGTGATATATACACAATTATAGGAATACATATCAAATTTAGGAATTAATAGCCTTACTACAGAGGTAATATGTATGTACTTGGATTGTGTAGTATTCATTTCTGCAAATGGCATTAGTGACCACTAATGGAATAATTTCTGTTGCAATTGATAATAGCTGTAATTACATTATGTTATATATATAGACAAGTGTAATTACAATGGAATAAATTAAGAATGCCTGCAAAGTAAAAGCAGATTACCTGAAAATAAATAATAAAACTAAGATTAACATAAAAATAAAAATAACATGAAAGTAATAAAATAATACTTAATGCTGTAGGTCCTAAGATTTTAACTACGTCTTCAAGAAGTCAGCAGCCAAAACCGAAGGAGCCACAGCAATAAGCAAGGTCTCTGTTTCTGTTATGATGTATATATATGAAACGTATACATCATGGCTGACCCGGAAGAGACCAAAAAGGAAGGAATAACAAGAATATAATTCAAAAATAAATAAATAAAAGTAAAATGCAGAATTATGCTAAATTAAAACTGATAAATTCTGTTAAAGAAAAAATGAATGAAAGTTTGAAAGAAGGCAAAATGCCCAGTTTCAAATTTAAACAAAATAAATTTAATATGAAAGAATAAAGTCAGGTTTTGGCAACTTACTGTAGGATCAGATTGGAGTTGGTGAAATTAGCAAAGTGTAGCGAACATAGGGCTGTATATATATATGGGGTGTTGAGAATCATAGTAGTGTAAATCAGTAATTTTATATATATGAGCTGTTCATATTCCCGCCTTCTCTAGGTGTCCACTGTTTAGTTTCATAGTAAAGTAAGTCAAAGTTGCAGTTCTAACCAAGATATGTCAGCACTTATTTTGAATAGTTAACAATATGAACAAAACGTTTAGAATCATAGAAGTCTGACATGCCATTCTGTTCCTAAACAGCATGTATGATGAAGGTTATGTTTCTTGTTTGTTTGTGTTTTTGCAAGATGACTTTTCATATTTCGTATTTCACTTTTTTCAGGTAGCAAGATGTCTTTAAGTCAATCTCAATAAATGGGGGATTTTAAGTTGTCTTTTGAGTTGAAATCGCGAAAGGGAATATGTCAAGAGGTAACCAAGTAGAAGAAGCATGCCAGGAAACTTCCTTCAGACCTAGAAAATGTAAAAGGAAAGAATCAAAAAAGAGCTGTAGCCAAAAGACTTCACAATTCAGGTCAGATGTATGTGAACTCCAAAGGAACACAAGTCGAGTGTAAATGGTTTGAAAACTTAGATTGTGGTTGTAAAAAATATGCATAAAGTTGTTAACAGAAGAGGAAAGGAGAAAGCAATGTGATAATTTTATATCCATGGTTGATTTTTCTCGACAGAATGCATATTGAATGAATATGAAAGTCTTTACATCATGAACCTATAAAGCAAAGGTGGCCTCGGAATGGCAGTTAGGGAGGAAAGAAATGTACAAATCTATCTTACAGAAAAACCACAGTATGTGTTTGTAAAAAATTCTTTCTCTACACCTTTGATGGAAGGTGTGACAAGAGCTTTAAAAAAAAGTAAGGAAGGGGAAGTCTGCAGGAGAAGATTTAAGGGGTAAACATGTACTGTAAGGGGTAGTAGCACAAAAGATAACTGACAAACAAAAACAGTTACTTAAGGATCACATTAATATTTTCCCAGCATTTCAAAGTCATTACACTTGAAAAGATAATCCGAACAGGAAGTTCCTTAGCCCTAACTTGAACAAAAGAAAAATGTATGTGCTTTATTGCGAATGGTGTGAGCAAAGAGAGACTGCACCTCTTAAAGAGTATTACTGTAGACATGTCTTCAACACAGAATTTAATTTACATTTTCACCTTCCTCGAAAGGACACTTTCAAGGCCTGTGGCAAGTATAAACAGTCGATTGATGTAGAAAAGGATAAAGAAAAGACAGGTGATTTGGAGGGGCAACATGTTTTGCATTTGGCAAAAGCAGAGCATGCAAGAAATCAACTAAGGGCAGTGGTGTAGCTACCATGTAGGCAGGCAAGGCAATTACCTCCGGGCCCGGGGCCCTTTAGGGGAATGGCGTCTTTGGCTGTCTCCTCTTTTTGCAATTTTCATTAATTAAGTAGGGGCCCGACATGTTCTTTGCCTCCAGGCCCGAAAAAGTGTAGCTACGCTACTGACTAAGGGGTTGATGGGGAAAAGGCCCGAGGAAAATCTGACATCTATACAATCATGATAGATTTACAAAGAGCCTTGCCATTCCCAAAATTAACTGTTTCTGAGGCCTACTATAAGCGCAATATGTACTGCTATAATTTAGGTTTGCATGATGTCACAAATAACCTTGGCTACATGTACGTTTGGGATGAGACCAGTGTTGCATCTAGAGGTTCTCAAGAGATTGCTTCTTGCCTGACTAAACATATTAAGTTGAACAAAAAAAAAAAGCATGTGATGATATACAGTGACACATGCACTGACCAAAATTAGAACATCAAGGTTAATGAAACCGATTCAAGAAACTTCAGTTGAAGTCATAGAATTCATGGTTTCTGGCCACTCTTACCTTCCAAATGACTCAGACTTTGGGCTGATTGAGCAAGCTGGAAAAAACAAGATTATCTATGTTCTGAATGGATGATATAATACTATGAAGTCTGCCAGAAGACACAACAGGTTTATGGTTGTAAAGATGCAACAAGATTGCTTTTTGGAAAACAGAAGCTCTTGAAAAAGGCATAACAAAACAGAAGAAGAATGTTGAAGGCAAAAATGTAAACTGGTTGAAAATACAATGGCTCCATTATGAAAAAGTAAAACTCATTCACGATTTTCTACAAGTGTACATTGGATGAAGACATCCCTAGAACTAAATGTCAAACCCAATAAGGAGGGTCAACCTAAGAGCTTGAAAAGTACTGAACAAGAAAAGTTGTATGATGGTCCTAGAGTGCTGAACTTTCTAAAGAAAAGAGACATGCTATATCTTCTCAAATAAATCCGTCCAGTTCACCATGCCTTATTTAAAGATATTAGAATCTCAAAAAAAGTTGATGATCTAGATCACTTCTCTGACTACAAGGAAGAAGAAGATAAAGCATAAACAGTAGTTTGTTTGTGGTGATAGTGCTTTATGATTATCAAATTAGTGATAACTTTAATTCCTTTTTTTTTTTAAAAATGAGAACATTGACAAAAAGCAACTATATATATTTTTTTTCATTAGCTAATGACATAAGTTTAAGCTTTTTTTTTTTTTTTTTTTTTGCATTTTTCCAATACTGATAATAAATTTTTTTTTTTTTTCTCCAGAGATGGAAAAGAAGTGGCTGTAGTATATTTTCGTACTGGTTATGTTCCCGAGCAGTATAGACCAGAAGTAAGTTAGGAAGTGTGATGACAAGAATACAAAACTGTACAATAGTCTTTCAGCTTACAAACTTCTAGTCTTATAAACAAGGATTTCTGACACCAAATTTTATTTTCAAACTTTTACTCAACTTCAGCAAGACTTTCTTTTCACTCTCACCATTGCTTTTGTTCCCCAACTTCATACAAATTAGAAATGTGCCCTGCCATAGAATATTTTCCCAAATCTTAAATGGAATAACTTGGAGAGGTCCCTAAAACCTTTCTTGAATTCTTAGACTCTATACAAAAGAGGCCAGTAATGTTAATTAATGAGACCTTGCTTACACACTCACTCTGCTCTTTGTCATTTAGAACACAGACACAGTTTTTGCTAAGCACCATTTCTGCAGATATTTACAAGGGCACTGGTCTTCTGAATTGGCATCTAATTTCATTGCTCTCTTTTAGATAGTCTGTCCCTGTACATTGACTAGTCAACATCCATTCATATTTCAAATTGAAATGAACCAAACTGACTTTTTCTCATTTATTCCTCCTTCCCCTATGCTTTGGAAATACCTTTCTTCTTATGTATGAAATTCACTTCTTATGTGAATGAAAGGCATAGCCTTATTTTGTACTCATTATTGACAAACTAAGTTTGCTACTTAGTACATCGATTTCATATTGTAGAATCATTCTTCCATGGGCTACCATGTTATTGCACTACTCTAAATGAAATGTGGAGAAGTATATTGCTGTTTTATTTAAAGTGTGTTTTTCAGGTCTTCAGTGTGCCAATCCACTGATGAGATCCCAAAACCTGAATCTGGGTAGTCCATACATACTTCAAATAAAACAGCCATATACTTCTCTACTGTGGTAGTGCAATACCAAGGTAGCTCGTGGCAGAGTAACTACTGTGTAGGGTTGTTTTTTTGGCTGATATGAGATTGATGTACTAAGTAGCAAATTTAATTTGCTCAATGCTGCATACAGAATAAGGCTATGCCCTTCATGTTATATAGTTCTCATAGCACAAGGCTTTAGCCATAAACCCATTTGATTTCACTTTGGTAAGGGTGGTCACATTTATAAGTGAACTTTGATGATAGGTAGGTTTATGCTAAGTTTAGCCGTTCTTCACTTTCCTTAAATTGGTCCTAACTTGGAAATTTTACTTAAGAACAAAAGTTATATTTGTGTCCAAGAATTTTTATAGTTTAAATAATATTTTAGACACTTTGGGGCAACAATAACCATAATCTATAATAGTCAAGCTGGAACTCTATGTAAGTTGGAATTTCCCTATATGCTTATGCAGCATGCACAACTATGTGTGCTGCATTTGATTGAAGCAAAAAAAAAAAATGTTTGACGAACATGAAAATGGAATTATTTAATCAATTTTTCCACGCACAGGAAAAATTGGAAAAGTGTGCTTAAAAATGTACAATAAAAAGATTAAGACAGGTGCCAGTAGAAACACCTCAGAGACACTCACTTCTGAATCTGATTTTCCATCATTAATAATAGCTTTTCCATCTCCAATATAGCACCTGAATGCTGTTTTGTGATCACTGTTGGTCCTTTAACACAGAGGTTCCCAACAGGTGGTTCACAAAAGTGTTCCAGGAAGTTCGCACTAAAAATTCTGTAATGGTCCCACCCTAGTTGGTAGAAGGAATTTATTTTCAGTTTCTTACCAATATAATTTTTCCGATTAGTTTGAATTTATAGTCCCCAGTGAAAATTGCGATTTCATTTATTTTATTATCCCTTTTAAGGTCTTATAGCTTTAATTAGAATTGTACATATTTTAAAATAATTGCTTTGAATTTGAATGAATAGTATTAATAGTTTTAAAACAATGCTACTAGGAAGAAAGCTTATATAGTGTCAGCAAAAAAAACCAAACTTGCTCATCTTATCTGTCTGTCCCATCTAATAATATGTCTAATTCTTCCTTAAATTTATTTTCAAATTATCTACTTCCACAACACCGGATAGAAGTTTGTTTCAACAATCGCACATCTATCCTGCATCTATTCTTTTTAAATTTATGTCTTGTGTGTTGTCTGAGAAAGACTAAGGAATACTATCAGAATTTATTTTACTCAATCAGGATTCATATTGGTTGAGTAAAATATTGATCTATCTTTTATACAAAAATTATTCATATTCAGCAAACATATGTTTGCTGAATATGAGTAATTTCTGTGGGTAGAGGTAAAAGGTAGATTAGATTCCTTTTCTTCTTCATCCATGTGGCAAGATATTCTATTAGCTATACTAATGATCTTTACATTCTGTAAAATAAACAGTTTTCAAGATAATTATAATTCCAAATTTCAAAATTATACACGATATGAATATGCTGAAATTCAGCTGTATTTTTTTTTTTTTTGTTTAGATGCTTATAAAGAATTTTTCATGAACTTGTTTAATAATAATTAACGTCATTTGGCTGGTTTGAAGTTGTTTAAATCATTCTACCATCATTTCTGTAGAAGGATAATTACTTGTAATTTTTATTATTTCAGGACTGGGAAATGAGACTAATGATAGAAAGATCAAGAGCAGTTAAATGTCCTTCTGCTCATTACCATCTTGCTGGGACAAAAAAGATTCAACAGGAATTATCTCATCCAGGAGTACTTGAAAAGTTACTCACTGATGAGCAAGCAGTAGAAAGAGTTTTAAAGTGCTTTGCAGGACAGTATTCCCTTATTTTGGTGAGTTGATTTGTCACATTGCTTGAGAACATCAAGTGCTTTTTTGAGATGATTTCTTTTAGGTCCTAGAGTTAATTTTTTTTTTAAGCTTTATATTTCTTTTAATCTGCTCACATTTTAATGGGAAGAAGTATATTGAACTGTGTCTCATATCCAGGTTGATTTTGTTCCTACTAACTTCTTATCACCTGGTAATAATAATTGTCTCAGAAATGAGCTTATGTTCTGTTTACATGAGTTTAATTATTCATCATTAATAATTAGACTTTGAGGAAACAATAAGATTTTCTCAGTAAAGAATTTTCTTATATTATGACAAACCAGTGAAATTAGGATTATAAATGTACAAAATATTTCTGTTATCCTAACAGTATTTTGTAAAATATTGTTAGCAGAAAAGTCTTTAATAATCCTACTGAACACTACAATAAAACAATAGCATTTTATTGTAGTGTTCAGATAAGTTCTTCTGCATTGTTTTTATGTAATTCATGTTTTTACAGAATCTTGCCAGAAGTGTAATTAATAAAATTAATTTTCATCAAATTTATTTTTGCCATTATTATTTTCAGAATGATGAAGGAAATCAAAATGTTTCAATGGCTATAAAAAATCCAAATAAATATGTAATGAAACCACAAAGAGAAGGAGGAGGTAAGTTTAAATCTTTATTACTTAATTTATATGCTTGATTATTAGAAACATACTAGTTTTGTGTAGGACCTTCATTTTCTCCCACTGATCAGTGATTTTCATTAAGAGTTGCACGTTGCATGGGCTAAAAAACTGGAATAAATCACAGGGGGGAACCCTACTGGGATCAACTAACTATGGTCCTGATTAAAGAAACCTTTAAAAAACTTTTTTTTTTTTTCACCATTGCATTGCAGCATTTTCTATCATTGTTGCCATTTGAATTTAGATATTTGGATTGATTGGAATAAAAAGTTTAAAAATAATTTATCCTGTCTCTTTATTTTATTTACTAGTTTTTGAAAAAGAAAAAAAAAAAACATTGTTACAGCATCATTCTTTTCCATTTGTGTTTGACCAGGAAAAAGAAAATTCAGTGAGAAATATTCCTGTGCAGTAGTGGTTATTAAGCTTCTAAAAGTTTATGTGAAAATTACTTTATACAGCCTCTTATATTACTGTTTTTAATTTTGTAATTTATCCATTATGGGTGTGGTTTTCTACCAGTAACATTATTTATTGGAGAAGGGAGTGTAACAGGCTAATGAGAATTAATCATATATGGTTAAAAGGTGTGTGAAAAGTTTTAGGACTACATTCATAAAAAAATTTAAATCTCAAGGAAAAAAATTTATTACTATTTAATCTTCAAAGTACATCCCTCATAACTTGAGACGCCTCTTTGCACGGTTGTACAGCTTCTGGATGGCTCTGTGGACCTTGACCTTGTGGAACCCTCTGTAACTCCCTCATCATGCTGGTTTGGATCTCTGAAACACTGTCAAAATGGTGCCCTTCAGGTGGGATTTCACTTTGAGGAACAGAAAATAATCAACAGGTGCCATATCCAGTGAATACGAGGGATAGTAAAGCACTGTAAAGTCCTTCCATGTGAGAAATAGCTTGACGATGGTTGTGTTGTGTGGAGGTGCATTGTCGCGAAGCAAGAACCACTCACCTGACTTGGCCACATCTGGCCTAACACGCCAAATTCTTTTCAACTGTCTTCAGATTCGATTGTCTGTCCTTGTGCACAAATTCTTTGTGTACAACATGCGAATCAAAAAAAGCCACCAACATTGTTTTGGTTTGAGGCTTTTAGAACTGGAGTTTCTTCGGCCTTGGTGATTTTCTCCAACTCATACAGCTGATTGTCTTTTTGTTTCGGGTTTGTATGCAAGCACCAGGATTCATCACCAGTTGTGATTTTTTTAAAAGGTCGATCTCTGTCTGCCATCGCAATCAAATCTCAATGCTCAGCAACTCGTGGCGCCTCTGTAGCCAGGTGGGCAGGAGCAGTAGTGCGTAGCACCTGCTTCTTGATTAGACCGGGGTTCGAGCCCGTGACCACCAAATACGGAGGATGCAGAAAGGTCAGGGGGAATGACCACCACATATCCCCTGAGCAATATGGCCTTAGTTGCTAATGCTCCTAAAAACCAAATAACAACAACAACATCAGCAACTCGTTCCTCCTTCTGTTCCACTGTAAATGCATGCAGTATGAAGTGCGAGCACACTTTCCTTTTTTTCAAATTTTTAACAACAATCAAATGCATAGTATCCTTGCTGATCCAGAAAGACAGGTGATGATTTTCCATTAATGGTTGCCAAACATTTTCAATGGACAGGTCTGTACAAGACTGGGGTGAGTGACCACTCCGTGCATCATCCTGAACACCTTTCTGCCTTTCACAGAGCTGCCCATATGCGAAAAATGTTGGATCATGATAGTGCTTCATGTCCAAAAGCTGCACTGACCATTGCAACTGTTTCAGTTGTACTTTTTCTGGCTTTAAAATAAAATTTTATCTCCTCTCTTTGCTCAGTCCTTGAATCCATGATGTGGTTTTCCTGACAACTTAAACACAACTTTCCAGTAGAATACCTTTGTGCACACTGATGAAACTTGGCACAGGTCCAGTGCAGACTTGATAGTGAATAATTTCAACAGTGGCCAATGTGTGGCACTAGTAGTGTCGTTTAAAAAAAATCGGTCCTAAAACTTTTCAGACACACCTTATATGTATAAATCTAAAAGATGTGGTGATATGATGCTTTCATAACCTAGATGATGATAACTAGGTTATGAATTTTTTTTTAACTTCTGCCATTATTAACTCTTTTGAAAGTCATTTCCCAGACAATATGTAAGGAGGTTGGAGTAAATTTTTTTTTTTTTTTTTTTTTTTTTTGGATTTGGAAGTTTGTAAAAATTGCAAAATCTCTGTATATAAATCTTGCTAAATATAATTTTATTTATTTTTTATTTTGTCACCAAACAGTAGAGTAAGATTATTGACAAAAGTAAAATTGAAATTTCATTTAAACAGTCATGAAAATGAGTTTTTCATTTACAGTTTTAAAAAAAAAATTTAAACTGTAAACAAAAAACTTGTCATTACTTTTTTTTTTTTTTTGAAGCAGCTATATCTGTATATTGCATGTATATTATTTGCTTCAACTTTATTTTCTGGATCCAAATTTTGGGGAATTTCTTCAGTTTGAGAAATTGTTAATACTGCCTTGAAACAACCATTGAAATGTATGTATGCATTCATACTCCTTTCAGTCCATGCATGAAAAAAAAAGTAATATATGTGTAATGATATATTCATAAGAATATATCATTACACATATGATATATTCATAAGAGCAGTAGACTGTCAATAAGACAGTTTTTGGCTTATTGACTAGGGGAGGGGGAAATATAAGAAATATTCATAAATGCCTGTATTATATGCATTTAATGGATAATGATATATGCCAAGTGCTTAATTCTCTTATTGCTGAATTAGAAATGTAAAACTCAAATTGCAAGGACTGTTATAATTTATACAGTTCATCACAAGTTAATTCTGTATGACAGTGTCTTAGTATTGGAGGGCTACTTTTCTTTCCTATTACAGATTTATATACTTTCTATTAGAATTTTGTAGTATGCTAGGTTGACTGAGAATTGATCTTCTTCTTAGGATTTATTCCATTATTACAATGGTTCTCCTCAACCTAACATCAAAAAGTCATTCCTTTATTCTTTTTTTTTTTTTTTTCATTTTCTTCTATCTTCCCAATTTCCATCCACCAGTCTCCTTCTATTCATGGCATCTCTCACACCCTCTGTCCACATCCTTCTTGGTCTTCCTCTCTTTTTCCTTCTCCATGACATAAAAATAAATAAATAAATTTTCTGTTTATACTCCGGGACGACCAAACAGTCAGAGGAGTTAACAAGATAGACAGAACAGAATAGACAGAATACAAGAAACAGCACCGTATTCAGCGGGCTTGAACCCGGGTCACTCAAGGCACGTGTACTTATGCACCCGCGCGCCTGACCACTAGGCTACGGCGGACATCAATTCCATGGCTGCTCTGGACAATCTGTCATCCTCCATTCTCTTCACTTGGACAAACCACTCCAATCTTTTCTCCTCTATTTTATTAATGATGGTTTTTTGGGCATTCATTGTATTCCTTATCACTTCATTTCTAACTTTTTCAGTCCTACACTTTCTTGCCGATCTTCGCCAAAAATCCATCTCAATGGCAAGTAGTTTATTTTTTTGTCTTACGGTTAAGGTCCAAGTCTCACATCCATATAATAAAACACTTTGTAATATTGCATTATATATTTGATGTTAGTTTTGTTAATAATATTTTTATTCCAAAACACAGAATTAAGCATTCCTATGACCTTTCCACCTTCACCCAGTCTTCTCTCAATTTCCTGATCAGTCAGCCTAAATAATTGCACCCAGGTATTTAAATTAATGTACAGTTTTCACCTGTATTCCATCTAAATCCATAACCTCCTCACTTCGATTCATGTACTCTGTCTTATTAAAATTAACTGTCAGTCCCCATGTTTTATATTTTTCTAGTAACTTTTTGCCCATGTAGTTTACATCATCATTGTCCTGTGCTACCACAACTTGGTCGTCTGCAAACAGTAGATTGTAAAGGTACTTATTTTGACCAAGGGGAACACCCATTGAACTGCACTTCTGTGACCATGGTCTTAGAACAACTTCCAAGTACAGCTTAAACAAAGTAGGTGACAAGTAGTCCTTGAAGTAGTCCTTTGGAAGTCTTAAATTTTCTTGATATTTTTGAACCAATTTTTATAAATTGACAGAATTTACAAGAACAATACGTGCTGTGTATATCTTGTAAATTCTTCTGATTATTTCAATTAATGGCTGGCTTATTGACATTTTTCCCTACCCTTCCACAGAAGATTTCTTGGCACATTATGATATGCTTTCTCTAAATCTATGAACAGCATACCTACATCTTGGTTTGTTGCCTGACATTTTTCCAGAATTTGCTGAACAGTGAATAAATGGTCTGTACAATGAGCATCCAGTCAAAAAGCCACACTGTTCCTCAGAAATAACAATCTCTTGTTCCAGTTTTGATTTTTATCACTTTTCCAAATAGTTTAGCAATAGAGCTCATAACACAGATTCCTCTATAGTTGGAGCATCTTCTGCTGTCAGTAATCTTCTTCTGAGAATTTATTACATTTGATATATTTTTGGTAGATAATAATGAATTGGTTGATGTGGTCAGGAGAAAAGGAGATGCACATCTATAAAAACTTTTTCTAATATCAATTATGAACAACTTCCGTATTGTTTTTTATTAGGCAATAATATATATGGTGAAAACATTAAAACCATTCTTAAAGAAGTTGGATCAACAAGAGAACGAGAACAATATATTCTTATGGACCGAATTAATTCACCACCTGTGCCCAATTATATTATTACTAGAGAACAAAGTACAGAGCCCTGTCAAGTTGTTTCTGAGCTAGGCATATATGGAGTTATTATAGGGTAAGTTTTAAGGTTAATTTTTAATTACTAAAAACAATAATGCTGCAAGTTTTATTTCTTTTTTGTGTATCTGTTAAAAGACAGCTTAAAATAAATTTAAAGATTTTAACTGCAGCCATTAACTTTTGAGAACAAGATTCCACTGTTTTTTTTTAAACTTGAAGGCTTGTTTCTGATTATTAGAACTATGTGTTATTTTTTATAGTAATAAAGATGAAGTTATAAGAAATTATGAAGCTGGTCACTTGTTAAGGAGTAAAAAAGTAGATATAAATGAAGGGGGGATTTCAGCTGGCTTTGGAGCTCTTGATGCACCATATCTTGTTTAAGAAGAATGTAATTAATATTTTATTTAACTTGAGAAATATCATATTTTTGATATTCTATTTCAGGAACTGCATTTTTGATAGATTTTTTTTTTTTTGTTTCTGCACAGAATTATATATAATATTTTGGTTATTGTGAACCAGAGTTGTAATGCTCAATACGTTCTACGTTGATATCAATATTTGTAAAATAATAAGAGAAGTTTACCTCAATATAGTACGTAGAACACTTCCGTATGATACTCTCCAGAAATTAAAACGAAAAAATCAAAAAACTTAAATTAGAATTAAAATCGAAAAACTTACATGTAAGCTTTTCGATTTTTTTCATTTTAATTTCTGGAGAGTATCATACGGAAGTGTTCTACGTACTATATTGAGGTAAACCTCTTATTATTTTACAAATAATATTTTGGTGAAATGTAAATACATTTATATTTTTTTAAATTCATTTTAACCCATTCTCTCTCTCTCTCTCTCTCTCTCTCTCTCTCTCTCTCTCTCTCTAGAAAAATATAAATCATGGATGAATCTAGCTATTTTATTTTATTTGAAATAAAATCATTAGATATTGATCACTTTGTCCTCAGCCATGTTAACATTGATTTACAGGATAATTAAATATAATCCTTTTTTTAATTAGAAAAATTAAACTGAGATTTTTAAACATCTGTTACTAAATGATTGTTATCCCCTAGTAACAAAGTTTTATCACAATACAGTTTGCAAATATGTAATTTAATGATTTTAAATACTTCGGAAACTTATGATTGTGATTGTTGGTGCCGGGGGAAATGACCATTATGTAATATTGCTGAGAGTTGTAGTTTAATTGATATTGATGCAATAAATTCCTTTCTCTATTCTTTTTAGTCACACATAATTTGTATAAAGTAGTTTTGATAAATCACAATAGACATTTGCAAGGATATTTCTAACAAAGATATTAAGGAAAGTTTAATAGTTTAACCTTTTTTGACATTCCAGAAAATAAGTACATTGTGATATTGAGATACAGGGTAAATTAAAATGATATTTAAAAAAATATATATATATTGATATTAAACTAATAAAAATACACTGAAAAGTGTGCAAGTGATGTTTAGATAGACAAAAAGTCAGTTTCAAGCTAATAGAGCCCAACACTATCTTTCATGTGGGGATGCTGAGATATGTTTTTAAGACATATCTCAACTAGAAAGGCAAACTACATTTATTTCTTATAAACTGTCAATAGTTGTCATTATTTAAATCTTTTAAGCTGTAAATATGTCATAAAACCATGTGTTTTATTTCAATCAGATGGTAGGCACCAGTTACAGTGTTCCTATAAGACACTCCTTGATTAGTGGGGTGTAGAAAAGGTTTTATTTTATGGGGCTATGTGAAAAAATAAGGTTTATGTTCTCTACTGCCAAAAAACTGGATAATTTAAGGCTAAGGGTGAGGCTGTTGCAAAAGTGGGATGCATATGCAATATTTAGTTTGTAAAACTTTGAATTCATAGTTGTATTTTTAAATATAACTTGTTTTTCATTGTATCTTTTGGGTTAGTCAGTAAAAAACTGAAATTGCAAGGTTCATTTTGAATTATCCACTTACACTGTCCAGTCAACACATTATGACTACCCCCATGTTTTAGAACTCCAACTGCCATTCTTCCCTACCTGGTAGCACACATGTTGCAGTGAAAACCAGTAAGTATGATACTGCAGGTTCATGGCATGCACATATAAACGCTTGATTGAAATGGATACAAATTTTTATATGCATGGAAAATTTTTAGAAAACCATGATGCCAAATTTTCGAAAATGGGAGTTTTTACAAAGTTTTAAACAGTTTTTAAATGATTTTTTTCTGAGATCCAAAAAGATTATTTTATCATTTTGGCTGCTTTTTACTTTTGCTTCCAGCCCTGTACTCTTGCTTCTTTGTTGCAGTGTTTAGCAAAGTCACCTTTTTTTTGTTTGATACTTCGATAATATCAGTCTGCACAGGTAGCACCATCCTTCCCACATCGGGTGGAAAAGGTCCTAGTTGGAATTTCGTCGATGATACAAGGAACTTTTATGGGTTTTTTTTTCACTCCCGAAGCTGTTAGTCAGTCTCAGGTGTAGATAGCAAGGTCGCCCCCCCCTTGAAAAATCGATTTTTTTCATCTAGCAAAGCAGGCAAATCAACCAGAGAACACACACACAATTTACAGACATAACACAAAAAAGTAGTTGAAAGTATCTTTCCAGGTGACCCTAATATAATAGTTTAGTTTACTTCAATAATATGATACTTGCAATAAACAGTGGGCATTCTGATTCTTCAGCCATGCTTTTAAATAATGGTGTCATAAGTGATATGAGAACTCAAATGACAAAAGTATAGTAAATTGGACAAAATTAATTTAATAGGTATATCATGATTTCCATAGTAAAAGCAAGTTATTACGTTTCTTATTGTGCTATCCCTTTTTATTGTTTTTGCTTGTGGCTGCATGGCATCCCTGAATAAGTGTTTTAATTATTAATTAATCTTTTTGATTGGCGAACACTTCAATATATGAAGTCACAAAGTCAAGCTCTGCATCTAGCTTAACTCTCCGCTCACAGATTATTAAGTACAGAAAGTCAACTTCCACAAAGTGTTTGCAACACTTCTCTTGACAACTTGATGAAGTGCTCATTTCTTTTGTGTGTATGTAAGGCACATATACTGTATTTTCCAAATATGAATATTTTTGAAAGGGAGTGATACTTCTGGAACAGCTGGCCAACTTATGAAAAATCACCTAAGTACAAGAAGTGGAAGATCAAACCACCATGGCAGTTTGTATTTCACTGCTGATGCATCCTGAATGTAGCCACCAAAAACTCTGCTGTGGCATTGTCTGTGGCATGCTGCACTGGATACATGGTGAATTTCTGAATTGTGGGTCTCTCCTTAAGCAAATTTCAGCAACTTAATCATAATATAATAAAATAACACTTGTGTACAGTTAGGTTATGGAAATTGGCTCAATATGAAATGAAAACTGAAGTTGGCTAAATATGTGAAGCTCACTGCCGATGCACTCACTGTTTAGCCAAGCAAACCATGCTCCGGCAATGTTTGTAGCATGCTGCAGTAGCTACAGTACTTAGCCATAAGATGACCAATAACAGCTTATTTATCTAGGTAACCGGTGGCTCTGTTGAGATCGTTTTTGTACTACTGTAGTCGCTTCCTCAAAAATTCAGGGCTCCCAGGCTTGCCTGATAACCCAGTGTCTCGGGTAAAATGTGGACCCTGGCACACCTCCTCGTGGCCAAGGTTGGGAGTCGGGGGACCTGTTGTCCCCCGCCCCCTTGCTGCAAAGTCACCAGGTGCCGGCACTCGACATAACAAAACACATGCTCACACACCTGCATGCATATGCTTGCCGGCCTTGGCCTTTTGCCTTTTCAGGTGCTAGCGGCATATAGGAGAAACCCCGGAGACTGCAATTAATTAAACACACCTTGACACCGTGACCTCGACTATTGTGGTTGTTGTGTGAGTTGATTATCTGTACTAATCTGTGTTCTATGATGCACAATGTGCCAGAAGCATTAGTAATAATAATTTTTATTTTAAAATTATTATTACTTACACAGCATTGGTTTGTTAAGGGGAAGTCTTGTCTGACTGATTTGATTGGATACTATGATGTAGTCACAAAGGAACTGGATGCAAAGAATAACTTTGATGTCATATATTTGGATCTTAGAAAAGCCTTTGATACTGTTGCACATGGAAGACTGCTGCACAAATTGGAGCAGTGTGGCATTGGAGGCAAATTGCTGCTATGGATAAAGGGATGGTTGAGTGGGAGAAGACAGAGAGTGGTAATCAATGGACACTGCTCTTCATGGACTAATGTTATTAGTGGGGTCCCTCAGGGTTCAGTGTTGGGTCCATTGTTGTTTTCTGTATTTATAAATGATATTGATAATGGTATATCAGGCTTAATGTCCAAGTTTGCAGACGATACGAAGGTTGGCAGGGTTGTTAATGACACTAATGACAGTACAATGCTGCAACAGGATCTAGAAGAGTTGAGCAGATGGGCTGAGAGGTGGAAAATGAAGTTTAACCTTGACAAATGTAAAGTACTACATATGGGAAGCAGTAATCCCAGAATAACGTATCAACTCTGTGGTACTACACTGACAGTGGTAGAGAATGAAAAAGACCTGGGGGTAATTGTGCAGGCAGATATGAAGTTTTCTAAGCAGTGCAGACGGTCTGCAAGAGTAGCTCATGGTGTCTTGTCAATGATATAATTTTTCTAGCAGGGATAAGGAGGTGATTATCCCCATGTATAAGGCAATGGTCAGGCCACACCTTGAGTACTGTATACAGGTCTGGAAGCCTCATTTTAAGAAGGATGTAAAGCTGTTGGAACGAGTACAGAGAAGGTCAACAAGATTAGTGAATGGAATAAAAGGTTGCTCTTACGAAGAAAGGCTTAAGTTTTGCAAATTACAGTGTCTGGAGACTAGGTATCTGCGAGGTGATCTTATTGAGGTATATAAAGCCTTGAATGGTTTAAGCATGCTCAATGCTGATGGGATTCTTCCTCTTGCTCAGAATAATCGTCTGAGAGGGCATAAATTCAAATTGAGGAAAGACGGTTGTAGAATAGATGTGCAGAAGTTTGCCTTTAGCCAGCGGGTGGTTGATTGCTGGAGTAAACTTCCATCTGTCGTAGTTGATAGCTTAAATAGATTCAAGGCAAAACTTGACAAACATTTGAAGGGAGTGGATGGGTGAAATAAGGGGTTTTATTTATTTATTTATTTTTTTTTTTCGGCTGATGCTCTATATGGTTGCTTTCTTGCATCATTGCCTTTGCTAATGCTAAAATAAATTTTTGTATTTATGCAGGAATTATACAGGATTTATACTAGTTATTTATATGGGTTTTTGTTATTAGGGATAATTAGGTAATTATTCCATAGTATAAGAAATGGTTAGGGCACATCATGGTACTGCATACAAATCTGGCAGCCTCATTTTGAGAAGGATTTTGAGCTGCTGAAGCAGGTACAGAGAAGGGTAATGACATCAGTGATGGAACAAAGGGGTGCTCTTACCAAGTAAAGCTTGCGGTGTCTAGAGATTAAGTGCCCGTGAGGTGATCTGATTTAGGTGTTTAAGACTGAATGGATTGAGCTAGCTCAATGCTGATGGGATTCTTCCTCTTGCCTAGAGACTGCATATAAGAGGGCATAAATTCAAATTTAGGATGGATGGATGGTTGCGGAATAGATGTGTGGAAGTTTGCTTACAGTCGGCAGGTGGTTGATTGTTGTGACAAACTTCCATCTGATGTGGCAGTGGCATAGCTTGAATAAATTCAAATAACAACTAGACAAATTGTTGGGGAGGATGGATAGGTGAAATGGGAAGTTTTTTTTTTTTTTTTGCTGATTCTATATAAGCTTGCTTTCTTCAATCATTTGCCAGGCCACTGCTAATACTAATACTGACACAAGTAATTATAGACCTGTTAGTTTAACTTCTGTTCCCGGAAAATTAATGGAGGCACGGGTTAAAGAAGCACTGCAGGATCATCTAGACAAGACTTCAGTTATAGCTCAGACACAGCATGGTTTTGTTAAGGGGAAGTCTTGCCTAACCGATTTGATTGGATACTATGATGCAGTCACAAAAGAACTGGATGCAGGGAATAACTTTGATATTATATACTTGGATCTTAGAAAGGCTTTTGATACTGTTGCACATGGAAGACTGCTGCACAAATTGGAGCAGTGTGGCATTGGAGGCAAATTGCTGCTATGGATAAAGGGGTGGTTGAGGGGGGGGGGGAGAAGACAGAGAGTGGTAATCAATGGACACTGCTCATCGTGGACTAATGTTATTAGTGGAGTCCCTCAGGGTTCAGTATTGGGTCCATTGTTTTCTGTATTTATAAATGATATTGATGATGGTATATCAAGCTTAATGCCCAAGTTTGCAGACGATACGAAGGGTGGCAGGGTTGTCAAGGACACTACTGACACTATGCTACTGCAACAGGATCTGGAAAGGTAGAGCAGATGGGCTGAGAGGTGGCAAATAAAGTTTAACTTTGACAAATGTAAAGGTACTGCATATGGGAAATAGCAACCCCAGAGCAACGTATCAATCTGTGGTACTACACTGACTGTGGTAGAGAGGGACCTGGGGGTGGTTGTGCAGGCAAATATGAAGTTTTCTGAGCAGTGCAGACGGGCTGCAAGAGTAGCTCATGGTGTATTGTCGATGATATATAGGAATTTTTCTCGCAGGGATAAGGAGGTGATTATTCCCTTGTATAAGGCAATGGTCAGGCCACACCTAGAGTACTGTCTGGAGGCCTCATTTCAAGAAGGATGTAGGGATGCTGGAATGAGTACAGAGAAGAGCAACAAGATTGGTGAATGGAACAAAGGGGTGCTCTTATGAAGAAAGGCTTAAGTTTTGCAAATTACAGTGTCTGGAGACTAGGCACGAGCGAGGTGGTCTGATTGAGGTGTATAAAGCCTTGAATGGTTTGAGCATGCTCAGTGCTGATGGGATTCTTCCTCTTGCTCAGAAAAATCACCTGAGAGGGCATAAATTCAAATTGAGGAAAGACAGATGTAGGATAGACGTGAGGAAATTTGCCTTTAGCCAGCGGGTGGTTGGTTGGTGGAACAGACTTCCATCCCTTGTCGTGGAAGTTGATAGCCTAAATAAGTTTAAGGCTCAGCTGGACAGGTATTTCGAACGAACAGGGGTGAAGTGGAAGTGGTTATTTTTTATTTATTTATTTATTTATTTTTATTTTATTTATTTTTTTGGCTGATGCTGCATAAGCTTGCTTTCTTGCATCAAATGCCTCTACTAATGCTAATGCTAAATGCTATTTTATTTCTTTTTTACTTCTGGCAGACAAAAGCCCTAGATATAAGCCCTAGAGATGTTCACTGAGTGGAGCATTCGTATTGGTAGCACATTGTTTATAATCATCTTCTGATACTGTTTTGTGTGCATATTAAGTGCAAAAGCATGTAAAGTTAGCTTGCATTAGTGTATTATGTCTATAATTTTGTTTATTCATTGGGCAGTTTGCTGGACAAGAAAACTGAGTTTCTGGGTGAAAATTTTTTGAGAGTGACTGCTATGTTTTGAAAAAGAAAAAAGAAAGCTCATAAAAATTCTTTGCTTCATTCATGATTAAAACTCAGATCTCTTTCACTTGGTGTGCTAATATGGTGATTATAACATTTTCCTTCAGTAATTGCTTCAGTGCAACTACTGACTTTAGAATTGCTACTTGGTATTACTTATTTCATGATTGTTTGAGTTGTTTACAGTACTTTAATTTTTGCATTTATGGACCACAAATTTCAAAGAGGAATGGAGAAGTATTTAAATTACTTTTGTCATCAGTCTGTTTGTTTCCAATCTATAGGTGCTCATGGGTAGCACAGTTGGTAGGATTGCTGTCCTCCCCACACCGGGTGAAAAAGACCTGAGTTCGAATTCATGACAGAATACATGGATCAATATGGCCTCAGTTGCCTATCCTCTTAAAACCCTATTACTACTGCAAATGAGTAAGAGTAATCCCAGATTAATGTACTGACTGTGTGCTACTACACTCAAGTTAGTGGAAAACGAAAAAAAGACTTTGGGGATAATTTTGCAGTCACATATAAAGTTCTCTGAGCAATACAGAGAGGTTATGATGTGTCGAATACTGCATACAAGTCTAGACTCCTCATTTTTGGAAGGATGTGGATTTGTTACAAGTACACGGAACAGAAACGACACAGGACATCCCATTGGATTTTGTCTATGATATAAGGAACTTTGCTGGCAGAGATGAGGAAGTGATTGTCCTTGTACACAGTGGACAGGAATCATGTGATACCTAGTAACTGGTAGGCCCACCTTTCGCCAGGATAAGGGCAGTCAAACAGTGAGGCGAGTCCAGTAGTTCACGAAAGTGTTCCACAGTTATTTCCATTCATGCTTGCTGCACCGCTGTCCATAATTCTGTCGCATCGCTAGGTGGAGGATCCAAAGCTCGAACGGACCTTTCCAGAATATCCCAAAGATGCTCCACAGGGTTCATGTCCAGTGAATGGAGAGGCCATTCCATGGCGATAAAATCTGCGGAATGCTCTTTGAACCATGTTCTAGTCCCCATGGCTCAGTGGGAAGGTGCAATGTCCTGCTCGAAGAGCCCATTGCCCTTTGGGTGCACGATGACCTGAAGGGATGCAGATGGTCTGCAAGAATGGACACGTAACCTGGATACTATTCAGAGATGCGTCTAGACGTACCAGAGATCCCAACATATGCCAGTTGAACACCCCTCAGACATTACCGACCATCTACCTGCCTGAACACTTCCATGTTGACATGACAGGCGCACAGCTTCGTGCAGTTTCCATCTGATATGCATCTCGAAAGAAAGACTAATCGGACCAGGATACCCATCTCCATTCATCCAAGGTACAGCGCTGGTGTTATTTCGCCCAGTTGAGGCTTAGAATCCTTGTGGTGTTAGCAATTGGACTCTGGTGGGTCAGTTCCCATAACCTATTGTGGCTAATGATTGCCTGATGGTCTTAGTAGAGACGTTTCTGGCACCTCCCTCATTGAAGTCTGTGGTGATTTCTGCCGCTGTCGCTCTGGTTGGTGGAAACAATGCGAGACAGATGTCAACGGCCATGTTCATCCACTACCTTTCTTTGCCCACAGTGCTGTGCATGATGAAATGTTATTCCAGAAATGGCGTATTACCAATATACTCTTGATGCTATTGAACAGGGTTGTGCAATTTCTGTACCACCTCTGCGATAGAGTGACCCATGTGTCGGGCACCCACTATCATCCCTCTTTCAAAGTCAGTTAACTCACGACGTTTATCCATACTGACATCGAATTTCTGTCTTTGTGAATGCATTGATGCAGTGTACCTATATACCTGCCAAGTGGGTTCATCCACTAGCGAGAGGATGTCCTTTCAATGTATAAGCAATGGTTAGAATGCGTCTTGAATACTGCACAAGTCTAGACACCTCACTTTTGGAAGGATTTGGATTTGTTACAAGTACACTGAACGGAAACGAGATTAGTGAGGTGGGAAAGAAAAGAGCACTCTTACCGTGAAAGTCTTCAGTTCTGCAAATTGCAGCATCTGTGTATCAGGCACCTGTGAGGAGATTTGATTTAAGGAATACTTTCATTGGATTGAGAAAGTAAAATATTAATGGCTTCCTTACTCCTGCTGAGACAACATACACAATAGGCCATAAATTTAAATTGAGAAACGATGGTTTCAGGATAGGTGTGGAGAAATTTTCTTTCATCCAGAGGGTAGTTGATTGTAAAAAAAAAAACTGGTATTGTTTAAGTGGATAATGTGAATAAATTTTTAGGAAGAACTAGATAAACTATTAGAATGGATGGACAGGGAATGACTTCATGTAAAGCTTCCCCAAGCAGAATTGTCTTTCTGGGCTCACATGGCAAGTGTTGAGTGCGCCAAATTCTAAGGAAACTCAAAATGAAAACTTATTTTCATTAAAATATTTCACCTATTTTCATTGAATGAATGCATGAAAATGAATGTAGTCTCAGGGATTCTAAGCACACACTTATCATATCCAGCTAATGCTCTTCCAGGGGATCTATTTTGAATGAAAAAAAAAAAAAAACATTTGATAAGTTCAGTTTTACCTTACCTGTAAAATGATCCCTGGAAATTACTTATGAAACTTCTTATTTTATAACCATTGCGGGGACCAGGAAAAACTTTCGGTGAGTTGCGGATTGTTTGCAGACTAATTTTCATCGACGGTCATTTCGATGAAAATTAGTATTATTTAGGAACCATTTCTTATACAGTATATTAGCTTTGCTATTTCAAAAATTATGGTTCAGTAGTGACCAATATAACCTAAAAATTATTTCACAATTTCGAAATTAGTGAATTAAATGATTTAGACCAAACATAGCGGAGAATCGAAGATGCAGAAAGAAAGCCAGAACTGTTCACAGTTCATTACCAACGTCGAAAATGATCGATCTTTCTTGATATTTTTCTGGAACGAAACCTTAGTGTAAAAAATCTATTAAAACTGCTAGCCTGATAAAAAGAAACCTTTTCATACAAAAAATAGGCTACTCAATAATATTAATCTGTCTAACAGAGTTTTCTTGATAGAATGTTCACTAATTGATTAAAAAAAAAAAAAAAAAAAACCCCACTGTTAGTCTTTAATCATAGTAATATTTTCTCTATGGTTTAATAGCACCAAATTTATCGATGTAAGCCTATATATATACTAAAAAAATAGCAATTCAAACTGTTGCATTTTTTCCTGATGATTTTGTATCACAAGGTAACACTACTCTATGTTTTTGTATGATAGAATTATACCCCAGGGGCTCACATCTTGTGAGTATGGGCTTGGCACACCCAAGGTCCCGAGCTGGATATCATCCTTCTTCTCTTTCTTTGTGATTCCCTTCTACTTCTCTCTCTCAGGGTAACTCGGGAATTTTTTTTTGGCCTGTGCAGCATAAACCTCAAGCTTCCTTACACCATATGGCTAATAATAATAAAAATAACAATAATAATAATGTGCTGCCATAGCAGCCACTAGGATTAATGGAAAAGAAACGAGAGACTAGCAGCAGAAGAACCGAAAACAAGGAACCGCCAGCTTGAGAAAGAAGATTTCAACAGAAGATAGAAGAATTAAGAGTCACGATAGGTCAGTTGACCCAGAACCAACAGGGTAATAGAAGTAAGAAATTGATTGGAAAGGATGAAGAGCATCCTCAAGAGAGGCAGTGTCCACAGAAAACATGAAATCAGAGAATAGGAGAATACTTGGACACAGTGAAGCAGAACCTTCTCGCACTCAGCAAGAGCCTACACCGATACAAAGAGAGCTCCCAGAGGAAAATAAACAACCGAATGTTCGATGACGACCAAAGAGCTTTCTACAGGAATCTCAGAGAAGACGGGAAAGAAGGGAACGGAACAACCGAGAAGAAGACGATCGAGGACTTCTGGGGAAACGTGGAGCAGGGAAGTAAGACAACAGCCGAACCACCTGGATAGAACTAGAACGCAAGAAAACCAAGGACATAAAAGAAATGAGAGGGTGGGAGATTCGGGAAGAAGTAAAACAGACGATCAAGAATTCTCACAACTGGCGAACTCCAGGAATAGATAACATCCACAACTATAACTATTGATACAAGAAGCTCACTTGCACACACAAGCACCTGGCAGAGCAGTTCACCCGAATGATAAGGCACCCAGAGACAATCCCGAAGTGGGGCTAGCCGAGTGGGTAAAGTACCTGCCCGGCAACCCAAAGGTCGTGGGTTCGATTCCCGCCTCGGGCTTGGATCAAAGTACTGCAAAAACCTTGTGAGGTGCAATATGGCCACAGAAGCTGATGCGCCAACAACTACCAAATCAAAAAAAAAAAAAAAAATCCCGAAGTTTCTCACTGAAGGAATCACATATCTGAAGACGAAGATACAAGAAACCTGGAGAAATATAGGCCAATCACATGCTTCCCAACAATGTACACGATCCTGACCAGCTGCATAACCAGGAAGATATCAGACCACTTGGAGAGCCAGAACATAATGGCCGAACAGCAGAAAGGACGCAAGGAGCAATTAACCTAGATGCCGCGGTTGTGGAGCAAGCCTACAAAAAGCGCCGCAACATGTATACAGCCTACATTGATTACTGCAAGGCCTTCGACTCCATGCCTCATGGCTGGCTAATAGAGGCGCTGAACATCTACAAAAGTCAATCCGATAGTGACAAACTTCCTAGGAGAAACGATGGCGAAATGGAGTACCACCATTTAAGTCGACAACATCACAACCAGGCCAATACCCATTAGAGGAGGAATCTTTCAGGGAGATGCTCTGAGCCCACTGTGGTTCTGTCTAGCACTCAACCCGCTATCCACCATGCTTAACGGCAGCAAGTATGGATATAACCTCAAAGAAAGAAGGAAGAACCTGTACACCCTCACCCACCTGATGTACAGGGATGACATCAAGCTCTACGTGGCAACCGAGAAGCAACTCCAGCAAGTACTCCGGATCACGAAGAATGCAGCAAGGAAATCAGGATGGAATTTGGTCTAGACAAATGCAAGACCCACACACTGCACCAGGGAAAATTAGTTGGCCGATAAAACTACCAGCTGTTGACTGGTAAAGAGATTGAAGCTATGACAGAACGAGAGACCTACAAATACCTAGGGATTATGCAGGCTCAGCAGATAGAGCACAAGAAAATCAAGAAGTGCCTGATGGAAAAATACCATCGGAGACTCAGAAGCCTGCTGAAAGCAAAATTGCGTGGAGGGAACACAGTTAAAGGCATAAACACCTATGCAGCTCCACTAGTAACATACACCTTCGGGATCATTGATTGAACTAACACCCAGTTAGAAGATATCATGAGAAAGACAAGGACAATGATGACCAAGAGCCGCCAACACCACCCGAAGTCAGCAGTGGAGAGACTAATAATAGTTCGGAAAGAGGGAGGAAGGGGCCTGATAGAGCAAAAGAAAACAGCGATAGTTAACCTGAAGGATTACTTCGAGACCAACACAACACCACTCCACCATGCCATAAGGAAGATATATAAGTGGTATACCCCACACAACTTAAGCGAGGAACCCCTTCCCGCCCAGACGGCACATGAAACGAAGTTAGAAAGATTGGCAAAGAAGACACTCCATGGCAGACACTACAATGACTTCCATCAAGATCACATCGATAACATTGCTTCCAATGCATGACACAAGCGGGACGATCTTCCCCGAGACTGGAGGATTCGTGCTGCCCACCCAAGACCAGGTAGTCAACACCAGAAATTATAAAAAATACATCGCAAAGGAGCCCGGAATGTCAGATGACACATGTCGACTATGCCACCTGGCCTCAGAAACGATCCAACACACCGCAGGTTGCAAGATGATCACCCAACTGATTAAACTCATAGACACGATCAGGTAGCCAGGATAATATATCACAAGCTAGAGAGGAAATACCAGTTGACCAAAGAAAGTGTACCATACGACAAGTACGAACCCCAGGCAATACTAGAGACCCGAACCCACAAGCTGTACTGGGATCGCGCCATAATAACGGATAAGACCACCCCGCACAACAGACCGGACATAACCCTTGTTGACAAGATGGAAAAGGCTACCTACCTGATTGACATAGCGGTGCCCAACACTAGCAATGTCCAGAAAACCCATGAAGAAAAAATTAGGAAGTACACGAACCTGAGACATGACGTCAAGGAGAAATGACATATGCAAGCAGTAGCGATCATCGTGTCAACCACCGGTATGGTGCCAAAGACTCTACATAGCAGCAATAGGTCTCCCAGAGAACACCTACAAGGAACTCCAGAAAGTCGCAATCCTGAACACCTGTAGGATAGTCGGAGATTTCCTCGACCAAGAGTAATACTAGACATTAGAACCAACCTGTGTACTTGGTAGGCGTACCCGTCACGGAGTGGAAACCCCAATCAGGGAGAAATAATATAAGAGCAATAATAATAATGAGGTCAATGATAGCCAAGAGTCGCCAACACCACCCGCAATCTGCCGTGAAGAGATTGACAATTGCCTGGAAAGGAGGAGGAGGAAGGGGCCTGATAGACCTCATTGAGCAACAGAAGACAGCGATAGTTAACCTGAAGGATTACTTCCAGCAACGCACTGCAGCATTCCACCAGGCCACAAGCAAGATAGACAAGCGGTATACCCCACTCAACCTAAGCAAGGAGTACCCCCGACCAGGAGGCACTAACGAAGCTAGAACGTTGGGCAGAGAAGACACTCCATGGCAGACACTACAATGATCTCCATCAAGTTCACATAGATAAAATTGCTTTATTGCATAGCTCACGAGCGAGACGCTCTTCCCCGAGACTGAAGGATTATGCTCGCCATCCAAGACCAGGAATTGTACAAAATACATCGCCAAGGAGGCACGGAGTGTTCGATGACACATGTGGACGATGCCTTGGTCTCAGAAACGACCCAACACATAATCGCGGGATGCAAGGTGATCACCCAGACTGAGTACGCTCATAGACACGACCAGGTAGCCAGGATAATAAATCAGAAGTTAGAAAGGAAATACTAGTTGAGCGAAGAAAGTGTACCGCACTACAAGTACGAACCCCAGGCAATAACTGTACTGGGACTGCGCCATAATAACGGATAGGACAATCCCTCATAACAGACCGGACATAACCCTTGTGGACAAGAAGAAAAAGGCTACTTATCTGATTGACATAGCGGTACCCAACCCTGGAAACCTGCAGAAAACCCTTGGGAGAAAAATCAAGAAGTACACGAACCTAAGAGAGGAGATTAAAGAGATGTGGCATATGCAATAAGTAACGACCACCCTGATCATCGTGTCAAACATAGGTACTGTGCCAAAGACCCTCCATAACAGCCTAGTAGCAATAGTCTCCCATCGAACATCTACAAGGAACTCCGCAAAGTCGCATTCCTGAACACCTCTAGGATAGTCAGAGAGTTCCTCGACCAACAAAAACACCGGACATAACAACAACCACCTTGTGAACTTGGTAATAATACCCGTAACGAGGTGGAACCCCCAATTAGGGATGATTAATATGAGGTATAATAATAATCAAACTTGAAGTTGACCTCGCTATGATGAAAGTTGATGTTATTTGAGAACCTTTCCTTATACACAGTGGTAACTTTTCTATTTCAAAAAGTAAAAAGTATTTGTATGGTCTGGTTATGTGCTTTAACTTTGGAATTGCTTCAGGATTTTGAAATTTGTTAAATCAATTAAATATTATTATTATTTTAATGAGCCATATGGTGCAAGGAAGCCTGAGGCTTTTGCTGAACCAGCCAAAAAATAAAAAAAGATAAAAACATTTCTGAGTTACCCCTAAGAGAGAGAGAGAGAGAGAGAGAGAGAGAGAGTCAAAGTCAAATAGAAGAGAACTACCAAGAAAGAGAAGAATGATGATATCCAGCTCAGAACCCTGGGTGTCTCAAGCCCATACTCACCAGATGTGAGTCCCTGGGGGTTTATAAGGAAGAATCAGGATCAATAAGAAAATGCGTTTCTGAATTCAGTGAACTTCATGTATTCAGTATCTTCTTGTAACTCGCCTTAAAATCTTACGCACTCATCTGAAAAAAAAAATAATAATAACAAAAAAATAAAAACAAAATAAATAATAACAATAATAAAATAAATAAATAAGCAATAATAAATTTAATAATAATCCGGTGGAACGTTTGATGTCTGGTTATATTTCTCTAGTATTAATATTATTTTGAATGACTAATTGATAGTTGTACATTAAGAAACCTGTTTAAGAATCACGAAACTGCTATCTAATTAATTCTCAATTCCATTTTAATGGTATTATTGTGATATTTTAAAGCCTTATTACATATTATGATTTGATTTTTATTTTGTTTATTTAAAAAATTTAAACCGTGAATGTACTCTCATTTCGTATCTAGGGAATTAGAGCTAGATGAAATGGGGATATACGTTCCGCAAAAACTTTTCTTCCCTAGTATTAAATGTTAATAAAACCTGGAATTTTAATGCATAACAACTTAGTGATGTGTAGAATTCATTATTTATTTAGAAACCTCTTAAGCATTAATTATTGTAAAATAATTTGACGATATAATTCATTTATTTTAAAAGCTAGACGTTTAATGATGGCTAAGGGCAGTGCTTTTCAATCTGTGTTAAGCTGAATCTTGGGACTTTCCGTGCATTATTTATTACTGATTTTTTAGTATTTAATTTGTACAAGTATACGACTAGTTTTAGTGATATTGGTGTTGTTCCTGAAAATTTGAATTTGCAAATGGGTTCTTCCGAGACCGAAGAAGAGCGGTATGCACTGATATAGGGAATAGTGAGACATGTTAGAGGCGTAAATATCGTGCACGTGTTGGATTTCTAATAGGCTGCTAAGTTTGTCTTGCTATGTGAATGTGATTGTATATATTTATATATTACTCTAATATTTATTCTTATAAAAGAACGACTAAAGAAAAGAGAAGTTAACAAAATCCTATGACATTGGAATAATTTAACTTTAAAAATCTATCAAAAATAAAAAAAAAAAATTAATCGAAATTTACTTGCCATACGACGTTATGGGCAAACGAAAGAATAAGAAGCAAAAAATTAAGGATAGTGGTGCCACATCTCGGGTATGGAACTAATTGTAATTTTGAACTTTTATAGCTGATTCGCATATTTTTTATTGTTTAATAATTATTTCATTAGCAGGCGCAGTTTCATGAGCTTCGGTCCTGATGTAACGTAATTTATCTTTTTATGTCACTTTCTCAGCTTTATTTTTTGGACTTCCTAAGCTTAGTTTCCTGTTGCACTAATCAGTAAGCTAAACTTAAAGGTTCCACCTCTGGTGTATATGGGAACTGGGCTCTTTAGTTTCCATCAACATCAGGGGGATGCTGGAGAAAGTTTGTGCAAATCTCTTGTTAAAAAGAAAAAAATATATATAAAAGTTAGACTATTTTAACTCTTGATGAATGTTTGCTAAAATTCATCAACAAATTGGTTAACAAACTGCCGCTTGATTGAATGTTTGCTAAAATTCATCAACAAATTGGTTAACAAACTGGCCGCACAACCCTGACCTGCATAATGGGAGGATATATCACTGTGCATGTGTCACATAATTGTTTTGTAAACAGTGGTCCTAATTGAAAATTGTAATGGCATTCTTTTTATGTTGTGTGTGCACATTTCTCCAATACATCCCAATTTTTTTTACATTCCACTCCTCCCTGTGTAGTGAGGAACCTTGCTTTTATATTTTAGTAATTGACATTCTCCCTGTTGGCTTCCATGACAGTTTAGTGGATTGTCATGACACCCAATTTGAGAGGTGTGGTTCAAATCTCATGAAGATTGGAGGAATTCTTAAGTGCCCCCTCCAAAAAATTTCTAGTTAAACCACCTTTCCACTCTGTTATTATCCACTTGAAATATTCCTTTATCCTTTCTTGTATCCTTTTATAATTTAGAAGTCTGCCAGCACTAAGTGTTTGCATTTTGTTTTTTTGTGCAGGTAAGCAGCAAATAAAGTAATTAAAAGTTACGTACAGTGGGATGATTGTAATTATAATGTATAGAGTCCTTTACCTATTAAAGCTCTATAATGCCAGAGGAAATAAGTATAATTCATTGAATTAGACTATAATGCCACTAAAAGGCTAAAGTTATTTAAGATATTTAATGAAGTACTTGTGTGATTAAAGAACACAGGGAGAAATCTTTGAAGACGTTCTTGCTTGCATGCATTCAGCAGAAAGTCTTGTAATGGAAAGCCTAAGTAAAATAGTATCAATACTGTTTTGTACAGAAAATATTTTACTGTAGAATTACAGCTAACAAAATATTTACTAGTTATGCTAATTAAACTCCGTTCTTGTTCCAGTTTAGGTATCAGATACAAGATTTTCAATTTCTGAATATCATCCTCCTCATTAAACAAATTTGAATTTGAGGTTTTGTGCTTTAAGAATCCTATATCTGCATTGGTAAACAAATATAAGTTATATTTGTTTACCATACTATTTCAGTGATAAGATTTTAATGAAATTAGATTTTTTGTGCCAAAAATTTCTAATTAATTAAAGTATTAAATTTGTGATGTAATTTTCAGATTTTTAATACCAGCCAGCCGCAATACCTAAATTAAAATGGCAGGTTTTCAAAAACCCAATCCTTGACTGAATGACAGAATTCAATGAGGAATTTATATAAGACCGATTGGGGTCAAAAAATTTTTAAAAATTTTAGCCCACTTTTCTAGTAAATATAAGTGAAAAATTTAGGGGTGGATCAAGCCACTGGTACGTACCCCAGGAAATTTCCCAGTGGGTCCCTGCTCTTGGTCCCTAGCAGCAAGACCTATTTAATTAGAACTCTTTATTGTATACAGAAGGCACATTGCTGTACACATTTTGAACTTGGTAGCTTATGTTATTCTTAAATTAAGGAAACAGACCTTGTAAAAAGATAAATTTATTACATCTGGCCTTGTTTTTGGGGCTTATTAGTGCATAGGCTGCATTGGTCATAGTATGCTGGTTCAGTGTGGTTTACTGGGTTTTATGTCTCTAAAAGACCGTATGTATAGGTTGAATTTCATGGTTGGGGAGATGAAAAACAAAACATTAGAATTCCAAAAGAAATTAAAAAGTAATGTAATCAGCTTTCAATAAAAATACATGAAATTGATTTTCTTCCACTGTATCATGCATTGTTGCACTCCACTACATTAGCATTAGTAGAGACATATGATGCAAGAAAGCAAGCTTATGCAGCATCACCAAAAAAAAAAAAAAAAAAAAAACCCCTTCCCATTTCACCCATCCATTCACTCCAAACATTTGCCTAGTTCTACCTTGAATTTATTTAAGCTATCAACTTCTACAACAACAGATGGAAGTTTGTTCCAGCAATCAACCACCCGCTGGCTAAAGGCAAATTTCTGCTCATCTATTCTACAACTGTTTCCTCAATTTGAATTTATGTTCCCTGAGGCAATTAATCTGGGCAAGAGGAAGAATCCCATCAGCATTGAGCTTGCTCAGACCATTAAAGGCCTCGCACCTCAACCAGATTACCTCACAGGTGCCTAGTCTCCAGACACTGTAATTTAGCATTAGTAGAGGCATACGATGCAAGAAAGCAAGCTTATGCAGCATCAGCAAAAAAAACTTCCATTTCATCCCTCCATTCGTTCCAAATGCCTGTCCAGCTCAGCCTTAAATTTATTTAGGATATCAACTTCCACAACAAAAGATGGAAGTCTGTTCCACCAATTAACCACTCTCTGGCTAAAGGCAAATTTCCACACATCTATTCTACAACTGTCTTTCCTTAATTTGAATCTATGTCCCCTCAGGTTCTTAATCTGAGCAAGAGGAAGAATCCCATCAGCATTCGGCTTGCTCAACCCATTCAATTCTTATACACCTCAATCAGATCACCTTGCAGGTGCCTACTCTTCAGGTGCTGCAGTTTGCAGAACTTAAGCCTTTCTTGGTAAGAGCATCCCTTTGTTCCCCTCGCCAACCTCGTTGCCCTTCTTTGTACTCATTCTAGCAACTCTACATTCTTCCTAAACTGAGATCTCCAGACCTGTACAGAGTACTCTAGGTGTGGCCTGACCATTGCCTTGTATAATGGGATAATCACTTTCCTGTCCCTGCTAGCAAAATTCCTATATATCATTGACAAGACTCCATGACCTGCTCTGTCAGCCCATCTGCACTGCTCAGCAAACTTCATATTTGACTGCACAATTACCCCCAGGTCTTTTTCACTTTCTATTTCCCTGAGTGTAGTACCACACAGTTGGTAAGTTTCTCTTCGGTTATTGCTACCCATATGCAGTACTTTGCATTTGTCAATGTTAAACTTATCTAGATCCAATTGAAGTAGTATACTGTCTTTACTATCGTTAACAACCCTGCCAACCTTTGTATCATCAGCAAACTTGGACATTAAACCTGATGTACCTTCATCAATATCATTGATAAATATACAAAACAACAATGGACCCAACACCAAACCCTGGAGAACTCTACTAATAATATTTGTCCACGAAGAGCAGTGTCCATTGATTACCACTCAACCATCCCTTTATTTATTGTAGCAACTTACCCTTAATTCCATACTTCAATTTGTACAGCAGTCTTCCATGTGCAACAGTATCAAAAGCTTTCCTGAAATCCAAGTATATGATATCAAAATTATTTTTGTCATTCATTTCCTTTGTGACCACATCATAGTATCCAGTCAAATTTTATTAATCAAAATTAATCAAAAGTATTGTAGATATGTAAAAGGAGAAAGAGTGTGAATATCCTATAAGTTATGATGAATTAAGAGAATTATAGGCTGAATTGCAAAGCAAAATAGAGGTGAGGGAACTGCAAAGTAAAGTAAAATAATTAATACCAAATGATTAAACAAATAAAATAAAAGGTGGGATAGCTATCATCAGATATGTGTGGGCGAATTTAGTTGTAAGTCGAAAAACAGGGATAGCAAAATGCAAAAATGTAATGTCAGCTAAAGTAAATATGGATACATGATCAGGTATTTTATATCAAAATATGACTATAGAGGTCACTATTTCCTTTTCTTCCCAGCTCTCTATTAAGTTTGTTTAGCTGCTGTAAATTGCTATGTGTCTGAAGCAAAATCATTAATGTGGTACTGATTTAGATCATTCATCTATTGAATTATATATATATATTCACTATATTTTCCACTTCTTCGTTCCCCGCTGCGTATTATTAAATTCCAGTTATCATTGCTATTCTCTTTTTTCACATTATACTTTTGGATTGTTTTTAGGCCTGTTTTGCCATACATGATTTTTGTTTTCCTTGTAGCACAAGCATTAGTCTCCACTTTATACTAACACTTGCAATTGGTTTTTAGGCACAATATGGCCTTAGCAGCCCTTATGCCATTAAACAACATATCAACCAACCAACAATTGGTTTTAGTAGAATTAACATTAGTCTCCACTTTATACTAACACTTACAATTGGTTTTAGTAGAATTAACAGAGACGTTGTCTGTTGGTTCTTGAGCCGAGTGTGGTTTCTGTCAAGATGTGACTTGTAAAGACTATCAGGATATTAATACGAATTTTGTGTACAGAGGAAAAGTTGGCTATGCATGTTGTAAATATGATATTGAATTGTAAAACGCTGACAGGGTGCTACCTAGGTTTGTACATGGATAGCGCCCTGCCATTTGCCTTCTGAGTTTAATGCGGAAATCTGTTAGTGTCAGTTCAGATAATAATAGCGTCATAAAAAAAAAAAAAAAAAAAGTTAAGAGGCAAAGTGATTGAGTCCTGTACAATGACTGGACAAGTGTATCTGGTTGCTGTGGCTTAATAGTAATACTTTTGAAATGGTGTTAATTAATCTAATGAAGTGTTATTTTTAGTTTGGTTTTCTGATTAAGTCCCCCAGGAGTGGTGATTGTACTCACTTAGCTAATAGTAAACATTGTCCTTGAGGTCTTTGATCCTTGAGGTCCTTGAGGATTAGATCCTTGAGGTTGTCACAAGACATTTTCTCAGATATGCCAGACAAGCTGTACTTGCTACCTGGGAGTCTAAAACACTGATGGAACTGATATTTGGATGACACTAAAGTCAAGTGGACCCATTTTTGTGCGAAGTCCGGACAGTCTGTGAAAGCCTAATCCTCTGCTTGCACCTTCACAGTGTTGGGACTGTTAGTAATCCTGGGTATAACCTCCATGCACAAGTACATGGTGGGTGACCACCTAGGTGTGAACCAACGTAAGAAGGGGTCGAGGTGTGGTGTCCACACCACATGGAGGAATGCCGCCCCTCTATGTTACCAGGCAGTACTAGGTGGTAGATGACTCATCAACCGGTGCAATACCACCACTTTGCTTATTGGAGGCTTGAAGTGGTAGAACCCATGTTTAGTCTCTAGAGCTAAGTTCCGGTAAACCCTTCCCCATCTCTTCCATCATGCAGTATGATTGATGACTTTTGAGGTTATTATGAACATCGTGGCGAGATCCATTATTCCTTACAGATCGAGGGTATTGCTCCAAAATGGTGTTCGCAGGCTGGCCGCTAGTTAGTACACCGGACCAAACCTATTGGTAACTCTCTGTCTCTAGGAGGCTTCCGGATCAGCTAGTGTATAATCTTGTTACCTCTACTCTGCCAGATAGTGACTGGAGGGAGTCCAAGTAGTGTGGGTGCGGGGCCATGTTATGTCAAGGATCTGGGTATATTCTTATCATGTGTACACCATATCCAAAAATTTCATTACTTCATACGGCATGTCCCACCCACTTTTTTTTACTATTGAATACAACATGAATTGTCAAACTAATAGAGCAAGCTTATCTGCGAAAAGATCTAAACCTCCCAAGCACTTCCTAATTCATTTCACAAATATACGTGGTCTCAATTCTAATCTCAACAATGTCCATTTCCATTTGCTATCTGCCAAACCCCATGTACTTTTTCTGACAGAATCTCAGTTATCGGTTGATTCAACTACTGCTCATCTCAGATGCCCAAATTATTCGCTGTACGACTCCTTTCGCCTCAAAGGCGGTACTTGTGCATATGTCCGTTCTGATATTCCCTGTCAGAGACTTGGTAATTTGGAATCTCCTCTCTTCGATCTTCTCTGACTTAAAATCTCTCTACCTCATTGTGTCAAATTCATCTGTTGTCTCTACCCTTCTTCCAACTCCAATAATCACTTGGAGCTCTTTGACTTCCTCTCTTTGCAACTTGACTCTCTCCAGTCCAACTTTCCTAACAGTGAGATAATTTTCCTTGGTGATTTTAATGTTCACAACTCCAGCTGGCTTCCGTTTTCTAGACCCAGCTGGTCATTATTTTTATTATTATTATTATGTCTAAGGTGGCACCTAGACTTCCGTCTGTCTCCACCTGATAAAGTTGACTTTGTGCAGAACCTCTGCAAAATAGACCTGTATGGAAGGTCTCTTCGCCATCAGGGAGAAGCTGTCACCTGCACAGCCGCTTCCCGTTGGCGAATAGACCCTAATGGCCGCCCATATTCACTTGGTGCTGGGCCTGGTCTTCTATTTTAAGTGCCTCATGCACAAAAATACCGCACCCACCGGAAGTAGTGCTATACCGGTGGGTGCCAGCAATCCCGCTCCCAGGCTGCCCACACCTGAGAGCCAGCTGGTCAAGATGCTGAGGCTCTTGCAATTACAAATGACCTTGCACAGATTGTTCATTTACCTACAAGCATACAGGACAATCCTAACCATACAGCCAACACACACTTTATCTTTTTCTCACAAACAACCCTTCTAAGTACACGGTCGAAGTGAAGAGGTCCTTTAGGCACTTCAGATCACAACTTGGTGATTGTCTCTTCTCCAATGGAGCCTTTATCTCATGGCTATTCCCAACTTCGTGTTGTTTGGAATTACAAGAATGCAAAATGGGATGACCTGCGAGATTTCTTTTCTTCTTTTTCTTGGTTGGATTACTGTTTCAAAACTTCTGATGTCAACATTTGCTAAGATCATGTCAGTGAAATTATTCTTGCAGGAATGGAATCCTTTATCCCATATTACACTTTAAAATCTCATCCTTTATCTAATCCCTGGTTTTCCAATAAATGTGCTAAGGCTGTTCAAGAAAAGAATGTTGCATATCGTAATTGGCTTGTTTCTAATTCTTCGGCTTCATTTTCTGCCTACACCAAAGTTCGCAACAATTGTAAAGCAGTTATTAATCAGTCCAAACTAGTGTTTGAACAGGCTAAGAGTAGAAAACTTGCTTCTTGCCCTAATGGTAGCCGAGCATTCTGGTCTCTTGCCAAAGCTATTGGCCGCAACTTTTGTCGATCTCTGCTCCCACCTCTGTCCAAACCAGATGGTTCTGTTGTCACTCAATTCAGCAAAGGATAAAGCTGACCTGCTAGCATCCCACTTTTCTTCAACTCATGTATTAATGATCTTGGTAAAACACCTCCCACCATTCCCAACACGCTCCATTCAAAGCCTCCTGTGGTCTTCCATCAAAAGGATGTCAGAAGGATTTTGACGAATCTTGATGCTAAGAAATCTCCAGGTCCCAATGGTATTTCTCCACTTGTACTCAAAATCTGTGCTCCTGAACTTACTCCTATTCTTTGCTGCCTTTTTTCACTTTCTTATTCCAAAGGTGTTTTTCCTTCTGCTTGGAAATTTGCTCATATCCAGCCAGTTCCTAAAAAGGTTGACAAATCCTTCCCATCCAGTTATCGTCCCATTGCAATTACCTCTACTCTTTCTAAAGTAATGGAGAAATCCATTAACCGCCAACTCTTAAACTACCTAGAAATCTTCCGTCTGATCAACGATCGGCAGTATGGATTCCGTCAGTGTTGATCCACTGGTGATATTCTCGTTTATGTTACCCATTTATGGACAAATTCAATGGAAAGGTTCCGCGAAACACAAGTAGTTGCTCTTGATATCTTAAAGGCTTTTGATCGTGTTTGGCATAATGGTCTTCTAAACAAGCTTTCATCTTATGGTTTGCCACCTGTTTTTTGTAATTGGTTATCCAGTTTTCTCTCTGATCGCTCACTGAGGGTGATGGTAGATGGCTCTCTGTCTTCTAACTTCTCCACTAATGCCGGTTTCCCTCAAGCCTCAGTTCTTTCCCCCACTCTTTTCTTGTATAGTAATGACCTTCTTCCATTGACTGGAAATCCTATCCATAGTTTTGCCGATGATAGCACATTGCATTCCACTTTCCATTTTGAGAAACCTTTCCCTGCTCAATCAGCTTCAACTTCTCGAAAATCTGCTACCAATTCCTTAAATGCGGATCTTCAGGTAATTCTTCAGTGGGGCAAAGACAACTTAGTTGATTTCAATCTTTCTAAAACTCAGTCTTGTCTTATATCTTGCAAAAAAGATTCTTCTGCTCCTATGCTTATCTTTGGTGACACTCCGATTTCTAGGCAAAATGATATATCTCTTTTGGGGATTATCCTGACTTCTAATCTCTCTTGGCACAAGCACATTACAAATATTGCTTCCTCTGCATCTAAAAAACTTGGTTTTCTCTTTCGCTCTCGGCGTTACTTTTCTTCTAAACAGCTGTTCACTCTGTACAAATCGCAAATCCGCCCTACCATGGAATATTGTTCCCACGTCTGGGGTGGTGTCCCCAAAACCTCTCTCAGGCTTCTTGATTCCATTCAGAAGAGGGCAGTTAGGTTAATTAATGATTCATCTCTAACAGAGTCTCTCCACTCGCTGTCTCATAGACGTACTGTTTCTGCTGCATGCCTCTTCTACAGATATTTCCATGGGCACTGTTCTTCTGAATTGGCTTCTATAATTCCTGCTGTCTCTTTCAAAACAGTCCGAACACATGCAGCCACCAGCCAACATCCATTTACTGTCCAACTTCAAACTCACAGAACCAACTTTTCATATTCCTCGTTTATTCATTCAATTGCCGTTTTCTGGAACAACCTTCCTTCATACGTATTTCCTGAAAATTACAGTCTACAGAAGTTCAAGTCCAATATCAACAAATATCTTCTTTCATCTTCTCAACCTTCAACCCAAGCACGGTACTAAGTACTATAGGTTCTAAGACCTCTCGTGTTTGGGGTTTACATTTTTTATTTTATTTTATTATTTTTTTATTTTATTTTATTATTATTATTTTTTTATATATTTTTATTTTATTTTATTTTTGTATTTTTTTAATTAATTTATTTTTTGTATTTTTTATTATTTATTATTATTTTATTTTTTTTGTATTATTTTATTTATTATTATTTTATTTTTTTATTATTATTATTATTTATTTATTATATTTTTTATTATTATTATTTTATTTTATTTTTTTATTATTATTATTTATTTATTGTATTTTTTGTATTATTTTATTTTTATTATTATTATTTATTTTTTGTATTTTTATTTATTATTATTTTATTTTTTTATTATTATTTTATTTTTTTATTATTATTATTATTTATTTATTATATTTTTTATTATTATTATTTTATTTTATTTTTTTATTATTATTATTTATTTATTGTATTTTTTGTATTTTTTTTTATTATTATTTTAGTTTATTTTTTTTTTTCACTCTGTACACTATTGTAAACTTTTCTCTTCTATTTCATGGGAGGTCTATCTCTTCCCCCTATTTTCTATCCAAACTTTCCATCCCTTCCAGTGCCCATACTTCAATTCTTATTCCCACTTCCTTTCCCTAAACACTTTGGGGCTCCCAGGCTTGCCTGATAGCCCCAGTAAGAGTCTCAGGTAGAAAGTGAGACCTGGTGTGCCTCCTCATGGCCAAGGTTGGGAGTCAGGGGACCAGGTGTCCCCTGCCCCCTGGCTGCAAAGTCACCAGTGCCGGCACTCAATGTAACAAGACACATACTTACACAACTACATACCTACACTTTCCGGCCTTTACATTTTCAGATGCTACAGCAGCATATAGGGGAAACCCTGGAGACTGCAATTGAAACAAACACACCTTGACTTACAGAGGTTGGGCTTTATAACCCCAGCTAGCCCATTTAATATCTTTTTCTATACTTTTTATCTTTCTACTTTCTACTTCTATCCTGTTCGTAAAGCTTTTAGTACAATATGAGGGTGATACGCACATTACAACTATCCTTATTCTATCGCTCTTTTCATCTTTATTTAATTACTCCTTTATCCCTTCCCCATCCTCATTTTAATACTCTAATTTTAATTCATCTAAATTACAACACTTTTTTTCCAAATTTTACTTAAAACCTATATAAAATCCAAAAACCTTTTTTTCTACTCTGAAAACGCTTATATTTTATTTTAGCTTTATCCTTAGTCTTACCTTAATTTTTATATCATTGGGACTACCTTGTCTATACTGTAAGAGATTGTGCTGCTTTATCCCTTGTAATTTTATTCTTTATTTAGTCTCTCTTCCACTGTTATGGACAAGTAAGTATAGTAATGCAGTTCCAGATACATGGTCAGGTGTAGTCCCCTGTTTAAATACCTGACCATGTATCTATATTTACTTTAGCTTACATCAGATTTTTACTGTCCCTGTTTTTTGACTTATAACTAAATTTGCCCACACATATATGATGACGTGTGGGCAAATTTAGTTATAAGTCCTTAACATCCTTAACAGACACGGTACAAAGAGAGAGAGAGAGAGAGAGAGAGAGAGAGAGATAGAGTTTCAGTTGATGGGTAAAGATAAATAAGTAATGTATGACAGATGCACCAAAACACACAAAGCAGCAGTAAAGGATGCAATAGTAAATATATTATATATGTAAGAATTGATAAGTCTGATAGAGTTTGTACAGATGGAAGTGAAAAGTACACAGTGCCAGGTACTAGAAAGGTAAGGATAGCAGAAATGAAGTGATCATGGTCTTCCACAGCTCTCGATCTTCTGCTGTTCTCAGCAGGTCTAGACTCCGTACACTCATCCAGTTGGTCAGACTACTAATATAGTTTATTCTTTGTCTTCCTCTGCTTCGCTTTCCATTCACCTTGCCTGTCATGATGATCTCCTACAAACCTTCCTTCCACATGATGTGCCCAAAAAATTTCAGCTGCTTTTCTCTTATGTTCCTCAGTAATGATCTTTGTATTCCTGCTCTTTGTAGTACCTCTACATTCATGGTATGTTCAGTCCAGGATATTCTGAGCATCCGTCTATAAAACCATATTTCTGTCGCCTCCAAATGCTTTGCCATTTCTCGGGAGATTGTCCAGCATTCACTACCGTATGTAAGGACAGGTATAACATAACAGTTCAAAATTCTGTTTTTCGTTTTCAGTGACAATTTCCTATCTTTTAGTACGTTGCCCAGTTTCTGAAATGTGGCCTTAGCCATACCAATCCGTCTTTTGATTTCATTATCTGATCGTCCATCTTGTGTAACCCAACTTCCTAGATAATTGTATTTCTCTCTACTTGTCTTATGATGTCGTTCCCTATTTTTAGTGTGCATTTGGCCACAATTTTCTTTTTCTGAAAACTATGCACTCTGCTTTATTAATGTTTATTGTTAAGCCTTTCCTTCTACCTTGTTCGACTACTTTGCCTAGAAGTTTCTGTAGTTCTTCTGTCTCGGCAATGAGAGCAATATCGTCTGCATATCTGATGTTGTTTACATTCTGTCCACCAAATGCGAATCCTCGAATTCCATGTGTTCTTCTCATAATTTCTTCACTGCAGAGGTTGAATAGGTCCGGAGAGCAAACACAGCCCTGTCTTACTCCCTTCAGAATTCTTATGTTCTTACCCGTCTTTTCCAATTCTCAGGCTGGCTGTTTTTTCCCAGTATAAGTTCCTGAGTATCCTTATGTCTTTCCCGTCTATGTCTAAACAATCTAGAA
Organism: Mastigoproctus giganteus; assembly: GCF_048544385.1. Taxonomy (NCBI): domain Eukaryota; kingdom Metazoa; phylum Arthropoda; class Arachnida; order Uropygi; family Thelyphonidae; genus Mastigoproctus; species Mastigoproctus giganteus. The sequence continues at coordinate 3,786,488 of NC_143584.1, forward strand.
TGTTGAAGAGTTCTTCATGTTTCACCCTGTCGAATGCCTTTGTAAGATCAATGAAACACATAACAGGTCTCTGCATTTCAATAGCCCTCTCTGACATTATCCTTATCATGAAGATAGCATTTCTTGTTCCAGTATTTTGCATAAATCCACATTGTTCATCTCCTATCTCCGGCCTTATTTTATTCCTTATCTTCATCAATATTATTCTTAGAAGAATTTTAGTAATATTACTCATTAAACTAATGGTGCGATGTAGTTCACAATCAATAGCCCCCAAAACTACATGTTGTATATTCATGATTCTATATTGTGTGTGTGTGTGTGTGTGTGTGTGTGTGTGTGTGTGTGTGTGTGTGTGTGTGTGTGTGTGTGTTAGATAAAAAGAAAAGGAGGGGGATTTATGGACAAAGGCCACTGAAAGACAGAAATGTCTTTCAGTGACCATAATGAATATGTGGTATAGGTAATAGAGTGAAGAAACATAGAAAAGAGCAAGCAAAAGAAATATGTGGAAAAGAGGAAAGAAACAAACAAATTATAGTACATAAATATATATATAAATAAAAGTAGAAAAATGTAAAGGGGGGAGGTTATGGACAAGGGCCACTGAAAGACAGAAAAAACCTAATAACCATAATGAATATAAGTTATATAAGTAGTAGAGTGAAGAAACAGTGAAGAGAAAAGAGCAGAGAAACAAAAGAAATTATGGTACATTAAAAAAAAAAAAAAAACAAAATATATAAATAAAAATAGAAAAGTATATTGCCACATATCACACACTCTTAGTATCAAGAGTCAGCCACCAGAATTGCACAAAAAGACAGCATAAGGGTTTCTGTTTCTATGTGAAGCACATGCCAGGAACCAGAGATCAAATCTTAAGTCTACAATTGATTATTGAAAAATGCAAAGAATTCAATGTTCCAGTTGTTTTGTGTTTTATAGATTATGCAAAAGCATTTGATTGTGTTCAACATGAGAACACAATCAAATACTGTGGGAAATGATGGCTATTGGGTTTCCCAATCCACATAATTACCAGGAAATGTACCAGGAACAGGAAGGAACTGTGAGAACGAACACAGACTTTTTCACAATATGTAATGGTGTCAGGCAGGGCTGTATTTTGTCACCTCATCTTTTTAATCTTTATGCTGAAGGTATCATGCATAAAGCTTTGGAGGATTTAGAGACTGGCATCAAAATTGGAGGACTGAAGATAAACAACCTTTGTTATGCAGATGATACTGTGCTAATTTGTAATTCTAAGGACTATCTTAAAGAAACTCTGAGCAGAGTATGTGAAGCAAGTAAGGAAAAAAAGGATTGTTTCTGAATGTGTGTAAAACTAAAATTATGGTGATTGGTGATAATCTCGGTTCCAGTAAAGTGAAGGTTAATGGGCAAGATATCGAAGAAGTTGATGAATTTGATTACTTAGGGTCAAGAATAAATAAAAATAGTGACTGCTCAAATGATGTAAAGAGACGACAGGCAATTGCTAAAACGTTGGTTGCTGATCTGATAAAATTATGGAGAGATCATGATCTGCTCCTAAAGACGAAACTGAGAATCATTGATACATTAATTTTTCCAGTTGCCACTTATGGATGTGAAGGTTAGAATCTGAAAAGAGTTGACAGGAAGAAAATTGTGGTGTTACAGGAGAATACTGCGTATTTCTTACTTGGATCGAAGAACAAATGAGTGGGCATTGAATAAAATTGGCAGGCCTAAAATTCTACTTCATAGTATCAACAAAAGAAAACTCAAGTTTGTTTTGGTCATATAGTAAGAAGGGAAAACTTTCTGTTGAAGAATATAATGGAAGGAAAAACCGAGGGAAAGAGGTGCAGAGGAAGACCTGCAACTAGGTGGAAGGATGGGATCAGTGAACTTCTGAGCATGACACTTTGCGATGCTGCTCGTATAGCACATGATTGATGCAGTTGGAGGAATTTGTTGGTGGCCACAACAGTTCCTCAAGAAGCTATGTGACTGGCCAAGAAGATGGCCAAAAGGTGATAAATATGGTGGGGATTACAGAATGCAGTTGACTCAGTGAAAGAACAAAAGGAAAATGTACAAACAAAATAGTAAAAGAACTCACCTAGTCGATTAGGCTAAAACAAAAAGAAAACAATGGAGACCTCAGATGGTGGGGGGGGGAATTGAAAGTGTGTGGTTAAATTCATGATAAATATAGCTCAAAAAAGAAAAGGAAGTAAAAAACATACAAAGTAGCAAGAAAAGGATGCTAAAACTTTGTAAAGGAGAAAAAAGATAGTATGGGAAGGATATAGTTTTTTGCTACACTTTAGTGGAACTAATGGCTCATGAGCAATAAAAAGAATATAGGAAAGTAAAGGAAATATTAAAAATGGAAGGCTCAGGCAGCTTGGGTTTGCAAATCCCATTAGTAAAACTAAATTCATACTCTGAATTCTCTCTCTCTCTCTCTCATTCTGAAATATGTAAGTTGAAATAAACATATAAATGATGGAATGAAAGGAAATTTTTAAACATAAAGAGTATCTGCTTCAAGGTTCTGCAAGCATATTTTATAAAATCTGTCATAAATTTTTTTTATACTTTGGCTGAGTTTTCTACTTGAAAAACAGGGCTACCTACTTAGATATGGGGCTTCATTTGCAAATACACTTAAACAAATGACATCTTTTGTTTAAGTACATTTTTGTCTTTTGTCTTTAAAAAAAAAGACAAAAGACAGGAAATGCGTTACAAATAAAATTGTAGGGGCTTATATGCTTATTTTTCATTGCTTATAACTATTATATATCAAAATATTGTCAATGACTAATTTTCTACATAATAGTGGAAGTAGTCATTGCAGTTTTATTAAAATTTAATGAAAGATTACATTTTATTATACAGGGTGTCTTAAAAATATTGGTACAAACGTTTAGGGGAGGTAGTTAATAACATCTAAAGGAATGTGAATCGCATAGGAACCCATAACTGGAAACGTCACCGTAAGTCGGTATATGGTGCTGTTCGTCAGTTCGCAAGAGGGAAGATTTCTGGTTTACTCATTCAAGCAGTAGTCGCCGCACGAAGAGCGTGCATCAATATACGAACTGCGAGCTAGCAGATATGCACCTAGTGTATGGATTAGCAGAGGGCAATGGACGAGCCGCTCAACGAATTTATGGAGAACGCTTCTAAGACAGACATGTACTGGACCACCGTTTATTTGGTGTGCATCAAAATTGATGCGATTATGGGTCATTTAGAGGTAACAGGAGTAGTGCGGGCAGACTACGTTCGACGCGAACTTCTGCCATGAAAGAAAGTGTGTTGAATGCTGTCCAGAATAATCCTACTGCCAGCAGACGTGCCATTGTCTCTGCCTTAGGAGTGTCTCTTTGCAGTGTACAGCATGTCTGGCATGACGATTCCTTACACCTCTTTCATCTCCAAAGGGTTCAGTTACTGCTCCCCCAAGATCATCCTGCACATGTGGCTTTTGCGCAGTGGTTTCTCCAAGAAAGTGTTCAAGACTTGAATTTTCCAGCCTATGTTTTGGTCACGGATGAGGCTTATTTCACTTGGGAAGGTTTATTCAATCAGCACAATGCTCATGTGTGGGCTCATGACAACCCACACGGTGTGTGCCCCCATGCGGCACAACATTGCTTCTCAATAAATGTGTGGGCAGGTATGGTCGGTGACTGCTTAGTCAGCCCATACCTGTTACCATCCCGCACGAACTCTGCTAAATATCGGATCTTTCTTGAACAAGTTCTACCAGGGTTATTTGAAGATGTTCCAACAAATGTGAGATGCAACATTTGGTTTCAACATGACGGGGCGCCTGCCCATTATGGAAGGTGTGTTTGTGACCATTTGAACAGGCGTTTTGGGCGTCGGTGGATTGGCCGTGGTGGGCCCGTTGTCTGGCTCCCTCGCTTACCCGATTTATCAAGCTTTGATTTCTTTCTGTGGTGGTCCCTCAAATCTATTGTGTATGAATCGCCTGTGGAGACGGAAATGGATCTCGTGGTGAGACTCGTCTGCGCTGCTGCTACTGTCAAAGAAACTCCAGATGTGTTCGATCAGATCCAATCCATGTCAAAGAAACTCCAGATCCAATCCCTGCTGCGTCGGTGTCACGCATGCATCGTGTCTCATGGTGGAACCTTCAAGCATCAGTTGTAACATCATGAAATGCATCCATCTCGTACTCCATTGTTAATATTATGTCAAATACATGTTTGCCACTAATTACTGTCTTGTGTCATTTCTGCTTCTTGTGCCTCTGCTACTACTTTCCCATTACGTTTCCGGTTATGGGTTCCTATGCAATTCACATTCCTTTAGATGTTACCTATCTCCCCTAAACGTTTGTACCAATATTTTTGAGACACCCTGTATACAAAGTATTGTTTATAACTGATGACCTGGCAACCCACAGGTTGCGGGTTCGAATCCCACCTCGGGCTTATATCAAAGTACTGCAAAAACCTTGGGAGGTTCATTACGGCCACAGATGCTGATGCGCCAACAACTAACAAAAAAAAAAAAAAAAAAAAAATATCTGATGAATTTCTCTTTATGTAGGAACGTGTGGGAAGGAAGCAAGGAGAGGGCTATCATGACATTGTAAAAGAGAATGTAGCTTTTGAAACTTATTACAAAGTAAGTCATAAAGTTTGAATTATCTGTTAAAACATTTGTAGGTAGTTAACTGTGCTAGTAATTTTAGTAACTTTTTAATGTGATGATTCATTTAATTTTAAAAACAATTAATGATTAAGTTCTGTGAAGTTAACTTGCCTATATGACTACAGTACCTTGGTGCTTGTGCCATGTGCTGTTCATTAGTGTTCTTCAAACTTTGTGGAATTAGCATTAACAAAGGCACATGATGCAAGAAAGCAAGCTTATATAGAATTGGTTCAGTAATTTAACTATTCGTTTCTTTGAACAAGGAAGATTTAGGATAGATATTTTGAGGTTGTAGGCTGATCCTTGTAATTTTATAAATTGCTATTGTCTAGGCTAGCCAAACATCCATCTATAGAATTCACTTGTAGGAGGGTGCTGTGCTCACAAGCATGATTTACAGCTTCTGTTAATTTGGCAAAGTAGTGTGCAGTTTTCTGTGACATTTACCAATTAATCACTCAGTTAGTTAATAGATGAAATATGTTCAAGACCACATAAATGCAGTTGCAAATTTTGAAAAAAAATTTTATATATTTTTTTTAGCTATAGTTTTAATTATTGAATCCTTAAGTGGTGTGACAGTAAATTAGCTAAACAAATTCTCAAAAAAAAAATATTCACTAAACTTCAGTTGATGTGTTCACTTTCAAAATATTCTCCTTTTTGAGAGTTCCATTATATACACATTCCTTACATGTTCCAGTGCCTGGAAACAGTGCTGTTACATAGCTCTGAATGTTTTGAATTGATTAAAAATGAAATCCTGTCCCATGCAACTTTTGGATAGGAGTTTGTCTCATTCAAGAGTTGTATGGGACAAGTTTTGGATAGGAGTTTGTCTCATTCAAGAGTTGTATGGGACAAGGTCATGCAAGCAAAGTGTTCAAAGTTGGAGGGCACTCTGGTCACGGAAGAGAACAGTCGGTGGATTTTTAGCTGCTGTAAAGGGATAAGTATTTTTGATAGTTTTACCGTATTCTTCGTTAATTAACATACTACATTGTGTTTTATATTAAATAGGTTTAGTAATGTTCGTTGGCTTCTTATTTTGAATTTAACTAGTGATTTTTGGAAGTTACGACTCCTGGCATTGGCACCAATATTGTTGAACTAGTCGCCATATTGTAATCGATAAAAAATAGCATTTCGTATATATCTCGAACTGATAGCGCAAGGTATAATGTAAAATTAGATAACGTAATACGAAGCACTGTATTAGGAATCTGTTAGCTTAGTATAGTATTATCAATTAATCAAAAATATTTATTAATCTTATTAAATTTCATTGTTAATTAAACTGTATTTAAATGGAAATCATGATCCAGACTAAAGCTGTAAAGCAAAGATCACAGACTAGCGAGAGTGCTGTGACTCGGGGTAGAAATGAAGGGGGCAGTTCTCCAACGCATCACAATGTCAAAAAATGTGCGAAATGTGAAATGTTTGCTGAACTTTCTAAAACAGGCCATGATCTAGCCAAAGAGGATGTCTTTGTGTGTGCTAGATGCCTAGTGTGTCAAGAAATTAGGCACCACTCAGCGTTCTGATGGACGTCTATGAGAGCTTGAAGTGTAGGATAAATGCCCTCGAAGAAATTAATATGAGGGGCCCATAATGCTGTCAGCTGCCCAGCTCAATGGCAGAGTTCACTCCTGTGCATTAGGCAACACAGAGGCAATATCCAAGGCAGAATGTGCTGGTCCCACAGGAACTAGTTATTGTTGGTGACTCTATTGATGGGGAAAATACTACGCAAGAAGGATAGGTTGAACAGGACCAGGGTATATCTGCCAGGGGAAAAAGTTGATGACGTTGTAGAGCAGATATCATCTTTTAAGGGCACAAAAGGTGATATTGGTGTACACGTTGGAACTAATGACATTAAGAGTAAGAGAGCTGCAGATTTACTCAACAAGTACAGGTGCTGAAAAAAAGTCTCAGGTTAGGGTTGAATGTGAAAGTGTCTGCAATTCTGCCCAGACATGATAGGAGGGAGTATATGATCAGAGCCTTGTTGATCAATTCGGCCCTGGAGAGATTGTACAAGGCTCAAGGGTAGAATTTTTTTCAGCCTGGTCTGTGCTTGTTTACAGGAGAAACTGCTTCTACAGGGAGGGGGGGCCACTTAAATAGAAAGGGAGCAAGAATATTTGCTGATGCTATAGAGGCAGTGTTAGTTGGGTCGAGTCGGAAAACTGCTAGTTTGGAGGGGGGGGGGGATACACAGACTAAAAGGCTAACAGTGGCCGCAAGCAGAGGCAAAAGTGATTCTTGCACTGCTTCTATTAGAATGAGAGCAGCAGCATGGAAAGAAAGGCAATTGAGATTTCCAGGACTGTTGGAAGTCATAGTGGAACAAATAAATACATGGGCTGTATTAGGGTAACTAAGAGTAGAAACTGGTGCATGTATACTTTCATGTACACCAATGCTAAGAGTATAGTTAATAAATTTGATGAGTTTGAAGTGCTGGTCAAGACATCAAAGGTGGATATTGTTGGGATATCAGAGACTTGGTGTCACACAGATATCAGCATTTCAGAATTGGAATTTGGGGAGTGCAGTGTATACAGAAAGGATAGACAGTGTAGGAAGGGAAGAGGGGTTATGCTGTTAGTTAAGAAACATAAAATCTAAGGAAGTGCATCCAATTGACATTGGTGAGCAATGCAAAGCTGAGTCAGTTTGGTGTGACATAAGCACTGGGGAAAAGAAAATGAGAGTAGGTATGTGTTATTGGCCTAATGAAGGTGATAAGTATATTGAGCAATTGTGCAGAGAAATAGAGTGGGCCAGTAAATCAGAATGTCTTATAATGGAGGATTTTAACTTTCCAGAAATTGACTGGAACTTTTGGGTTGGTCACTCACACACTAGCAAGACTTTTGTGGATTTATTCTATGACATGTTTTCTACAACATGTTCAAGAGGCAACCAGAGGGAGTAATAGTCTTGATCTGATTATCATCAGTGATCATTCCTGCATTAAGAATTTGCAGATAAAGGAACCACTGAGTTTCAGTGATCACAATGTACTGATATGGGAATTACTTAAAGATGTAACTACCATCAAGGCTAAAGGGAAGGGCTTTTGCTTTCGGAAAGGTGACTACGGGGGTCTCAGACAGTTTTTTTTAAATTCTGTACAGTGTGATCAACTGATGATGTTACCAACATTGAATTCTAAATGGGAAGCCTTCAGAGACTTAACCTTGAAGGCTACTAGGCTTTTCATTCCAACTAAGAAATGCTGTTCAAGGTTCAGGCCTAAATGGATGAATCAGATTGGACCACTTAACATAGATGGGCTGACTATTGATGATCATGCTCAGGTAGCTGATAAACTGAATGAGTATTTTGTATCTACATTCATGCAGGAGGAGTTATTCAATGAGGGGAATATCAGGAGTTTATCAAACTCTAACAGGGAGCTAAGTTTGTTTAGTTCTTTGTTTGTTATTTGGTTTTTAGGAGCATTAGCAACTAAGGCCATATTGCTCCGGGATATGCGGTGGTCATTCCCTGACCTTTCCGCATCCTTTGGTGGTGATGGGCTCGAACCCCGGTCTAATCAAGAAGCGTGTGCTATGCACTGCTGCTCCTTCCCACCTGGCTACGGAGTCACCTGCGGGGGGAGCTAAGTGATTTTGTAATAACTGAGAGCAAAGTGGAGGAGAAACTATTGAAGTGAAACATAAGGAAGGCACCTTAGGTGGACGGAATCTATCCAGTTATATTAAAGGAGGCAGCAAATGAAGTAAGCAAACCCTTAGCCATAATTATGCACACCTCCAAGGACTGGAGGTGTGCAAATGTATCACCAATTCACAAAGGGGATTCAAAAGGTGACACAAGTAACTATAGACATGTTAGTTTAACTTGTGTTCCGGGAAAAATAATGGAGTCACTGATTAAAGAAACATTGCAGGATTATCTAGACAAGACTGCAGTTATAGTTAAGACACAGCATGGGTTTTTTAAAGGGAGGTCTTGTCTAACCAATTTCATTGGATACTATGATGTGGTCAAAGGAATGTCAAATATAATTTTGATATAATATACTTGGATTTCAGGAAAGCTTTTGATAGCGTTGCACATGGAAGACTGCTGTACAAATTGGAGAGGTATGGCATTAAGGGTAAGTTGCTACAAATGATAAAGGGATGGTTGAGTGGGAGAAACAGAGAGTGGTAATCAATGGACACACTGCTATTCGTGGACAAATTTTATTAGTGGAGTTCCCCAGGGTTCGGTGCTTTGTTTTTGTGTGTTCATCAATGATATTGATGAAGGTATATCAGGATTAATGTCAATGTTTGCAGATGATACAAAGGTTGGCAGGTTTGTTAATGACAGTAAAGACAGGATGCTACTCCAGCTGGATCTAGATAAGTTGAGCAAATGGGCTGAGATTGTTTGTTTTTTGTTATTTGGTTTTTAGGAGCATTAACAACTAAGGCCATATTGCTCTGGGGATATGCGGTGGACATTCCCTGACCTTTCCCCATCCTCTGTATTTGGTGGTCACGGGCTCGAACCCCGGTCTAATCAAGAAGTATGTACTATGCACTGCTGCTTTTGGTTTGGCTATGGAGGCGCAATGGACTGAGAAGTGGCAACTGAAGTTTAACATTGACAAAAGCAAAGTACTGCATATGGATAGCAATAACCCAAGAGAAATGTACCAACTGTGTTGTACTACACTCAGGGAAGTGGAAAGTGAAAAAGACCTGGGGTAATTGTGCAGTCAAATATGAAGTTCGCTGAGCAGTGCAGTCCGGAGGTGCTGCCAGAGCAGGTAATGGAGTCTTGTCAATGATATATAGGAATTTTGCTAGCAGGGACTGGGAGGTGATTATCCTGTTGTACAAGGCAATGGTCAGGCCACACCTGGAGTACTGTGTACAGGTGTGGAGGCCTCAATTTAGGAAGGATGTAGAGTTGCTAGAACGAGTACAAAGAAGGGCAACAAGATTGATGAGGGGAACAAATAGGTGCTCTTACCAAGAAAGGCTTAAGTTCTGCAAATTGCAGCACCTGGAGAGTAGGCACCTGCAAGGTGATCTGATTGAGGTGTATAAGGCTTTGAATGGGTTGAGTAAACTGAATGCTGATGGGATTCTTCCTCATCCTCAGATTAAGAGCATGAAGGGGCATAGATTCAAATTGAGGAAAGAAAAGACAGTTGTAGAATATATGTGTGGAAATTTGCCTTTAGCCATTGGGTGGTTGATTGGTGGAACAGACTTCCATCTTTTGTTGTAGAAGTTGATAGCCTAAATAAATTTAAGTCTGAGCTGGACAGGTAATTTGAAATTGAATGGTGGGGTGAAATGGGAGAGTTTTTTTTTTTTTGGCTGATGCTGCATAAGCTTGCTTTCTTGTATTGTATGTCTCTACTAATGCTAATCCAGTAATTTGGAGAGGGGGGAATAAGTTTTTTTATTGAAAGAGTTCTGTAAAGGTACACTGTCATAATGCAAGGTCCACTTGTTGCCAAAGATTTGATCTTTTCAAGCACTGCCATAAACTTTCTAAAATTTGAAGGCAGAATGCATGGTTAATAATTTGTTTTTGGAAGAACAGATTCATATGGACAGTTTCTTTGATATTAAAAAAAAAAAAAAATCAGGTCTGGTTTTCAGAAAATTGTAATGATGTTCCTACCCAACACAGTGGAAAAATGATATCTAGCAATGTTTTTCCAGATATTGTCAGAGATTAGTTATAGCCAAATGGTGCAATGAATCCCAAGGATTTTGAAGCATGAGCCAAAAAAAAAATAAATTAAGTAAAATGAATTACCTATCTACTTGACTCGCTGACCTTTTATTCTCCCCGAGCTGTCATCCTCAACCTGCCATGGAAGTAACTTATTTCAGTAGTCAACAACTTGCTGGCTAGAAAAAACTTCCTGCAGTCCAACTGAAGCTTCTTCCCTCATAATTTGTGTGATCTGTAATTCTGGAATAATTTATAATAGTGAAAATTTCACCCTCATATATTTTGCTTCCTCCTCTCAGGGTCTTATACACCTCAAATTAGGTCTCTTCTTAGTAATTAAAATCTGAGTGCCTAGTTACCAAGCTCTGTAATCCATATTGGTCATAGCAGTCCTTGCACCAATAAATCCCACAACAACAACAACAACAACAACAACTGTAACCATATATTCAAAGTCTTTCCTCATAGGGACACCATTTGTCTTTTTTTCGATGCAGTCTCCTTACTTGAACACAGTATTCGAAGATGTTAAGATATGTGTAAAGTCAAAAGGAGAGTGCTTTGAAAGTGACCACACTCACTATAAATATTATTATTTTTGTTGTCAGACTTTATATAGAAAATTAAATTTAGTGCTTTAACCACTACTTTATCCATCGAATGCCACTTTTTTAATTTTTTTTTTTTTTTATAAATTTGGAAATAATTATATCCTCTAATATACCCTTCCATCTATTAATCCAAATACACTGCAGCTTGTGCTGATAACTTCCCATGTGAAACAGTGAAATGCTTTGCTAAAGTTTAAGTATATAATGTCAAAATTATGTCATATATCCAACTCCTGTATTACCATGGGACAAGATCAGGCAAGCAAATGTACAACTGTAGTCATTTAGTTTATCAGGTTGGTTAAATAGGATTTTCCCTTGGAATTGGTAATTACCAATTCCAATCTGATTTTAATTTGTATAAATTACCCATAATTTCAAATCCTAGAGGATTACTTCTGAATCCAATAATGAACTCATGATTAATCATAAAGCTTTAGTGCATCACCTTCACAGCCCCTTTCAAATATGACTCTGTAAATCGCTACTTTCCCACTTTCAAGCTCGGTAGTTTTTCTGTTAAATTCTCTTCCATGATATAGTGGTCAGGTATATAGCACAATATTCACCTACATCTGCAAAGGACTTTTTGTTGTGAAGATTGGTACAAAATATCTATTCAGTTTAGTGTCATTTCCATTGAACAGAATGAATGAAATCTGATTTACTCTTTCATATTTATGTATGAATAAAATTCTTTGTCTCCATTTTTTGACTCTCATATTCAATGATTTCCAATACTCAGACTTTGCTTGCCTTAACCCTGCTGTGATCTTGTTACAGATCAATTTATAATTATATGAATCTAACATCCATCTTGACTTCCTCCTTGTGAAGTACTTTCTTACTGGAATGAATGGATGCACTTGTAGATATTGATGATAAATGTTTTGAAAGTACCCCATAGTTCAGCTATCCTTTCATATATATATTTTATCCCAATTGATTGAGTCTAAGAAGTTCCTCAGTACACAGCAAGAATCTCCCCTTTCTTGATATTAAGATTCCCCCTTAACCATCACTATGGAAATCCATATATCTTTGTCTGCCTTAAGGCACTATGGTGACAACAAGTGATACCAATGTATCACTTGTATCATATTTGTGATATTACTTGGTTCAGCCGGGTGGGTAAAGTGCCTGCCTGGCAACCCAAAGGTCGCGGGTACGATTCCCCCCGCCTCAGGCTTGGATCAAAGTACTGCAAAAACCTTGGGAGGTGCATTATGGCCACAGAAGCCTATGTGCCAACAACTACCAAAAAAAAAAAAAAAAAAAAAAAATTACTTGGTTCACTGATTGTGACAAATGAAGGATATTTTTGCAATTGTGCCCTTCCTCACTTATTGATTTAGATAATGATTTAACTTATTAAAGAATATCTTTCTATACATTAAAATGATTTTCCTTCTAGTGATATTTATTCAGCCAATGGGAGAATAGGAATGCGGGTTACATGGTAAAAAAAAAAGGTAAAGTGCAGCCATTATCAACCCACTGCAGGATGGAAGCCTCCTCAACAATTCATGCTGAGGGAAATGGACCATAATCTGCCACGCTGGTCCAGTGCGGGTTGGCAGATCGACCGTATTCAGCAGTCAGGGGCTTGAACCCCGGTCTACTCAAAGAGCGTGTGCTACTGCACTCCCGCTCCTGCCCACTCGGCTACGGAGGCTGGGTTACATGGTAATACGTAACAAATACTAAAACACATAAGAAGCTTGTTTTACTGTGGTAAAACAGCTTGTTTTAGTGTGATCATGCTAGATAAACCTCATGCACGCACTTTGTTTATCTAGCATGACCACGTGCTACCATTCTTGATTTCCATATGTAACGTATTTATGTATTCATAGCTGTCAAAAGCTTCTGTAAGTATTTTATTTTATCAAAAGAAGCGAGCAGGGACAAAGCCCTCTAGTAATTATTATTATAATAGTGAAGTTCAAGTTGATTCCAAAAATTTGCCTAGAAGGTCAAGCTGACATTCCATGATTTTGAATTGGTGAGTGGCAAGTTGAAATCGCTCCTGACAAGGTGCACACACTCACATTCAAGTTGCATATCGACTACTGTAGCATCACTATTGTGCACAACCCTGCTCTCAACTTTATTTTGTTACACAGACAGTGCTCTACTGAAATTGTTATGATTCTGGATACAATTGTACCAGGCAGGTTTTCATTAGGTGCATGTTTCCCCCCTTCTGTTCTTACCTTTGAAGTGTTGGTCAAGACATCAGAGGCGGATATTGTTGGGATAGCAGAGATGTGGTGTCACACAGATATAAGGAATGCAGAACTGGAATTTGGGGAGTACAATGTGTACAGAAAGGATAGGAAGGGAGGAGGTGTTATGCTGTTAATTAAGAAAAACATAAAATCAAAAGAAGTTGTTGTTGTTATTGTTTGGTTTTTAAGAGCATTAGCAACTAAGGCCATATTGCTCCGGGAATATGCGGTGGTCATTCCCTGACCTTTCCCATCCTCCGTATTTGGTGGTGACGGGCTCGAACCCCGGTCTAATCAAGAAGCGTGTGCCATGCACTGCTGCTCCCTCCCACCTCGCTACGAAGGCGCCATCAAAAGAAGTGCATCCAGTTGATATAGATGAACAGTGCATTGCTGAGTCGGTTTTGTGTGACATAAGCACTGCGAAAGCAAAAATAAGAGTAGGAGTGTGTTATAGGCCTAATGACTCAAATGAGTACAATGAACATTTGTACAGAGAAATAGAGTGAGCTAGTAAATCAGAATGTCTTATAATGGGGGATTTTAACTTCCCAGATATTGACTGATACTTGTGGGTTGGTCACTCACACACTAGTAAGACTTTTGTGGATTTATTGGATGAATGTTTTTTGCAGCAGCATGTTCGAGAGGCAAACAGAGAGGGTAATACCCTTGATCTGGTTATCAGCAGTGATCATTCATGTATTAAGAATTTGCAGATAAAGGAACCACTAGGTGGCAGTGATCACAGTATACTCATGTTGGATTTACTTAAAGATATAATTACCAACAGGGGTAAAGAAAAGGGTTTTTGTTTCCGTAAAGGTGAGTACAGTGGTCTCAGACAGTTTTTAAATTCTGTACAGTGGGATCAACTGACGATGTTACCAACAGTAAATTCTAAGTGGGAAGCATTCAAGGAATTAATCGTGGATGCTACTGAAAGTTTCATACCTATTAAGAAATATTGTTCAAGGTTTAGGCCTAAATGGTTATCAAATGAACTAATGAGACTTGTGACAGAGAAGAAAAATGCATGGGATGCATATAAATTATCAAGCGACTCAGAAGCCTATGGCAGATATAAGCTATAATCTATATCTATAATCAGATCACAAAGAAGTTTAGGCAGGCGAAGGCAGATTACGAGAAATCTTTGGCAAAAGATGCTAAGAAAAACAGCAAGGATTTCTTTACTTATATAAACTCTAAAAGGAAAGGGATGAATCTGATTGGTCCACTTGATATCGATGGTTCGATTGTTGATGATCCTGCTCAGAGAGCAAACAAACTGAATAAGTATTTTGCATCTACATTCACACATGAGGAGTTATTAAGGTTTGAAAATGGCAGAAGGTTATCAAATTGTAGCAGGGTGCTTAATGATTTTGTAATAACTGAGAGCAAAGCGAAGGAGAAATTGTTGAAGTTAAACATAAGAAAGGCACCTGGGGTGGATGGGATCTATCTAGTTATATTAAAGGAGGCGGCAAAGGAAGTAAGCAAACCCTTAGCCATAATTATGAGAGCATCCTTGGACTCAGGGGAGGTCCCCACGGACTGGAGATGTGCAAATGTATCCCCAATTCACAAAGGGGGATTGAAGGGTGACACGAGTAATTACAGACCAGTTAGTTTAACTTCTGTTCTGGGTAAAATAATGGAATCACTGGTTAAAGATGCATTGCAGGATCATCTAGAATCAAAAATAATTTTGATATCATATATTTGGATTTCAGGAAAGCTTTTGACACTGTTGCGCATGGAAGACTATTGTACAAATTGGAACAGAATGGTATTAAGGGTAAGTTGCTACAATGGATAAAAGGATGGTGAGTGGGAGAAGACAGAGGGTAGTAATTAATGGGTGCCGCTCTTCGTGGACTAATGTTATTAGTGGAGTCCTACAGGGTTCGGTGTTGGGTCCTCTGTTGTTTTGTATATTTATCAATGATATTGATGAAGGTATATATCAGGCTTAGTGTCGAAGTTTGCAGATGATACAAAGGTTGGCAGGGTTGTTAATGACAGTGATGGCAGTGTGCTACTGCAACAGGATCTAGATAATTTGGGCAGATGGGCTAAGAAGTGGCAACTAACCTTGACAAATGCAAAGTACTGCATATGGGTAGAAGAACCCCATATGCAGTACGTACCAACTGTGTGGTACTACACTTAAGGTGGTAGAAAATGAAAAAGACCTGGGAGTAATTGTGCAGTCAGATATGAAATTTTCTGAGCAATGCAGACAGGCAGCCTGGGCAGGTCATGGGGTTTTGTCAATGATATATAGGAATTTTGCTAGCAGGGAAAAGGAGGTGATTATCCCCCTGTATAAGGCAATGGTCAGGCCACGCCTTGAGTACTGCGTACAGGTCTGGAGGCCTCATTTTAGGAAGGATGTAGATTTGCTTGAGGGTGTACAGAGAAGGGGAACAAGATTGGTGAGGGGAATGAAGGGATCCTCTTACCAAGAGAGGCTTAAGTTCTGCAAATTGCAGTGGCTGGAGACTAGGCACCTGCGCGGTGATCTTATTGAGGTGTATAAGGCTTTGAATGGGTTGAGCATGCTGAATTCTGATGGGATCCTTCCAATTGATCAGATTATGAACCTAAGGGGGCATAAATTCAAATTAAGAAAAGACAGATATAGAATAGATGTGCAGAATAGATGTCCATTTAGCCAGCGGGTGGTTAATTGCTGGAACAAACTCCCATCTGTCGTTGTGGAAGTTGATAGGTTAAAAAAATTTAAGGAGGAATTGGACAGGCATTTGGAGGGAATGGTATGATTTTTTTTTTTTTTGCTGATGCTGCATAAGCTCATACATTTGCTTTCTTGCATCACATTCCACTACTACTACTACCTGCCCTTCCTATACACATTGTATTGTGCATTCCAAATGAAATTCACTATCCTCTAAATCAAGGTGACACCAAGTCTCAATTAACCCTATTATATCAGTTCTTGTTCTACAATCAGTTCTACCCAACCTAGCTGCGGCAATTCCTTTTTCTTGTAGTGTTCGCTATTCACTCTGCTATTTCGCTATAAACATTTTACCCTGGCTTGTCTCTTCAATTCTACTGCTACTTGACACTCGTCATCATACCATTCCTCATTTCTTGGCCCTGAGGTCTCACCCATGGTTACGTGTGCTGCACCCAAAATTGCAGCCTTTATGCAAGTCCGTTCATCTTCAGTCTTGTCTCTTTTTTCCTGTTCCTGCAGTCTTTGGGCCAACTCTGCCTGGTACTTTGTTTCAACAAGTCTATCTTTCAGTTTCTCTACATTCCATCACTTAGTTTAAAATAGCTCTTGCTACTAGAGCTATTTTATACTTCAGTCTGGCTCCCACTAGAAAATGATCAGAGTCGGAGCTGGCACCCCGAAAAGAACGGACATTTTCAGTTGCAGTAGCCCACCTCTTAGAGACCAGCACATGATCGATCTGATTAGCTTGATTTGTGCCAGGGATTTTCCATGTACCTTTATGAATATTCTTTCTTGGAAACCAGGTACTTGTGACCTTGAAGTTGTTGGTAGCAGCAAATTGTGCTACTCTGAGACCATTATTTTTTTGTTTCTTCATGGAGGCTGTCTCCCACAAATAGATCCATGAAAACTTCTTCTCTGTCTAGTTTAGCGTTGAAGTCACTGAGAGTTATAATAGTATCGTGTCTTTGAATTCTTTCACACACAGCCTGGAGTTCATCGTAAAATCCATCCACAACATCATTGTCCGCACCTTCAGTTGGAGCGTACACATTAACAAAGGTCACATTATGGAATTTACCTTTAATTCTAAGGCTGAAAATTCTCCCACACACTGGTGTGAAGGCAAGTGCTGATCTGCACATTCTCTTAGAAATCAGAAATCCTACACCCTGTTCTCCCTGTCTGTCATAAGTTCCAGAGTAATACATTGTAAATTTCGACTTAATGATCATACCTTTGCCTTTCCATCTAACTTCTTGGAGAGTAACAATATCATCTTAAACTTTTCAACTTTCTCTGCTATGCTGTTCATAGCTCCAGCCTGCAACAGGGTATGCACATTCCAAGTTCCAAATCTCAATACCAAACTCGTGTCCATATTTCGAGGCCTGGTCTGTTTCTGTAAGGGCTGTCCGGTTTCATTTGTAAAGTTATACGTAACGGTTAGATTTTTTTAGGGCATGGTTGCCAACCCTACGCCCAACCTGGAGCACCAGGGTATTCTCTTTTCGTCTGTCTCTTCACCTTCGACCTGCTTGGCTTGGGAGCCCCTGCCATTAGCTAAGTACCACTGACATAGCTCTCAGGATCACTAGAGTGCACAAGCACCACCACCACCACGTCAAGGTAGAGATACCATTGGTGGTAGAAAGAAAAAGAGAGAAGCTTTGAGAAGAAAGGTTGACGAAATGGTGGAACATTAACAACAAGAAGGAAAGTAGAAAGTTTCATAAGAAGATTAAAGAAAGTACACAGGAATTCCGATGTAAAGTTACTGCATGTAGGGATAGTGAAGGGAATTTGCTGACTGAGAGAAAGGAGGTTCTGAAACAGTGGAAAAAGTATTTTGACAGGAGGTAAGACTAAAACAAAACAGCTATTGTTCTATACAGTAGAACCATGCATTGAAGACCCAAGATTCAAAGAAATTCAAAAAAATTATTAAGTGCTTAAAGAACTTTAAAGCACCAGGAGCTGATGGAATAACTGCAGAGTTGCTCAAGAACGGTGGAGTGACACTATGGAGAAGAATATATAATTTGATACTATTAATATGGTCCGAGGAAAAAAATCCCAGATAAAAGGACACTTGGAATCATACAGCCGATTCACAAGAAGGGTGATAAACTGCTTTGCTCTAACTATAGAGGTATTACATTGCTGAGCATCACTTACGAGGTTTTGTCGGGAGTTATTTATAACAGACTGCCAGCATATTCAGAGAAAATCATTGGAGAATATCAGTGTGGTTTCAGACCCAGTCGCTCAACAACTGACCAGATTTTCATTTTGAGGCATATACAGGAAAAAGTATTTGAGTATAATATACACTTATTTAACCTATATGTAGATTTCAAACAAGCTTTTGATTCACTCAACAGAGAGGAAATGATAAATGATCTCCTGGGCATACCTGCAAAGTTTGTTAGGAGCATAAAAGCAACCCTGGCTGGCTCTAAAAGCAGTGGTGAGAATTGACAATGAGTTGATGACTCTCTTTGACATTAACACTGGTGTTAGAGAAGGCAATGCACTCTCTACTGTGTTATTTAACTTGGTTTTAGAGTCAGCTGTCAGAAATTTAGAATTGACTGGACACATAGGCACAAAGACAGTGCAAGTCTGTGCATATGCTGATGATGTTGCTATTATCAGTAAGACTAAAGGGGCACTGGAGGAAATAGTGGCCAAGCTGGATAGTGAAGCACAAAGAAGAGGACTTAAGATAAATGAAGTGAAGACAAAATATATGGAGATCCGGAGAATGGCAGATAACACGGAAAATTTAAGAACCAACAGCTTCTCGTTTGAGCATGTTCAAAATTTCGCCTATCTAGGTTTGCATATAAGCCATTTCCAACTTTGTTACTAATGAAATTAAGTCCCGTATTCTGAGTGGAAACAGATGCTTCTATGCACATGAAAAACTAACAAAGTCCAGAGTATTGAACAGACATTTAAAATTAAGGATATACAAAAGTCTCATTAGACCAGCTGTAACATATGGTTGTGAAGCTTGGACATTAACGAGTAAAGATGAGTGGTTGTTGAGAGTGTTTGAGCTTAGAATTTTGCGAAAAGTCTTTGGGCCTGTACAAGACGTTGATGGATCCTGGAGGATCAGAATGAACCATGAACTTGACAATCTTATTCGGGGTGCAGACATTGTCAGATTTGTGATGAGTCAGAGACTTGCCTGGTTGGGACATGTTATGAGATGAGAATGGATGACCGCAGAACAACTAAGAGGATAATGGAATGGAAACTTATCAGTAGGAGGGCAAGAGGAAGACCACGGAAAAGAAGGATGGATGACGTAGAAGAGGACTTAAGGACCACGAGAATAAGAAGTTGGAGAAGTTTGACTTCTGGGAGATCTTACTGGTGGAACATCGTTGAGAAGGCTAAGACCCACCGTGGGTTATAATGCCAGAAGATATCAGTTGTTGTAGGCCTATGTATTTCCTATTTTTATTCACTCCCTTAATGCATGCTTTATGATTACTGAATCATACATTCCTGCTCCTCACATGTTTTCACATACTTTTAACTGATAAGTGATCATCCTCAATACTCTAAAAGCCTTCCATTTGAACTATCAAGGAAACTGCAATTGTGACTTTTACACATATGAATTGTATATCCCCCCACCAGCAGTTTTCTTGAACTTTAAAAGCCCTTAAATGATATTGGCAAGGAATTTTGCATCTCTTCTGTTTAAATGTATGCTATCACTGCAAAATAAATTTCTTCTATCAAATAGGACAGGCCACATTGTTTTAAAAAAAAAAAAAAAAAAAAAAAAAAGGCTTGCAGATTCCCTCAAACCTAGACTTAATTGACAAGCTTCACATCATAAAATCCTTCCTGTCATGCTTGGACATAATTGTAGATACAAGTTAAGATACAAGTATTTCCCTAGCTCAAATTTTTTCAGAAATGACACCATACTTTTCAACTTTTTAACCAATTTCTCACTTTGTGTGTATAACCGAAAACCCTATAGTCAATAACTAACCTTGAGAATTAGCAACTAGTTGGTTATGTTAGGTTAGGAGTCCTGTAATAAAACTACAAGTACCACTTTTTGATTGAAAACAGTCTGCTCTTCACAATTCAAATTTTAGGCCTGGATTAGGAGTGGCCTTGAGTTTTTAATGACAGCTCTTGAAATATCATTAGATGCTTGAGTCAGTGCTGAAACCTCAGTTTTAATCTGTTCAGGAGCATCAACACACTTTCTCAGCAACCCAATTTTGTCCATTAATTCACAAGTTTCAGGTTTAGATTGTCACATTCTCTATATTCTCTGCTTCTAGTACACAGAAATGAGGTACTAGATGCAGAGAATATGTATCTAGTAAGGTCCTGATTCACAAGGGAATCATCTGCAGTATAGTGGATCCCACTTTATGATATTAATCTGTTCCAGACACACCATCATATTGTGAAGATATTGTAATGTGAACACATCGTTTTTTGGTAATTCATTCCAAGACCTCGGAAGTTGAAATTTTCGCTATATAACTAAGCTATTTATCTCTCTAAAAAGGTCATTTTTATAATGGAAATTGTGTTAGTTTTATATAAATTTATGTCAAATAAGCACAACACAAACAATCACTTCAACCAAAGGATGTAAAAACAAAACATGCGGACAAGTTCACAAATTCTGCTATTGGTTGAGAGGAAGGACCACGTGGTTTGGTCGGAGACAATTGTAAGCCCATCTTAAAGTGAAATCGTAGGCACCGGTTAACGTGATCACTGATTAGTAGAATCAGCACTGAGCACTTTATAGAATCAAATTTCAAAAAACCAATTCAATTCATTAAAATGCACTACACTTTCATTGTTATCATATATTTGGTTATAAGAATCAATTTTGAATGCCTTTGTAATATTTTTCTAAAGCACATTTCTGGAAGTCACTACCATAAAACAATAAAAACAGTTTGCAGTTTCCAGTTTATTGGGCTTTTCTGTTAGTGCAGTCTATTATAAACAGGTAGTAAACTCTATCTTATTCGATTTGTGGTAATACCAATAGCTGGCTGTGTTTCCCCTTCACTAAAATCTTCGATCATATAAAAAACATAAATAAATTTCAGAATCTTCTCTTCGTTCCTATTTTTAAAGCTTCGTAAACTTGTTACTCCTTATCTCACTTGTGCAATTTGTGCATGCCGCTTCCTTCGTTATTGATTTCTTACCTTTTTTACTGTTTTAAATTTTGCAACCCTAAAAAAAAAAAATTATCAGTGAACAGAAATATCAATTAGTATGTATATATTACAGTATTAATTAAGCTATTTACATAAGCATACATTTATTTTTATTTTTATTTTGCTTAACTTTGGAAAATAATTTTTTCCATTTTTATGTATCATTTAATTTTGTTAATCGGTAAAGTAATAGAGTGTAAATTTGTGCTTTATATCTTTACTTTTATAGCCTGTGGATAATATTCCTCTTATTTTTGCTTATTAGAATCGCTGTTTAATAGAATTAAAATTCAATTCACAAACATGATCACTTAACTACATATCATAATGTGAATGGTATTTTGTTATGGAGAATCCATAAAGTGGAGGTACACTGTATTTCCAGTCTGAGTTATATGCCATGTGTAGATGTTCTTGTATTAACCATTCAAGAATAAATTTATCAAATCTTACAGAAATTAAATATAAAAAATAGAAAAAATTGCAGAAATCAAATTATTACTTACTATTATCATTGTCATTAGTATTACTTGTATAAATTGTTACTTTCAAAATGACTCTATACTGAACACTTTACTTACTTCCTTTAGATGTATAGATGTATATTCTTTTGAGTAGGCCTGATCTAATCATAATCCTAAATTTCCTGCGACTATTAAAATATAAATGTATTTAATACAGTAATAATTATAATACAATGATACACTTTTAAAAATATCCTACAGTACACAGAAAATGATTGCCATTGTACCCCATCTGACTGAGCCATATACACTCAGTCAGATTTTATCCGACAGTGACAATGTGTCTGCTGTTTTTAGCTATTTTAAATCAATAAAAGTTTTTAATTGTATTTAAAATTTATGTTATTGTTACGTCTTTATTGGTTTATTTTTTATATCTTTGTTATTATACATCTGGACATGGTGGCCTAAAAACTTAGGTCACTGAATGTTTTAATTTTTTACATATGACCGGTATTTGGCGCATTATAGCCTCAGTTGCTGATGCGCCAATAAAACTCAAACCAACCAACCAGCCATTGTACCCTGAGATCAGCTAGTTCAAAACCAGCTTGAAAATATTTTTTAAAATTTGTATATTATATTGAGTAGATATGAGCTGAAATTTAGTTTTCTTATTGGCAAGAATCGTCCACAGATAAGAGTTTAGAAGATATTGTAGCCAGTCTCATAATAGCCAATAACATAAAAAAAAAAAAAAAAAAAATTGATTTTTTTTTTGTATTATTTTAGTATTTTTTAATAAAAATTTTGAAACAAATTTTTATTTTTATTTCTTTTTAATTAGGCCCAAGGTATTATACCCGAAGAAGAATGGGATTCTTTTATGTCAACCTTAAGAGAGGGATTGCCTGCTGCATTTCGAATTGCCGGCTATCGAGGGTAAGTTACTTGAAATGAATGCTCCTTATATATAATATATAGTTTATATATAGATCATATATTCTATATATATAATATATAGAATATATAATCTTCTTGTAGTTCTTATAAATAAGGTAATGTATGGTATTCAAATGGAAAATTAATCAAGAGGAGTATTCTATCTGTGCAGCATGAAGTGGAATAGATGAATATGAGAATTTGACAAGAAAAATGGTTTATGGAAATTGTATCTTGAAGCACTAAGCAGCTTAGAATGAATGCAAAATAAATGTGTTCATTAGAAAATATACTAATAATTTAGTAAAAATGGTTGTGTGTGATTTGTATAAGTTGCCAAGCATTAGAAAATGCTTGAAAAAAAAAAAAAAATAGAATTAAAATGGAGACAGAATTTTAAAAAGCAATATCTGAAACAGACTAATTAGAAACCAAAATTAACTATAAATAGATGAAAAGTAGCATTAATGCATTAGGAGAGTCAAAAAAATTTGATGCATCATAAAAAAAGTTTGACCCTCCTAATTTATTAATGTTACTCATCATCTGTTTATAGTTAATTTTGATATTTGAATTTTAATTTTGGTTTCTGATTAATGTTTTCGATATTATTTTTTATAATTGTGTATTTCTTATTTCTTTCTATTTTATTATTATTATTATTTTTTTTTTTTTTGTTCTTTTTACTATTCTTGCATCTTCTAAGCTTGGAAACTGATACAAAGGACACACACACACACAACAAATTTTTATTCATTAAGCATTTTAAAATACTGAATACCTGGCTGCTAAACTCAATAGAGCATTTTGGCTTCTTAAACAAAATCTGTTGCATTTGTGCGCACCTACAGATATTTACAGCAACCAAAGTCCATGTTTATTGATTCATTCTACCCATAGTCTGCTATTTCTCCTTTGGCTGTCCATCTTAATAGCATTCTTGCATTGAATACTGGATAATGAAGTAGCTTCATGCAAACTCCTGTTTTCCTAGTACAGACCCAAATTTACAAGTTTTAATTATGTCTATCTCTCAATTAAATCTAAACTTACCATGATTAATCTTAAAAATTATTGTCAAACTAATACATGGATATATTCCTTTCTCTACTTAGAATATGTGATGTGGACAATTTTCTGACTTTTTAGCCATCTTATGCTTCTGCTAACCCATGTGGGAACAATCTGAAATTTATGGACAGATGTTTCCTTTTCTCTACTCAATATCCCTCTATATTATAATTTTCTTGGTGCATTAGTACCTAACTAATACTGAGACATGGGTGTTGTTTCAGTAACACTTGCTAATATTAACTGTTTAAGGTGTTTTTCATTCTGCTTGAAAATTTGCTCATATCCAGCCAGTTCCTAAAAAGGGTGACAAATCCCTCCCATCCAATTATCGTCCCATTGCAATTACTTCTACTCTTTCTAAAGTAATGGAGAAATCAATTAACTGCCAACTCTTAAACTACCTAGAAACCTTCCATCTGATCAACGATCGCCAGTATGGATTCCATCAGTGTTGATCCCCTGGCTTATGTTACCCATTTATGGACTAATTCAGTGGAAAGGTTCGGTGAAACACAAGCAGTTGCTCTTGACATCTCAAAGGCTTTCGATCGTGTTTGGCATAAAGGTCTCTTAAACATGCTCCCATCTTATGATTTGCCAACTGTTTTTTGCAATTGGTTATGCAGTTTTCTCTCTGATCGTTCAATGAGGGTGATGGTAGATGGCTCTCTGTCTTTTAACTTTTCCACTAATGCTGGTGTCCCCCAAGTTCAGTTCTTTCCCCTACTCTTTTCCTCTTGTATATTAATGACCTTCTTCCATTGACTGGAAATCCTATCCATAGTTTTGCCGATGATAGTACGTTGCATTCCACTTTCCATTTTGAGAAACCTTGCTCTGCTCAATAAACTTCAACTTCTTGAATATCCTCTACCAATTCCTTATAAATGCTGATCTCCAGGTAATTCTCCAGTGGGGCAAAGACAACTTAGTTGATTTCAATCCTTTTAAAACTCATTATTGTCTGATATCTCGCAAAAAAGGATTCTTCTGCTCCTATGCTTATCTTTGGTGACACTCCAATTTCTAGACAACATGATATGTCTCTTTTGGGGATTACCCTGACTTCTAATCTCTCTTGGCACAAGCACATTAAAAATATTGCTTCCTCTGCATCTAAAATACTTGGTTTTCTCTTTCACTCTCGGCATTACTTTTCTTCCAAACAGCTATTCACTGTACAAATTGCAAATCCGCCCTACCATGGAATATTGTTCCCATTGCCGCTATGGATGGGTAAAGGGATGGTTGAGTGGGAGAAGACAGAGAGTGTTAATCAGTGGACACTGCTTATCGTGGACTAATGTTATTAGTGGAGTCCCTCAGGGTTAGGTCCATTGTTGTTTTCTGTATTTATAAATTATATTGATGATGGTATATCAAACTCAATGTCCAAGTTTGCAGATGATACGAAGGTTGGCAGGGTTGTTAATGACAGTAAAGATGGTATGCTACTGCAAAAGGATCTAGAAAAGTTGAGTAGATGGGCTGAATGGTGGCAATTGAAGTTTAACATTGATAAATGTAAAGTACTGCATATGGGTAGCAGTAAACCTAGAGTAACATACCAACTGTGTGATACTCAGGGAAGTGGATGATGAAAAAGACCTGGGGATAATTGTGCAGGCAGATATGAAGTTTTCTGAGCAGTGCAGACAGTCTGCAACAGTAGCTCATAGTGTCTTGTCAATGATATACAGGAATTTTTCTAGCAGGGACAAGGAGGTGATTATCCCCTTGTATAAGGCAATGGTCAGACAGGTCTGGAGGCCTCATTTTAAGAAGGATGTAGAGCTGTTGGAACAAGTACAGAGAAGGGCAACAAGATTAGTGAATTGAATAAAGGGTTGCTCTTATGAAGAAAGGCTTAAATTTTGCAAATTACAGTGTCTGGAGACTAAGCACCTGCGAGGTGATTTGATTGAGGTGTATAAAGTCTTGAATGGTTTGAGCACTCTCAATGCTGATGGGATTCTTCCTCTTGCTCAGAATAATCACCTGAGAGGGCATAAATTGAAATTGAGTAAAGACATGTAGGATAGATGTGTGGAAGTTTGCCTTTAGCCAGCGGTAGTTGGTTGGTGGAACAGACTTCCATCCTTTGTTGTTGAAGTTGATAGCCTAAATAAATTTAAGGCTGAGCTGTACAGGTGTTTGGAACAAATGGAGGGGTGAAATGGGAGCAGTTTTTTTTTTTTTTTTTTTTGGCTGATGCTGCATAAGCTTGCTTTCTTGCATCATATGCCTCTTCTAATACTAATGCTAATACCTCTTGTGTTTGGGGTTTTCATAAAAAAAAAAAAATGTAAAAGTAAAATCGGAATATTTGAAAATTTTATTAAGTACAATGCATAATTATATTTACTGAACAAAACATTTAATGAGAAAATTTTTTTGATAATTAACAAAATTTAAAATGCTGTTTTAGTTCACTTTCCTTGTGGGCCGTAGGTTGAACACCTCTATGAATCAACTGTAAACGCCCCGTTCGAGAATTAGAAAAGTGATTTTCTTTTACCCCGACAAATAATCATCTGTTATTTTGCGGAAGTGCGTTATCCACATTTTTCAATAAATTTTCCTTATCTCTGTTTACATTGTCATAGTACCTGAATATCCAAATGAAACTGTCATTTTGGACAGGTTCAGAAAAGAGAAAATTGAAATTTAAGAACTAGTGACAATACCAATGACGGGAGAAAGAAAACAAGAACAACGAAGGTATTAATTCTTCTAAACATGAATTGTTGGCATTTTGTTGGCATTGTTGGTGAAAATGAAGTTAGTTAATTGTCAATTAGTTTACAGTTAAATGCAACGGGGATTTCGGGGATTCCTAATTGATAAGAAGGTTTCAGAAGAATTGAATCATTTGATGAATGCTCTGAGTGTGATACTGATTTCATCGAGTGAATGTGAATGAGGATTTTCACAAATTAATCTGATTGTCAACCCAACCAGCGCTTTGTTGATGACAAAAACAGTTTCTTCACTACTGTTTCTTAAAATTGTAGGCCCACCGCTAACCCGCTTCGATCCAGCAAAATATGTCGATTCATGGCTGCTTCGAAACGTCATTCAGCAACCGACCCACAAAGAGGAAGAAAAGAAGTCGGCATAGGGTGTCTGATGAGAACTTGATGAAAATTTGGAATAGTCTACAAAAACTTTATTATGAAATTATTTTTACTTATGTTATTATTTTTTACTTATTTTACTTATTTTTTTATATATTTCAATAATAAATTTATGCTTAATAAACTGTGTTAATATACTTAATTTGTTGTTCTTATTCTAAAAACATTACTACTAAAGTAACAATATCAGGAAAAAAAAAATTTAGAGTAATTTTCAATTTTTCCTGATAGAAAAGAATCAGTACTGGCACCTATTTTTTTACAAAAAAAGCACTGATTATAACTATTTTTATAAGGATTTTAGCTTATAGCTTAGTACAAGAGACTGCTTACCATAGAAAAGACCGAAGATTCTAGCTGAATGCAATTGGCATCCAGCTAGAAAATTAAGAAATAGTTATCCCCATAAATGGAGAGGATTGTTATTTAGCTATAATTATTTTGTATAATTATTATACATTTTGTATAATTATTATATTAGTTTATATTATCGTATATATAATAGTTTAACTAATTTCACGGCGCCTCCATAGTCAGGTGGGCAGGAGCAGCAGTGCGTAGCACATGCTTCTTGATTAGACCGGAGTTCGAGCCTGTGACCACCAAATACAGAGGATGTGGAAAGATCAAGGAATGACCACCGCATATCCCCGGAGCAATATGGCCTTAGTTGCTAATGCTCCTAAAAACCAAATAACAACAACTAATTTCATACCAGGCTCAGTTATTTTTTGCAAATCAAATTGAATTTTTTTTATACTATGAAAGCAGGATGGGATAAGCAATCTTGGGTGCTCAGAAGCTCCTGGCTCTTTTCTTGACAATTATTAAACTATGAGAGGCATATGACTTTTAGTCTTGTAAATTCAAAAATTTGTATCCCATGCATCTGATATATATCTAAATAATCATAGATGTAGAAATTTGGGTAGACTTTTTTTTTTTTTTAAAGCTATAAGGAAAAGGAGACATAATTTTAAAACTAGTAAGAGTGTAGACAGGTGTCACAAAATTTGCTTTTATTCAGAGAGAGTGGTTAACCACAGGAGAACTTTATACCACCTGAACTTTTTGAGACAGTATTTGTATGAATTCAGAGGGACTAAATAAACTACTTGATGGATTAGAGAGAAAAGTGCTTTTTTTTTTTTTTTTTTTTTTTTTATTGGCTGATGCTGCAAAGCTATGATTGTCCTTACTGTTTTCTGTTGGTAGTAGCAAATCAACCTGTTAGCTATATAAATACATCTTAAAATGTTTTGAAATACCTAATTTCAACAGTGTAACCTGTCTTTGTTTTCTTTTCTGACTAGAAAGCACTTTATAGTGGCTGACCCTTTTCTGATTCATGATAATATTAGAGCATGATCTAATATCACAACCTAAAATATCATATAAACATGTTACAAAGACAGTAACTCATCACTTGGGAAATTCTCTCATGTGGCATTTATGTAGATTCAGTAATTAAATGAAAATTGAGTCAGTTACCTTTGTATATTCCTTTTATATTTTGTGAATAATAAACTAATACTCAACCTTTACTTTAAAAATATTGTAATGTGATATTAATAAGTTGTATTTTCATATATGCTTCAGTATAAAATTTTGTTTGGAGTTATGTTTGATGTCAATGATTTCACTTGCAGACAGGCAAAGGCCATGTTGAGGATTATTCAGAGCCAGTATTTTAGGGATCTTTTAACAGCAACAGTAGAAGGTGAAGAAGTATGCAGGCCTCTTTGTTTATCGTGGTAAGTTCATTTTTTTTGCTTATGTTATTTTTATCAAGAAAGCTTGAATTGCCAGATATAACAGAAATTTATTTTTTATTTATAAAAGTGTTCCATCTTAAGTTAAACACATTAAATTAAACCTTAATTTTATTTTATTTCAAGTATTCTGTTTTTACCTTGCATGTGTTCTCAATTTTTCCGTGGTAATTACACCTGACAGTTCAGCACCTCCACCTAATACACTGATAACAATATATTTGTCTATATTTCATTGTGGTTGCCGGTTTTTTCTGCTATAACTAGTAGTACCCGGGATTCATAACCCAGTTTTATATTTTTAATACCTTTTCTTGTTTGCTTACACTTTCAGAAATTTCATTGCATCTTATTTTTATCATATATATATATATATATATATATATATATATATATATATATGAGATAAGTAGATAGTGGTAAGAGTTTTTTAAGGTAAAATATACTAGCTTATCGGACAAACCATAAACCATGGCGGGAACCCAATGTGACCTGGAAAAAATCAATCTATGCCATAATGAAAATATATAAATATACTATTAAAATGTTAATTATGGCAAAAAGATACATTGAAAGGGACTTTTTCGAGGGCTAACCCTTTCAATGTGTCAACCATAATTAACGAGCTATCCGTTTCTGTAGTCATCGTCCAGCATAACTATTTCCAAAAATATGTAGTAGGTAAGAGCCGAAAATTAAGAGTGGTAAAATTAGTTATTTAATCCCAAATTTAGCAGTAAGCTGGCAAGATGACTGTTAGCCCGACGGATAGCTAAAAATTAAAATTAAAATATAGAAAGAGCAATAATTATTGTTAGGCATATGTGCGTGGTGTATATTTAAAGCAGCAATGGTAGTTGAAGCAAAAATAACAGTATGAGCATTCGCTAAACAAGGTGAACGGCAAAAGGTATAAGAATAGATATAGTATCTCAATCCCCCTCGAATACTCTAATAGTTCATGAGATATGAAGAAATAGGAATAAGAAAGTGAAAGTAAAACAGCAAAGAAAAAGCAAAATAATTAACATAGGATGCAACCTTATAGCAAGGTATCCTAGATAGAAAGTTTTAAGATAAAAATAAAAATAATAATGCTTACCATAGTATGGCCAAGGTACTAGAAAAACAAATGCATAGTCACATCTAGCATATATAACTACCGATCGTAGCCCCCCCCCTAGGAAATATAATAATTAAGTTAAGTGATGAAATACGTATAACATCATGCAGCGCCCTCTGCTGTATTTAACTTCCGTATAATATAACACATAGAAAAGCCGTCAAATAAATATCTCTCTAGAAGATATAGTAGAGGTTTACAGAATAAATTCCTAAGAACAAATAAAAATGATTGTGTTATAGCTGTCATCAGATATGGGGGAAACATATTTAGAAAATGATGCATGATGAGGTATTTGAAATACGTGATCATGTATCAATATTTATTTTAGCTGACATCAGATCAAGCATATTTGCCTTACCTATATTCGACCATTTTCTAAATATATTCCCCCCCCCACCATATCTGATGACAGCTGTAACACTATCATTTTATTTTCATTTTTTATTTATTTACATTTATTTACATTATCTTTTTGCCATAATTAACATTTTAATAGTATATTTATATATTTTCATTATGGCATAGATTGATTTTTTCCAGGTCACATTGGGTTCCCGCCATGGTTTATGGTTTGTCCGATAAGCTAGTATATTTTACCTTAAAAAACTCTTACCACTATCTACTTATCTCATATATATATCTATACAGACCGATATAATGTTTAATCGTCCTAGATGGCATTAATTGGTTATGTGGCTACTTAATATTTATTGTAATTATTAATATTATTATTTTCGTTATTATAACATTTTATTTCTGCTTTTTATTGCTTGAAAATATATATATATATATATATATATAAATGAAAATAAATATTAAATGTAATCTCTTAAAGGCAATGTTTAAAAAGTTACATATGATGAAGAGGTATTCTGTTGATGCAATCAATGAATAAAAGATTAATAAATCAGGTATGACAGATGCACCTAAAAGCGCAAAGCAGCATTAAAGGATGCAAGAGTATATATAAGTTTGTATTAATATATTGAATAAAGTATACATAAATGGATGTGAAAGTTACACAAAGTGCCAGTAACTAGAAGGGTGTGGAAAGTATAAAAAGAAGTGTAGTAGATTTGTGAAAGGGGAAAGAATGTTAATATCCTAAAGGTTATGATGAATTAAGAGAATTATGGGCTGAATTATATAGAAAGTGGGAGAAGTAAAGTAAAGTAAAATTAGTACATCAAAATACTAATAAAATAAAAATAAAAATGCAAATAAATAAATAAAAAATAAAAATGATTGTGTTATAGCTGTCATCAGATATGGGGGAAACATATTTAGAAAATGATACATGATGAGGTATTTGAAATACGTGATCATGTATCAATATTTATTTTAGCTGACATCAGATCAAGCATATTTGCCTTACCTATATTCGACCATTTTCTAAATATATTCCCCCCCCACCATATCTGATGACAGCTGTAACACTATCATTTTATTTTCATTTTTTATTTATTTACATTTTTATTTTTATTTTATTAGTATTTTGATGTACTAATTTTATTTTACAGTTCTCCCACTTTCTATTGGCTTGGTAATTCAGCCCATAATTCTCTTAATTCATCATAACCTTTAGGATATTAACATTCTTTCCCCTTTCACAAATCTACTACACTTCTTTTTATACTTTCCACACCCTTCTAGTTACTGGCAATTTGTGTAACTTTTGCATCCATTTATGCATACTTTATTCAATATATTAATACAAACTTATATATACAGTTGGACCTCTATATAACAAAATCAATGGTTCCCTTGAAAAAATTCGTTATACAGAAAATTCGTTATAAAGAAATATGACCTTTTCAACAATGAAAAATACTGTAAATTCAGAAATATAATAAAAGATGGGAAAGAAGTGTGAATGAATAACTTTTCTAACATTTTAAAACAATTTATTAATGCATACATATTAAGAATTGGCTACTCACACGGTGCCCACAATTTATTAGTACGCTTTTAAGAATTATGTCTTAAAATATTTGGTTATTTTTTGTTGGTCACTGGATTCTACTGTACGCCATTCATAAAACTGTTTGCATTTGTTTAAACTTTAAACACTCAGATATATTTTCTGTTACATTTTCATACCACTGAAGGCCTCGATGCAAAGTTTCAAATGCTGGCAACTTTTGTTTGGAAGATTTAATATTGCCCTCATTTTCATCCAACTCATTGTCGATTTTGTCACTAGTTCTTTAAATACTCTCCAAAATGTTGGAGTCACTCGGATATTCAGCTACTATGACATCATTATCAACTACTAAAAATTCATCAAGAACAATTGCTTCACTGATCAAACCTTGCTTGGAATTCTTCCCAAGATTGCTCAATGTCTTGTAGTAGTTCATCCCTCTCATCTCTGTTAATTGTTTAGCAGAACCTGTTTTTGCTAAACAATTCTTAATCGTTATTTCTGTCACATCTTGACTCCACACTTTTGCCAACTCTGATATGCACACCCACAAATCTATAATAGAATCTACTGGTTGATTGGTTTCTATTCACAGTATAATTGTTTTCATTATGTGCCTTCAGTAGTGCATTTTCAAATTCTTGATAATGCCTTGGTCCATTGGCTGCAGTTAAGACGAATTATTCAGAAGGAAGAAAACAAGCTTCACACTTGTAAGTTTCGAAATTACCAAGTGAAGGTGGGCATGGTAGTGAGCAATGTGATTTTTCTGTTTTCTTTCATAATCTTTCTATCGAAATTTAAAATCCACTGCTCAAAAATTTCGCTTGTCATTCAAGGTTTTTTGTTGTAGTTGTAGTCCAACTCTAAAGACTACTTCTTTGAAACATCGGGGTTATTTACTTTTGCCTATTACCGAAAGCTTCAGTTTTTCATTACCAGCCATATTTGTAATTCTCTCCTTACTATTTTTGCCACCTAAACATTTGGCCCCGAGTGCCAAGCGAGTGATCAAAGCGAGTCTAAAAGCGAATCTCAAAGCGCCTTCTCTAGAATTAACTGTTTTCAGAGAATTTTCAAGCTTTTGTTTACTAAGTTATTTCTTTTCTGCTCTTCTCAATAAAGAAGTAAGCTTTTCAAAAGAAAGGAAAGGTACCTTTCTTCTTCCTGTATATAGAACTAACCTCCATAACACACTAACCACTAATCTCTTCTCGCTTGGTCACTGGTGGCACCGCTCCTGCCTCCACGTGGCGGGGCCGGTAACCTGGGGGAAAAGTTATCCTCTGGGGCAAAAAGGAGCAACCATGGATTGCGACAACTACCCAGCACTTGAGCCCAGACGCTCATGTCATGACATTAATGAAACCGAACGTGACGCATCCCAATCTAAGAGATTACGCAAAAATGAGAATGAACAGGAATATCCAACATTCCTCATATTGCATTCTCTTTCATCCAAACCTATGAGTGCCCTTTCACCATTTCTAATTCAGAAATGTTTAGAAAGTGTGGCTGGTTCACCGAAAATGGTCAAAAGATTACGTTCTGGAGACTTACTAGTTGAAACAACTAAACATCAGCATTCCCAGGCTCTACTGAAATTGTCAACTTTTGGCGGAATACCTGTACAGGTCACCCCTCATGCCACATTAAATAGCTCCAAAGGAGTAATAGCAGAGTGGGATCTGATGAATGTCACCGAAGATGAGATAGTAGAAGAATTGCAAGAACAAAAAGTTGTTCAAGCCAAACGAATAATGTTAAAAAAAGATGGTGAACTTGTTCCCACTAGGAACATTATTCTAACGTTCAGTACACCAACCCTACCATCATGTGTGAAAGCCGGATACCTTAACTGCCGAGTACGTCCCTACATTCCCAATCCAATCAGATGTTTCAAATGTCAAAAATTTGGACACTCACAAACAGTATGTCGAGGGGACCCTATCTGCCCGAACTGTGGCTCTAAAGCCCATTTACAAACTGACTGCACTGCAGAAACGCCACAATGTCCAAATTGTAAAGGCCAGCACCCTGCGTATTCAAAAGCATGTGAACTCTGGAGGTTAGGAAAACACATCCAAAAATACAAAGTTGACAAAAAGGTCACCTACCAAGAAGCTAGGAAGCAAGTTATGCTCAATATCCCAAAAGTTAGCTATGCTGCAGCAACCAAAAAATATCAATCAACTGGTACACAAACAGCAGTCACAGTATCCCCATCTATTTCAATTGCCGATTGGGCTCGATCAGTGCTTTCGTCCCCACAACAACCATCTACAGAGCAATGGAAAATAACTTGCGCTAGCAATACTCCGCTAACAGTACCACCAACTGCAAATGATACTTTGCCAGAAACTACAAAATTGAAAGCATCAGCGTCAAACAATGCTGACCAACCATGCTCAGGAAATATAGATATAGATTCTGGTACTCTGCAAGAAGAGACCATTTTAGATTTACACGCAGAAGACGACATGGACACTGGGCGTCCTGCCTTCCGGAAAAAAGAAAGGATGAAACTAGATCGATCCAAACAGGCTGGATACAAAAAACAGACTGAACCTTTTACAACCTCTAAAACTAAATAATGCAGAACATTATACAATGGAACTGTAGAGGTCTACGAAGCAATATTTTTGACATTTATGATCTCATCAAACAGCATAATCCAGTTATCATCTGCCTGCAAGAAACTAATGTAACTCCACAGATGACTCCAGTGATCAAAAACTATAGTATCTACCAACAAGACAGAAGCAGCACTAACTCAAGAAGAGGCGTAGCCATACTTATTGACAACAAGGTTCCTACCAAACAAATCCCTCTACAGACCACTTTAGAGGCTGTAGCAGTATGTACTGTTTTCAGTTTTATGCTAACCGTAGTCTCTGTGTATCTCTCCCCAAACAAAGAATTTACTGTAAAAGAGCTGGAGGATTTTATAAAGCAGCTTCCATCTCCTTTCATTCTGCTAGGGGATTTCAATGGGCACCATCCTATGTGGGGATCTCCTAAGATAGACAAACGAGGAAAACTCATCGAAACAGTTCTGGACAATCAGAATCTCACATTATTAAATACTGGTGCTAACACTTATTTCCACTTTTCCACTGGAGTATCTACTGCCATAGATCTATCAATATGTTCTCCAAAACTATTCCCACTTATTCAGTGGTTAGTTTTAAATAACCCACTGAATAGTGATCATTATCCGATCATTTGCAAATTGCAAACAAATAGAACCTCACATATAACCAGCCACAGAAAATGGAAATTTAACAAGGCAGATTGGAACAAGTTCACCAATGCAATTTTCTTTGATGATCAAGTCATCAAAAGCCAGCCTATAGATGTTGTTACTGACCACATTACTGCACAGATAAAAACAGCTGCAACTTGTTCTATACCCAAAACCAGAGTTGGTCCTCATAGACATGCCAATGTCTGGTGGAATGATGCATGCCGTGATGCCAAAAAAGAACAGAACAAAGCATGGAATCTATTTCGTAAAAACCCAACAACTGACAACCTCATAAATTTTAAGAAACGTAAAGCTAAGGCACGCTATGTGCAGAAAAAAGCGAAAAAAGATTCTTGGATCCGGTTTGTTTCCACCATTAATAAAAATACAGAGAGCAGAAAAATCTGGAACAAAATTAAAAAGCTGAATGGTAAATCGCACCCGGAATCAACACCTATTATAAGTTGGAAGAGTAAAGATTACTCCTCTGCAATAGAAATTGCAAACGCCCTAGCCGAATCCTTTTCTGAAATCTCTGCCACATCCGCATATGAGTCAGCCTTTAAACAGATAAAAGCCAACGCAGAAAAGCATAAGCTTACTTTTAAAACAACGGCATCTCTTCCATATAATCGACCTTTTACACTACTTGAACTAGAGAGCTCCTTAAATAGGTCAGCTAATAGTGCACCAGGGTCTGATGGGATACACTATATCATGCTCAAACACCTAAAGAAGAAAGCTATGAACTCCTTACTGATATATTTCAACCGGATATTCTCTGAAGGCTACTACCCTCTTTCTTGGCGCCATTCAATAGTCCTAGCTTTTGTCAAACCTGGAAAGGATCAATCAAATCCACAAAACTATCGGCCAATATCTCTTAGTAGTTGCCTTGGTAAAACATTAGAAAGAATGATTCACGCCCGATTAATATGGTACCTAGAATCTCATTGGATAATAAACAGGAACCAGTATGGCTTTAGAAAAAATCGGTCAACTCTAGATCTTATGATCAAGGCAGAATCCAACATACGGAATGCTTTTATCCGTAAAGAACATCTTGTCATGGTCTGTCTGGATATAGAGAAAGCCTTTGATACCACCTGGCGCTATGGCATTCTTCGAAATCTGTATGCCACAGGACTCCGAGGTCAGCTACCACTAATCATACAGAGCTTTCTACAAAATAGAACCTTTCAAGTGCGTTACTGTAATTCTCTATCCCGCACATTTGTCCAAGAAGAAGGGGTCCCACAAGGTTCAGTTCTTAGTGCCACGCTCTTTGCAGTTAATTTAAACAATGTAACAGAGAATGTTCCAGTTAATGTTGACACCTATCTATATGCAGACGACCTTACAATATCCTGCCACTCACAAAATATGCGCTCAATCGAGCGTCAATTACAGCTCTCAATAAACAAAATACAATCATGGGCATCTCATAATGGCTATCGCCTCTCTACAACAAAAACAACTGCTATCCACTTTTGCAAAAAGCGTCAGCTGCATCCAGATCCTGAACTAAGGTTAGGAATCCAACAAATACCACTCAGCAACAATATCCGGTTCTTGGGACTAGTACTTGACACTAAACTTACTTTTCAGGCACATATAAGGCAATTACGGACGCAGTGCATGAAAAAGTTGAATATCCTCAAAGTTATCTCTTCCATGGCATGGGGAGCCGATCGCGTCACGCTTCTGCATCTATATCGAACCTTAATAAGATCTCGTCTGGACTATGGAGCTCCAGTATATGATTCTGCACGTAAGACAGCTTTGGCTTGGCTCAATCCAATCCAACATAGTGCTCTGAGGATTGCCTCCGGAGCTTTTAAGACGTCCCCAGTACAAAGTTTGTATATAGATGCCAATGAGCCTCCACTAAATCTCAGGAGGAAAGTATTACTTCTTAGCTATGCAGCCAAATTACGTAGCCTCCCTTCTCACCCCATCTGGACATACCTCTTTGAACCTCAGTGGGTAAACTTATACAGAAACAAACCAAATGAAAATAAACCTGCAGGTATCCGGCTACAAGAGTTAACAGAAGACTGGGGCATCTATCTTGGAAATATATCTCAAGCTGCAGATGCAGTACAAGCACCATGGGCAATGTATACACCTCCTTGCGATAACTATTTTCTTCAGTGGGTAAAACACTCCCTATCGAACAACAACATTAGACAGTTACATGCGTCTCATGCATTGGTCAATGCTCACAGTCTCCAAATATATACAGATGGCTCCAAAACTGATATATCCGTAGGAGCTGGAGTAATCAGTCCTACAACCACTGTTTCTGTCCAGTTACCACTTGAATGTAGTGTTTATACTGCTGAACTGTATGCGATAAAAATGGCTTTAAATGTCCTGAACGACTATCTAGACACCCAGATCATAATATACACTGACTCTTTAAGTGCTGTCAATGCCCTACAGAATAAATCACGAAATTTCCATCCACTTATCCCACAAATTAGATCTCAGTTATATCACCTCAGTGAAAATAAGCAAACTGTAACGTTTTGCTGGATACCCAGCCATGTTGGTATTCGAGGAAACGAGCGTGCAGATGAAGCAGCAAAACACCCTACTTGTTTCAATTACATCCCAGTTCCATATTCCGACTACAAACCAATCATACGGCAGATATGCACTGAGATATGGTCTGAAATGTGGCATCACCAAACAGATAACAAGCTCCTTCAAATAAAACAGAATCCACAGCTTTGGAGATCCAGTTCCCGATTAAACAGGCAAGAAGAGGTTGTGCTTGCTAGAGCACGAATTGGCCATACATATCTAACACACTTATTTTTACTACTAGGTGAAGATCCTCCACTTTGCTCGCTTTGTAGTACCACACTAACCGTGAAGCATATTATCATTGAGTGTCCACGTTACCTTTCAGCCAGAATTGCATGTTTCAGATCTCTACTGAATTCACAAAACCCACTGCAACTAAAACATATACTAGGAGATGATGCCAATTTATCAGAATTGTTTATTTATCTGAAAATGATCAATGTATACAACCACTTCTAGACCCATCTATAATGTATTGATGAATTTTCGAAAGTAACAGGCGCAATTTGGCCATAGTAGCCCTTGCGCCAATAAATCCCACAACAACAACAACAACAACAACCTAAACATTTGTCACTTTTAAAAGTCAACGTCGTCTTGGGCAAATATTTAAAAAATGTACGTTTCATCAATGTTGAATATGTCTTTGGTTCGTAGTCCTCCATAATTTTTTTCAAAACTGTTTCTTTTTAATAGGTATAGTCTTCTTTGATTGCAACTCCACTTTCATCAAAAATAACTTTTTTGAGTAATCCATGATGCTCTTTAAATTTGTCCAGCCAACTAGAACTGGTTTGGAATGTTTTGTGTCTCAGAAAAGATGCATACTCCATAGCCTTTTCTTTTATTAATAGCCCTGATATTGGCATGTTTTGGTCTCAAATCAACTTCATCCACTTAAAAACTGCTTCATCTACATCTTCCCCAAGACATAATTTCGCACACTTCCAACTGGGTCCCGTTTCCTCAAACAGTTAGAGAATCTAAACAGGGTTTTTCAGAATGGTTGACACACGACTGGCAGGGACATCAAATTTTAAAGCGATTTCTTTTTTTTTTTAATGCCGTGATCTACATTATTAAGCACTTCCACTTTTTCACATTACACTCAAGGATTTCCTCTTAGACACTGTAATGTTACTTGCATGGCAATTAAAACAAAGCTGAAATTAGGGACCACTTGTAGCTACTATGTAAATAGAGACAGGTGAAATTTAGTGAAAGTGTGGATGACTCGTTTCTTCGTAACAATAGATGAATTTCCAAGATAAAGGAAAATCACTCTCTTCTAATTCTTTAATAGGATGTTTACGGTAGCGGCCTCCGTAGCCGAGTGGTCAAGAGTGGGAGTGCAGTAGCATACGCTCTTTGAGTAGACCGGGGTTCAAGCCCCAGACTGCTGAATACGGTCGATTTGCCAACCCGCACTGGACCAGCATGGCAGATTATGGTCCATTTCCCTCAGCATGAATTGTTGAGGAGGCTTCCATCCTGCAGTGGGTTGATAATGGCTGCACTTTACTTTTTTTTTTTTTTTTTTTTTTTTTTACGGTAGAAAATAAGTTGACCAGAGCCAATGCCTACATCAGGAATATGCCTTAATTTTTGCCAATGGCTGTGGACAGCTGACCAGTGGTTGACAAGTTTCCTCCTCCAGGGTTTTACAGGCACAGTTTTAAATTGTAAACTGTTTTAGCTCTTAATTCGTGGAATTAAAGCCTTTAGCTATTAACAGCTAAAGGGATTTTAGCTATTAACAGCTAATGCTCAATCCTTTTAGCTCTTAATTCGTGCTTTTTACAGCATCAGCTTTATTGCCTAAAGGCCAGAGGTGCGAACAGTGCATACCTGCGTCCCTCGAAATCAGTTCGTTGTATGGAAACTATTTTTAATGTAATAACTTAGGAGAAATTAAAAAGGGTTCGCTACATAGAAAATTTTGCTATATGGAAGTTCATTAAAGAGAGATCCGACTGTGTGTGTGTGTGTGTGTGTGTGTATATATATATATATGTTTCTAATTGTTCGAATGTTACCTATTATTGGTGATTTTTATATATAGGCATTAGTGTTCATACAATTCTGGTCATTAAGCTAGCCTTATTTAGGTTATCTTAAATCCGCGTGGCCTATACATATTAGGTTTAGAAGTTTAATGCTTAATGATAATGAATTTTCATGATAAATTACTGATGAAAATAATTTTTTATCTGTAGCAAAAGGTAATTACTAATTATTGTTAACAGTATACTTCTATCTTATTACTATCATAATTACTATAATACATATTTGCATTCCATCACGTGGCCGTCAATCCCCTACTTCGTCGTGGGCTTTGAGTGGATAGACAGCCCTTTTGGTGTAATGCCTCATACTTACTCGTTTCTGTTTGTACCTATCACAGTTTTGCTATTTTAATTTCCTTTTGTTTTGTTTAATTTCGAAAGTTCCTTCTATAATTTTAATTTTTAGATTTACGTTTTTGAATTTTTAAAATATTTTTAGCATACTATTTATAGTATTAATTAGTTTTAATTTTTATTTTTTACGATCCCTTCAGCAAACAGTGATAGAGTACACAAAGCCCTACAAGTAAGTATCCGATATTGTTAAATTCCTACTTACTTAATTAATGCTGTACTCCGGTGGAGGCCGTGGAACAGAAAGAGGGGGGGGATTTCCCGCCTTCTGTTTGTTTTTATAGGTAGCGATCTTTATAGCGCAGTCGCACTAACGTATTCTGTGTGTAGATGGTGCATTGGCCTCAGGCCCCGATTTTCATGCCAATGCCTGCGGTGGAGGTTTGCTGTTGGATCGATGATTTTCTGTAATCTTTAAATGGGTTGTGGTGACAATTTTTTTTTTTTTTTTTTTTTTATTTACATTATTTTTACATGCGTTTTTGTGCCTTACCTCAGACTGTGCCAGTACCGCTTTTCTAAGGCATAACAGCACATTTTTGTCCAGAGGCAAAGCTATATACATATATACAGCCTCTTACTATGGGTTGTGGGGGGGGTTAATTTTGGCAATAGGTTGTAGTGCAGTCAGACGACGAGCCTCGTCTGAGTGCAGTAAACCTTATAAACTTGGGGATACTTTTTCTGAGTAAATACTATTTTATTTTTAGATGGTCTTCGATGAATATATGTGTGTCTACATTGGGGTGATGTGTTCTAATATTTGCGTATATGGCAGTTTTTATGTGATACCTACTGTATTGGTTAGGAATTTTGTTTATATCTAGGGTTTTGATGAGTTTTTGTATTGCCATCTTTACGCTTTCTATATTGTTGCAGAAACCAAACAAACAGACTTTTAAAAATCTGCATCAATATAGAAAGCGTAAAGATGGCAATAAATTGAATATGATAGCTGGTGTCCCATATGAACCCTTGGTAGGAAGCTGTTTCAAAAGTACTTACACTAATCATTAACTAGCTATTGCACTAGCCATTAACATTAAAATATTGCATATTATCAGTTTGCGTATTATCAATTATAATAATTCAGAGCTTTTAAATATACAAAACATATCAATTTCTGTAAAGTTGCTAAATTGCTGATAAATAAAGTTTATAATAGCTGTAATGTTAAGCTAAATTTAACAATAAATAGTTTTATTAACAGTATTATTAATAATAACAATAACAATTAATAATTATATTAATAATGTTATATCTTGAAGTGTTTTTAATTTGATATTTTATTTTATAAAACTTCTTAATTATTTATAGGTATCCTGATTGCCTAGCCTGGCAGTTAAAACTGTCCCGTGTAATTATCCGTAAGTCAGAAGAATTTACACGACTTCATAATTTTCTTGTTTCAGAAACTGAAAGTGTAAGTTTATATCTATTATTTTTTATTATGCTTTACTGATCTAAATTCTAGTCACATTATCATATAAAAATATAACTGGAGAGGAATTCTGCATATCATCAGATTTGTCAGTATGAGTTGAAGCAGTTAAATTGAACCTTGATAAGTAACAGGAAAAGAAGTCAAATTTAATATGGTATTTAATTTTTTATATATCAGTGAGTCATATTTTTTTTTTTTTTTTACTTATTTAATCAATTCAGTTTCATGGATTTGATGATCTGTTTAAACAATTTCTTAAAAATCAAATGTTATTAACTTTTTTAACATTTAATGTATTATGGAATAAAATTTTTCCCATGTGAAATTATTTTCATAAAGGTCTAGTGACCTGTGCAGATAATTTTGGATAGTTTTGAATTAATATTGAGGTTGGAGACAATAGGTTCTAATGACTGAATGACAGGCATGTATTTCACATTGCACATTCTCCCTCCCTACCCTTCCCCCAGGTCTTCCCATCTATCACCTCTCTCTCTTCCTTCCTCCATGTCTCCAATTCATCACACCTGAATTTGTGTGACATTTGAAACATTTATTACTCAACTGCTATTAAACTTTTTGTGACTAAAAAATTATAAAAATGGTTAAATTTTTATAATTTTTTTGATCACTAATTTTGAAAATTAATTTAGTAGTCACTAATTTTTTTAATATCTACAAGGGACATTTAGTAAGTTATCTATCTTGAGTATAAAATTTTTTGATATACATAAAAAAAAAAAAACTAATGTAATTGTAGTTTTATCATACCCTGATAAATGTCTATCTTATATGTATGGATTCAGCTTAATACAGTGAAGTACAGAAGAGATTTTAACTAGCCAACCCAAAGAAAAGCATAGATATTCCAAAATTGGAGTGTTGGATCATTATCAAATTTTTGATAAAAGAAGAGAATTAACCAAAAGTTATTAACATGTGGAAGCTGTAATATGGTGATGCTGCTCCTTCTGAATATCAGATAAAATTTTGGTCTGAGTAGTTTAAATGGGATCAAGAATCCACAGATGACTCCTCTTCCTTACTTAGGAGAGCCAACAGAAGTTGACAACTCCAGAAGTGTGCTAAAAATTGAAGACCTGGTTGTGCAGGATATGCATATTTAATGTGCATATCCTGCACAGCCAGAGAATATAAAATTTTTGATGAGTGGGTCAGTACTGACACTCACCACAAAGTTCCAAGTTCCAAGAATGCTTGCACCTCTTCAAAAGTAATACAGGGCTCAAATTTAAAGGAAAATTTTACACATGTATGATGCAGATTCAAAAGGGTTTCTTTCAAGAATTGTAACTGGTGATAAAATGTAGATTCATCACTGGGATTCAAAAACAAAACAGTCCATACAATGGAAACACTATGGATCACTGCCCAAAAGATTTCCCTAGCAGTGGCTTGAGTCCTCAGCCACCATTTTTTTTTGGAATCTGGAAGAATTCTTTTGATAGACTGTATACCACATATGAAAACAGCCACTGGAGATGCCTATGCTGATTTTTTTTTCAAATTTTAAGAGGAGCCATAAAGGAATAGAGAAGAGGGAATTTGACATGAGGTATCCTGCTCTTCCATGGCATTGCTCCTGTACACAAATCCCATAAAGCAATTGCTTCTCTGAGAGATTGTGTATTCTAGGAGTTGAATTACCCACTCTTAAGTCCAGACCTGGCCCCCAATGACTATTTCTTCTTTAGAAATTTGAAAGAACTGCCTGTATAGGTATCAGTTTTCAAATGGTTAAAGAAGCTGTAAGTGCTTTTTCAGAGACCAGAACAAAGAAAGACCTTCTTTCCAGATATTTTCTCTTTGTGCTCAGAATGTAAGATATATTGTATAGTTTCAAAATAACATCCCCTCCGTGGATTCAAGATGCCGTTATTTCGATTTTTCCATTAACTAGAAAGTTTTATTTTTAATGTATTTAATGCAGAAATAATGAGGCCAAATAAGAAATAGAGAGATTAAGAATGCAATTTTATTAACTGCACATAAAAAAAAAAATAAACATGTTGATGATCAAATGTTATATTCTGCCATTAATACATGCCTACTTATACCCCATTCTATTTTCTTTATTATATCAAATTCAGTCTGCTCGGGTAGCACAGTGGTATCGTCACTGTCCTCCCCACACTGGGTGGATAAGGCCCGGGTTCAAATCCTGTTGATGTGAGGAAATTTTATAAGCTTTTTTCACTCCGAGGCTGAGTTAGTGGGTCTCAGGCATAGATAGCAAGCTTCCCCCCAAGAAACTGGGGTTTTTCATCCAGCAAAACAGGCAAATGGAGCAGAGAACATACCCAATTTACAGACACGATACATGTGGATATATGAATTAACATTCCGGTGACCCTAATGTAATAGTTTGGATTATATCAAGGTCACTAAGCTTTAATGTTTTTCTTCTTTTCTTCTCTGTATGAAGTTTATTAACTTTAGGAGCCATAGTGAGAGGATTTTAATTTAAAATAAATGTGATCCTTCATATCAGTATAGAATTTGCTTTGAAACTGGCGATCATAAACAAATACAGTAATCACATGACTTGTCGTTTTCTTTTTTCTTCACTGCAAGACATCTGTGCTCTGTGTATACATCCGATCTCAATATGCCGTTATTTCGAAGGTGCTGTTATTTGGGGTGCCGTTATTCAACAGGCTATTGTATATTAAACTCAAGGGGATATATATGTATAATAAAAAAAAAATGGGCTATGTTGTTTCTTTATTATTGCGCTAGATTTTTGAGTGCCCATCATACACATAAGGGTACTCTCTACATTGTAGTATATTTAAAATTAAGACTGTTACTGGAAATACTGTTCTTCACTTAAGCAGGGTCTGCTATTTGTCAGACTGGATCATAATGTTGGTCATAAATGACACGAAATATGAGTATATTCAGAGACATGAGTATATACAACAAAGACTTCTTTTTTTTTTTACCCTCTTTGCCCTCAAGGTGGACGACATGTTGAACTCAAGGGAATATATAATTTATAAAAAAAAAAAAATGGCAATGTTGTTTCTTTATTTGGCTGTGTTGTTTCAGACATTTGTCCATGTGGGATATTAGTAAGTCTCATGCAGAAGTCAATTTTACCCTGAAATATGTAATTATGTCAGAATAAATTTCACAGAAGTGTGTAAAGATATAGTATATTTGAAATGAAAACCATTACTATATTTCTACAGTGATGCCCTTCATTAATGTAGAAATAATTAATGAAGGGCATTACTGTAGAAATACTGGTTTTGACTTAAGCCGGAGCTGCTAGTTGTCAAAGTGGATCATAACATTGGTTGTCTTTGTGAAATAGATGAGTATGTGTGTATGTCACAGTATTATCCCTTGTTTGGGTTAGAACATCAACTGTCAAGGATAATATTCAGATCTCTAGTATCAAGACTGTTCTGGCAAGTTAATGGACTGTGAGTAGCAGCTTAACTGATTTTCAGTCATTATTTTGATCTCACCATACTTGAAGATTAGATCTGGGAAGAGAACAACAATTGTACTTTTTAACTTTTAAACTATTTTTCTTTTCTT
Organism: Mastigoproctus giganteus; assembly: GCF_048544385.1. Lineage (NCBI taxonomy): Eukaryota > Metazoa > Arthropoda > Arachnida > Uropygi > Thelyphonidae > Mastigoproctus > Mastigoproctus giganteus. The sequence continues at coordinate 3,831,402 of NC_143584.1, forward strand.
TTTTTTGTTGTTGTTGTTTTCTTAGATGCATTAGAGAAAAAATATTGTTAATTTACTTTTGAGATTATGAGATGACTCACTGTTTTAAGACAACAAACTGAATGAATTTCCAGTAAATTCACATTTTATGGGCATGGGCTGGCAACCTATGAGAGCTCATTTTAAATTACTGTTAGTATGAAGGACTCATAAGGCAGTACAGTAACTGTTGAAATAGTGGAACAGTGGTTATTACTGACTTGATTTTTAGCTAGGAGAAGCAAAAATACAGGCTGAAAAATATATTTAGAACCAGTACAATCAGTTCTTCTATAATGCAGTACATGTGTTCCTAAAAATCTCTGCATTATGGTATTTTGCTCATTAAAAATAGTAGGGCTTATTGGGAAAAATAGGGATAGAGGTCAGAGAACTCAAAAAAAAAAAATGTTCAGTCTGGTAAGTAAAACACTAAAAAAAAGTTAGAAACCCAATAAAATTGCTAACACAGGCTTAAACAAGTTAAATTTCTAATAAATAAATAAATATAGCACTTAATATCTGCCATAGGCACTCAGGAGCCTATGGCAGATATAGCTATCTGTAATCAGGTCACAAAGGAGGTTAGGCAGGCAAAGGCAGATTACGAGAAATCCTTGGCAAAAGATGCTAAGAAAAACAACAAGGATTTCTTTACTTATATAAACTCTAAAAGGAAGGGGATGAATCTGATTGGTCCACTTGACATCGATGGTTCGACTGTTGATGATCCTGCTCAGATAGCAAACAAACTGAATGAGTATTTTGCATCTATATCTTCACACATGAGGAATTATTAAGGTTTGAAAATGGCAGAAGGTTATCAAATTGTAGCAGGATACTTAATGATTTTGTAATAACTGAAAGCAATGTGGAGGAGAAATTGTTGAAGTTAAACATAAGAAAAGCACCTGGGGTGGATAGGATCTATCCAGTTATATTAAAGAAGGCAGCAAAGCAACTAAGCAAACCCTTAGCCATAATTATGAGAGCATCCTTGGACTCAGGGGAGGTTCCCGCAGACTGGAGATGTGCAAATGTATCCCCAGTTCACAAAGGGGGATCAAAGGGTGACACGAGTAATTACAGACCAGTTAGTTTAACTTCTGTTCCGGGTAAAATAATGGAGTCACTGGTTAAAGATGCATTGCAGGATCATCTAGACAAGACTTCAGCAATAATTCAGACACAGCATGGGTTTGTTAAGGGAAAGTCTTGTCTGACAAATTTGATAGGATATTATGATGTGGTTACAAAGGAACTGGATGCAAAAAATAATTTTGATATCATATATTTGGATTTCAGGAAAGCTTTTGACACTGTTGCGCATTGAAGACTATTTGGAGCAGAATGGTATTAAGGGTAAGTTGCTACAATGGATAAAAGGATGGTTAAGTGGGAGAAGACAGAGGATGGTAGGCGCCTCCGTAGCCAGGTGGGCAGGAGCAGCAGTGCGTAGCACACGCTTCTGGATTAGACTGGGGTTCGAGCCCGTCACCACCAAATACGGAGGATGTGGAAAGGTCAGGGAATGACCACCGCATATCCCTGAGCAATATGGCCTTAGTTGCTAATGCCCTTAAAAACCAAATAACAAATAACAGAGGATGGTAATCAATGGGTGCTGCTCTTTGTGTACTAATGTTATTAGTGGAGTCCCACAGGGTTCAGTATTAGGTCCACTGTTGTTTTGTATATTTATCAATGATATTGATGAAGGTATATCAGGCTTAATGTCGAAGTTTGCAGATGATACAAAGGTTGGCAGGGTTGTTAATGACAGTAATGGCATTGTGCTACTGCAACAGGATCTAGGTAATTTGGGAAGATGGGCTAAGAAGTGGCAACTGAAGTTTAACCTTGACAAATGCAAAGTACTGCATATGGGTAGAAGTAACCCCAGAGAAATGTAACAACTGTGTGGTACTACACTTAAGGTGGTAGAAAATGAAAAAGACCTGGGAGTAATTGTGCAGTCAGATATGAAGTTTTCTGAGCAATGCAGACAGGCTGCCAGGGCAGGTCATGGGGTTTTATCAATGATATGCAGGAATTTTCCTAGCAGTGAAAAGGAGGTGATAGTCCCTCTGTATAAGGCAGTGGTCAGGCCACGCCTTGAGTACTGTGTATAGGTCTGGAGGCCTCATTTTAGGAAGGATGTAGATTTTTTCTTGTGCGTGTAAAGAGAAGGGCAACAAGATTGGTGAGGGGAATGAAGGGATCCTCTTACCGAGAGACGCTTAAGTTCTGCAAATTGCAGTGGCTGGAGACTAGGCAACTGCACAGTGATCTTATTGAGGTGTATAAGGCCTTGAATGGGTTGAGCACGCTGAATTCTGATGGGATCCTTCCACTTGTTCAGATTACGAACCTAAGAGGGCATAAATTCAAATTAAGAAAAGACAAATGTAGAATAGATGTGCGGAAATTTGCCTTTTGGGTGGTTAATTGCTTGAACAAACTTCCATCTGTTGTTGTGGAAGTTGATAGGTTGAATAAATTTAAGGAGGAACTGGACAGGCATTTGGAGGGAATGGTGTGATTTTTTTTTTTTTTTTATTATTATTTTTTTTTTTTGGCTGATGCTGCATAAGCTTATACACTTGCTTTCTTGCATCACATGCCACCACCACCACCACTACTACTTTTCCTTGACAAGATTCACTGACATTCTAATTTTTTTTTTTTTTTTTTTTTGGATTGTAAAATTTAACAGTAAAAAAAAAAAAAAAAAAAAGCAATCAATAATAACAAACATGGGACGCACAAATTGCATAAGTGAGACAAGTTTACGAAGCTTCAAAAAATATGATCGAAGATTTCAGTGAAGGGGAAACACGTTTCACCATAATAACATAAAAACCCACAGAATTCCAGCTATTGGTATTATCGTAAATGCAGTAAGATCGAGTTTACTACCTGTTTATAATAGATTGTGATTGCATTAACAGAAAAGCTCAATAAACCGGGAACTGCAAATTGTTTTATGGTAGTGACCTCCAGAAATGTGCTCCTCTGCTCATGCTATCACGCCTCATGAAATTTTTGTTCGAACAGAAAATTGTGATCTCCTGAAAACATGTCCTCCTACAATATCACATGTTATCTTGTGAATACAGTGAATGACAACAGTGTGTCTCCAACCAGTACAACTACAGTAAATGGGATATATAGCTCTCACACATTTGACAATTTTTAAGCTTCATAAACTTGTATGTATTGCTGCGCATGTCAGTGCGCTCAGCTTAGTGCCGGGTTTTGCGTTCACCTGGTATTACTCGCAGGCGAAATCGCGCATGAGCCAACGCTAAAATCGTGTTGTACTCGCATTGTTCCCTGATATATCAGTCATGTTGGAGCAAATTCGTGTTGCGAAAATGCGAGTTATAGCAGAACTGATTGAAGGAGCAAAACAATACTTTTAAATCTGTCTAGTTAGCAGATTTGGGGGGGGGGGGAAGACTCCCGTCCAAGGTTATGATAACACAAATTTTCACAAAGAGAAATATGTATTCACAGCATAAAAATATCACAAAAATGTAAAAAATATTTTGAATTATTATATTGTTATTCAAATTTTAAATGTGTTCTTTTATGATCAGCATCAGTAGCAGGTGTTTTGTTTGTTGTTTGTTTGTTGTTTAGTTTTTAGGAGCATTAGCAACTAAGGCCATATTGCTCCGGGATATGCGGTGGTCATTCCCTGACCTTTCCGCATCCTCCGTATTTGGTGGTGACGGGCTTGAACCCCGGTCTAATCAAGAAGCGTGTGCTATGCACTGCTGCTCCTTCCCACCTGGCTATGGAGGCGCCTAGTAGCAGGTGTGAAGTGGCATAGTTGTGTGAGCATGCACAATGCAGGTATTGTAATATGGAAAAGTTTATTTATTCAGCAATAAATTTCAGACTGTGATCTCTAGCCAGTGCACACTTTCAAAATATTTGGTTTTACTTTAATAAGCACTTCAAAAATATTTGGTTTTCTGATGTTACCCTTTCTGCTGCTAGGTGACTGATAAATTCTTGTGGTTGCTGACCTCTGTCTTAGGGCAAGGCTGCCCAACTGGCAACTTATAGATCAGATGACTTACTGTTTTGTAAGGCTTGTGAGAGTTTCTAGAAACTCATCCCTTTCCACACGCTGCTTGACACTGCTCTTTAGTCTAAAGTTTCAACATGAAATATGTGCATATATGATTATGTATGACATAGTAAGTATTCGGTGTTTTGCTGTTCTCAGTAGCTTGTGGCTGATGATCAATCATAGTCAGCAGTAAGCTTCAGAATTTACTACTAAGAAGGAACCATGATTTACTGTATGGTGGGCCACTGCCTTGACATCTACTATACAGTCAAGGTGAAGTATGTCAAGATCAATTTTTGTGATCATCCCAAATCTGTTCAATTATATTTTGTAATAACAAACCCTTGATATTTTTTTCGATTATTTTAGTTTGATTTCTTGTCATAATTTCAATAATAAAATAACATCAATTAGTAGAAACACTACTTCACTTGGAAAATTCTAGTACTCCATTATTTATGCTATTCTTGCCTGTTGATTTAGAAAAACATGAGTTAAACAGTAAAAAAAAAAAAAAAGCGTATCTTGCTTTAATGATAATTTTTATATATTTTACAACAGCATACCCTCAATTAATTTAATATCAGATTATTTGAAATGTGATGTATTTTGAAGTCACTACCATTCCTTGACTAACGACATATACTTTTATATTTAATTTTATATTCATTTTAGTACGGATAATTTGAAATAAGTCTACACTGAAATTCAGAGTCTGAATTGGTTCCTGTGACTTGGGAATATCTTGTTCTTACTTGAAAAGACTGCCAAAGCCAACTACCGTCAAACATTGTTATAACAAAATTGAATGGAACTATAATGAAAATTTGCTACTATTCAGTAAATATGTCACCTTTAAATTTTACATTTCTATCCACTTCTCCAAACCAAAAATAGCATGCAAAATCATAGGGGAATTCGCATACTTCTAAGTTGTGTTGTGGGTGCACCTGTAATCTGTTTTGTTCATACCGCAGAAACCAAAATTCACTTATCATTAATGACCTGGAACGGGATTTCACAATGCAGATGCTGTACATCTTCCTTTAAGTCACTGCATGTCTGCCCAATATGAGAGAAAGAATAACAATGATTGTGCTTCAGAGAAAAAAATACTTTCTCAATGGAGGAGTCAAAAAGTGTAAATATTATTTGTAAAGTATTTCTAAATTTCTTGCATGTAATTTGAAAATCACTCAGTTTTATTTTCTGCTACCATAATAATTATGCAGTATGTTATATATTATACAGTATATGATTGTTCTTGCCTGCTAAAGAGAGAGAAATGCATTTTTTGCGATATTATTTGCTATTTAATGCTTGTAATCCATCCATGTAACTCAGTGAACTTCATAACTTGCCCTTACAAATTACAATTATGTTAGTTGGTCATAGTGTGCTTACATTACCAGTGACCTGTTTCGGTTATGTAAGTGATTTTCACTTACAAATTAAGTGTATATGGTACAGGTGGAAAAATATGTTTGATTACAGTTTTGAAATTTTACTTTGGTGATGTGGAATTAAATTATTTATTTTGTGCGCATAAATCTTCATTTATATCTTCACATTCAGAATGGAAAATTCTCATGGCCTGCAAATTGATGTATATATGTTTTGTGTTTATGCTTTATTTTGGTGTATATCTTTTCCTTTCAAGCTGCTTCTATTGGCTAGTCTCTTATAAATAGCAGTTTCAAAATTGTAATCGAACATAAATTTTTTCCAGCAGTTGGTATCCATATTTCCTAATGTACATGTGTATATCAGCCTACAACTTTAGAGAAAGATGGCATTATCATTCATTCAGCAAAATTGAGTAAAATCAAAATGATTAAGCAGTCTAAAACTTAAATTATGCATGTAAACTTAATACATGCATACATACACTATCCTACCAAAATTATTTAGTTACCTCCTCTCCCACAGTAGTGAAAAGGTGGGAATGAGATGTAAGCAAAGCAGGAATAGGTTTAAAAGTGTTTGGGCAATAATAGAGATATCAAAAACAAGCAGAATTATGCCATATCAAGATGTTTTTGATGTTTTAAAGAGATTCAATCATTGGATGCCATATTAGCAACTTGTCATTGTTTGTGACAACCACACATTTGAACTTTTCTGTCACCATTAGCTAATGTAGTGAAAAAATGGAAGAATGACAGTGATGTGGGTTTTTATTGATGGTCAGGTAACTCAAAAACACTGACAAATATAAATCACTAATCTATGAAGAAGATAGTGAAAGTAAACCAAAGTTTCCTCGGAAAACATTACATTGGAGCTCCAAATGGTCATAAGAGAAAGTCTGTTAGTTCATCTACAGTCTGGAATTTTAAACAATGGCTTTTTGTGACAGAGCTGCTCTTTGCAATCTTATATCATATAAAAAAATGCCAGATGTCATTTGCGGTAGTACCCAGCTCATTGTTTTAAATAGTGAAAAAGTGGAAACAGGTAATGAGGTATGTTACTTAGTCTTCAGATGAGACAGTGGTAAATGCCTGGGGAACCTTATCAGTCTCTTGTGCCTATAATGATATTTGGAAGAGGTGAGGTGTGATGAGGGCTGCAATTCAAATGTCACATGAATTTGATGGATAGGTTTGTTACCAGTTGTTTTAGTTTAGTTGCTTTGAATTATTAAATAAAGGAATATTGATTGTGCTGAATATTTCAGGGAAACATTAACAGGCAAGAAGCAGTAAGCATGATACCTCCCCTCCTTCTTGATGTGCAGCCACATCACAAGGTTAGTACTTCTTTAGAACTTCTGTTAATTTGAAATTGATGTATGAAATTTATTGTTACCAGTAGATATATCATTGAACTCTCTTTCTCTCTGTTTGAGATTGTCTTGGTTGTCATTATAGGACATTTACTATATGTTGGTAAGAAAAAATATAGTATTTGATTTGGTGGAATATGTAGGAGGACTCATGAGTTAAAAATGCAAGTGGACTACATCCAAGTAAACAGATATAGGTACATGCATAGTCTGTTTTTCACTATAATCTTCATGCTTGTTCAGGCACTTGTTGTTGATGGTGAGTAAAATTATCAACATGATGGTAGGACATGTGGACTCCAAATACAGCGTGTCCTATTGCAGTATCTATTGTCTGACCTTGTTTTGTATGGCATCGTCTGATTGGATTTGCTCTTGCACAAATGTGGAGGGCTGACCAATTTGGAATAATGGATGACTATTTCCCACCTTGTAGGGAGGGTGATGAGGAATAGCCTCTAAGAGGGTTGATGTGGGTTTAGGCAGTGTGTGGGCAGATATTGCCATTCAGAAGCAGCACTGCTTGTGACAAGGAATTGTGAATCTTATTGTCTTACAGTAAGACTCATTCTAAGGGTAGCTTAGAGGCAATGTAAAAATGAAGATAGATCAAGCTGATATACTCATATAGTGTTCAGAGTTTTGCTGTCATTAGAATGGCCTGATATTGAAAAGAGAAGTCTGGAAACAGAAAGTTCATATTTCTGCCTTTGGCATCAGGCAGCAAAAGCTGATGAAGGCATCCCTGTTCTCACTTTATATGAGGATTTGTTTTTAAGAATGGACTCCTGGGATTTACCCCCTCCCTTTCCCCATCCATAGCTTCATAGTCCTGATTTTGACAAGCAAATTCAATTAAATTGTTGATATTCAACATGCAAAAACACTATTATAGCCTATATAAATTAATAAAATTGAGGACTGTTTTTTCTTCTTCTATGAATTTGACCAGCAGAATTTCACCTGCCATATAACTTTCACATATTAAATATTTGAAGTTTTATCTTCTTTATATTATATGGCAATTTAAACAGCAGTGCTTTGTTAATCACGGGTCTTTAGATATGTTCTAATCAAGACACCTGCTATCTGGTGAAACTTCAAAGGAAGCAAGTCTTCAAACAGAATATGGTGGTGGTGGTGTTGTTTACTTTAAATAATAGGAAATAGCCTTTTCAGCAATGTTATTTAAAAGAGTTTTGCTGAAGGTAACCCATGGTTAAGGAAGTAATTTCTGTCTTGAGTATTAAGATTATATTGTTACCTATGTCACCTGAAATCCTGTGGCCTCCAAATACAACTGAGGACAAGTCCTCAGTTTTTACTGATTTATAACTGATAAATTGTAATAAATGACCAACCTTATGGACCAACCTGTGTGTAATAAATACACATTGGTTGGTCCATAAGCAAAGCCTCTTTGGTCATAAGTATAAAGACTGTAGATCCAAAGTTTGTATATTTTATTCTATAAATCCAGCTTGTTTATCAAGCTGGATTTATAGAATACATGAACATAAGATATGCTGTGTGCAGCTGCTAGGTCGGAGGCTGCACACAGTAGTGTCCGCAACTAAAGATCCTATTGCGGGTAATGACACTAGTGGGGTCATATATGAAATTGAGTGTCCTGATTGTGGGGGAAACAAAACGCAGACTGCGGGATCACCTGGGGAAACACAATAGAGCCCTTAAGACTGCAAATTACAGAGGTTCAGCTGTAGCGGAACATGGTCCAGGATATAGAAAAAGACTAGGTCTGCAATTTTATTTGAGTCATATGGGCAGTATGTGGCCAGGCTTTATCATGGTGTAAATGTGATTTTGTGTCCTCTTAAACACAAGTCACATTTCATTACATCACATCACTTTCTTTTTTGTTTTATAGCTGTATTAAATTAAATTTCATTACATCACATTTACTTTCTTTTTTGTTTTATAGCAGTATTAAATTAGAAAATATAGGCTCATATAGCACTATTAAGCTTATCATGTGTTGGCAATATCTTTTATTTTTGTTTATAATATGACCTTTCTCCAGGGGGGTGAAAAAAAAAAAATGGCCTTCTATGTTCCAAATATTGTGGCCATCATTTTTACTGATGATCTGGCAGTTCAAGATTTTTGAAAGATCCAGGTCACTTTTAAAAAAATCTTGAAAATTATTGCACTCCTGTAACAGGTTTTTGCAGGTCTGCATGGAGAATTTCATTTCTCCTGTTAACAGCTTGGGTAACCATTTGCAGCATATTTTTCTATAATCGAGTATGTCTAAATTGGTTAGTACACTTCTCTTTGAACACCTTAGTGCTTTCACCATAGTTATTGTCTGATATTTTTGAATAATTAATCCAAAATTGTAATGTTTTCTTCAGTGCACACAATTCTTTCACTCCTTGGCTGGTCACAGATGTCATTGATTGCTCCTTTGAAAACATACTAGCCATGTGCAAACTTTGCTTATATCGATAGTGTCTTGTAAGCATTAGTAGAGGCATATGATGCAAGAACGCAAACTTATGCAGCATCACCAAAAAAAAAAAAAAAACCTTCCCATTTCACCCATCCATTTGATGCAAAAGTTTGTCCAGTTCTTCCTTGAATTTATTTAAGCTATCAACTTGCACGACGACAGATTGAAGTTTGTTCCAGCAATCAGCCACCCACTGGCTAAAGGCAAATTTCCGCACATCTGTTCTACAACTGTCTTTCCTCAGTTACAATTTATGCTCCCCCCCCCCCCCCCCCCCCCCGAGATGCATAATCTGAGCAAGAGGAAGAATCCCATCAACGTTGCGCTTGCTCAATCCACTTAAAGCCTTTAACACCTCAATCAGATCACCTTGCAGATGTCTAATCTCCAGATTTTTTTTTTTTTTTTTTTATGAAAACCCCAAACACGAGAGGTATTTGAACCTATAGTACCGTGCTTGGGTTGGAGGTTGAGAAGATGAAAGAAGATATTTGTTGACATTAGACTTGAACTTCTGTAGACTGTAATTTTCAGGAAATGCTTATGATGGAAGGTTGTTCCAGAAAACTGCAGTTGAATGAATAAACGAGGAAGATGAAATTTTGTTTCTGTGAGTTTGAAGTTGGACAGTAAATGGATGTTGGCTGGTGGTGGCAGGTGTTCAGACTCTTTTGAAAGAGAGAGAGAGAGAGAAAGCGGGAATTGTAGAAGCCAATTCAGAAGAACAGTGCCCGTGGAAGTATTTGTAGAAGAGGCATGCGGCAGAAACAGTATGTCTATGAGACAGCGAGTGGAGAGAGACTGTTAGAGAGGAGTCATTATTAACCTAACTGCTCTCTTCTAAATGGAATCTAGAAGCCTGAGAGAGGTTTGGTGGCACTGCCCTAGATGTAGGAACAATATTCCATGATAGGGCGGATTTGCGATTTGTACAGAGTGAACAGCTGTTTGGAAGAAAAGTAATACCGAGAGCAAAAGAGAAAACCAAGTTTTTTAGATGCAGAGGAAGCAATATTTTTAATGTGCTTGTGCCAAGAGAGATTAGAAGTCAGGGTAATCCCCAAAAGAGATATATCATTTTGCCTAGAAATTGCAGTGTCACCAAAGATAATCAGAGGAGCAGAAGAATCCTTTTTGCGAGAAATAAGACTAAGACTGAGTTTTAGAAGGATTGAAATCAACTAAGTTGTCTTTGCCCCACTGGAGAGTTACCTGGAGATCGGCATTTAAGGAATTGGTACCACATATTTGAGAAGTTGAAGCTGATTGAGCAGGGAAAGGTTTCTCAAAATGGAAAGTGGAATGCAATGTGCTATCATCGGCAAAACTATGGATAGGATTTCCAGTCAATGGAAGAAGATCATTAATATCAAGAGGAAAAGAGTGGGGGAAAAGAACTGAACCTGGGGGACACCAGCATTTGCGGAAAAGTTAGAAGACAGAGAGCCATCTACCATCACCCTCAGTGAGCGATCAGAGAAAAAAAACTGGATAACCGATTACAAAAAACAGTTGGCAAACCATAAGATGGAAGCTTGTTTAGGAGACCTTTATGCCAAATATGATCAAAAGCCTTTGAGATGTCAAGAGCAACTGCTTGTGTTTCACCAAACTTTTCCATTGAATTAGTCCATAAATGGGTAACATAAGCCAGAATATCATCAGTGGATCAACACTGACGAAATCCATACTGGCGATCGTTGATCAGACGGAAGGGTTCTACGTAGTCGGTTAATGGATTTCTCTATTACTTTAGAAAGAGTAGAAGTAATTGCAATGGGACGATAATTGGATGGGAGGGATTTGTCAACCTTTTTAGGAACTGCTGGATATGAGCAAATTTCCAAGCAGAAGGAAAAACACTTTTGGAATAAGAAAGTGAAAAAAGGCGGCAAAGAATAGGAGTAAGTTCAAGAGCACAGGTTTTGGGAACAAGTGGAGAAATACCATCGAGACCTGGAGCTTTCTTAGCATCAAGATTCGTCAAAATCCTTCTGACATCCTTTTGACGGAAGACCAGAGGAGGCATTGAATGGAGTGTGCTGAGAATAGTGGGAGGTGTTTTACCAAGATCATTAATACATAAGTTGGAAGAAAAATGGGATGCTAGCAGTTCAGCTTTATCCTTGGCCTAAGTGACAACAGAACCATCTGGTTTTGACAGAGGTGGGATCAGAAATGTGCAAAAGGTGCGGCCAATAGCTTTGGCAAAAGAACAGAATGCTTGGCTACAATTACGGCAAGAAGCAAGTTTTCTAATCTTAGCCTTTTTCAAAATCTAGTTTGGACCTATTTAGTTTGAGCAAGTTTTCTAATCTTAGCCTGTTGAAAATCTAGTTTGGACTTATTTAATAACTGCTTTACAATTGTTGAGAGCTTTGGTGTAGGCAGTAAATGAAACTGAAGAATTGGAAACAAGCCAATTACGATATGTATGCAAAATTCTTCTCCTGAACGGCCTTAGTACAGTTATTGGAAAACCAAGGTTTAGATAAAGGACGAGATTTTAAAGTGGAGTGTGGGATAAAGGATTCCATTCCTACAAGAATAATTTCACTGATATGATCTGAGCAAATGTTGACATCAGAGGTTTTGAAACAGTAGTCCGACCAAGGAAAAGAAGAAAAGAAATCTTGCAGGTCATCCCACTTTGCATTTTTGTAATGCCAAACAGTACGAGGTTGGGAATAGCCATGAGATTAAGGCTCCATTGGAGAAGAGACAAACACCAAGTTGTGATCCAAGGTGCCTAAAAGACCACTCACTTCGGCTGTGTACTTAGATGGGTTGTTTGTGAGAAAAAGATCGAGCGTATTGGCTGTATGATTAGGATTGTCCAGCATTCTTGTAGGTAAATGAACAATCTGTGCTAGGTCATTAGTAATTGCAAAAGCCTCAGCATCTCGACCAGCTGGGTCAGTGTGACTAGAAAACGGAAGCCAGCTAGAGTTGTGAACATTAAAATCACCAAGGAAAATTACCTCACTGTTAGGAAAGTTGGACTGGAGAAAGTCAAGTTGCAAAGAGAGGAAGTCAAAGAGCTCCAAGTGATTAGTGGAGTTGGGAGAACGGTAGAAACAACAGATGAATTTGACAGAATGAGGTAGAGAGATTTTAAGCCAGAGAAGATCAAATGTGGAGATTCTAAATTACCAAGTCTCTCACAGGGAATATTGAAACAGCCATATGCACAAGTACCACCTTTGAGGCGAAAGGAATCATACAGCGGATAATTTGGGCAACTGAGATGAGCAGTAGTTGAATCAACCGATAACTGAGATTCTGTCAGAAAAAGTACATGGGGTTTGGCAGACTGCAAGGGGAAATGGACATCGTTGAGATTAGAATTGAGACCACGTATATTTGTGAAATTAACTATGATGTGTTTGGAGAGGTCCGGGTTCAGTTCTTGATGACCAGAAGAATTTCCAAAAGACTATTTTGGTCGAGGCTGTAGTTAGCCGATCTCCAATTGTTTGAGTAGTATTTTTCCCGTAGTGTTATCTCAGGTTTTTCAGCTTGCACAACATGCAAATTGACCCATGTATACATATTTCTACAGATAAAACACACAATGTGCTTGTGTTTTGATAACACTTAATTAGGGGACTGAATATCAATTATGGTATCCTGGTCAATTATTCTACTCATAAGATTATTATTATTATTTTAACAGTTTCTGCTTGAAAGAATAAAAGCCAGGACATTTCTTTAGATCTCTCCAGAAAGTTGTTTTATGGACCAACAGCGTGATATGTTAAGTCCCCCCACCCCCTGCAGAATATAAACAAAAGAATCATGAAGTCTCTCTCTCTCAGTTGTGTCACTGGAAGCAGATCATCCTGTGTTCTTTCAAATGCAACTGGTGTGTGTAAATGACTGATACCGGTTGAATGGATTGCTGATTTGGTGGATTTTTTTTTTTTTTCCATACTTATGAAATTAAATAAGTACATTTATTTTTATACAGTCATAGCAGCTAGGAGAGTTCACACTTTGGTGCAACTGCTTATGGAAGTTGACCTTTTAATGCAACAATTAATAATGCATTTTATATTTTTTTGTGATAGCTTATGGATTCAGTTTAGCAATATGTGTATGAGTGGTTGCAGGTGCTACTTCAGGATCACAGCCAGTTCCTTAAATCCCATTAAATACCCACCCTGATTTCATTGTGTGAAATGTGAGTATGTGAAACATGTTCTTAGATTGTTCACTTTTTGGAGATCTAATACTCAACCATCGCACAGAAGAAAGAGATCAAGTTTATTAATTCTAAAAATCTTTTCAATTCAAGTATATTTATTGATTTTGTCAGTGTAACTTAAAATTGCTGTACTCATTTTAAATTATCTTGTATAATGACCCTTGAGATTTGTTATGAACATCATTCTAGTAATGATAGCTAAGGCTATTACATGTTCATAGGCACCTCCGTAGCCAGGTAGGAAGGAGCAGCAGTGCGTAGCACATGCTTCTTGATTAGACCGGGGTTCAAGCCCGTCACCACCAAATACGGAGGATGCGGAAAGGTCAGGGAATGACCACTGCATATCCCGGAGCAATATGGCCTTAGTTGCTAATGCTCCTAAAAACCAAATAACAAAACAAACAATTACATGTTCATGAGTCAGTTGTGGGAAAGTCCGATTTGTGGTTGATTTTCATTTTGGACAATTAGTATTACTGAATATTTCCCCCCCCACCCCACCCTATGTGAAAAGTGCAAAAACAATTTAGCTATTTACCATAAATCATGTTATTTCTCAGCAAAAAAAAAAACATAAATAGCAAAGATGCTTTAGATTCTAGCATCTTGATAATACATTCACTATCGGATCAGTCAGTGAGTCATCTCCCACCCTTCATTGTACAGAAATGTCTGGAAAATGCGGATTCCTCAAAATGGTAAATTCCACCAATTAGGAGGCCTGTTAATAAACCAAACTACATGCTTAAAACTGATATTGGAACTGATTACAATAAGTGAAATCCCAATTAAAGTCACTCTACATTACTCTCTGACTCTTCAAAAAAGGAGTAATTATTGAGTGGGACCTTCTGTACTTGTAGAAGGATATAGAATGGGAGATGCAAAGATCAAAAGGTACTTCAAGCAAAGCAGATTGTGATTTAAAAAGAAGGCAGTTAATTTTGATGCATCATATCATATCATACTAAAATATACACTATCATAGTATGTACTGCAGCAGCATCATATACCATGCATGCCAATCTCATTTAAAGCTGGTTAACTCAACTGTAAGGTGTGGCCAATCCCAGACTACATGTCAAGGAGATTTATTTTGGGATTGCTGTTCCAGTTGTGGCTCAAAAGAACACCTTCAAACAATGCATAGCAACCTCTCCTGCATGTGCCAGTTGCAGCAGTCCATGCACAGCTTATTCTAAGACATACAAAAAAAAAAAAATGGAAGATGGGAAAAAAATTCAGGGTAAAAATTTATATCAGCTGAACCAAAATGCTACAATGAACAACAGAACAATTTAGACAGAAGTCATTGTACTTCCATTAGTAAGACTAGCTGACTAGCAAGAATATTATTACTGACTGGATCTCTCTCCTCCAGACCAACTGGAACAAAAAATAAATAAACACATAAAGGCTACAGCAGAACATAAAGAAACATGTTCAGATGTAATTTACACTGCTTTTTCTTAGCCAGAAAACTTTAGGAAAGGTCCAAATGGTTGACTAGGTAGAACAGACAAACCCAATTTAATTACATTAGTTCAGAAAAACCATTGCTCAGAAAGAGATGACAGTATGGAAACAGAAAACTTTACAAACAAACTTTAAAAACAAAGAAAATAAACAACCGTATAAAGTACCATCACATTGACAAAAAATAACTAGAGTACAATTAGATAAGTATTAAGGTATGTGGATTATGTATGTATATCATGAAAAAGTGTAAGGGTAAAGTTTACATGTCAGCCCAGCATAAGCTCTACATTGTAACCTGTGCTGGCCACTCTGTTCTCTCACTACTTATATATCTGCTCCTGCTTGTCCAGGAGATCTTAATTTTCTCAAATATTAAAATATGTAATCTCTTGAAAATTTTTTCTTTTGATATGACATATGTATGTCCATTCACATTTTAGGTTTTGGACATGTGTGCTGCTCCTGGATCGAAAACAGCCCAGGTAATAGAAATGCTTCATAAAGAAGAAGGAAAAATCCCAGGTAAGTAGTTAGTTAATGCCTAGCTGAAAGAAGTCGTTTGTCAGTTTATTAAGTAAATTAATATATAGTTAGCAAATTAAAGTTATTTGTTATTTTGTTATTTTTTGGTTTTTAGGAGCATTAGCAACTAAGGCCATATTGCTCCGGGATGTGCGGTGGTCATTCCCTGAATGACCTTTCCGCATCCTCCATATTTGGTGGTGACGGGCTCGAACCCCGGTCTAATCAAGAAGCGTGTGCTACACACTGCTGCTCCTTCCCACCTGGCTACGGAGGCGCCCAAATTAAAGTTATATTGTGTTATAGACTCTCTCAGCAATAATTTTTTTTTAGGTATTATAGTTGTTCTTATTGACAACCCATTATTTTTAGAAGTATAAAATTATTTGAAATATCGTTTATCTTTAGAAAAATTCTTTATTTAGAGAAAACTCTTCCATGGTTTTTGATTGGATTTGCATAAAATTCCTGAGGCCCTCATCATATAATGTGCTTTTTACCCTATTTTGTACATTTGAGTGGCTAGTTTCCTCTTTCACAGCTTTCCACATCTTATGGTTATAGCTTCCAGTCTAACTTTTCAGCCAATCCCAGAGTACCATAATAGTTCTGTTCTTTTGTGTGCTCTTTTTGCTTATATATATATATATATATATTAGTGAACTTTCATTGATGGGAAATAGTATCTGTAATGTACTATTATGTACAGCAGGCCCCCATTATAATGCGGTTCGCTATAATGCTGTTCTTATATTATAACCCGTATCTGACTATAACGCTCTTTTACAGATTGCAATTTTGGCATATTTAACAAAATCGTTTCATTTGATGGAGTTGATAACTTGAAAATGAATAGCAAAACAGCATTAAAACGTTTCCCATGCTGATTTGAGAAATTTATCCACGCTCGGTGAACTTTTCTCGCACGCTAATTTAATTTCATTATAGTGAGTTGTTACGTAGTTCCGAGATCAATATTTTAAAAAATGATCAAGTATATTGCTTGTAATATTTGCATTATATGCATTTATCCAAAGTCTAGTCATCACTCAGTACAGTATTAGACATCGTGCGTAACGGACAGTTTACTTGAACATTGTATCATAATTAATGCAGCTAATGCAGTTCCATTTTCGAAGAGCTAATAATGGCCGATAAGAATGAAAAAGCAACAACGTTTGGGTGCAGTATGAAGACTATAAATAGACTAAGAAAAAGACTGAATTTGAAAATTAAATTAAACGTTTTGAAGCGAATCGATTCCGGTCAACGACAAGCGGATGTGTGCCATAATTTAGGACTTGCAACTTTAACTGTAAGAACAATTATAAAAAAATAAAGAATTAATTTTAGCAGCGGGAAAGATAGCTGTTCCACTGCAAGCAACTAGGACTAGGCCAGCTATTAGGATTGAAATGGAAAGACTAACTAATTTTATTGAAGATAATATTCCAATGCAGAATTCAGTTAAGTTAAATATTAAAAAAAAAAAAAAAAAAAGAGAGAGAGAGGGAGAAAGAGATTAGCCAATATGATGATCTGAAGAAAACTAGCCTTAAAAAAAAAAAAAAAAAAATTGTGGAACCATTTAAAACTGGTAAGGGCTGGTTGAATAGATTTAAAATCCAGGGAGAAGCCGCTAGTGCAGATCAAGGAGCCGAAACTTTCAAAAAAGAACTTGTTAAAATTATTGAAGAGGGGTTTGTGTGTTATACTTCTCAACAAGTTTTTAACATAGATGAAGCAGGACTTTTGTGGAAACGAATGCCTAAAAGAAGTTTCATATTGAAAGAAGAAAAAACATGCCAGGTTTCAAAGCGGCGAAGGATCGGTTGACTTTATTGTTGGGTGGTAACGCTGTGGGGGATTTAAAATTAATATCCCTTTTAGTTTATTTAGAAGAGGGCCAAAGTTCAACCCAAAATCGACACATTTTTCATGATTAAATTCATCAATTAAATTCATTATTTTAATTGGAATTTTAAGTTTACTTTTGATACGTAAGTAGTTACCACATAATTATATACGTATGTAATGCAGAATATTTTATATATACAAATATTTGAATATTAAATATTTTGACCGACATTTGTGCATCTTTTCACTACTGTTTATTATTGATTAGGAAATATCCTATGGCACCGACCGCAACTCACAAATAAATATGTTACCTTATGGGAATGCAGCGCTTGCTTAGCGCGGATTCACTTAGCACTCTGTTTTTCCTGAATGAATTATCAGCGTTAAGTGGGGGTCACCTGTATTGTATTACAGTTTCCAGTTGTTCTGTCTAAACATTCACTTCTTGAATAATCAGTATCAAATCCCTAAAGGCTGATTTCACTGTCTTCAGTGGGAAGCAGAGAAATTGGTATACGAGGTGTGGCAGTGAAGTTCTCAGACTAGGTGCTGTTGTGGTCATGTTCAATGAGTTAGAAAATAAATGGAACTGGTATGTTGTAGTTATAACTTCCTCCAGTAGATGGTGGCATAGAGATTATTCAGTATGTTGACAGGTTGCAAGTAACAGCTAGTTTTGTTAGTAGTGTTAAGGTTTCTGTCATAGTTTTGCAATAGAGCAATTAATGATATCAGATTTTGCTTTAGACTGGGAAAATCTGCAATATAAACATATGAAATGTTAAAACCTGTTTATGGTGATGAAACATTAAGCCATACCAGTGTGTTTGAATGGTATAAGTGGTTTAAAGATGGACGTAATGATGTTCATATGACTCAAGAAGTGGGTGTCCATCGAGCTCTCATGTGAGGAAAGAGTTGCAAAAGTTAAAGAAATTGTGGCAAGAGAGTGTCATTTGACCCTCAGAATGATGGCTGATGAATTGGATATGAATAAGGAGATGATTCCATCAAATTCTGCAAGAAGTTTTAGTTAAAAAGGAAGGTGTATGTGCAAAATTCATGTCACACAACCTCATGTATGAGGAAAAGTAATGAAGAGCATCATTATGTGAAGACGTCCAGATATGTCACGAACACCTAATTTCCTTGACTGTATTGTGACTGGAGATGAGTGGTGGGCGTTTCGGTATAATCCAGATATGAATCATCAGAACATGCAGTGGACTTCAAAATCATCACCAAGATCTAAAAAGTTTTGTATACAAAAGTCAAAGATTAAGACAATCTTTGGGGGTATCAAAACGTTTGTATCTTGACCTAGATAAAACATCAGTAGGAAGATGCTGTTTTTAATATAAGTTGTCTACATATTCAATAACTAACATATGAAATTTCATTCCTGTAGGTGATCGTACACCAGAGGTGGAGCCCAGAATCTGAGGAAGGATGCTATGGTTGACAAAGTGGAGTATCAAGCAGTGATCAAGTTCCTGCATTTGCAGGGCAAGAAAGCTCGGGAAATTGAGGAAGAAATGAAATCTGTGTATGGGCAGAATTGTCCATCCTATGACACTGTAAAAAAGTGGAAATGGGAGTTCCAGTGCGGTCATACAAGTGTCTTTGACAAGCCAAGAGAAGGAAAGCCATCAACATCCACAGAAAGTGAGATGGTTGCAAAGGTTGAGCAGCTGGTGCTGAGTGACAGGTGCGTGACAATTCATTTCATCGCAAATGCAGTGGGAATTAGTTATGGGTCTGCCCACAGCATTTTATGTGACCATCTGCACATGTCTAAATTCTCTGCATAATGGGTTCTAAGATTACTGATGCGTTTGCAGAAGAAATGTCGAATGCAGTGTTCTCGCCAACTGTTAGATTTGTGTAATGCAGATATTGAGAACTTTTAGATTGGTTGGTGACAAGTGATGAATGCTGGGTGTACCAATGTGATCCAGAGACTAGACATGTCAAAGCAGTGAGCAAACCTCCTCCCCACCTCCCAAAAAGGCAAAGACCACTCCATCTGCGAAGAAGGTGATGTTGTCCGTGTTTTGGGACAGAAAAGAGGTTATTCTGACAGATTACCTACCCCATGATTCCACACTTACTGGAGAATACTACAGAAATCTTTTGAAAAAGTTATCGCATAACTTTTTCAAAAGATGAAAAGGTGAAATTTTTAAGGTGAAAAGGCATAGAATGTTAACTGAGGTGTCCGTCTTCTGTCAGACAATGCACCGGCTCACACAGCCTTTGCCACCACCAACTTTGTTGCCCAGTGCGGCTTTGAACTACTGCAGCACCCACTCTATTCTCCTGACCTAGCACCGTCAGACTTCTTGTTTCGAGAAATGAAGAAACCATTGCATGGACACCGCTTTGATTCATTTCAGGAAGTCACCAATGAAGCGGAATTGTGGTTTCAGGCAAAAAGTGTGGACTTCTATGATCAAGGCATTAAACAACTGATCCATAGATGGGAGAAATGTGTAGGAGAGTACATACAAAAGGATACATGGAGAGTACGTAGAAAAGGATTAAAGTTCCTGTGAAGTTTCACCTTTCTATGGCTATTATTTCTAGATAAGGGTACGAACTTTTTGATACCCCCTCCTTTATGGTAATATTTTATTTCCATAATGAAGAAATTCTAACCCTTGATATGCTTAATGTGTTGAGAGAAGGACATTATACAGTTGTTTATAAAGAATTGATGTGAAGTATGAATAACATTAAACCATATGAATAAAGGGAATTTTATTGTGTACAATATATATATATATATACACATACACAATATAAATACTTAATAGGTACTGTTATTTCAAATTTCCATGTTGAATCCTGTCATCAGTCGTAAGTATTAGTAATTAGCCATATAGTGCAAGCTACAGACCAAAAGAAAAAAAAATTATATTAGTGAGAATAAATTACACATTATTTGTATGTATACGTATTTAGGTAATTTGTGCTCATTAATATCTGAATACATATGCATGATGCTGAACCATCAGGCCTAAGTATTCAGATATTAATGAGACCAAATTACCCAAATAGATATACACACCAATTTTGCCCGATTTATTCTCACTAATGTAATTTTTTTTTTTTTTTTAATTAAAATTAATTAATAAAGAAGGTTTTTGGGGGTGTTGCTCAAAAAGAAATATTTTAGATAAAATAAGTGTGGGTGAGTGATAGGGTAAGATTTGGGACCTAAAAGTGGCTTTATTTTTCGGACTGTGAACTTTTTTAAAATGGCTATCATTATTATGTTCGGACATAGGAAAACATAAGAAATTTCAAGCTCATTGAATTTTTAAGGAACTATAATCAGTCACTGGGAATTCTTAGTAGGATAGTTGTGCTACCTGATAGCTTTGATGTAGAAGTTTTCAGGATACCAAATTGTATTTAAAAATACTCACATGTTGCTGAGTTATACGTTATTGGTATTTTCAAGGTTACAGTAATCCTACCGAGTCAGCCATTTGGATGTTTCCAGGAGATAAAAGAACTACAACAGTGCCACCTGCTTGTTCAGTGGTGACTAGAAATTCGGCATAAATTGCTTAAAATTATTGTGACATCACGTAGTTGTAGTAGTAGTAGTAGTGGCATGTGATGCAAGAAAGCAAATGTATGAGCTTATGCAGCATCAGCCAAAAAAAAAAATAAATAAATAAATCACACCATTCCCTCCAAATGCCTGTCCAGTTCCTCCTTAAATTTATTCAACGACAGATGGAAGTTTGTTCCAGCAATTAACCACCCGCTGGCTAAAGGCAAATTTCCACACATCTATTCTACATTTGTCTTTTCTTAATTTGAATTTATGCCCCCTTAGGTTCGTAATCTGAACAAGTGGAAGGATCCCATCAGACTTCAGCGTGCTCAACCCATTCAAGGCCTTATATACCTCAATCAGATCACCGTGCAGGTGCCTAGTCTCCAGCCACTGCAATTTGCAGAACTTAAGCCTCTCTTGATAAGAGGATCCCTTCATTCCCCTCACCAATCTTGTTGCCCTTCTCTGTACACACTCAAGCAAATCTACATTCTTCCTAAAATGAGGCCTCCAGACCTGTACGCAGTACTCAAGGTGTGGCCTGACCATTGCCTTATACAGGGGGATAATCACCTCCTTTTCCCTGCTAGCAAAATTCCTATATATCATTGACAAAACCCCATGACCTGCCCTGGCAGCCTGTCTGCATTGCTCAGAAAACTTCATATCTGCCTGCACAATTACTCCCAGGTCTTTTTCATTTTCTACCACCTTAAGTGTAGTACCACACATTTGGTACGTTTCTCTGGGGTTACTTCTACCCATATGCAGTACTTTGCATTTGTCAAGGTTAGTTGCCACTTCTTAGCCCATCTGCCCAAATTATCTAGATCCTGTTGCAGTAGCACACTGCCATTACTGTCATTAACAACCCTGCCAACCTTTGTATCATCTGCAAACTTCGACATTAAGCCTGATATACCTTCATCAATATCATTGATAAATATACAAAACAACAGTGGACCTAACACCGAACCCTGTGGGACTCCACTAATAACATTAGTCCAAGAAGAGCAGCACCCATTGATTACCACCCTCTGTCTTCTCGCACTTAACCATCCTTTTATCCATTGTAGCAACTTACCCTTAATACCATTCTGCTCCAATTTGTACAATAGCTGTTATTGTACAGCTTTACCCCTTTATCCATAGCAGCCCATTGTACCCCTTTATCCATAGCAGCAATCCAAATTGCTGCTATGGATAAAGGGGTGGTTGAGGGGGAGAAGACAGAGAGTGGTAATCAATGGACACTGCTCATCGTGGACTAATGTTATTAGTGGAGTCCCTCAGGGCTCAGTGTTGGGTCCATTATTGTTTTCTGTATTTATAAATGATATTGATGATGGTATATCAAGCTTAATTTATTTATTTATTTAATGTCCAAGTTTGCAGGCGATACAAAGGTTGGCAGGGTTGTCAAGGACACTACTGACACTATGCTGCTGCAACAGGATCTGGAAAGGTTGAGCAGATGGGCTGAGAGGTGGCAAATGAAGTTTAACATTGACAAATGTAAAGTACTACACATGGGAAACAGCAACCCCAGAGCAACGTATCAACTCTGTGGTACTACACTGACAGTGGTAGAGAATGAAAGAGACTTGGGGGTGGTTGTGCAGGCAGATATGAAGTTCTCTGAGCAGTGCAGACGGGCTGCAAGAGTAGCTCATGGAGTATTGTCAATGATATACAGGAATTTTTCCAGCAGGGATAAGGAGGTGATTATTCCCTTGTATAAGGCAATGGTCAGGCCACACCTAGAGTACTGTATACAGGTCTGGAGGCCTCATTTCAAGAAGGATGTAGAGCTGCTGGAACGAGTACAGAGAAGGGCAACAAGATTAGTGAATGGAACAAAGGGATGCTCTTACGAAGAAAGGCTTAAGTTTTGCAAATTACAGTGTCTGGAGACTAGGCACCAGCGAGGTGATCTGATAGAGGTGTATAAAGCCTTGAATGGTTTGAGCATGCTCAATGCTGATGGGATTCTTCCTCTAGCTCAGAATAATCACCTGAGAGGGCATAAATTCAAATTGAGGAAAGACAGATGTAGGATAGACGTGCGGAAATTTGCCTTTAGCCAGCGGGTGGTTGGTTGGTGGAACAGACATCCATCCCTTGTAGTGGATGTTGATAGCCTAAATAAGTTTAAGGCTCAGCTGGACAGGTATTTTGAACGAACAGAGGGGTGAAGTGGAAGTGGGTTTTTTTTTTTTATTTTGGCTGATGCTGCATAAGCTTGCTTTCTTGCATCAAATGCCTCCACTAATGCTAATGCTAATAGTCTTCAATGCGCAACAGTGTCAGAAGCTTTGCTGAAATCCAAATATATGATATCAAAATTATTTTTTGCATCCAGTTCCTTTGTAACCACATCATAATATCCTATGAAATTTGTCAGACAAGACTTTCCCTTAACAAACCCATGCTGTGTCTGAATTATTGCCGCAGTCTTGTCTAGATGATCCTGCAATGCATCTTTAACCAGCGACTCCATTATTTTACCCGGAACAGAAGTTAAACTAACTGGTCTGTAATTACTTGTTCGATTCCCCTTTGTGAATTGGGGATACATTTGCACATCTCCAGTCCGTGGGAACCTCCCCTGAGTCCAAGGATGCTCTCATAATTATGGTTAAGGGTTTGCTTAGTTGCTTTGCCGCCTCCTTTAATATAACTGGATAGATCCCATCCACCCCAGGTGCTTTTCTTATGTTTAACTTCAACAATTTCTCTTCCACTTTGCTCTCAGGTATTACAAAATCATTAAGTATCTTGGTACAATTTGATAACCTTCTGCCATTTTCAAACCTTAATTAATAACTACTCACGTGTGAATGCAGATGCAAAATACTCATTGTTTGTTTCCTATCTGAGCATGATTTTCAACAGTTGAACCATCGACATCAAATGGACCAATCAGATTCATCCCCTTCCTTTTAGAGTTTATATAAGTAAAGAAATCCTTGCTGTTTTTCTTAGCATCTTTTGCCAAGGATTTCTCGTAATCTGCCTTTGCCTGCCGAACCTCCTTTGTGACCTGATTACAGATTAACTTATATCTGCCATAGGCTTCTGAGTCGCTTGATAATTTATATGCATCCCATGCATTTTTCTTCTCTGTTATGAGTCTCATTAGTTCATTTGACAACCATTTAGGCCTAAACCTTGAACAATATTTCTTAATAGGTATGAAACTTTTAGTAGCTTCCACGATTAATTCCTTGATTGCTTCCCACTTAGAATTTACTGTTGGTAACATCGTCAGTTGATCCCACTTTACAGAATTTAAAAACTGTCGGAGACCACTGTACTCGGCTTTACGGAAGCAAAAACCCTTTCCTTTACCCCTGATGGTAATTAAATCTTTAAGTAAATCCCACGTCAGTACACTGTGATCACTGCCACCTAGTGGTTCTTTTATCTGCAAATTCCTAATACATGAATGATCACTGCTGATAACCAGATCAAGAGTATTATTTTCTCTGGTTGCCTCTCGAACATGCTGCTGCTGCAGAAAACAATCATCCAATAAATCCACAAAAGTCTGACTAGTGTGTGAGTGCCCAATCCACAAGTTCCAGTCAATATCGGGGAAGTTAAAATCCCCCATTATAAGACATTCCGATTTGCTAGCCCACTCTATTTCTCTGTACAATTGTTCGTTGTACTAATTCAAGTCATTAGGTGTATAAAACATTCTTCTTCTCTAATTTTTGCTTTTGCAGTGCTTATGTCATACCAAACTGACTCAACAGTGCACTGTTCATCTATATCAACTGGATGCACTTCTTTTGATTTTATGGTTTTCTTTATTAACAGCATAACACCTCCTTCCTTCCTATCCTTTCTGTACACATTGTACTCCCCAAATTCCAGTTCGGCATTCCCTATATCTGTGTCACACCACGTCTCTGATATCCCAACAATATCCGCCTTTGATGTCTTGACCAACACTTCAAATTCATCAAATTTTTTACTATACTTCTAGCATTGGTATACATGCAAGTATACAATGCACCTATTCTTATTCTTAGTTACTCTAACACATCCCACATATCCACCTGTTTCACGATGACTGCCATCCGGCCCTGAAACCCCCAACACCCCTCGCTCCAGGTCGCTACTTATTCTAATAGAAGTTGTGCAAGAATCACCTTCACCTCTGCCTACGGCTACTGTTAAACTATTAGTCCTTGTATCCCCCCAAGCTATCAGTTTTCCGACCCACCTAACACTGCCTCGATAGCATCAGCAAATATTCTTGCACCCTTTCTATTTAAGTGTATCCCATCCCTGTAGAAGAGCCGACCGGGCTAGCCGAGTGGGTAAAGTACCTGCCCGGCAACCCAAAGGTCGCGGGTTCGATTCCCGCTTCGGGCTTGGATCAAAGTACTGCAAAAACCTTGGGAGGTGCAATATGGCCACAGAAGCCGATGCGCCAACAACTACCAAATCAAAATCAATCCCTGTAGAAGCAGTCTCTCCTGTTAACAAGTACAGTCCAGGCTGAAAAAAATTCTATCCCTTGAGCCTTCCACAATCTTTCCAGGGCCAAATTGATCGACAAGGCCCTCATCATATACTCCCTCCTATCGTGTCTGGGCAGAATTGCAGACACTTTCAAATTCAACCCTAATTCTCGGCTTTTTTTCAACAGTGACCTGTACTTGTTAAGTAATTCTGCCGGTCTCCTACTCTTAATATCATTAATGCCAACGTGTACAACTATATCACCTTTTGTGCCCTTAAAAGATGATATCTGCTCTACAACGTCATCAACCTTTGCCCCTGGCAGACATACCCTGGTCCTGTTCCACCTATCCTTTTTACAAAGGATGTTTCCCGTTTCCCTGACGATAGAGTCACCAACAACTACTAGTTCCTTTGGGACCAGCGCAATCTGCCTTGGGGGTTGCCGCTGTGTTGCGTGATGACCAAGTGCAAGCTCTGACGTTGATGTGGGCAGCTGAGAGCCTGATGGGCCCTCAATTTAGATCTTTCGAGGGCATCCACCCTGTCCTTCAAACTCTCATATAGGCCCATAACAACACCGAGTTGTCGCCTGATTTCCTTACACTCCTTATATCGCGCACACACAAAGACATCCCCCATGGCAATGTCATGTTCCGTTCCAGATAGTTCGGCAAACATTTCACAAGTTGCACATTTTTTTAGGCTGTGATGCGTTGGAGAATCGCCCCCTCAGTTCTCCCCCGAGTCACAGCACTCCTTCCACTTTGTGCCCGTTGCTTTGCTGCTCTAGTTTGGGGCATGATATTTTAAATTAATAAGATCAATAAATTAAATTAAATTAAATGTGAATACTACACTATCTAATAGAAACAGTGAAGCGTATTACTGTTTCTATAATTATACGTTAGAGCTACCTAACTACCTGGATTAAAAATTTGAATTCCCTATCACTATATACAAAAAACAATGCCTACAAGATTCAAACGAAATAACGGTTTTATAAAGTATTACGTATATCTACAAAAACTGTTTATATAAATTAAAATAAAAATAACCAGCGTAATTAGAACTATAAGACTACGTATTAAGTACAATACAAAATAACAATTATGTAAATAAATAGCAAACACTTATCATTTTTTTCGGAGCCTGTAACTCGCAGCTGTATTTTCTAAAGAGAGTCAGCGCCCTCTCCATGGAAGCTTCATCACTGAATAAGAGCTACTCCATTTATATGGCTGCGGCAAGTTTAGTAGATCGGCAGCTTAAATCCCAAGCCCGGATAAATGGTGAGGGTTGACGTCAGGAAGGGCATCCAGTCGTAAAAACTATGCCAAAACCAATAGATGTATTCAGGTTAAGAAGTTAATCCAACTAGAGAAGAAGAAGAGGATGTAAAGTGTGAATTGGGAACATTGAATGCCGACCCCATATAACGTGGGACAAGGCGAAGACGAAGAAGAAGAATGTAATTTTTTTTTCTTTTCATGAATCAAGAAATATTGCCAATTGTTAAGTAGTTGTTTTGTGTTGGATTTTTAGCTTTCTTTTAGTAAACTAATTAATCCTCATACACAATAAAAATTTTGTATGAGGGTTAATATTACTTTACAATATTCTTGTAGTTTAAAATTCTTGATTTGTTTTTATGATGAACTGTTAACTTTCAGAGGGTGTTGTTGTAGCTAATGATGTGGATAATAGAAGATGCTATATGTTAGTACATCAAGCCAAGCGTATGGATAGTCCATGTTTTATTATTACCAATCATGATGCAGCAAATATGCCTAACTTTTATATAACAAAGGTGAGTAACCTACCCAAATATTATATCATAAAATTTCTGTCACTTGATTTGTTCTCCAGAAAGTATAAGTTAGGTTAGTGTTTGTTAGAATTTTAAGATGAATCAGGCTTTTAGTATTAAGTCTTGTATTTGCCGTGAGTAGTTCTTTGTGAATGTGGTCTTCATTGGTCTTCATCGTTAGATTTCTGATGGCAAACTGTTCCACTGAGGTGTTATGTCGGCATTAGACTATATATTTATAGGAAGGAACACAAACTAGACTACAGTGAGTAAACAATAATTTATTATCACTGATAGTTTTGGAAATAATCACATTTTTATTCCCAGTATGACTGGAAAATATTTAAGTTATAATCTGCCTTTTTTTTATGAGTTATAACTTGAAACTTAGGTTGTTTATAAATACAGTCATGTGACTGTATTTACAAACAACCTGCCATTAACATTTTAAATATAAGATAAATATATTGTCGCATATTGACCAACCCCAATGGTGGTTGACAATTTAGGAGACTCCAGGGTTGTTCAGTATGCAACAATATATTTTTATTTTATTTTAAAAATACTTTTTATTATTATGCTTTTACTTTTTCTGTATCTATACATCCACCTTTTGCTTATTTAACCTTTCCCCTTTATCTTCCTTTCATTTTCCTTTCCTTTTTTTTTTTTCTTTTCTTATATATATCAGGATAAGCAATGATGTGCATTGCTAGGAGACAGTTTCAATTTATGGCAGCTGTGCTACCATGACAGTGCATTCTACAAAATATTTTTCTGATGGTTGTTGGTCCTGCACTTATCTCAGTTCTGTCAGTTGTTTCTTGAATTGGTTAATTGAGAGTGTCTCTGTGAGTTCCTCTTCCTGTCCATTTTATATTTTCATGCACTGAAGTTCATTAATGGCAGTCTAACTAGAACGGTTACTTTACTTTTGTGTTACAATGAAATACAGTATTTCCAACAGTTGATTTCAGGTATTACAATCTTTTTTGCTGTTTGATAAATGGATATGCCCACTATGTGACAACTGATTATCACACATCTTGTGGTTCCATTCTATCTTCCTGATTGAGTAGGAGTGTGTGTGTGTGTGTGTGTGTGTGTGTGTGTGTGTGTGTGTGTGTGTGTGTGTGTGTGTGTGTGTGTGTGTGTGTGTGTGTGTAAATAAAGTGAAAAAAAATATATATTTAAATAATTATTTATTTATATAAATATAGATAATTTTAGAAGTTTATACTTTACCCACTTAAATATTTGCTTGTATGGTTAACTCTTTTACTTTTATTTCAATTATGTAGGAAGGGGTGACTTCTGTATTGAAGTATGACAGAATCCTTTGTGATGTACCATGCAGGTATGCAATGGTTTATATATCCGGTAATGCTTATTTCTTGAAATCAGGGTAGTAGCATGTGTTTTTTATTCATGTGAGAATTCACAACTTTTTTTCTCTGGAGGGGCCTATAGAAGTTTTTTATTGGAATAAATTATATTTTATTTCTTAGCTAGCTAGGTGTTGTCTTTTTTTTTTTTTTTAATCTAAAGCTAAAAATAAAAGCTTTAAGACTTGAAAGTTAATGTTTATTTTGTGGCTCTGTTTTAAATGTGAGAGTGATGTGATTCTTGTACAGTAATCTACATTTTTACATATTCCTTATAATAATCCAAAGATGGTATAATTAAAAAGTGCAACCTGTTTATTGAATTTGCATTACATGAATCATATTACATCTCTAATATTTTCCATTTATGTGCTGTTTATTTTCACTTACAGTGGTGATGGTACTATCAGGAAAAACATTGATGTCTGGAGAAAATGGAATATTGCTAATGGAAATAATTTACATGGGTAAGTTGAAGCAAAAATACATTTTTTTCTAGAATGAATGACCATGCTAATTTTCTGTAACTAATTTATTTTGATGAAATAATAAATGCATAGAAGTAAATGTGCCTTAAAAGTGTTCTCAAGCAATGTATTTGTTCATTTTCATATACTTAAGTTAAAGTTTGTAGAATTTTATAGAATATGCCTATGACTCTGATTCTTAAACTTTTTTTTTTTTTACTGAGTATATGGATACAGATTCTTCCATAAATTAACCAGGGAAGAAGCTGGTCAAATCTTTGCTTTAATGTAGAAAATAAAAAATAACATCACTCTTAGTTTCATAATTATTTAATCCATTACTCTTACTGGTACTAAAAGCAGATTTTGCACTCAAGAGATATCATTTTATGATTGGAGGTGGGAGTAATCTGTAGATGCAAAAATGTGTGGGGGTAATCTGTAGATGCAAAAATGTGTGGGGGTACATATGAACTCTCTCTCTCTCTCTCTCTCTCTCTCTCTCTCTCTCTCTCTCTCTCTCTCTCTCTCTCTCTCTCTATTGGAGGCGGTATACTGGAGATGGTTGAGATCCAATCCATTATAACATTTTATTTTTCATGAAAACCCCAAACATGAGAGGTATTAAAACGTATAGTACTTAGTACCATGCTTGGGTTGGAAGTTGAGAAGACGAAATAAGATATTTGTTGACTTTAGACATGAACTTCTGTAGACTGTATTTTTCAGGAAATATGTACGCTGGTGTGCAAAACTTAAGGACCAACACTATTTCTAAAGGTTACAACCACAAAATCTTTACTTTCCTCACTTTCCAAAATGATTTTGGAAAGTGAGGACATTGTTCATATGGATTGCCCTGCCCGTTCCACTGATCTAAATACCATTGAACACATATGGGACTCTCTGGGGTGCCTAGCAGCACGTTCACACCCACCAGAAAATGTTCATCAGCTGATGATGCTGCTGACAGAGGAATGGATGATGTTACTGCAAGAACTTATAAACAACATTGTTCTAAGTATGGATAAGCGGTGCAAAGCCTGCATCGACATTAGGGGTGGCCATATCTCCTACTGAGGACCACCCCTTTCCTTTGTTCCATCTTTAGCAGTGATGCATCTATATCATGACAGCCAGTGCTATGTTGCCATTTTTGAATAAAGTCCCTCTGTACCATTTTGTTTCTGTTGTTGTTTCCTTCATAATTTCTGTACCTCACGATGTTACTTTAGTATTCTTTTCCCATATCCAGGCCACTCCTATGAGAAGCTACAGGTGAAAACCTGACTGGTCCTTAAATTTTGCACACCAGTATATGAAAGAAGGTTGTTCCAGAAAACGGCAGTTGAATGAATAAACGAGAAAGATGAAAAGTTGGTTCTGTGAGTTTGAAGTTGGACAGTAAATGGATGTTGGTTGGTGACGGCACGTCTTCGGACTGTTTTGAAAGAAAGAGCGGGAATTATAGAAGCCAATTCAGAAGAACAGTGCCCACTGAAGTACCCAAAGAAAAGGCATGCAGCAGAAACAGTACATCTATGAGACAGCGAGTGGAGCGACTCTGTTAGAGATGAGTCATTAATTAACCTAACTGCCCTCTTCTGAATGGAATCAAGAAGCCTGAGAGAGGTTTCGGGAGCACCGCCCCAGATGCGGAAACAATATTCAATAGTAGGGCGGATTTTCGATTTGTCCAGAGAACAGCTGTTTGGAAGAAAAGTAAATGAGAGCGAAAGAGAAAACCAAGTTTTTTAGATGCAGAGGATGCAATATTTGTAATCTGCTTGTGCCAAGAGAGATTAGAAGTCAGGGTAATCCCCAAAAGAGAGATATCTTCTTGCCTAGAAATCAGAGTGTCACCAAAGATAAGCATAGGAGCAGAAGAATCCTTTTTGCAAGATAGTAATCATGGCATGTGATGCAAGAAAGCAAGCATATGAGCTTATGTAACATCAGCCAAAAAAAATTCACACAACCATTCCCTCTAAATGTTTCTCCAGTTCTTCCTTAAATTTATTTAACCTATTAACTTCCACGACAGATGGAAGTTTGTTCCAGCAACTAACCATCTGCTGGCTAAAGGCAAATTTCCACACATCTATTCTACAGCTGTCTTTCCTCAATTTGAATTTATGCTGACTAAGGTTCGTAATCTGAACAAGTGGAAGAATCCCATCAGAATTCAGCGTGCTCAACCCATTCAAGGCCTTATACACCTCAATCAGATCACCTCGCAGTCTCCTAGTCTCCAGCCACTGCAATTTGCAGAACTTATGCCTTAAATTTGGAAGTGTCTGCAATTCTGTCCAGACACGATAGGGGGAGTACATGATGAGAGCTTTGTCAATCAATTCGTCCCTGGAGGGAATGTGCAAGGCTCAAGGGGTAGATTTTTTTTCAGCGTGGTCTGTGCTTGTTAACAGGAGAGACTGCTTCTACAGGGATGGGATACATAGAAAGGATGCAAGAATATTTGCTGATGCTATCGAGGCAGTGTTAGGTGTGTCGGAAAACTGCTAGCTTGGGGAGATTCACAGACTAAAAGGTTAAAATTGGCCGCAGGCAGAGGCGAAGGTGATTCTTGCACAACTTTTATTAGAATAAATAGCGACCTGGAGCGGGGGTGCTGGGGGTTTCAGGGACTGATGGCAGTCATCGTGAAACAGGTGGGTATATGGGATGTGTCAGGGTAACTAGGAATAGGTTCAAGCATGCTTGCATGTATACCATTGCTAGAAGTATAGTAAATAAATTTGATGAATTTGAAGTGTTGGTCAAGACATCAAAGGCGGATATTGTTGGGATATCAGAGACGTGGTGTCACACTGATATTAGAAAAGCAGAATTGGAATTTAGGGAGTTTAATGTGTACAGAAAGGATAGATAGGATAGGAAGGGAGGAGGTGTCATGCTGTTAATTAAGAAAAACATAAAATCTAAAAAAGAAGTGCATTCAGTTGATATAGATGAACAGAGCACTATTGAGTCAGTTTGGTGTGACATAAGCACTGCGAAAGCAAAAATAAGAGTAGGAGTGTGTTATAGGCCTAATGGCTCGAATGAGTACAATGAACAATTGTACAGAGAAATAGAGTGGGCTAGTAAATCAGAATGTCTTGTAATGGGGGACTTTAAGTTCTCAAATATTGACTGGAATTTGTGGGTTGGTCACTCACACAGTAGTAAGACTTTTGTGAATTTATTGGATGATTGTTTTCTGCAGCAGCATGTTCGAGAAGCAACCAGAGAGGGTAATACTCTTGATCTGGTTATGAGCAGTGATCATTCGTGTATTAAGAATTTGCAGATAAATCAATCACTAGGTGGCAGTGATCACAGTGTACTGATGTGGGATTCATTTAAAGATATAATTACCATCAGGGGTAAAGGAAAGGGTTTTTGCTTCCGTAAAGGTGAGTACAGTGGTCTCAGACAGTTTTTAAATTCTGTACAGTGGGATCAACTGACGATGTTACCAACAATAAATTCTAAGTGGGAAGAGTTCAAGGAATTAATCGTGGAAGCTATAAAAAGTTTCATACCTATTAAGAAATATTGTTCAAGGTTTAGACCTAAATGGTTATCAAATGAACTAATGAGACTCGTGACAAAGAATTAAAAAAATGCATGGGATGTATATAAATTATCAAGCGACTCAGAAGCCTATGGCAGATATAAGCTAGTCTGTAATCAGGTCACAAAGGAGGTTAGGCAGGCGAAGGCAGATTACGAGAAATCTTTGGCAAAGGATGCTAAGAAAAACAGCAAGGATTTCTTTACTTATATAAACTCTAAAAGGAAGGGGATGAATCTGATTGGTCCATTTGATGTCGATGGTTCAACTGTTGAAAATCATGCTCAGATAGGAAACAAACAATGAGTATTTTGCATCTGCATTCACACGTGAGTAGTTATTAATTAAGGTTTGAAAATGGCATAATTATCAAATTGTAGCAGGGTGCTTAATGATTTTGTAATAACTGAGAGCAAAGTGGAGGAGAAATTGTTGAAGTTAAACATAAGAAAGGCATCTGGGGTGGATGGGATATATCCAGTTATATTAAAGGAGGTGGCAAAGCAACTAAGCAAACCCTTAGCCATAATTATGAGAGCATCCTTGGACTCAGGGGAGTCCCCATGGATTAGAGAAGTGCAAATGTATCCCCAATTCACAAAGAGGGATCAAAGGGTGACACGAGTAATTACAGACAAGTTAGTTTAACTTCTGTTCCAGGTAAAATAATGGAGTCACTGGTTAAAGATGCATTGCAGGATCATCTAGACAAGACTGCAGCAATAATTCAGACACGGCATGGGTTTGTTAAGGAAAAGTCTTGTCTGACAAATATGATAGGATATTATGTTGTTACGAAGGAACTGGATGCAAAAAATAATTTTGATATCATATATTTGGATTTCAGGAAAGCTTTTGACACTGTTGCGCATTGAAGACTATTGTACAAATTGGAGCAGAATGGTATTAAGGGTAAGTTGCTACAATGGATAAAAGGATGGTTGATTGGGAGAAGACAGAGGGTGGTAATCAATGGGGGCTGCTCTTCGTGGACTAATGTTATTAGTGGAGTCTCACAGGGTTCGGTGTTGGGTCCACTGTTGTTTTGTATATTTATCAATGATATTGATGAAGGTATATCAGGCTTAGTGTCGAAGTTTGCAGATGATACAAAGGTTGGCAGGGTTGTTAATGACAGTAATGGCAGTGTGTTACTGCAACAGGATCTAGAAAATTTGGGCAGATGGGCTAAGAAGTGGCAACTGAAGTATAACCTTGACAAATGCAAAGTACTGCATATGGGTAGAAGTAACCCCAGAGAAACGTACCAACTGTGTGGTACTACACTTAAGGTGGTAGAAAATGAAAAAGACCTGGGAGTAATTGTGCAGTCAGATATGAAGTTTTCTGAGCAATGCAGACAGGCTGCCAGGGCAGGTCATGGGGTTTTATCAATGATATGCAGGAATTTTGCTAGCAGTGAAAAGGAGGTGATAGGCCCTCTGTATAAGGCAATGGTCAGGCCACGCCTTGAGTACTGTGTATAGGTCTGGAGGCCTCATTTTAGGAAGGATGTAGATTTTTTCTTGTGCGTGTAAAGAGAAGGGCAACAAGATTGGTGAGGGGAATGAAGGGATCCTCTTACCAAGAGAGGCTTAAGTTCTGCAAATTGCAGTGGCTAGAGACTAGGCACCTGATTGAGGTGTATAAGGCCTTGAATGGGTTGAGCACGCTGAATTCTGATCGGATCCTTCTACTTATTCAGATTACGAACCTAAGGGGGCATAAATTCAAATTGAGGAAAGACAGATGTGAAATAGATGTGCAGAAATTTGCCTTTAGCCAAGCGGGTGGTATTTGTGACATTAATATATATATATATATATATATATATATATATATATATATATATATATATATATATATATATATTTTTTTTATGGCTGATGCTGCATAAGCTCATACACTTGCTTTCTTGCATCACATGCCACTAATACTACTACTCTCTTGGTAAAAGAATCCCTTCATTCCCCTCACCAATCTTTTTGCCCTTCTCTGTACACACTCAAACAAATCTACATTCTTTCTAAAATGAGGCCTCCTGACCTGTACGCAGTGCTCAAGGTGTGGCCTGACCATTGCCTTATATAGTTACCCTCGCTTAATGCTGACAATTCTTTCCGGAAGAACAGAGCGCTAAGTGAGTGCCGCATTCCCATAAGGTAACATGTATTTGTGAGTTACGGTCAGTGCCATAGGATATTTCCTAATCAATAATATACAGTAGCGAAAAGATGCACAAATGGCGGTGAAAATATTTAATATTCAAATATTTGTACATATAAAATATTCTTTACAAATGGCGGTGAAAATATTTAATATTCAAATATTTGTACATATAAAATAAAAATTTGCTCAGATAGCAAACAAAATAAAGTTTGTATGCTATCTGAGCAGGATCATCAACAGTCGAACCATCAATATAAAGTGGATCAAACAGATTCATCCCCTTCCTTTTAGAGTTTATATAAGTAAAGAAATCCTTGCTGTTTTTCTTAGCATCCTTTGCCAATGATTTCTCGTAATCTACCTTCGCCTGCCTAGGCTTCTGAGTCGCTTGATAATTTATATACATCCCATGCATTTTTTTAATTCTCTGTCCCGAGTCTCATTAGTTCATTTGATAACCATTTAGGTCTAAACTTTGAACAATATTTCTTAATAGGTATGAAACTTTTTGTAGCTTCCACGATTAATTCCTTGAACTCTTCCCACTTAGAATTTATTGTTGGTAACATCGTCAGTTTATCCCACTGTACAGAATTTAAAAACTGTCTGAGACCACTGTACTCACCTTTATGGAAGCAAAAACCCTTTCCTTTACCCCTGATGGTAATTATATCTTTAAGTAAATCCCACATCAGTACACTGTGATCACTGCCACCTAGTGAGTGATTTATCTGCAAATTCTTAATACACGAATGATCACTGCTGATAACCAGATCAAGAGTATTACCCTCTCTGGTTGCCTCTCGAACATGCTGCTGCAGAAAACAATCATCCAATAAATCCACAAAAGTTTTACTACTGTGTGAGTGACCAACCCACAAGTTCCAGTCAATATTTGAGAACTTAAAGTTCCCCATTACAAGACATTCTGATTTACTAGCCCACTTTATTTCTCTGTACAATTGTTCATTGTACTCATTCGAGCCATTAGACCTATAACACACTCCCCTTATTTTTGCTTTCGCAGTGCTTATGTCACACCAAACTGACTCAACAGTGCTCTGTTCATCTATATCAACTGGATGCACTTCTTTTTTAGATTTTATGTTTTTCTTAACAGCATGACACCTCCTCCCTTCCTATCCTGTCTATCCTTTCTGTACACATTGTACTCCCCAAATTCCAATTCTGTATTCCTAATATCTGTGTGACACCACGTCTCTGATATCCCAACAATATCCACCTTTGATGTCTTGACCAACACTTCAAATTCATCAAATTTATTTACTATACTTCTAGCATTACTATACATGCATGTATTCTTATTCTTAGTTACCCTAACACAGCCCATATACTCACCTGTTTCACAATGGCTGCCATCAGTCCCCAAAATCCCCAGCACCCCTCGCTCCCGGCCGCTGCTTATTCTAATAGAAGTAGTGCAAGAATCACCTTCACCTCTGCCTGCGGCTACTTTTAGCCTGTGAATCCCCCCCCCAAAGTTTTCCAACCTGCCTCAATAGCATCAGCAAATATTCTTGCACTCATTCTATTTAAGTGTATTCCATCCCTGTAGAAGCAGTCTCTCCTGTTAACAAGCACAGACTACACTGAAAAAAATTCTACCCCATGAGCCTTGCACATTCCCTCCAGGGCCAAATTGATTGACAAGGTTCTCATCATTTACTCCCTCCTATCATGTTTGGGCAGAATTGGAGACACTTTCAAATTTAACACTAACTCGCAACTTTTTTGCAACATTGACATGTACTGAAGTAAATCTATAAGACAGGACTGAGTTTTAGAAGGTATTGAAATCAGCTAAGTTGTCTTTGCCTCACTGGAGAATTACCTGGAGATTGGCATTTAAGGAATTGTAGCAGATATTTGAGAAATTGAAACTGATTGAACAGGGCAAGTTTCTCAAACTGGAAAGTGGAATGCAATGTGCTATCATCAGCAAAACTATGGATAGTATTTCTGGTCATGGAAGAAGGTCATTAATATATAAGAGGAAAAGAGTAGAGGAAAGACCTGAACCTTGGGGAACACCAGCATTAGTGGAGAAGTTAGAAGACAGAGAGCCATCTACCATCACCCTCAGTGAGTGGTCAGAGAGAAAACTGGATAACCAATTACAAAAAACAGTTGGCAAACCATAAGATGGAAGCTTGTTTAGAAGACCTTTATGCCACAACACGATCGAAAGCCTTTGAGATGTCAAGAGCAATTGCTTGTGTTTCACCGAACGTTTCCATTAAATTTGTCCAGAAATGGGTAACATAAGCCAGAATATCACCACTACACTGAAGAATATCACACTGACGGAATCCATGCTGATGATCGTTGATTAGACGGAAGGTTTCTAGGTAGTTTAAGAGTTGGTGGTTAATTGATTTCTCCATTACTTTAGAAAGAGTAGAGGTAATTGCAATGGGATCATAATTGGATGGGAGGGATTTGTCACCCTTTTTAGGAACTAGCTGGATATGAGCAAATTTCCAATCCGAAAGAAAAATGCCTTTGGAATAAGAAAGTGAAAAAAGGCGGCAAAGAACAGGATTAAGTTCAGGAGCACATGCAAGGCAAAAAAGCAAAACAGTTGCATTAAGAGATGGAAATATAAAAATTGGAAAAGACAATTCAGGTGTAAGTGAAGCATTGAGCATGATGACTTGTCTCAGCCACAGACCTTGCCATTGTGGCTAAAGTGGAACAGCTAGTCTTTAAAGACTGGTGTGTGACTATAACTTTTATAGTAAATGAAGTGGACAGTAGCCATGTGTTTGCACAATAACACATGAGTTCTTGCATGTGCCTAAGCTGGCAGCCCAATTAGTTCTGAGATTGTTGACACATACTTATAAAAGTTCCACATAAAAGAATGTTCTGCTCAAGTTTAGAGCCTTGTAGAGATGTTTATTATTTTTCTTACCAAACTGTGATGATGGATGAATGCCAAGTACATCACTATGACCCAGAAACAAAACAGATGAGCAAAACATTCAACTTCACCAATCTCAAAAAAAGCCAAGGTTCGGTTTTCTGCCAGCAAGGTCATTATCATTCTTTTGGGACCTTAAATGTATCATCCTTACAGATTACCTCCTAAAAAGCAACAGAATCACTGGGGAGTACCACAGAAACTTCCTTGGAAAGTTAAGAGAGGCTATCAAGTTGAACAGATGCAGGAAGTTATCCAAAGATGCCTGCTTCTTAGCCAACAGTGCTCCTGCTCTCACAGTAGACTTTGCAGTCAGGTGTGACCTTGAAAATCTACTGCACCCACCCACCTTTTACTGCTGATGTCTCACCTTCAGACTTCTTTCCCTCCCCTAAAATAAAAAAACCATTATGGGGCCGTACATTTCAAACTGATGAGGAGGTAATGAAGTGGTTTTCTGTTCAAAGTGAGTAGTTCTATTCAAGAGGCCTGCAAGAGCTTATTCAAGATGGAAAAACATTGTAACTACATGGAGAAGGAAGAAATTGTCAGCCAAGTTTCAAATCCCTAACTCAAATATTTCTAGGTGAGGGTAAATATTTGTTGATTTCCTCTTGTATATTGTATCTGCTCTGTCACTGAGAATTTGCTAGCTACAATATATTTGTAACACCATGAGAGGTGGAATAATTGTTCTCCAAAAGATACTATAATTTTAGAATGAAGTTTAGAAACAGTGATGAGCATTTTGTCTTGCAAGAAACATTTTACTGTGGTGTACACTATAAGCATTATATGTTCATGGCCATTTTCCTATTAAAAAAAAGTTCCTCTCAGCTAGCACAATGGATATGATTGCTGTTCTTTCATATCATATGGAAAAGATGGGTTAACAGGTCATCTTAACAGGAGGAACTTTGAGATTTTATTACATGGCTGAGTCAGTAGGATTTGAATGAAGGTGGCAGGGTTTTTTCCCTTGAAAACCCGGAAGTTTTTATCACACAAAACATGCAAACCAACCTAGTCTGATGAAAAATTAAATTAAAAATGTTATTTTTATACTTATTATTTTCAAAATAGCTTTATTAATTCAAACATAACTTTTATTAATTCTGAAATCACTGAAAAATGAAAATATGAAACTATTAGTTACTTCCATTTTCAATTCCATAAAATTGTTAAGCATTCAAAAATTCAAACTAACACATGCACAAGTATTACTGTGTTTTGCCAATCATAATAGTAGTAGTAGTGACAAATGATGCAAAAAAAGCAAGCTTATATAGCATCAGCCAAAAAAAAAAATAAAAAAAAAACCTACACACTTCACCCATCCATACCCTCCAAGAATTTGTCTAGTTCTTCCTTGAATTTATTCAAACCATCCACTTCCACAACAACAGATGGATGCCTGTTCCAACAATCAACCGACCACTGGCTGAAGGCAAGCTTCCTCACATCTATTCTGCAAACATCCTTCCTCAACTTGAATTTATGCCCTCTCATGTGTATGTGTGTATAGTCTCACATTCAAGGCCTTAAACACCTCAATCAGATTGCCTTCTAGGCATAAGAGCACCCTTTTCTTCCCTTCACCAATCTGCCTGCTCATTTCTGCACCTATTACAGCAGCTCTATATCCTTCCTTAAGTGTGGCCTCCAGACCTGTATATAGTACAAGATGTGGCCTAACCGTAGGCTTGTACAAAGAGATAATCATCTCCTTATTCCTGTTAGCAAAGTTTTCCATATATCATTGACAAAACTCCATGAGCTGTCCTGGTAGTATATTTGCACTATCAGAGAATTTCATATCTGACTGCACAGTTATCCCCAGGTCTTTTTCATTTTTCACTACTCTGAATTTAGTAGCACACAGTTGATAAGTTACTCTGGAATTACTGCTGCACTTATGCAGTACCTTGCATTTGTCAACATCCAACTTCAACTGCCAATTCTCAGCCCACTGACCCAGTTTTCCTAGATCTTGTTGCACAGCTCACTCTGATTACTGATATTGCTGTTTTCACACACCATCAACCAATTTCACTTAATATCTGCATAAACAACACATAATCACTTCCAAAACAAATGAAACTGATAATGCTTCCCAACCAATTATGCTTTGTTATAAATTAATTTATGATTATTGTGTAGCTGCAGCTACCCTGAATTCATTCTCTTGGTTTCTGTGATGCTTCTATTCTGTTATTGTAATTATCTAGATCTTCTGCTAATTTGCTTCTTTGTTATTTAATCTTCTAACTTTGATGTCATGAATTCATAATAATAGTTATCAGTTTTAAGTAAATTTAAAAAATTTTTCATTTTAGTTATTTCTTTTTGTGTATAATTATTTTTCATTTCAGACTACAGTTCAGAATTGCTAGGAGAGGCTTGGAAATGCTGGCTGCTAATGGTAGAATGGTTTACTCAACATGTTCTTTAAATCCAGTAGAAAATGAAGCAGTAATTGCAGCTTTGTTATTGCAAACCAAAGGTAAAGAAATAATTGTTTGTTGTATAATTAAAAATTATTTAGAAATTTGCATGATGATTTACAAAATTTATTAGTTATTTTTCATTATCTAGTTAATAAAAAGAAAAATAGGCTATTTCTTTGTTTTTATGCTACACTGCATTCTATATTATGAAAGGATTTTAAAAAGTACCAAAGAAAGGACACTATGTTCTTGATGAGACAACTTTGTGTTTTCTACTGCTATGTGCCTTCTAAGAATGCATAGTTATTTAAGGCAAAATGAAAAATGTAGTAACAAGACATTCAAATATTCTATGAATCTTCTGAGACAACTTTGTAAATTAAAAAAAAAAAAAAAAAAAAAAAGGTTTGAAACTCCACATCAAACCTAATAAAAATTGCAAGCAAACTTAAATTTTCCCAAAAATTTTAAACAGAATTTACACTGGGGAGGGCAGTCTTTTCAAATACAGAAGGTCTCAGTGAATGAAGGGAAGGACATGAAATTTCAACCCACCATTGGGCTGTTTTGACAGCAGTGACCCTTTGTTGTGGTAGGCTTGATTGTGAAGCACTGAGCTAAAAATAGAAAGTGCTTTGAAACCAACCACCTTTAATATTTATTTCATAGTTGCTTTTCAAACATAATTTATTAAATTGTGTAAACTAGTAACAAGTAATTATTAAAGATATTAAACAAGAGTAGAAAACTGTGTTTTATATTAATCTGTAGTTACTTTCTATGCAAAAGTGTTATACATTTCTGTTTAATCACATAGTTTAACTGGTTCGACACAACTTCTTTAATGAAGGACTAACTGCATCTTTTTATCTGTTACTGTTGAAACCAAATTAATAGAAGATTGATAAGACAATCATATAATATTTATTGACGTCTAGGGTTACCTTTTATTTTCTTTTGTCTTAAAATTTCAGGGTTCAAATTAGGATTTTAGTCATTCTTATAAGTGGCCATAGGCCTAATATTAATAAACTACAAAAAAAAAAAAGGCTTGAGAGCTGGTCAGGCAGCAGCAGCAGCATTCATATTTTATCATCTGATGCCATTTTATCACAGATACCAATTTGGATCCTATTTATTGATAATGAGAAAATGCATTTGGCATAGTAACACATAGTTGGTTTAAGCATGTAGAACAGCCTTAAAACTAAGAGTTGAAACTTGTGATTACCACTTTTGTAGTACCAGTTACAGTGCACATACTCTGAAGCAGTTAAGTAACATTGTAATTAAGTAACTTAATAAGACCTGATAAACTATATAAACTAGATACGTATGGTAAATTATTTTTAAGCCAGTTTCAGAGAAGGATGTTTTTATCTGCAGTCTAATCTGGCACTCTAACTCATTTTACAGGTGTTCATTCGGGTTGAGGTTTGGGTCATTGTATGCAAACCAGTCCAGTCCAGTATGGCACCACACTCTATGACATAGAACATTGCTATGCTGATTAGGTTAGGTTTTTTTTTATTTTTTTAGGAGCATTAGCAACTAAGGCCATATTGCTCCGGGAATATGCGGTGGTCATTCCCTGACCTTTCCGCATTCTCCGTATTTGGTGGTGACGGGCTCGAACCCTGGTCTAATCAAGAAGCGTGTGCTACACACTGCTGCTCCTTCCCACCTGGCTACGGAGGTGCCTGTGTTATGCTGATACTGATAAGGCCATTTCCATAGTACTGCGGGTAGCATATAATCTTTAATTTTTTAAAATAAGTGTCATGGTTACAGACTTCATGGACTTCGTGGTTACAATGTTACATTGTCACATTACTGACAAAGGACCAAGTTGGAATCAGCAGAAACAGCTCCGGACCAGACTGTCTCCAGCAAACTTCTTAGTCAAGATGCTATATTCCAACAAGAAGTGCCATCCAGGCAATCTCTGCATCCAAACATATCCACCAGAAAAAAACTTTGTATATCAAGACTCAACACTCTATAGCATCCTTTGTCACTGTTTGAGAGTGACAGAAGGCACTATGAGTGTTGGGAATGACACCACTCCAAATGCTATTTCATATTGATGATCATAATATTGGATTTACATGAATATCGTAGCTGCTTACCACCATTGAATACAAGGTTATGCACCTCCCTAAGGATACTGGCATACTGATAGATGTTTCTGTGGCCTTTTGGATGTTTTCCACAGATGATATATGCTAAGTATGAGCTACTCCCTTTATAGTTCCTTAAACTCATTCAGTGAGTTTGTAAGTCTTCCCACATCTTTCTTTCAATTGAGTATCATATCTGATCTTTCATCTTTAAATATCATCCTCCACAATGGATTTTGGGAGGTTTAGATGAGTTATAGTTGTGCACACAAAATGGTTACTGATGTGGCATCTAGCCACCTTCCCATGTTGGAAGGTGGCTAGATGCCACATTCCAACATGGGAATTTCTGATTTGCAATTCATAACCAGCTTCTAACGTACTGTTGCACAGCCAGAGCTGTGAGATCTATTTTGGTATGCATGCACAGGGGGAATTCTGGCATACATAATATAGGGTGTCCCAAAAGTCACTATCTATTTGGCTAAATAAGATGAATTTCATAAAAATGTCCAAATGACATGCATATTTTTCTACAAAATATAGGTATTTGCATTGTTTTACAACTTGTCATTATTTATTAATTATTATTTTTTCTTTCCAGACCTGTACCATTCATGATGAATGTTCAAGAACGTATTTATGTAGTAACATGTAGGATAAGAGGAATGACATGTAATGAAATTAGGGTGAAGTGTGCAAGGAAGTTTCACAAAACAGATCCAAAGCAATTTGTGACCTCCTGGTGAAGTTTAAGCAAACTGGATCTGTGCATGAAGACATAAGATCTGGACGCCCAGAAAGACGCATTGAATTTGTGCACAATGTCTTCAAGGAGGATCAAAAATTATCAGTTCAGGATGCATTCACAGATTGGGCATTCCAAAAACAATAGTTCACAGAATCTTACATTCTAACCTGCATAAAAAGCCTTACCACATTCAAATTTTTCACAACTTGCATGAGGTGGACCATCCACGAAGAGCAACAATGTGTGCCAATCTTTGCGATTAAATTGAAAATGAGAATCTAATGGACAACATTCTGTTCAGTGATGTGACCTTCCACATCTGTGGCAAGGTCAATCGATGTCATCGAATTAGGAAAGAGATTCGCCAAAAGTGAATGTGTGGCTTGGTATGACTAAATCAAAAGTCTGAGGGCCCTTTTTCTTTGCAGAGGCTACAGTTACAGGAACCATTTATCTTGACATGCTCCAGCAATTCCTTGAACCCCAGCTTCAATAGGATGGTATTTTCGGAACTGTAGTCTTTCAGCACCATGCGCCATGCCATTATGTAAAAATTGTTCAAGACTACCTCAACAATTGTTTTCCCGATTGGTGGATTGGGCGGGGAAGACCCCAGGCATGAGCAGCATGGTCTCCCGATTTAACACTATTAGATTTTTCTGCCTGGGGCTTCATGAAGTTGAATGTTTACAAAAGAAGAAGTAAGGATATACCAGATCTTAGGAATCGTATTACAGAGGCAATTTCAAAAATAACCTCTGAAATGCTTGTAAATGTGTTTTGCAATGCAGCTGATTGGCTTGAGATTTGTTAGACACCCCCATGGTGCACATGTAGAATGTAATAATTAAAGTTTTGAGCTATGTACGTATGTAATGATTTTTTCAGTTCATTTTCTGTGTTATGTATACGTATATTATTGCCATTAAAACGTTTTTTTGAAATTTGCTTTATTTATCCTAATAGATAGTGACTTTTCGGACACCCTGTATTTGTGGAGGGGTTTTTGATCATATAATGTACTTCTGGATGTATGCTTTATTAAAATTTTGTATGGTACTTTATTTCTTATAAATAAAATGTTTTCAAAATGAAAATCTGTGTAAAAATATTACTTTTGTGATGTATTTTATTATTTTATATGTTATTGATTTATTTATATATTATGATATCTTTGAGTGTTTGTTTTTTTATTGTAATTTATAATAATCAGTTGTGTAAAATGTCTTTACTATAGGTGCTGTAGAACTTGTAGATGTTACTTCAGCACTTCCTGGTTTACGAACCTCTCCTGGCCTCAGTCACTGGAAGATAATGAACAGGGAACTTGATACCTTCAAATCATTTGATGAAGTTCCAGTTAAAAATCAAACTCAGATACGGCCACAGTTGTTTCCTCCCAGTTCAGAGGTAGCTGAGCAGCTCAAACTTAACAGATGGTGATTAAATTAGATCATTAGTTTCTCAGGCTATAATTAAATATTTCCTGTATAATTATCCTTTTTTTTGAAACCTCAGTAAGAT
This sequence comes from Mastigoproctus giganteus, assembly GCF_048544385.1. Lineage (NCBI taxonomy): Eukaryota > Metazoa > Arthropoda > Arachnida > Uropygi > Thelyphonidae > Mastigoproctus > Mastigoproctus giganteus. Next base: position 3,876,077 of record NC_143584.1, read on the forward strand.
AATAATAAGAAAGGCAGTTGCATGCCATATTTTATAAAATAATCAGTTTTATAAGATATAAAATGAGAAGTGAAAGTGATATACAGATGATGATCATTCAGGTTCAAATGAACAATGGTTTTAGTTGTAGGAAATTTCTCTGAAATTTCATATGTGGACTATTCGAACATTCTCTGGAATGTAGGAGTTTCTGATGTTGATGCCAAGAGTATTGTTTACACTCTGTCATCATAGATCCATTTCACTTTGCGTGTTCCATGGTCATTTCACTCTGCGTGCTCACTGCGCTTCCCTTTGCTATCCAGGTGGCATTGCATATGGTGCGTGATGGACATTCAAAAGCAAAACAGATTTCGTTTGGTATGTTCTCAACATTATCTCAATGATGTATCTTTGAGTCTTGGAATCATTCAGATTAGCATGATATGCATAAGTTTCAGATAGTGAAACCACACAGTGAAACCCATAGTGAAACCCACAGGAAAAATTTAATAGAATGAATGAAATAAAGTAAAAAACTAAAATGAAATAATAACATTAAAAAAAAAAAAAATATATATATATATATATATATCTTATCATATATATATGATAAGATAAAGTGCTAAAACAAAAAAAGATTTAAAAGTACTAAAATTAAATCATATAAAATATTGTGGCTTTTAAAAAATTTCTTCATCAAAAGAAAATACCATTTGTTTTGACAGTGCACTCAGGATAATCTTCACCTGCATCTGCCGGCCTTAATTTAATCTGTGTGTTTGTTTTGTCTGTAATCTGTTTTGAGAACAAGTGGAGAAATACCATCGGGACCTGGAGCTTTCTTAGCATCAAGATTCGTCAAAATCCTTCTGACATCCTTTTGATGGAAGACCACAGGAGGCATTGAATGGAGCATGTAGGGAATGGTGGGAGGTGTTTTACCAAGATCATTAATACATGAGTTGGAAGAAAAATGGGATGCTAGCAGGTCAGCTTTATCCTTGGCTGAAGTGACAACAGAACCATCTGGTTTGGACAGAGGTGGGAGCAGAGATGGGCAAAAGTTGCAGCCAATAGCTTTGGCAAGAGACCAGAATGCTGAGCTACCATTAGGGCAAGAAGCAAGTTTTCTACTCTTAGCCTGTTCAAACTCTAGTTTGGACTGATTAATAACTGCTTTACAATTGTTGCGAGCTTTGGTGTAGGCAGAAAATGAAACTGAAGAATTAGAAACTAGCCAATTATGATATGCATCGTTCTTCTCTTGAACAGCCTTAGCACATTTATTGGTAAACCAAGGTTTAGATAAAGGACGAGATTTTAAAGTGGAGTGTGGGATAAAGGATTCCATTCCGGCAAGAATAATTTCACTGACATGATCTGAGCAAACATTGACATCAGAAGTTTTGAAACAGTAATCTGACCAAGGAAAAGAAGAAAAGAAATCTCGCAGGTCATCCCATTTTGCATTCTTGTAATGCCAAACTACACGAGGTTGGGAATAGCCATGAGATAAAGGCTCCATTGGAGAAGAGACAATTGCCAAGTTGTGGCACCTCAGCCTAAAGGACCTCTCACTTCGAAGATGAACTTGACACAATGAGGTAGAGAGATTTTAAGCCAGAGAAGATCGAAAAGAGGAGATTCCAAATTACCAAGTCTTTGACAGGGAATATCAGAACGGACATATGCACAAGTACCACCTTTGAGGCGAAAGGACTCATACAGCGAATAATTTGGGCAACTGAGATGAGCAGTAGTTGAATCAACCGATAACTGAGATTCTGTCAGAAAAAGTACATGAGGTTTGGCAGACTGCAAGTGGAAATGGACATCGTTGAGATTAGAATTGAGACCACGTATATTTGTGAAATGAATTAGGAAGTCTTTGGGAGGTTTAGATCTTTTCGCAGATAAGCTTGCTCCATTAGTTTGACAATTCATGGTGTATTCGATAGTAAGAAGAAGTGGGTGGGACATGCTGTATGAAGTAATGAAATTTTTGGATATGGCATACACATGGTAAAAATATACCCAGATCCTTGACATAACATGGCCTTGCAATGCCACCGCATACACACTACTCGGAATCTCTCCAGTCACTATCTGGCAGAGTAGTGGTAGCAAGATACACTAGCTGATCTGGAAGCCTCCTAGAGAGTTACCAATAGGATTAGTCCGGTGTACTAACTAGCGGCCGGCTTGCGAACACAGTTTTAGAGCTGTACCCTCGAAATGTAAGGAATATTGGATCTCGCCACGATGTTCATCATAAACTCAAAAGTCATCAGTCATACTGCATGATGGAAGAGATGGAGAAGGATTGACTGGAACTTAGTTCCACCACTTCAAGCCTCCAATAAGCAAAGTGGTGGTATTGCACCGGTTGATGAGAGTCATCTACCACCTAGTACTGCCTGGTAACACAGAGGGGCGGCATTCCTCCATGTGGTGTGGGCACCACACCTCGACCCCTGCTTACTTTGATTCACACCTGGTTGTTCACCCACAGTGTACTTGTGCGTGGAGGTTATACCCAGAATTACTAACAGTCCCACCATCATAAAGGTGCAAGCAGAGGATTTGGCTGTCACAGACTGTCCGGACTTCACACAAAAATAGGTCCACTTGACTTGAGTGCCACCCGAATATCAGTTCCATCAGCGTTTTAGACTCCCAGGTAGCAAGTACAGCTTGTCTGGCATATCTGAGAGAATGTCTGTGACAACCTCAAGGACCAAATATTAGAAGAACCTTTGGTCCTTGAGAAAGATTAGAAGAGATTAGAAGTCAGGGTAATTCCCAAAAGAGATATATCATTTTGCCTAGAAATTGGAGTGTCACCAAAGATAAGCATAGGAGCAGAAGAATGCTTTTTGCGAGATGTAAGACAAGGCTGAGTTTTAGAAGGATTGAAATCAACCAAGTTGTTTTTGCCCCACTGGTGTCTGTCCTCAGGTGTGCTGCAATATGATCATGCCCTCTCACATAAGGCCTTTGTTATGATACTTTTTATAGTGAAATTTTCTGATAGCTCCAAAGCCAGAATTATGCTCAGGTTGGGTCAGTGGTAGTAGTAGTGGCATGTGATGCAAGAAAGCAAGTGTATGAGCTTATGCAGCATCAGCCAAAAAAAAAAAAAAAAAAAAAAAATCACACCATTCCCTCCAAATGCCTGTCCAGTTACTCCTTAAATTTATTTAACCTATCAACTTCCACAACAACAGATGGAAGTTTTTCCAGCAATTAACCACTCACTGGCTAAAGGTAAATTTCTGAACATTTCTTCTATATCTGTCTTTTCTGAATTTGAATTTATGCCTCCTTAGGTTCGTAATCTGAAATCTGAACAAGTGGAAGGATCCCATCAGAATTCAGCGTGCTCAACCCATTCAAGGCCTTATACACCTCTATCAGATCACCGCGCAGGTGCCTAGTCTCTAACCACTGCAATTTGCAGAACTTAAGCCTCTCTTGGTAATAGGATCCCTTCATTCACCTCACGAATCTTGTTCCCCTTCTCTGTACACGCTCAAGTAAATCTACATCCTTCCTAAAATGAAGCCTCCAGACCTGTACACAGTACTCAAGGCGTGTCCTGACCATTGCCTTATACAGAGGGACAATCACCTCCTTTTCTCAAACTGTGCTGTCATAGAAAAATGGACCGAGGTGTTTTGCCACTGAAATGTAATAGTAGTGGTCTTTTTCTATTTTGCAGAAAAGTTAACAGATAGAACTTTCTCAATTTAAGTTTTTTGCCCGTAAATTTTTCTTATGCTGTTGATGCCTACTATGCTTGTTGGTTAGTGAGTAGGAAATTAATATTAATAAGAAAGAACTCAGAAAAAGCTAATCATGCTGCTGATCTACTTAGCTTGTTTCTACAGATACTTTTACTCTATCTGAAACTTATTTATCCCTTTGATATACAGTACATTTCACCTTTTAAGTTACTTACTGCTAGGATAAGGCCACTAAATTGCATATCTACTACAAAGGTCACTTGCAAATGGCTTATGTCTGCAAATATATATATCAACAATGTTTTTTGTTCCTATGCATGCATTCTCTAATGATTGCTGGACATTGTCAAAGTAGAGGAGCTTCAAAGAAACTGCACTTGGGAAAGTCTAAATCCCTATGATTTTACATCTAAAATGTTGCTTTTTAAAATTAATTTTTTTTACAGCAGTTTGTTTCCAAGATCTGTTACTTCTGCATAACTTCACAGAAAATAGCTTTCTTTGAAATAATACAGCTGCCCTCTGACTTATGTAAGGGTTGCATTCCGCAGAACTCTACGTAAGTAGAATTTTAATGTAAGTCGGAATTTCCTTAAATGTATGAGGAATTTTATATGTGCACTGTCCCTTAAAATAGTATTCACTGTTGAAGCAGCGAGACCTAATTCCATGCAATAGATGACAAACTTTGTCCTGCTTTGTATTTACATGGTTACAAAGGAACTGGATGCAAAAATAATTTTAATATCATATATTTGGATTTCAGGAAAGCTTTTGACACTGTTGCACAGAGGATGGTAATTAATAGTTGCTGCTCTTCGTGGACTAATGTTATTAGTGGAGTCCCACAGGGTCCTCTGCTGTTTTGTATATTTATCAATGATATTGATGAAGGAATATCAGGCTTAGTGTCAAAGTTTGCAGATGATACAAAGGTTGGCAGGGTTGTTAATGACAGTAATGGCAGTGTGTTACTGCAACAGGATCTAGATAATTTGGGCAGATGGGCTAAGAAGTGGCAACTGAAGTTTTACCTTGACAAATGCAAAGTACTGCATATGTGTAGAAGTAACCCCAGAGAAACGTACCAACTGTGTGGTACTACACTTAAGGTGGTAGAAAATGAAAAAGACCTGGGAGTAATTGTGCAGTCAGATATGAAGTTTTCTAAGCAATGCAGACAGGCTGCCAGGGCAGGTCATGGGGTTTTGTCAATGATATACAGGAATTTTGCTAGCAGGGAAAAGGAGGTGATTGTCCTTCTGTATAAGGCAATGGTCAGGCCACGCCTTGAGTACTGCGTACAGGTCTGGAGGCCTCATTTTAGGAAGAATGTAGATTTGCTTGAGCGTGTATAGAGAAGGGCAACAAGATTGGTGAAGGGAATGAAGGGATCCTCTTACCAAGAGAGGCTTAAGTTCTGCAAATTGCAGTGGCTGGAGACTAGTCACCTGCGCGGTGATCTGATAGAGGTGTATAAGGCCTTGAATGGATTGAGCACGCTGAATTCTGATGGGATCCTTCCACTTGTTCAGATTACGAACCTAAGGGGGCATAAATTCAAATTAAGAAAAGACAGATGTTGAATAGATGTGCAGAAATTTGCCTTTAGCCAGAGGATGGTTAATTGCTGGAACAAACTTCCATCTGTCGTTATGGAAGTTGATAGGTTAAATAAATTTAAGGAGGAACTGGACAGGCATTTGGAGGGAATGGTGTTTTTTTTTTTTTTTTTTTGGCTGATGCTGCATAAGTTCATACACTTGCTTTCTTGCATCACATGCCACTACTACTATTTCTTAATTAATCATCTTCATTTCTATCAATTTTGTTTCGTTTTCTAGCACTGTCAGCACTTGCACTTTCCATTGGTCCCTTTCCCTTCACCATTGTAATCAGTAAATAGGAATAAAGAGAAGACTCTGAAAAATTTATTTATGTTTTTATATGATTGAAGATTTCAGTGAAGGGCAACTCATTTCACCATAATACCATAACGTAAAAACCCACAGAATTCCAGCTATTGGTATTATCGCAAATACAATAAGATCGAGTTTACTACCCGTTTATAATAGATTGCACTAACCGAAAAGCCCAGTAAGCCAGAAAGTGCAAATTGTTTTTATTGTTTTATGGTATTGACGTCCAGAAATGTATTTTAGAAAAATATTACAAAAGCGTTCAAAATTGATTCTTATAATGGAACATATGATAATAATGAAAGTGTAGTGCAATTTCCATTATAAAAATGACGTTTTAGAGAGATAAATAGCTTAGTTATATAATGAAAATTTCAACTTCCGAGGTCTTGGAACGAATTACCAAAAAAAAAAAAAAAAAAAAACCCAATGTGTTATTGGGTTCACATTACGATACCTCCATTTATTCCTACAGGGTGTAAAATACATGTCCATGATTTTTTTAAGTTTGCACCCACCGGCAAAAACTTATGCAAAGTCAAATTTCTGTAAGTTGAGTATTACATAAGCCGGGGAGTGCCTGTATATATATATATATATATATATATATTTCAGAAGTGGTTTTCAATAAAAAGCACTTCTGAAAAGCAAAGCATCTTGAAAATCTAGATTTCTATAATGACCATGTGAATATTAAGATAGTTTATTTAGCTATTAACTAAATCTCTATACATTAAGGTAACATTTCGGAAACCTTGCCAGAATACATCCTCTGACCAAACAAGTTGTTGCTAGCTTCCTTCTTGCCAAATGTTTCAATTCTGACTGTGCATTCTGTCAATAAATCAGTGTTTCACGGTGTTCTGCAAAGAGCACCATGACTTCCGTGTGCTGCACTATCTGAACAAATTTGAGAACTACTAGGTTTGGTCAAGAAGATTTTGGTTTGAGGAATCCTTTTGGAAAGTACTGGGATATGACTTTCTTACGAAATGCTCTATTAGAGTGGGCTCTTTCGCTACCATCTTACATGAACATTGTTTAATTCTTCTTCTCACCCTTTTGTAGTTTGTTCAGCATCAAATTTGATTAATATATGGTACCATTCGGCCATCACAGCACATATCTGCAGAATTGAGACATTCGACAAGCAGGAGGGCTGGCAATAGCCAATGTATGGTCTGAGAATGGCTTCCAGTAAGGTTCCCAAAACATGTGGTATAAGTGTCTAGATTTCATGGAAAACCCACATAACATTGTTGTCCAACTATATTAAAGCATCTGCAATTTTTATTAATGTTTTTAGAAATTTAGGTTTTTTTTTATGCTGCTAAAATGTGATTTCTTAAAAATATTTCGCGTGTTATTATCATTTTTTTTTTTTTTTTTTTGAGATGTAGAAACCTGCATATATATATATAATATGGTCATATTTTCTGCTAGTAAAGTTTTAATTTGTATGAGGGAATTAAATAAATCAATATTTCATGGTGTTCTTTAAAGAACACTATAAATTCCAGGTGTACCACTACCTAAACAAGTTTTAGAACCACTGGGTTAGGTTAAGAAGATTTTGGTTTAAGGAACCTTTTGGAAAATACTGGGATATAACTGTCTTACAAAATACTCTGTCAGAGTGGGCTCTTTCAATACCATCTACATGAAGATTGTTGTATCAATTCCCCTTCTGTTGCAGTTTATTCAGCATCACATGTGATCAATATATGGTACCATTCAGCCATCCCAGCACGGCCCAGTGATAAATTTAATTTCAGGTACACATTACTTTAGCTTTATGCATTGGGTTTCCCAACAGTCATATGTTGGTTTTTCTCTATCCAAATGGCACGGTTTGTGTGTACACAATATTGCCAAGCCACCACCAGGTGTAAATTTCTAGTTAACATCTGTAAGTTTCATAGCCTAGAACCTGTAAAGAACTGTCTTTATGGTGGTATGTAGTACTCTCAGTATTCTCAAGGCTTGCAGAATCAGGTGCTTGCTAATGACTTTGGTACTAGCACTACATTTCATATTTGCAATAGCTTTTTCCTCCAGGATTCAAGGTCTCCCATTTTTATCCATAATAAGTGCAGCTTATTGCTTCATATAAAGTTTGATCAGAAAGTTCGGTGCATGATCTTATAATTCTTCAATGCATGGTGGTAGCTAAAAGATTATGAGCAGAGCTTACAGTAACGTCTTTTGAGCATTGCACACACCAAATTTTAATTTGTTATGTATCAGTCCAGCAGAGAACTGCTTTGACCGAAAACCTGTTTTTCTCATTTGTCACATGTATTGAAAACGAAATAGTAACATAATTTGAACATTAAATTTATTGTAAACTTGGGAAGTCAGCCACGGAAACCCATGAAATGCTTGTTACAGTTTACAGAGATGATGTGAACTGTAACAAGTTAACTCGTTACTTGTGAGTTGTGTCTTCAAAAGTTTTATAAGGGAAATTTTTTTGCTTGAAGATGAAGAAAGAAATGGTCACCTGTCAGCATTCTGAAATGATAAAGCATCAGTGAAGTCTGCACCATCATTCAGTCGAATTGATGCCTGACAGAAATTGCTGAGGTGACGTTGCTTTTATTTGATTTCATTCAGCCCATTTCGACTGAGGATTGGACATGAGGCAAGTTAGTACCTTGTTTATTCCACACATTTCTCACTCAAGATCAAGAACAGGATCAAGAGTCATAATTTCATCTGTAGTTTGAGCAAACTGTGTATCCTGCACTTTTAACAAAAATTATAACAGTTGAGTCTTGGGTGTATTGGATATAACCTAGAGACAAAGGTTCAAAGCTTCCATGGAAAACAGCATTGTCACTGAGCCAAAAAAAAAGGCATGGCAATCAATTGCATGCAAAGGTCATGCTGATTACATTTATAATGCAGCCCACTACTACCACTATGAAGAATTTTAAAAGTTGAGAGATGCAATCAGTTGTAAATGACCCGAAAGATGGTAGAACGATTGGGCTCCCTTACCACGACAATATGCCATGGTAAAGGCATATTGTGGTAAAGTGTTTGCAATCTTCTCAGGAGTGATTGATTGATATTTAACTGTCTGTGAAGTTGCTGGTTAAATTGGTATTTCTTATGATATTTATTATTATTTCTTATGGCATGGCATTTATTAGTATTGCTTATGGTGTTTATTGGTATATCTTATTGTCAATCAATTTTAACACAAGATTTGGGAATGCAATGCATTTCATCCAAATTTGGGCCTCTTGTCCTCACTGATTGATGATTACATCAGTGAGTTCTCACATATCAGGATCTTAACAGCCATTGTAGAAATTATTCAGAAGGCAACATAGAAACTATTAGCAATTCCAAAGATGTCTATAAGGAACTGCAGAAGCATTGGAATTGATGTATATATTGAAAAGGAGATCCATCTGAAAAGCCTCATTTACCAAATATTATTTTAGTTTCTGAACATTTTAATTGTGTCTTGTATATGTTCACATAGAAAAATTGGAAAAGGCTGTGTAAAGCATGAAACAGTTGTTTCTCAAGATCAGACTTGGAGAAAAAAAAAATTCTAAAAATCATTGTTAAATATTTTACTAGTGCAAGATGGGCTGCTGTTAGTTCAATATTTGGCAGGTAAAAAACCAAGTATTTAATATAAATTATTTTAATCCAGACAGTATTAAAATAATTCTTGTTTTTGGTGCATTTTTGTTTTGCCTGGGCAGTAAAAATCCTTCTCATTTTTAGTTTAAGGATTTTCCCACATCATCAAGATACAGGAGGGTTTTTTTTGGCCGTTCTTGAGTTGAAGGGCCAATTACCGTGGCGATTACCTGATGCAGTGCCATCTGGTAAGTTATTAATACTTAAACTACTTATTTTTTCTTTTGGATATTTATGTACTGATAAAATATGGAAAAGTGTATTAAATTAGATAAACTATGTTATGTATTATTAAATATTAAGGGCAGTTTTTACCACATGAAATGGGAATTTCATGGAAAACCAAATAGATTTTATTGAAACTTATATTAGATACAAGCTTAATATCTACGCTAGATTGTTAGCAGGTGATATCTCAGAAGTCTTACGATTAGTCTACAGACCAAATGGGGGCTGTGTGTGTGTGTGCAAGAGGAATTATTTAACAAAAGTAGCAGTTATTTATTTAATTTTATGTAAATTACTTAAATTCAGGAGCTTCATTTAAAATTAAATTTTTTTAAAATTTAGTTAAATTAAATAGTAGCTTAAATTAATTAAAAAAGTAACTAATAATTTCATTTTAATTTTGAAAAAATACCTGCTAAGAATCTAGATATTGAGCTTGTATCTTGTATAAGTTTTAGTGAAACCTATTTTGTTTCCCCATTTCATGCGGTAAAAAAAAAGTGTCCTTAAATATATTTACTTATACATATAATTACTTAATAAGTGAACTACTGCTAGCACACCAAATTGCTAGTCAATCAGCACCATTAAGCCTTAATGCCTGAAATGCCTTCCATCCAAGTTATAAATACACCAGCGAAAATGGATACAAAATATATTATTTAATTATATATATAATTATATAAAAAGAATAGAAGTAATAGGTACAGGAGTTGTAATAAGAGGAATATATGAAGGAATATAGACCCGGGCTACTATGTACAGTAGAAGGCACCCAATGACTATAAATAAATAAAAGATAGGAGGTTATGCTTTTAGTGTGGAGAGAGAGAACAGCAGGTAGTGTAATCAGCCAACGGGTTAGCTAAAATGGAAAAAGTATTCAAAGTATTTTATTATTTTCTGCGAGCTCCAGGGTTTCCCCTATCTGCCGCTGAAGAGTGACTGTAGAATATTTACAATTTGTAGTTTTACAAAACATCTTGATCCACCAACTTCACAGGAATTATTACAAACAATAAGTCTCTTACCTAAAACCAGTGTAGTATAGCCGCACATTTGACCATACTGTATATCCATAACACTTGCAACTCAGTTATTACAATTTGTTGAAGGCACCAATTTCTACATTAACCTTCACAACTTATACAACTATACAGATAGTTAGAACCTTCCAGTTTGGTTACAACGAGGTCTGATATATATCTTACAATTTATACAATTTAAGATTTACAATTTATGCACCTTATTAGAGGCCGAAGTCCTGGGACACTGCCCACCCAAAAGTGAACCTGGCACATCGACTTGTATATTCTAAATGCTAATATTGTCTTCCAGCAATAAACACAAATAAATTTCCTCATCAGAGGTCCTGTAACAATTCGATTAATATATTATTAATCGAATTGTTACAGGAATATTATTATACAGTGGTAGTACACTTAAAAATATTATTATACAGTGGTAGTACACTTATTACATAATTCTTCTCATTTGGCAAGTCCTTTCCTTCTGTTGCAAAGTTAGCCAGTGCCTGATAATTTTCTTTACATTCTAAAAACTAGGTGAAGTTATTTACAGCATAAACTTTGGTCAATGCCTGAAGTTCAAATCGAATGTCTACATAATATCGACATTCATTTTGCCATTCCTGGTTTCTTAATCTAGTGTTGTCTTCTTTCACTGGCATGTCCAGGTTAACAGAAAACTGGTTGAACTGTGCTGCAATACCCTTCCTTCTACAATACTGAAAGTAATTGTACAGCACTTCGTATTTAATTGGTAGTTTACCGTTGATTACCTGTAGTGAGCTAAAATGGAAAGGCAGTCATAAAATAACACAATTCGAACCTGCAACACAGAAAGTCAAAAATATTATATTAAGTACAGGTGACCCCCGCTTAACGCTGATAATTAGTTCTGTAAAAACAGAGCGCTAAGTGAATCTGCGGTAAGCGAGCACCGCATTCCCATAAGGTAACATATTTATTTGTGAGTTGCGGTCGGTGCCATAGGATATTTCCTAATCAATAATAAACGGTAGCACAAATGTTGGTCAAAATATTTAATATTCAAATATTTGTACATATAAAATATTCTGCATTACACACATATATAATTATGTGGTAACTACTTATGTATTAAAATTAAACTTAAAATTCCAATTAAAATCACGAATTTATTTGATGAATTTAATCATGAAAACTGTGTCGATTTTGAGTTGAACTTTGGCCCTCTTCCAAATAAACTAAAAGGGGTATTAATTTTAAATCCCCCGCAGCGTTACCACCTAACAATAAAGTCAACCAATACTTCGCTGCTTTGAAACCTGGCATGTTTTTTTCTTCTTTCAATATGAAACTTATTTTAGGCATTCGTTTCCATAAAAGTCCTGCTTCATCTATGTTAAGAACTTGAGAAGTATAACACATAATACCCCTCTTCAATAATTTTAAAAAGTTCTTTTTTGAAGTTTCGGCTCCTTGATCTGCAGTTGCGGCTTCTCCCTAGATTTTAAATCTATTCAACCAGCTCTTATTAGTTTTAAATGGTTCCACATTTTTTTTTTTTTTTAGGTGAGTTTTCTTCAGATCATCATATAGGCTAATCTCTCTCTCTCTCTTATTATAAAATATAACTTAACTGAATTCTGCATTGGATATTATCTTCAATAAAATTATTTAGAAGTCTCTCCATTTCAATCCTAATAGCCAGCCTAGCCCTAGTTGCTTGAAGTGGAACAGCTGTCTTTCCCGCTGCTAAAATTAATTCTTTATTTTTTATAATTGTTCTTAGAGTTAAAATTGCCAGTCCTAAATTATGGCGCACATCCGCTTGTCATTGACCAGAATCGATTCGCTTCAACAAGTCTAATTTAAGTTTCAAATTCAGTCTTTTTCTTACATTTATAGTCTTCGTACTGTGCCCAGACGTTGTTACTTTTTCATTCTTATCAGCCATTATTAACTCTTCGAAAATGTAACTTCATTAGTTGCATTAATTACGATACAATATTCGAGTAAACTGTCCGTTATGCACAATGTCTAATACTGTACTGAGTGATGACTAGACTTTGGATAAATGCATATAACGCAAATATTACAAGCAATATACTTGATATTTTTTTAAAATGTTGATCTCGGAACTACGAACAAGTCACTGTACTGCATTAAATTAGTGTGCGAGAAAATTTCACTGAGCGTGGGAAAATTTCTCAAGTCGGCGTGGGAAACATTTTAATGCTGTTTTGCTATTCATTTTCAAGCTATCGACTCCATCAAATGAAACAATTTTGTTAAATATTCCAAAAATGCAATCTGTAAAAGAGCGTTATAGTGATCTGTGAAAGCCTTATAGTTAGATACGGGTTATAATATAAGAACAGTGTTATAGCGAATCAGCATAAAGCGAACCGCGTTATAATGGGGGCATTCTGTACTTCAGGTGATTTCAATGTCATTAACGAGGGCAGGCCAGTCATCAGAATGCAGCAAAAAGTAAGGCCTCTGTTTCTAACATGAAATATACGTAGCACGTGGTAATAAGATACCAGGTTTTTAGTTTATTGTTAATGTTCAGAACCCAGGTTAATCGTAATGCTAACGTATATATCATGGCTGACTCGACAGAGGTGGAGAAATTATAGGTAATAAGCAATATATAAGTAGTAAAAAATTACTAAAGATCATTGAAAGTTGAGATGGAGCAGACGGTCATGAATCGCACTTACTGATTTCGCAAGCCAGAGAAGTGGGAATGGTTGTTCGGTATACTGTGGGGAGAGAAAGAATGCTACATGCTTGTTTCAATGACTATATGGTATGTAGAAGCTACCTCGGGCATTGGAATGCAGTAAGACGTACGGAGTTGACGGAGGGATTAAACACAATGACGCCACGCCTCCCAGGATTGAGGAGAAGGCATAACCTACAAAATAGCATGAAAAAGATGCTGAATTTTGTATGAGGTGAAGTCAGTATGTATAGCAGTAAAATAGCATCTTGATATTGCTTTTGAAACCTAATCACGCACAAGAAATAAAAGATAGGGATTCAGAACAGTAAAAAGGAGTGTGAGGATGAGAGGAATTAGTAGTGCTCGGGTAGTCTGGGGTTGCTAGCCCGTTCCTGTAGTAGGATCCTGAACATAATTTGGGCCTGTGTCTCATGTGTTTAAGTCAATAATGTTAATAATGGTGGAGGTAGACCATTATATTACCATTTAGGTTTTATTACCATTCATGATGAAAATATAATTTCATATAATGCCAATAAAAATCGTAAAAAATAGTGAAAAAATACTCCTATGATAACCAATTGGTGGGCACAAGTTTTTCAGATTGTGAGACGCCAAAAAGGTTAAGGAGTATTGCCTATACATTATTTACGCAGCCTGGATGTAGAGGATGTCATTATGCTAATATATTTGTCATATCTAGGGGTTGGTTAATTATATTCTTATATTTTAAGATTTGGAATGCTTTGTTGAAGTGGTAGTGAAGGTAGGCTGTCGGAAACTGATTGTCCAATAGTTTGTTATATAGGGTTATTCTATTATGCTTTATCAGCCAGTTACTGTTACATATGTTAGCTGTTCTGAAGCATTGTGAAAGGATAACATTTGAATGTACTTTTTTCGCGATATATATATGTATAATTATATACATATATATAATATTATAATACATAATTATACATAATTATTATAATATAATATTATAATACATAATTATTATAATATATAATATTATAATACATAATTATACATATATAATTATTATAATACATAATTATACATATATAATTATTATAATACATAATTATGCATATATAATTATTATAATATTTTAATACATATTTAAAATAACTAAATGCACATGGCATAATACGTTAAGAGTAAGAGTTTAATATCTATATAATATTGGTGTAGATACACCATAGATAACTCAAGGAACTACAATGGTAGTTATCACACTATTGTGATAGAGAATACTATCACACTATATCTCTATCACACAATAGTGTGATAGAGAAGACTATCGGTGTAGATACACCATATTATATAGATATTAATGTGGTGTATCTAAACTGTATTAACACCTCTTAAGGAACTACGATGGTAGTTAGTGTGAGAGGCACCATTTGCTCTAATAGAGAAGACTATTGTTACTTAACAGTAAGTAATGCTTCACTAATAGAGAAGACTATTGTTACTTATTCTCAGTGAGTACCACCACCACCCAGACGGCACCATTTCAAAGCTATTGACCTATCAATGGTGGGTGGGCAGGTACCCTGGTATTGCATTTAACAGCTTTTGGCGTCTCTGATATTGTGTGATTATCTTCACAACTGGGTTGTCATGTCTGCAATACCAGGGTACCTGCCCACCCATCGATGATAGGCCAATAGCTTTGAAATGGTGTTCTCTGGGTGTGGTGCTCACTGAGAATAAGTAATAATCTTCTCTATTAGTGAAGCGTTACTTATTTGAGGTAGTGCAATACCATGGCAACTCGTTGTGAAGGAAGAGCACAATATGAGATAGAGCAAATGATGCCTCTCACACTAACTGTCATTGTAGTTCCTTAAGAGTTAACTATTGTGTATCTACACCGATATTATATAGATATTATAATATATATATATATAATTATATAGTTAGTTTATCTAATGGATAGAAACCACATAGTCATTTCCCAACCCGTGTTTATTAAATTATTTAGAAAGAATCCATGAATGATGTTCCCTGCCTTAGTAATAGTGGTATTTTGCTATTTAATTTCATGGTGCTCCTTTTCCTATAAGATTTTTGGTCAATGTCTGAGTAAGCCCTCTTTCATGTAAAGTGTTTTTTTTTTTTTTTTTTTTTTGTTGTTGTTTGAATACAGGTAGTAGGCTTCTATTTTTTGTCTGTAATTTGTGTATTTCACATTAAATTTTGCCATATGCCAAAGTTCATATTATGGCAAATGCATATGGCAAAGTTTTGCCTATTTAAAGGCAAAAAACACAAGCAAACATCAACTACCTTCTCCAAGTTATCTGGAATGAGCAACGCTTTGTCTTAGTAGTTTTATTTTATACAATATTAGCATTAGTAGTAGTAGAGGCATGTGATGCAAGAAAGAAGCTTATGTAGCATCGGCCAAAAAAAAAACAAAATAATAAAAAACATTTTGCACATCCATTCTCTAAACATTTGTCCAGTTCCTCATTGAATTTATTTCAGCTATCAACTTCCATAATGACAGATGGAAGTTTGTTCCAGCAATCATCTACCTGCTGGCTAAAGGCAAATTTCCACATGTCAGTTCTATAATTGTCTTTCCTCAATTTGAGCCCCTCAGGTTCGTAATCTGAGGAAGAGGAAGAATTCCATCAGAATTGAGCCTGCTCAATTCTGATGGAATTGAGCAGGCTCAACTCATTCAATGCCTTATACACGTCAATCAGATCGTCTTGAAGGGTTCTAGTCTCCAGACACTGCAATTTGTAGAACTTAGCCTTTCTTGGTAAGATCATCCTTTCATTTCTCCTCACCAAACTTGTTGCCCTTCTCTGTACTCGCTCAAGCAACTCTGCATCCTTCCTAAAATTAGGCCTCTGGACCTGTATGCAGTACTCAAGGCACGGCCTGACCATTCATGATGTTACCAACAGCAAATTCTAAGTGGGAAGTATCCAAGGAATTAATCATGTAAGCTACTAAAAGTTTCATACCTGTTGAGAAATATTGTTCAAGGTTGAAGCCTAAATGGTTGTCAAATGAACTAATGAGACTCGTGGCAGACAAGAAAAATGCATGGGATGCATATAAATTATCAGGCGACACAGAAGCCTATGGCAGATGTAATCAAGTCAGGAAGGAGGTTAGGCAGGCGAAGGCAGATTACGAAAAATCTTTGGCTAAGAAAAACAGCAAAGAGTTCTTTACCTATGTAAACTCTAGAAGGAAAGTGATGAATCAGATTGGTCCACTGGATATTGATGGTTCAATTGTTGATGATCCTGCTCAGGTGGCTAACAAACTAAATGAGTATTTTGCATCTACATTCGCACATGAGGAGTTATTAAGGATTGAAAATGCCAGAAAGTTATCATATTGTAGTAGGATGCTTAATCATTTTGTAATAACTGAGATCAAAGTGGAGGAGAAATTGTTGAAGTTAAACATAAGAAAGGCACCTGGGGTGGATGGGATCAATCCAGTTATATTAAAGGAGGCGGCAAAGGAAGTAAGCAAACCCTTAGCCATAATTATGAGAGCATCCTTGGACTCAGGGGAAGTACCTATGGACTGGAGATGTGCAAATGTATCTCTAATTCACAAAGGAGGATCAAAGGGTGACGCGAGTGATTACAGACCAGTTAGTCAAACTTCTGTTCCGGGTAAAATAATGGAATCACTGGTTAAAGATGCATTGCAGGATCATCTAGACAAGACTGCAGCAATAATTCAGACACAGCATGGGTTTGTTAACCGAAAGTCTTGTCTGACAAATTTGATTGGATATTATGATGTGGTTACAAAGAAACTGGATGCAAAAAATAATTTTGATATCATATACTGTATTTCCCCATGTATAAGACGCACCTTTTTTCGAAAAATTTGGGGTCAAAAAACTGGGTGCATCTTATACAGTGGTTGTAGATTTTTTTACTAGCATTTCCCGCTTTTTCGCGCTTTTTGTCTTTGCGCTCATTGTTTCGCACTTGTTACCGGTATATTAGGTTACGTTTTGCCCCGTTCTGCCCAGAAATGGCTCAGAAAAGATTTTCGTACATTGCTGAATTCAAGTTATGAGGAGTTGTATGAATTTTATGATGAATAAAACTTGAGTTCAATAACTTTCTGTAATACATTTTTTTTTCAATTTTCGGGCCCCAAAATTAAGGGTGCGTCTTATACATGGGAAATACAGTACTTGGATTTCAGGAAAGTTTTTGACACTGTTGCGCATGAAAGAGTACTATACAAATTGGCGAAGAATGGTATTAAGGGTAAGTTGCTATAATGGATAAAAGGATGGTTGAGTGGGAGAAGACAGGGGGTTGTAATCAATGGGTTCTGCTTTTCGTGGACTAATGTTATTAGTGGAGTCCCACAGGGTTCTGTGTTGGGTCTACTGTTGTTTTGTTTATTTATAAATGATATTGCTGAAGGTATATCATGCTTACTGTTGAAGTTTGCAGATGATACAAAGGTTGGCAGGGTTGTTAATGACAGTAATGGTAGTGTGCTACTGCAACAGGATCTAGAAAATTTGGGAAGATGGGCTGAGAAGTGGCAACTGAAGTTTAACATTGACAAATGCAAAGTACTGCATATGTGTAGAAGTAACCCCAGAGGAACGTACCAACAGTGTGTTATTACACTTTGAGTGGTAGAAAATGAAAAAGACCTGGGAGTAATTTAGCAGTCAGATATGAAGTTTTCTGAGCAATGCAGACAGGCTTCCAGAGCAGGTCATGAGGTTTTGTCAATGATATACAGGAATTTTGCTAGCAGGGCAAAGGAGGTGATTGTCCCTCTGTATAAGGCCATGGTTGGGCCACGCCTTGAGTACTGCATACTGGTCTGGAGGCCTCATTTTAGGAAGGATGTAGATTTGCTTGAGCGTGTACAGAGAAGGGTAACAAGATTGGTGAGGGGATTGAAGGGATCCTCTTACCAAGAGAGGCTTAAGTTCTGCAAATTACAGTGGCTGGAGACTAGGTACCTGTGAGGTGATTTCATTGCGGTGTATAATGGTATATACACCGCAATGTATATAAGCTCTTATATGCACCACGGTGTATATAAGGCCTTGAATGGGTTGAGCACGCCGAATTCTGATGGGATTCTTCCACTTGTTCAGATTACAAACCTAAGGGAGCATAAATTCAAATTGAGGAAAGACAGCTGTAGAATAGATGTGCAGAAATTTGCCTTTAACCAGTGAGTGGTTAATTGCTGGAACAAACTTCCATCTGTCGTGGAAGTTGATAGGTTAAATAAATTTAAGGAGCAACTGGACAAACATTTAGAGGGAATGGTTGTGTGAATTTTTTTTTTTTTTTTGCTGATGCTACATAAGCTCATATGCTTGCTTTCTTGCATCACATGTCGCGATTACTATTTCCTTATAAATTTGGATAATCATCTTTTCCGTACTAGCAAAATTCCTGTATATCATTGACAATACCCCAGTTTACTGGCCAGAAAACTTCATATCTAATTGCACATTTACCCCCAGGTCTTTTTCATTCTCCACTACCCTGAGTGTAGTACCGCACAGTTGGTATGTTACTCTGGGGTTACTGCTACCCATATGCAGTAATTTGCATTTGTCAATGTTAAACTTTTAGTTGCCACCTTTTAGCTCATCTACTCAACTTTTCTAGATCCTGTTGCAGTAGCATACCGTCCTTACTGTGATTAACAATCCTTCCAACCTTTGTATCGTCTGCAAACTTGACATTAAAACTGATGTATCTTCATCAGTATCATTAATAAATACAAAAAACAACAATGGGCCCAACACAGACCCCCTAACATTAGTCCACGAGGAGCAGTGTCCATTAATTATCGCTCTCTATCTTCTCCCACTCAAATATCAAGAAATATGGAGAAATGTGAAGTTACTGAATTCTGGAATAAGGTTATAATCATCCAAGGTTTTATGCCGGCGCCTTTGTAGCCAGGTGGGCAGGATCAGCAGTGTGTAGCACATGCTTCTTGATTAGACCAGGGTTTGAGCCCATGACCACCAAATACAGAGGATGCAGAAAGGTCAGGGAATGACTACCGCATATCCCCAGAGCAATATGGCCTTAGTTGCTAATGCTCCTAAAAACCAAATAACAGCAACAACCACCAAGGTTTTATCCTTGATCCACAAGCTGAACAGTCTTTGTATCGCCTATCACCTGATCTTTTAAATTTTTTTTTAATTTTCACATCTTTTAATGGTGTCATTCATTATTTAATTTTGTCAGTATTCATAGGAATTATCACAATCACTATGGTTTGAGGTAAGTTAATGCTCAACCTGTGTTCACTTGCATCAGATATTCACAGTCCTTTATTCTCGTTCACGTGGCAGGTCCATGACAGCCAGAACTCTGTTTCATCTCCATTTCCTTCTGTTCCTCACCTTCTTTCAACTCATGATCTCCAGATCATCTAAAATTCCAATTCACCTTCTTTTTATTAGCCTCTTGCTCATCACCTTCCCTTCAATTCCATTCCTTGAACTCTAACCCCAGTCCAATTTTTCTTTTGCCAGAATCTCCAGCTTCATTTACTACCTGCATGAAAGCTTGCTATTGTAATCAAGTTATTAACAGATTCAGATGTTATTTTTAAAAGTTGAAGAGTAGGAAACCTTCCTCCTGTGCAATTGTAGTCCATCTTGATGCCAAAAAGTCTCCAGGTCTTGGTGGCATTTTTGTACTTATTTTTAAAAGCATTACCATTTGCACTCACTTATTCCACTAGTGTTTTTCTTTCTGCACAGAAATTTTCTCATATCCACCCACTTCCTAAGAAGGGTGACAAATCCCTACCTTTCAGTTATCATCTCGTGACACTTCAATCAGTTCCTAAGAAAGTGGGGAAAATCCATTAACCACTTACTCTTACATCATCTTGAAACCTTTCATCTTAGCGATTGTCAGTTCCAGTCTACTTGTGTAGCTAGGCTTATGTTCCAGCTGTGAACAAATTTTATTGAGAAGTTTGGAGAAACTCAGGCTGTTGTTCTTAACATTTCTATGGCTTTCAGTTGGATTCAATGCAAAAGTCTTCTAAGTGAGCTTCCCTCCTATAGTCTGCATTCTGATTATTGGAATTGAGCAGACAGTTTACTCTGATCACTCATGTGTGATGGTTGTTGTTGTTGTTATTTGGTTTTTAGGAGCATTAGCAACTAAGCCATATTGCTTCGGGATATGCAGTGGTCAACCCCTGACCTTTCCACATCTTCTGTATTTGGTGATGACGGGCTCGAACCCCGGTCTAATCAAGAAGTGTGTGCTACGCACCGCTGCGTAGCACACACTTCCCACCTGGCTACGGAAGCGCCTCGTGTGATGGTAGATGGCTCTGTATCATCTAACTTCTCAATTAATGCTGAATTCCCAAAGGTTCTCTTCTTTCATTTACTCTTTCTCCTCTGTATGTTGGTGGTTTCTCTGAAATCCTGTGTTTATTTTCATGGTAATAGCACACTGTGTTCCATTTTCTCAAACCTTGCTCTGCACAAACAGCCACTACTTGAGTATCACCACCACTTCCTTAAAAACTAATCATTAGGTAATTCTCCAATGGGATTAATTATTCCTACACCCAGTTCTCTCTCTCTCTCTCTCTCTCTCTCTCTCTCTCTCTCTCTCTCTCTCTCTCTCTCTCTCTCTCTCTCTCTCTCTCTCTCTCTCTCTTGCAAAAAATAATTTGCTACTGTCATACTCATCTTTACAACACTGATTTCTAGGCAAGAACACATTTTTACTAGGGATAACCCTCACTTCTATCATTTCTTGGCATTAGCAATTCACAATTATTGCTCTTGGTGTAAACTATGGCAAGTCAAACCAGTAATTGACGTTTACAGCTGAAGCATGAGCTTCAGGTGGAACAGGTGAGAAGTGTTATTGGTGAGACTTTATAGACCTTTTTTTTTTTTTAACTTACAGGAGAAGGTCCTCATTGATGTAGTTTCTGTCCAACACATTCTCATTGACTGCCCCACAACAGAATATACAGAAAGCTATATTTAGATATCATTAAGCTTGCAGGAGTTATTCCACTACTTGAAGTACATATGACTATACAATCTGTAACCATCATAGTATCAAAAGAAAAGTTCATCGCAGAAATGGTATGAGTAATCCCAATTTGGCCCAAGAGGCCCTTGTGCTAATAAACTCCAAAATACAACAACTTTCTTCTAAATCAGTTTGGAAAAAGCCATTGGCTAAGCAATATCTATTCAAAGTTCAGCTCTAAATTTGCTGAACTAACTTCTTTTCTTCTTTGTTTATTCCTTCTAGTTCTGCCTTTGGAGATACTTTCCTCTTTATGTATTTCCTGAAAATTAGATTTCAGGAATTCAAGTCCACATCTGCAGGTATCTTCTCTGTTGGCTTTCAGTCAGTACACTTCTGGAGTATTGGTCCCATAAATGTTTTATGTTATGGATTGCCAAAAAAAAAAAAAAAAAAAAAAGCTGAAAAACCAGTGTCTAGAAGGCTAATAAAAGATATTCAGGAATAGTTTGTTGTTTAAGCAGAACAAAGTTTATAAAAAAGTAAAGAAAAATTTGGCAAACTCATTAGAAAATCTGACAGTTTTGTTTGTATAGGATTATTCTAGTAGTAGTATAGTAGTTCTGATAATTTATGCAGTGACCACTGTGATTAATAATAAATAAAACCCTAAAATATCAGTTGCAGAACTAGATGGTAAAAATGTCTCTACTGTCAACGTAGTGAAGGAAGATGCCCTCCTTTGTACTGTCCTTACAACTAGCAAACTAATTATAATCACTGTCATTCCAAACTACATGGAAAAGACCTGGGTTTGAATATTGTGGGAGGAACTTCTTGGATATTTTTTGCATTATGGCAGAGATAGTCAGTCTCAAATGTGGGTTGCTTTTTCTCTGAAATTAAATTTTTGGTAAAAAAAAAAAAGAAGGTGGATTGACCACAGAATATATGCATTTTGTAGACATTAGCAGAGGCATATGATGCAAGAAAGCAAGCTTATGCAGCATCAGCCAGGAAAAAAAAAAAAAATAAATAACCTTCCACTTCACCCCTCCATTCGTTCGGAATACCTGTCCAGCTGAGCCTTAAATTTATTTAGGCTATCAACTTCCACAACAAAGGATGGAAGTCTCTTCCACCAACCAACTACCCACTGGCTAAAGGCAAATTTACAGACATCTATCCTACATCTGTCTTTCCTCAATTTGAATTTATGACCTCTCAGGTGATTATTCTGAGCAAGAGGCAGAGTCCCATCAGCATTGAGCATGCTCAAACCATTCAAGGCTTTATACACCTCTGTCAGATCACCTTGCCAGTGCCTAGTCTCAAGGCACTGTAATTTGCAAAACTTAAGCCTTTCTTCGTAAGAGCAACCCTTTGTTCCGTTCACTAATCTTGTTGCCCTTCTCTGTACTTGTTCCAGCAGCTCTACATCCTTCTTGAAATGAGGCCTCCAGACCTGTATACAGTACTCAAGGTGTGGCCTGACCATTGCCTTATACAAGGGAATAATCACCTCCTTATCCCTGCTAGAAAAATTCCTGTATATCATTGATAAGACACGAGTTACTCTTGCAGCCCGTCTGCACTGCCCAGAAAACTTCATATCTGCCTTCACAATTACCCCCAGGTCCTTTTCATTCTCTACCACTGTCACTGTAGTACCACAGAGTTGATACATTGCTCTGGGGTTGCTGTTTCCCATATGTAGTACTTTACATTTGTCAATGTTAAACTTCATTTGCCACCTCTCAGCAGGCGCCTCCGTAGCCAGGTGGGAAGGAGCAGCAGTGCATAGCACACGCTTCTTGATTAGACCGGGGTTCGAGCCCGTCACCACCAAATATGGAGGATGTGGAAAGGTCAGAGAATAACCACCGCATATCCCTGAACAATATGGCCTTAGTTGCTAATGCTCCTAAAAAAATAACAACGATCCACCTCTCAGCCCATCTGCTCAACCTTTCCAGATCCTGTTGCAGCAGCATAGCATCAGTAGTGTCCTTAACAACCCTGCCAACTTGTATTGTCATTATATACTGATGCCTCATGGTTTTAGCTGTCTTGGCACCATATCAAAACAACCCAGTCCTTTGTACTATATTTGAAGAGCCTGAAAGTATATTTTTTAATGGAAAAAATGCACAGATTTTTATGAAATTAATCACCTTCTTGTAAATGAGTTTTTCATCCAATAAAATAGGCAAATTGACCACAGCATCCATGCAGTTTGCAGACACTGTACACCTAAGCTTTAGTTGCCTTGGCACCTTATTAGATTAGCACTTTTGTATTGTACTTGAAAATCCTGAGAGGTATGTCGGGGGGAAACCTGTTTATTTCTCTGAAATTAATGATATTCTGTAAATGCATCTAGATAGTATTTAATTTTTAAATTCTTTAAGTTTAACACTGGGAGTTTAACAGATTTTCAAAAAATATGGATATAATTGCCAGAAAATTTATGCATGAACAATGTGTATGATATGTTTTAAATTAGACTGCTGAGGAAACATTAGAAATAAAATTTTAGATATAATTTAAATATTAAATTACTAATTCACTTTTCTTAACTTTCTTAGGTGGACATGGAGATAGTGAAGATGATAACAAGAGGTATCTTATTTTATAATTTATTACTCTTATTTTATAATTTATTACTCTAGTGTGCTGGGTCTTTAAGACTATCCCACATGATTTTGACAGTGTTGTACTCTTATCTACAATCACTTGAAAATTCAAGAAGTCCCCATTAGTTATTGTGCAAAATGCAAGGTCAAATGTACAGGAAAAATGCAAGGTCAAATGTACAGGAAAAATGCAATATCAAATCAAGCCTATTCTTGATAATTATATGCATCTGTTGAAAACAAGAATTTGAAATTAATGGCACCTGTTGAAAACAAGAATCTGAAATTAATGGCATCTCTTGAACCCAATTTTTGAAGTGTATATGCTTGATGTTTTATGCCAGCTTCTCCAGTTGTTATACTCTCTGGCTTCATGTTATTGAAGAGTCTGCCTGGTGCCCAATTGCTGAAGTATGCATATTTCAATTTACTTGCCAATAGTGAAGATAACTGCCAAAAAAAAAAACAAAAAAACTTTAAAATATGAAATTTACAGTATGCAGGCAATGCAAGAACAAAAAATATGTTTTTAGGGTGCAGCCAATTTGCAAAATAAATCTTATGACATGAATGGTGACACATGACTTAATGCAGTAAAAACAGATGGAACCACAACAACAAGAAGTTGCACAATCTTGCAAATGAAAGATTCTGCTTTGTTAGTAAAGCTATTTTACCAAAACAAACAGTAATGTCTTGGTGTTGTGCTTTCAGAGTAATTTTGAAGGTCTAAGAAGAGGGAGGCACCTCCGTACTCCGTAGCCAGGTGGGCAGGAGCAACAGTGCGTAGCACATGCTTCTTGATTAGACCGGGGTTCGCGCCCGTGACCACCAAATATGGAGGATGTGGAAAGGTCAGGGAATGACCACTGCATATCCCCGGAGCAATATGGCCTTAGTTGCTAATGCTCCTAAAAACCAAAACAACAACAACAACTAAGAAGAGGGGAAACCTATCCAAAATGAATTGTGTAAAATGATGAGAAAATTCCAAAGAACAGGTGCCTTTTCATGTAACTGCCAACACAGGATGCTAACGAATGAATCACTGTTACCATGGTCAATGGTGCCACACAAAATTCACATTTATCTGCCAGTGCCATGATAACCAGATATTTCATGGTCAGGAGTCTAAAGAGTTCTTTGATATCTGCTGCAGTGGTTTCTCTTACAAGATCTGTGTTCATCAGTTGTTCCATGTGGTTCTTAACAATGCATCAACTTCACTCTACAGTTTGTGACTAAAGTGCAGAATGTGGCCTTGGGATCTCACTGATGTAATTCTAATACATATAATTATTTTTATAATATTTATTGCCAGGAAAGTATGCCACTTGCATATAGTCCTAGATCCATGTTATTTTTATAATATAAAATAAATATATAATAAAATAATTATATATATTTACTGTTGTATTAAAAAATAATGTGGTTGTAGGACTATAGACTGTGTGGTTGGTTGTGTCGAAATGGGTATCTTCACTGCTCGCAGAAAAAAAACGGTAAAGTTACTTATATAATTTTATCTGCATTCACTTTCTTTTCCAACTCTTCACTAATGCAGTGACCTGGAATTCTATGATTGTAAGATGCTATGCAAGCAGTGCACTTTGTTTGCATTGGGTAACTTGGAATAAAAAAAGATTTTAAATTGGATGCATGATATATTTTAGGCATAAATGCATAAATGTTGATTTTTTTTAACTGCTGTCCTCTCTAATTGTAATGAAATCAGCGAATGCAGATCAAAACTTAAACCAATGATGAAGGAATTAAAGAATACAAAATTCACATTGACATCACTTTAATTGATATTTTAATTTTTTAAATAAAAAAAATTAAATGCTGTTGGCTAAATTTAAAAAAAATTTAATCTACAGTGCACCCACTTGTGGGTTAAGAACTAGAAACTGGTTAGTAACATCATCCATTTTAGCATGTGGTAGACATACTTTGGTTCTGTTCCATTATCTTTATTAAGATAAAATTCTTGGTTTCCCTAACAATCGAATTACACTAATGTTATTTCATTTTGAACCAGAATTTTTCTGTCCACTGATCCATCCTTGATGCCCTGTTATTCTGGAGAGCATCCCTTGTCTTAGTACTGAACACTTGAGTAACTGCCGAGTCCTCAGATTTGGGCAACCATTTTCGGCCCTAGCAACTGAAGTTTAACATTGACAAATGCAAAGTACTGCATATAGGTAGAAATAACTCCAGAGAAATGTACAAACTGCGTGGTACTACATTCAGGATGGTAGAAAATGAAAAAGACTTGGGAGTAATTGTGCAGTCAGATATGAAGATTTCTGAGCAATGCAGACAGGCTTCCAGAGCAGGTCATGGGTTATTGTCAGTGATATACAGGAATTTTGCTAGTAGGGAAAAGTAGGTAATTATCCCTTTGTATAAGACAATGGTCAGGCAAAGCTTTGAGTACTGTTTGCAGGTCTGGAGGCCTCATTTCAGGAAGAATGTAGAGTTGCTTGAGCATGTATAGAGAGGGCAACAAATTGGTGAGGGGAATGAACGGGTTCTATTACCAAGAAAGTTCTGGAATTTGCAGTGGCTGGTGACTAGACACCTGCAAGTTGATATGATTGAGGTGTATAAGCCCTTGAATGGGTTGAGCACACTGAATTCTTGTGGGATTCTTCCACTTGCTCAGATTACGAACCTGAGGGGGCATAAATTCAAATTGAGGAAAGACAGTTGTAGAATACATGTGCGGAAATTTACCTTTAGCCAGCGGATGGTTGATTGGCAGAACAAATTTCCATCTGTCGCTGTGGAAGTTGATAGCTTAAATAAATTCAAGGAGGAACTGGACAAACTTTTAGATGGAGTGGATGTGTGAATTTTTTTTTTTTTTGTTGATGCTACATAAGCTCATATGCTTGCTTTCTTGCATCACAAGCCTCTACTACTGCTATATAATATTATGCTTTACAATTTTATATCAGTGAATCCAAAAATTCATTACAAAGTTATCCTTTTCAGTATCAATTGAAATCTACTAATGATTATTGTAGTACAGGCTATCCTGATTTATTCTTTTCAGTTACCACTAAAATGTTACTAAATTATCAGTCTACAGAATAGGTACAATATTGTTTATATTCAGTGTTTAAATGTACTATTTATAATTACAAAAAGAAATGTTTTTTGTGATGTTGGGTTTGATGCCAAAGATCACCACTAGTAACAGCTTTTAATTCAAACTGGTATATCTTCAGAAATACTTGTTTTATTTAAGTAATAAACCCAACTATATTTTTAGTGAGATAAAAACTATAATATAAAATAAAATTTATATCATAGATAAATGAAAATCCAAGCAAAATATAGCAAAAATTTGTTAGCTTTTCAGACATGAATCTAGTGAGACAGTGATGACTGAAATTATGAAGATGACTACATAGTTTCTTGTAATTTGCCAATACTTGAAACCAAACTGTGTGGGTGTGAATCCTTACGGCTTCTGATAATTTGGATATCACAAGGACAGTTTGACCTGCTGCCAAATACTCTACTATAACTTGATAAAATAAATCGTGTTGTGTGGCTGCATGAAGTGCAACCTGGTTCGAAATGTGCTGCCCTTGGTATCATTTATTTGAATTTTTTTTTCATGTGCATTTTATTTCCGTATGGTCTAGACACCATCTATTCTAAATTTCATCACTGGGTGATTCATGATTTGCTGCCTACAGATGACCAAAAGTAATATAGGTGGTGTCAGGTGCAGCATGAGATGGGAATGATGGCTATGGTTTGCATGCTATGAACAAATGGATGCATTGAAGTATGCCCAGCATGCACTGATGCAAATTTCAGTGCAGAAGGCAAACAACCATTAAATATTTACCACTCTGTGGTAGTGTGTAGTGAGTTTCGAACATAGGGGTGATATTGATATCAGAATTATCCATTAAAACTTATTAAAATATTAAATCTAAAGTTGAGGCAAAAATACAGGTGATATGTTTGAAATGGTGCAACCATATTTCAGTGGTGTAAGCAATTCATACTCGGAAAGCAGTCTACCCTGGAACAGGGCCTATGTCTGGATCAAGCATATGATGTTATTAAAGGAACAACTGTTGGCTAAGTAAATGAGCTAGTACAAGCCAGTCATCATAACTATTGAAGCTTGTTTGCAATTGAAGTGATTGCAAACAAGCTCAACTTGTGTCGATAGTGTTACAATTGTCTTTGTTATTGAAAAGTGCATACATGATTGAAGTGGTTGAGTGAATAACAACTGGTTACTATCATAAGGAAGATGAACATTTTCTAAATTGAATCATTGCAGGCAATACATTATGTTGTTGTTATTACAACCCAGAGATCAAATGCATAAGTCGGCAATGAAAGTATACAGACACCTCACCAAAAAAGATTTGTTCCATACTCACTGTATGGAGATAATATTAAACACTTTTTTGATTTGAGCAGTCATGGCACATCATAAAGGCAAAGTAGCATAGTATTGCTCCACAACAGGGCAAAACTTCACATAGCTCTACATGCCCAGGCTCAACTATAGTATAAAGATAGGTGCTACAGCACCAAGCCTACAGCCACATCTTATCCCAAGAAGATGACAGCACTTGAAGGTTGTAACTTTCACTCAAATGATGAAATGAAGGTGGAGACTGTAACACATTAGTTTCACCAGCTGAATTGTGCACCAGGAGTGTCTTATGTGGTGACATTGGGACCAATGAATAAACTTTTACACATATTAGCATACTGATTACAATGAATGGAGGTTCATTCAAAGCATTTGGTAAAGATGCTAAACTACTGTGTCAAACAAAACAGGTAATTATTACTGTATATTCCAAACTTAAAGCTTAAAGTATTGGAGAGTCAATAAATGCATTGGCAAGCAGTGTGAGTGAATTAACCAGAATTTATATTTGTAATGTCAAAAGAATTAGAGCCAAAATTGTTAATGTTACCGTGATAAAACATATGAAGCAAAATCCACTATAATTTTCTGTAATCCATATTTAATTAGTCTCTAAAACTTGCATGTGACCTGATCTTCATTTCGAAAATAAAGTGTCATCTGCACATTGATATATGTAATTACAGTTTGAAATCAAGTTATCCATAATAACTTAATTTAATTAATACTTGAAAGAAATATGGGAATTTCTTCATGGTTTATATTACTGGTAGTTCTAAAAATTTTTTAAGTCCACCATTATCATTTAACTCATTTAAATTAAAAAAGTATAAACCACCCTCAGTATCATACTAACTTGATTTAACATAATAATTGTCAATACTTGGAAAATTTATTAGTTTTTGTCC
Source organism: Mastigoproctus giganteus (assembly GCF_048544385.1). Classification (NCBI taxonomy): domain Eukaryota; kingdom Metazoa; phylum Arthropoda; class Arachnida; order Uropygi; family Thelyphonidae; genus Mastigoproctus; species Mastigoproctus giganteus. Next base: position 3,905,329 of record NC_143584.1, read on the forward strand.
AGAGTTGATATTATAACTGTTCCCAGTGGTCCTCCCAGAAAAAAAAGAAGGCTGTGGGGTTTCAAAGAAGATCCTTTCATATTTTTTAAAGATGATGAAGAGCTCTGGACCAGCATTAGGTAATGTTCCAGCATTTTCAATTTAAAATTTAAATTTCATTATGAAGTTTCAAACATTATTTTTACAAAAGAAGTGGCAAGTTTTAGTAGCATGGTTTAATTATTTGTCAGATACTTTTGAATTTAGTTAACTCATTTTGTATTATATTTACAATGATGCAAGATATATCTCTTTTATAATGGAGCTTATAGTCATCCAAATTAAAATCTTCACATTAGCTTTGCATAGCTTATGGCTTTATGAATGTGAAGATGTGACATACAGGTAAAATATTCTATTTCATATCTTCCGGTCTGACCACCATCAGAATATGCATTTTATGCTTTCGTTGGCTATGGTAGAAATGAATTAGTGAATCCTGCTATTCACACTACAAAGAGTAGTGCGAGCAGGGTTAATCTTTAAAACACCATATACTCTGCACTGTTTTTACTGGATGCTGTAACTTATATGTGGTATTTCCGTAGTAGGCCCTATCTTGCATACTGCCAATTGCCTTACTCCATTAGTGTTGCAAATACTTTCAATAGTGATAGTGTATATAAATACAAATATTTATTTGTTTACCATAGGTATTTGTTAACAAAGCTCAATATGGGTATTTTAATGAACAGCATTAGGCCAGGGAGTTTGCGTTTGTTACAGAATTCAAAAAGAAAAGCATAATAGCGTTACATAGTAATAATTAGACAAAATATATCGATAAATACACACATTCAAGAAGCACATGATAGACTGATACCATTATTATGTCATTAAACAGTGATGATACTGTAATAATAATAGGTGTAAAACAGATGATATTGAATTGTTCTATATTGGCTTTGTGATATCACATTTCACACAAAGAAACAATTTGAATATTAGTTTGTATCAGTTACAGCTGTCAAGAGCACTGGAGACTATGTGAAGAAAGATGACTTCACTTTATTACATAAAGTGAAGTCATCTTTCTTCACTTTATTACATAAAGTGAAGCCTGGTTTCATAATGATATGTGAATAGTGCTGGAATAGATTTATTGCAGTCATTTTTCCATAAGAACTGCAAATGCATCATAAATATGGAAGAATCAAATAGCACTGCATGGAGAAGGCCTTGATTCTTCCTCAAACTATGTTAGAGTAGACAGTAGAAATGGAGGAAAATTTCATTGTGCATTTCGTATTGCCAAACTTCTCTGTAATCACAGAATAAAAAATAGCACTTCATTTAGAGTCTTGGAGTCTTTCAGAGATGCCCATTTGGATCAAGATCCAAATATTGGAGTTGTTAGCAATGACAGAGAACGTGGTCATTGTGCTACTTATTTCTTTTCTTGTATTTTGGGACTATTGCCATTTTGGAAGATGATGTATTCAACAGGAAAAGATGCTGCTTCATAAACTGGAGATAATTAGCCAGTAAGGCGATAGTTTTGTGGTAATTTTTTTTTCTTGGTGAATTGTGCCAGGAAATGCACCCGAAACTGGATGGAACCAAAAGTATACACTGGAATAAACCAAAAGACAAAGTATTCATATCCTCTGTGACATAGTGTTTTATTACCCATCACTCATTTGATGAGATTGGAGCTTGAAACTGATCAGAGACTGGAAGAATTCTTAAGGTTCTCTTTAATTGAGGCTGTAGTTTGTTGATCTCAGGCAGAGGAGAAGAGTTCCACCTTGTGATGTAAATTATTCAGTTTTTGTAGCCCATCTAACATGTAAATCATGTGAACACAATTACACAGACATGATACACAAAAAAACTAGAGTGCCATAGGAACTGGTGCACTATGGCCTAAGCATTTGACATCAAATTTTCTCAAATTTGATGTCAGATACTTCTTCACATTTCCTTATATCATAATCCCTAAATATTTCTCATTTTGATTCACCTCTAACACGTTCACTATTTGCTTGTATGTATGTACAGTGATGGGCAAAAAAAAATTGCATCACCTTAAAAAAAAGTAACATTTGTAGTGTAGTGAATCATATCAGATATTGTTTGATTACAGTCATTTTGTTTGTTGCAAAGCAAAGGTATTATGTCAGATAACACTTCTAATTGCAAGTTATTGCATCAGCCATTTCTATAAATATGGCATTGGAAGGGTATACACATTCATTAGTATCCTGTTTTGTGGAGGTGTAAGCATGGCTCCATATGTTCAGTTGACACCAAGAAAAAAAAGTGTAGCTGTTGCTCTGTCCCAGGAAGGGATTTCTACATGTGCTATCGCTGATAAAATAGGCTGCCACCGGTCAACAGTATCCCGGGTGCTGAAATTAAAGTGTGACATGAAGAGAAGACCTGGATCAGGCCGTAAAAGAGTGACTGCGCCTTCCCAAGATCGATATTTGAAAGGCTATGCTTCATAATCGCCATGCTAGTGCTCCTGATATAAAACTGGACTTTGAGGTGGCCTCTGGTGTTGTACACGAACTGTCCAAAGAGACAGCTTTCGGAATGTGGTCTGCATGCCTATCGGTCCAAGAAGCAGCCTTTGTTGACCCAAGAAATGAGGAAGAAGCGACTTGCTTGGGCTAAAATGCATGTTTCATGGACAAAAGAGCAATGAGACAACATCATATTTTCTGACAAATTGAAATTCAACTTGCATGGCTCGGATGGGAAGCGTTATGTCAGAAGACAAAAATCGGAGGCCATCCTGACTGTAAAGTTCCCTGCCAGCCGGTCAGATGGTCTGGGAATGCATAACAAGCAAAGGGGTGGGGCGAATTAAGTTTATTAATGGAATGGTGAATGCAGAAGCACTGCTATATTGGAGGAGTGCCTGAAACCCGTTATTAGGGATCACCACACAGACGTCCAAAACTGCATTTTTCAATAGGACTCAGCACCTTGCCAGATGGCAAAATTAATGAGTTTGATTTAATGAGTTTGTCTTCTTGTCTCACAAGGCTTAAAACATACTTACACCTATATTTTCCCTCATTGTTCTCCCTTAAGATGCAGTCATACCTCAGAAATGTTGGCATTACAGTGTTGGACTGGCCCAGCAACAGTCCAGATTTCAAAATTGCTCAGAAGAAGCCAACAAGTAAGATTAAGCTGCAGGAGAGCATTGTAAGGATGTGGTACCATGAAATTGGGCAACCGTATATCCAGAAGTTGATTATGCCAAATCATTGCAAGGCTGTAATTGCAGCTCGAGGAGGAACAACAAAATATTGAGGACTCATTTATAGTACATAATACTATTACGTTAACTTGTCATGATTGCCATTTGCATGATTTCTCATATTTCCATTAACTATGCATTTTACCCTTTGGGAAGATATTTATGGCAATTAGGTATAGCAGGTGGAGTCTTTTTATTGGATTTCATTCACAGAGATATATATCCCATCTAACAAATGCATTTCGAACATTTCTACAACCCACAATGCAGCGCAAAACACATTATTTGCAAAATTCACAAGTAATGCAGTTTTTTTGTAAGCCACTGTATGTTAGTGAGTTTTTCACCACCTGGATGAAAAATCAATTACTTTAAGAATTTTCTTCCGAGTTGCTGAACAAAAAAAAAAAAAAAAAAAAGTGTATTTTTGTCAAGCAGCCTTTGCCAGAGACTGGCTAATTACAGTGAGAAGAAATCCCAAAAAAGACTCTGCTCTCCCCAGTCTAGAAGAGGCTCAAGCCCATGATTACTGAGCTCAATGTATGAAGGACAGAGATTGTAGGTGGCAGCAGACATTTTAATTTGTTGTTGTCTTTATGCCTTTATTAATTTGTTGTCTGTCTTATCTGTTGTATGCCTTTATCCCAAGATCTTGCATTTGAAAGAGATTAAACTTCAATTTACATCTTTCAGACCAGATCTGTAACCAGTATGTCATTTTGGAGCAGCATATTATTTATTTATGATTGTTATTCTAATTAAATTGTGATCATACCCACCTTTCTCTGACAATCTCCTTGTATATTGTCATTAATGTTGAGGATGCCCGTTATTCCCTCCCATCCCACATTCAGCCATCCATCAATTCCATTTGATTATCTTCCCTGTAATCCTGTCATGCTATGGTTTGTACAATTGCTTCTCATGGGGACTAAATCAAAAGTTTTATGAAAATCTAGATATACAATATTGAAATTGTTTCCTGAATGACTTTGACTTCTCATCATAGTAATTAACCATATTTGTGAAGCAAGACTTTCTCTTCACAAATGCATGCTGTGATCCCTTTAGAATTTATTTTTATCAAGACATTCATTTATCCTTAATTATGGACTTCATTACCTTGCTCACAGAAGTCAAATTTATCAGTCTAAAGTTTACTCGTCTACATCGTATCCCCTCTCCTATGAATGGGTGAGATATTTGTATTGTATTTCTTACAATACAAATTACATTACAGTCCAAAGGAATCATCCCTGAATGTAATGATCACAGTAGCATTCCTGTAGGATGTGCTCACCTTTGTTGCATTCTCTAATATGACTAGATGCATTCTATCCACCTGAGGAGTACCTGGTTTTGGCACATTATAGTCTTAGTTGCTAATGTGCCAATAAACCAACCAATTGGTTTATTGACACACAAACACCTGAGGAGCCTTATCCCCCTCCTCCTTTCTCAGCCCAGCAGTTTTTCTGTTAGATTGCTTTTCAGAAATCATTATATCATTAATTCTAGAACAATCTGACACTTTCCTGTTCCACCATAGTTAAAATTGCTTTCAGTTGCAAAAATTAATGCAAAGCATCTGTTTAGTCATCTCCAATTCAAGATGGATAGCATGATTTTACCCTTTCAAACCTTCAGGGAACTTATACGATTTTCTGTCTTCTTCTTTGTATTCACATACGAGCACTCCTTATCCTTATTCTTAGAATCTTTTTGCCAACGATTTCTCTTACTCAGCTTTTGCTTTTCTTATGTATTCTATATTATTACATATCTGCTTATAGTTCTATGTGTAATGGTGTCATGCAATGATCTGTAACTAGGGCATCCTTCTTTCACTATATGAGATCTGTAAACGGCTGCAGTAGCTGAGTAGTCAGCTACTAAAAAAAAAAAAAAAAAAAAATGCATTCGAGTGGTCAAATGCTTTTGGCTTTATCATAGTTGTAACCCCATATGACTGCCAAATAGAGTGCTGTTCTTGGATTCTTTCTGTCTTGTGAGTCCCAAAGAAAGAATGCCACCATATGAGAGCATAAATAGAAAATTTATTTTTATTTTTTGCAAATTCTCTTGTCATCTATTTTGGCATCTTCTTTTGCAATACTTTATCACTGGAACAAATATGCTTGTAGATTCCAGAATAATTCTGGAATCTACAAGCTATAATAATCTCTTAAATATATCCCAAAGAGCATTCCTATCTAACAATCCATAAAACTGCCATTCCATTTAATAGAGGCTAAGAAGTCTCTCAGTCCACTAATAGTCCACTCCCCCACCCAAAATTGAAACTCTCTCTCCCTTGCCTCTGACCTGGAGTTTCCTTGTACCCTGTCCATTTTATGACAGTATGGTCACTTATCTGTGGTGTCTGTACTTTTCTGTCATTGATAATACTTGGATTCTTGATGAGGATCAAGTCAAGAGTATTTGACTTGGTCCTTATTAAGACTGACCCCACCTGGTATATTGCTTGGACATGAATTCAAGTCAATAAGGGGTAGGTTAAAGCAAGTCACCAATAGATTACTCACACTTATACTGATTCTACATCCACCTGGGCTTGATCAGGCTCGGGTGGTATTCTTATTGTTTTTAATTTACCTTTGATAAGAAGATAAGAAGCATAACCCTCCCCCCTAAGTCTCTCTTTCCATTATCTTTTGAACATATTATAATCAACATAATGAAATTCCTTATCACCAGTCTTGGGATGACAGAAACAGTCATTGTTTTTATGACAGCCTTGGGATTATGCACCGTAAGAAAATCCAGGAAATATTAATTTACAGGAAGTAACAACTTAATGAAAGAATCCTGTATTGGTGATTATTCAAATGAAGAAATTGGTGATCCTCTGTTGTATGTATTGCCATTTCCAGTATGCATTGTCTGTGTCTCTGTTTACCAAAATCACAAACAGCCTTCTTTTTATACTGTCAGTTTTGCATATCGCTCTAACTTTATCCTCCACTCTTAAAACTATATATTTTCAACTCATTGTACCATGATGTTAAAAAAAACATTGACATTTTCCCATTCACTAGTTGTGTGTGGTAGACATTTCACCTCAGAGCCATAAAAGTCCTTACTGTACTTTTATGGCATGGAGAAGTTTATTAGAAGGTCATGGGACACTTTCAACCATCAAAAAAAAATTGTTTGTTGTGAAAAACCATGCTAACTTAGATTAGAAGGTTAAAGAATCAGTCTAACTTGTCGGCATGTGTTGTAACCGGAGCAAAATAATATTACAATTTAAAATATAAAAAATTAAATGTGTTGTAATCAGTTAATGATTTTAATAAAAACACTTGTGCCATGTTAAGATTGCTGCACCTGCAACAATGCCATGTTCCAACTGCTACTTGCCTCCTAAGCAAAAAAAAAAAAAAAAAAATATCAAACTTCCAAAAGAACTGATACTAATTTAAAACACCAAAATAAGCAGGCAAGGATCTGCAGTCACTCAAGGAATGGACAGTGGTCCAATATCCTGCATACAGCATGCTTCAACTGTTGCCTGTAAACTTGTAAAGAAATTGCTCACTGCACCACACCAGGGGTAAATATAGACACCCACTAAAGAGAAATGACAGGTACTCAAAAAAAAAAAAAAAAAAAAAAGGAAAGTTTAGGAGGACCACAATGACCATATCTTCAAGGAGGCATTAGCCCTGCAGAAATTTTCAAACTAATTGTATTTCTGTCATGGCCAACAAATGCAAAAAGACTGTGAATGTCCATTTGTGAACAAGGTAGACAGATTTTTCTGATTCAGAAAATTTTTTATGTTCACTGAGACTGTCTCGTTTAAGGTCATCTCTACTATAGAGTACTTCTAATTTAAACATTATCTATCTTTTTAACATGTCTAAAACTGTAATGTAATGAGCTGTATTATTTCAAGGTTGTATTATACACTGAGTGATCACTGAATTATGACCACCTACCTAATACTTCGTAGGTCCTCCTTTTGCCCTCAGTACAGTAGCTATCCGACGTGGCATTGATTCAACAAGATGTTGGGAGCTTTCGGGAGGTATGGCCATGCGGTCAGCAAGGCAGGTATGGATGTGATTGGTGTATCCAGACACCCGATATGCCTTTCCATAGTGTCCCACAAGTGCTCTATGGGATTGATATCGGGGGAGTTCGGAGGCCAATCGATATGCTAGAAGTTGGAAATGTGTTTCTCAAACCATTCCTGCACAACAAGTGCCCACTGGGTTGGCGCATTGTCATCTTGGAAGACACCATTGCCATTTGGGAAAAAGTGTAACATAGTGGTGTGTTTGTTTGTTATTTGGTTTTTAGGAGCATTAGCAACTAAGGCCATATTGCTCCGTGGATATGCGGTGGTCATTCCCTGACCTTTCCGTATTTGGTGGCTCAGAGGCTCAAACCCCGGTCTAATCAAGAAGTGTGTGCTACGCACTGCTGCTCCTGCCCACATGGCTACGAAGGCACCATAGTGGGGTGTACAGTCAGCAAGCAGTTGACGATAGTGGAGACCAGTGATACGTTGTTCCACATTCACCAAGGATTTGAGTTCCTGCAAGTGAAACATGCACCATACAACCGCCTCCACCAGCCTGCACACTTTTGATACCATACATGATGGACCAAGAGCCTCGTGTTGTTGATGCCAAATCTGTACACAACCATCCATGGTGTGGAGTAAATAACGTGACTCATCCAACCAGCACACCTTCTTCCAGTCTTCTAACGTCCAACTTGCATTCTCTTTTCACCAGGGAGTCTTTTACGCCAGCCAACCTTGGTTAGGAGAGGATGCCGTAGAGGTCATCTGCTGGTATAGCCCATACATGCGAGTGTGCGACGCATGGTCATGCCAGATATTGTTCCGGAATGGTCCATGTTGTATTGGGTAGTCAACTCTTCAACAGTGCTGTGTCTGTTTGCCTATATGAGTCGTCAGACCCGGTGCTTACCTATAACATAAACCTTTCGCTCTTTGCAGGTTTGCCGTCGGGTTGCTGTTTGACCATTTTGACGGCAGTTCTTGTACACTTTAACTACGGCGGCTCTCGAATACCCCACCAGTTCAGCCGTTTGGGAAATTGAGGCACCAGCTCATCGAACACCCACAATCTGTCCTTTATCAAAGTCCGATAAATCCTTCCTTTTACCCATCATGCTTGGGATTTTACTGCCTACTGAACCACTGACACCTTATCTATGCTACGTAGGTTGACTAACTGCGCACTCTTGTACCTCACGTGGTCAACGGGTTGCATTCAGTTTTCATAGGGGTAGTCATAATTCAGTGATCATTCAGTGTATTTTAACAATACCTTACAGATTTAGATTCATCTATTCAATTTTGAATTTAGATAATTTAAATTTAAAATAAAGTGATTTTAAATTCTAAAGAAATACTTTTTAAAATATGATTATGAAGTTTGTTCTAAATAGTTTGAAAGTGATATGCAGCATAATTTGTCTAATTTTGTATTCTTGGTAAATACAGGAATTTAATAATAACTCAACAATTGTATAAATATGGGTAATTATTTATTTACAATGTTCCTATGTATATATTGTTTTGCTATGATGAACCTTTCAGTGATTTCTATAAATTGGATTCAAGCTTTCCTCATACTCAGTTATTAAGTCGATGCTCTGAAGGTAAGAAAAGGAATTTGTATTTTGTCTCTTCAGCAGCCAAAGACATTGTCCAGGAAAATTCTAATCGTGTTAAGGTAAATTGATATGTTTTGTATATTTTTTTAAATTGAACAGAAGATGAGAGAGAGAGAGAATGAGAAAACACTGTTTTTCGTTATTTATATAGTTTGATTTGCTTTTTTATTGTTTGACTATTGTTTTAGTTTTGGAATTGGGGAGAAAAAAAAAACCTTCTTTGCATGACAGGCAAAACAAAATTTAATGTAAAAAGTCTAATAATTTCTCTACTGAGCTTACATTTAATATCAATAATATTTGGAATTTGTAATAAATATGAAATTAAATTAGAAATTAAAGAGATGGTCATGTATTGCCATCCATCTGTCTATGCCAGAATTTATTCCTGTAGCAAAGTACACATATCTGACTCACCCAACATCCCAAAAAAAAAAGTGTTTACTTCGTGTTGCAGACTAAAAAGATTGCTATGGCTGGAGTTCTGATTGGTTGGTCAGGTGCTAGCATCTGTCCAGAAACATAAGTATGCTGCATGCTATATTTGGCTGTTGGTGGCAGTAAACAGAAAGGAGGCTAGTACTAGTAGCAGTGACAGAGGAGAACAACCACCTCTTCATACCACAAACAGTCATCCTTTGCATGCATGATGTAAACAGACCTGGTACTATGGGTTTTTGTTTATCTTACAGGATTGCAGCCACCAACAGTTAGACATGTCATGCAGTTAGCAGTACAACGCAGATGCCTTGCCAACTAGTCAGGATCCTGGCAGCCCTTTTGGCCCACAACCTGAAGTGAACGCTTTATTTGGCTGCTGGGAGAGCTGCATCCCGATAAAGTATGAAACACAATCATATAAGCCATTGTTTAAATTTCTTTATTTTTAGCCAGAGAAAGAAGGCCTGGAAGAGGAAAACCATTTCTAATTTAATTTCTAGGTAATCCTGAATTCCAAATTTTATTGAAATTAAATATAAACTCAAATTAAATAAAATAAAATTTTATTTTACTAGTTATATACAACTTGTAGGATGCCATGTAATTAACAAATTTGTGAAGAAACACATAGGTTTTAAAATATAAAAAAAATATTTTATTTTATTATATCTTGTACCTTTACAGTTACCTAAAAAATTTTTATCACTAATTTAGGAGGCTAGTCCTTGAAGATCTCTGACAGAGCCTTCTTCAGACCAGACAAATATGAAGGAATGCCTTAGAAAGAGCGGAAGGCTTTCTCTGAGCGATTCACACTCCTGGGGGGCTAGGATTCAGCAGAAAGTTAACAGAGGGAAAGCTTGAAGATAAGGGGTGAGACAGGTGAAAAGATGGGAACACTTATGAGGTGTCCTCAAGAGATTCTACTTATGAGACTAACCCCTGGGGTCAGCACAATCTGACACTGTTGAGAGAATCTGGTAGTGTTAGCATCTCTGAAGGATTCATATTCAACATGGAAAAGAGATAAAGATAGTAGACGATGGAGAAGGAGAAAGAGTACAAAGATAGGGGAAATAAGCAAGAGGCTTCCCTGAGATCTTACCCCTAAGATATTAGGAGTCAACAGAGAAAACAGATATAGTAGACAGTGCTAACTTTCTAGTATGTCTGGTATGAATAATCATGAGAAATGTATTCTTCTCATTATTATTCATATTAGTGAATAATAATGAGTAAAATTGCATGTTTGTGAAAAAAAAATCATATTTATTCATTCATCTCAATGTATTTTTGTTCTGCCTGCTCACAAAAAATTTATTGGACATGACATATTGGCATTTGGGCTGATGGTGATTCAATGACTGGCAGCTTGAAGCACCTAGCCATGAACAAGATGCCCACTGGCCTTGGAAGAGGGCAGAAAAAATGTAAACTTCATCAAAAGGTCTAGTTTTTTTAGAGATGGGAAAATGTGAAACTTTTTCTTACTAAAGTTTGTTAGATTTCACAGGGCAAAGTACTCATCTGCCTGTTGGCCTTTGCAAGGTCAAAATCTACTTGGATGCCAAGTGACTATGAAGTTGACTTCTCAGACCTCATGCATTTCTAATAGCTTGCCCAGCTGGACTACTTGGCTGATATTTCAACATTTCACACAGAATAAATCTTGCCTTGCAGGGAAAAGCTATCACTGTCTTTAATGCCCTCCTGGACAAGTAAAAGCTTTGCATAATGAAAATTGAGCTGTTGCATAGCCACATCAACTGCTGAGAATTTGTTTCAGATGCACTGGAATCTGAAAACAACCAACAGCTGTTTGTAAATGGTTTGCATAGCATACAGGACCACAGCCTTTCATTTACTGCTGAAACCCCTTAAGGGGGGTTTCAGAGGTTATTGAAATGCTATATCTCTTGATTGTCTTGGATCCTGGTACCTTTTGGTTCCTGACAGGATGTGGCCCCCTGGCAGATGAAATCCTTTATTCTATCATATATTTTCATTGTATCTATCATTTATCTTTTGGCCTTTTAGTTCATAAAGCCAGCAACGTGAAATCACATATATCAAGGGAGACAAGGCCATCTCATTAGCACTTTGTGCTTCCAAAAATCCTTTCCTTCTATTTCGATGCACAGTAGCAATTTTAAGCAGGTCCATAATTGCTGTGTATTTGTTTCATTTGCTTGTACACCTTTGTTAGTCAAATATTTATGTTATAAGTTTATATTAGCATTACATTATTTTTTATGTATCTTTTATGCAAGTACTACTTGGTCTTCATTTTCTGAATATTTAGATTATCAATACCGGGGTGAGAATGTTTTCTAGGAGCTTCAATAAAGATGCTAAATGTGCCTTTAGGATTGCCCAAGAAGTAAGTTTCATTGATGATTTTTTAAAAATAGGATTTCAGGAAGTAACTCTGTCTTAGTTTTATTAATGCTAAGATTATTACTTAGTCTTGCCTGCTTAATTATTAACCTTAGAAATTAAATATACAGCAGACAGAATTAAAGCTTATCTCTAAGGCACCCTGTTATCTGAAATGACATATAAGAAGGAAGAGATAAAATATAGCCACCAACATCTTTATAATAGACAGCTAAACAAAATTTTTAAATGTGGGGTACATTTTTGAAATTACAGTGTGCTTTTAAGTATGCCATTTTATGCTTTGATTTTGTTGTTACACATGTAAAATATTTTGGTATGCAATACGGAAATAAAAAGTGAAACATGAGAAACTGATATAAAGACTTGAAGAACATTGAGTAACGTTGAGTAACAATTATCTTTAAGATATATTGAAAATGGATAGGAAATAAATGATTTTTTTAAGATTATTTTTAATGAAATTTTGGGCTGCTGGCTTTTATATAATAGGTGTAGTTTCACAGCTGCTCACACCATTTTAACTTATTTCATTATAGGGAATTCCCACTCTACTACCATTTATGAAAAGTCGAATTTTGAATGTCTTGTTAGATGACATAGTCTTGCTGCTCCTTGAGGAATTTCCTTTGAAAGATAAATTTTCAACCTTTGTTCAAGAACAGATGGATAAAGTTGGTAAGTTTACCTTCTGTGGAGTTTAAAATATTAAAAATGTGATGTATTTTAAATAAAATGGCAATTCTTTGGATGCTAGGTAAATTTAAAGGATTTTTTCTGATCTCTGTGTTACAGTCAACAAGAAAAGATGGAACAGTTTTGATGTATTACATTAATATTAGTGAGTTTGCTGTCATTAAATGTGCAAGCTCATGATTGAATCATGATCTCCCACAATTTTGGTGTGATCCCTCTTTGGTCTGAAAACTAGTTCCCATAGTGGATCCAAAATATAGGCTGAAAAAATTTAGCAAGTGAGTGTACAGGATGGTGGAGAGCTCTGTAATTTTGTAGAAATTCAATGAACTAAATTGTTTTAGTACAAAGGGTTTAGTGAAATTTGACTTAAAACTTCTTATGTTATGTTCTTTAGTAATTATATTACTAAGATAAATTTCATACGATTAACAAAGGATAACTGAGTAACTGTGCTATACTGTAGTTCTGTCGTATTAACTGGAGTTATGGAACTTCACAGTTCTTGTTTTTTATTAAATTATAAAAAAAAACATATTACATTCATATTTTATTTTATTTATTATTATTTTTTTTTGTAGAATCTGGTTGTGTGGTTTTAATTTATACTGCAAACAGAAGGTAAGCATTTTAATTAATATTTCCCTTTTTTAATTTTTAGAGATAGATTTAACTTTGTGTATCTAAAAAAATTTTAATTCTAGAATTTTTATAGAATAGGCATACTGATTAAAGATACATGTCTCTTCCATACCTGCCAGCCCTTCCAATTTAATCTGATAAGTTTAGTTTTCTTCCAGTTTTTAATTTAGTTTGTATTATTTTTAAAATGTGCAGGTGTGTTATTTTTTCAATATAGATTTGTTAAATTTAACAATTTTTGCTTAAAAGCCAAAGTGGAGCCATTAGACGGCTCTGCTTATATTATTTAGCCTAAGTGTTAGCAGCTGTGGATCATGTTTATAACATTAGATGAAAAATATATCTGAAATTTTTACATCCTGCAGACTCAATTTTTACCTATTGTAATATTCTTTTAGACAAATCCTTGAATTTTTCTGAACCTCATCCCTACTTTTGCTTTCTGTAGTCTATTCATGGAAAGGATAAATTCTTCAGTATTCATATGCATTTGTTGGTATGTGCAAACAGACATACATGTGAACATTTAATAAAACCATGTTTTAATTATTGCTGTGGAAACATTTTACTGTCTCTGACAAATAATCCATGAAAACTGTGTAGTGTTGTTACAGCTATTATTTCCTTTCTGTGACTTCCTTTCTATGGATGTATTTCATTAATTCTTCAGTTTTACTACTGTGGGTTTTTTTTATCATTCTTGAAATTTTTTTGTACATGTAAATCCACCATTCTAAAAGAAGAGGGTTGTTCTTTCCACTTGAGACCATCGGTAACCATGGAAAAGATGCTAAAGTGTCAAAATAAGAATAAATTATTTGCATTTTATGGAGTTTCCAAATAGTACAGAAATCAGTGAAGACTTCAACTTACAGTGAATGGAATAAAGCTGTGGATGTTGGTTCAGTAAGCAAACAGCAGAAGGAATTGCCATCTATGAAGTAACTTCTGCTGCTCAAACTAAGCATTTTTTCGACAAGCTGAAATTATGGGGATTTTGACACAGTTTCCAGTTGGTTGGCAAGATTTAGACAGAAGCATGATATTAGACAAATTACTGCAGAAGATAAGAAAATAAGCAGTAGAGGCACATGATGCAAGAAAGCAAGCTTATACAGCATCAGCCAAAAAAAAAAAAAAAAAAAAACTCCTTTCCATTTCACTGATCCATTCGTTCCAAATGTTTGTCTAGTTCTGCTTTGAATATATTTAAGCTATCAACTTCCACAACGACAGAAGGACATTTGTTCCAGCAATCAACTACCTGCTGGTTAAGGCAAACTTCCGCACATCTATTCTACAACTGTCTTTCCTCAGTTTGAATCTATGTCCCCTCAGCATTAAGTGTTCTCAATCCATTCAAGGCCTTACACACCTCAATCAGATTGCCTTGCAGGTGTCTAGTCTCCAGAAGCTACAATTTGCAAAACTTAAGCCTTTCTTCATAAACGCACCCCTTTGTTCCCTTGATCAGTCTTCTTGCCCTTCTCTGTACTTGTTCTAGCAACTCTACATCCTTCCTAAAATGAGGTTTCCAGACCTGTAAGCAGTACTCAAGGTGTGGCCTGACCATTGCCTTATACAAGGGCATAATCACGTCCTTATCCCTGCTCGTAAAATTCCTGAATATCATTGACAAGACCCCATGACCTACTCTGGCAGCCTGTCTGTACTGCTCAGAAAACTTCATATCTGGCTGCACAGTTACCCCAAGGTCTCTTTCATTCTGCACTACTCTGAGTGTAACACCACATAGTTGGTACATTTCTCTGGGGTTACTGCTACCTGTATGCAGTACTTTGCACTTGTCAATGTTAAACTTCAGTTTCCACTTCTCAGCCCATCTACCCAACTTTTCCAGATCCTGTTGCAGAAGCAGCATACTGTCATTGCTGTTATTAACAACCCTGCCAATCTTTGTATCATCTGCAAACTTTGACATTAAGCTTGATATACCTTCATCAATATCATTGATAAATATACAAAACAACAGTGGGCCCAACACCGAAACCCGAGGGACACCACTAATAACATTAGTCCACATAGAGCAGTACTCACTGACCACCACTCCTGTCTCCTCCCACTCAACCCCAACTCTTTCTTGTCGTGGCACGGTTGAGGCTTTGTTTGCTACTGTGATACAGCTAATCAACAGACATGGGAAAAGAAAAAAAAAAAAAAACCCACTCAACCATCCTTTTATCCATTGTAGCAAGTTACCCTTAATGCCATAATGCTCCAATTTGTACAGTAGTCTTCCATATGCAACAGTATTAAAAAGCTTTCCTGAAACCCAAGTATATGATATCAAAATTATTTTTTGCATCCAGTTCCTTTGTGACCACATCATAGTATCCAACCAGATTGGTCAGACAAGACTTCCCCTTGACAAACCCATGCTGTGTCTGAATTATTGCTGCAGTCTTGTCTAAACGATCCTGCATTCTTTAACCAGTGACTTCATTATTTTCCCTGGAACAGAAGTCAAACTAACAGGTCTGTAATTACTTGTCACTTTTCGCGAATTGGAGATACATTTGCACATCTCCAGTCCAAGGATGCTCTCATAATTATGGTTAAGGGCTTGCTTACTTCCTTTGCTGCCTCCTTTAATATAACTGGATAGACCCATCCACCCCAGGTGCCTTTCTTATGTTTAACTTCAAAAATTTCTCCTCCACTTTGCTCTCAGTTATTACAAAATCATTTAACTCCCTGTTAGAGTTTGATAAACATCTGGTCCTCTCCTCCTCCTCCTCCTTGAATAACTCCTCATGTGTGAATGTAGATGCAAAAATACTTGTTTAGTTCGGCAGCTATCTGAGAATGATCATCTACAGTCAAACCATTGATATCAAGTGGACCAATCTGATTCATCCCCTTCCTTTTAGAGTTTATATAAGTAAAGAAGTCTTTGCTGTTTTTCTTTGCATCCTTTTTTGTCAAAGATTTTTCATAATCTGCCTTCGTTTGCCTTTGTCATTTGATTACAGACTAGCTTGTATCTACCATTGGCTTCTGTGTTGCCTGACAATTTATGTGCATCCCATGCATTTTTCTCCTCTGCCACAATTCTCATTAGTTCATCTGACATCCATTTGGGGCTGAACCTAGAGTAGTATTTCTTAGTCAGAACAAAAAAGCCTAGTAGGTTCCTTAAATGCTTCCTATTTAGAATTTGCTGTTGGTAAGATTATTGTTTGGTCCCACTGTCGTCGCCTTTACAAAAGCAGAAACTCTTCCCTTTATCCCTGATGGGAGTTACATCTTTAAGTAAATCCCACATCAGTAATCACTGTGATCACTGCTACCTAGTGGTTCACTGCTCATAATCAGATCAAGAGTGTTACTCCCCCCTTGTTGCCTCTCTAACGTTCTGCTGTAGAAAACAATCCAATAAATCCACAAAAGCCTTGCTAGTGTGCGAGTGACCAACCCATATGTTCCAAGCTATATCTGGGAAGTTAAAATCCCTCATAAAACACTCTGATTTGGTGGCCTACTCTATTTCTCTGTATAATTGTTCATTGCACTCATCAGAGTCATTAGGCCTATAACAAACTCCTACCCTCATTTTTGCTTTCCCAGTGCTTATGTCACACCAGACTGACTCAACATTGTCCATCTATGTAAACTGGAGGGGTTATGCTTAACTAACAGCATAACCCCTCCTCTCTTCCTATCCTATCTATCCTTTCTGTACACATTTGTACTCCTCAAATTCCAATTCTGCATCCCTTATAACTGAGTGGCACCAAGTCTCTGATATCCCAATGATGTCCACCTTGGATGTCTTAACCAGCACTTCAAATTCATCATATTTGTTTACTATACTCCTAGCATTGGTGTACATGCAAGTATACATACACCTGTTCTTACTCTTAGTTATTCTAACAACACAGTCCATGTATTTACTTGTTTCCTGACCCACAGCAGTTCCTGAAATCCCCAGCAACTGGCTTTCTGGGCTGTTGCTCATTCCAATAGAAGCAGTGCAAGAATCATTTCCCCCTCTGCCTGCAGCTTCTGTTAATCTATTAGTCTGTGAATCCCCCGAAGCTAGCAGTTTTCCGATCCACCTAACATTGTCTTGATAGCATCAGCAAATATTCTTGCACCCTTTCTATTTTAATGTATCCCATCCTTGTAGAAGCAGTCTCTCCTGTTAACAAGCAAAGACCATGCTGAAAAAATTTCTACCCTATGAGCCTTGCACAATCTCTCCAGGGCCAAATTGATTGACAATACTTTCATCATATACTCCCTCCTAGCATGTCTAGGGAGGAGTATATGATGAAAGCTGCTGAAAGTGTCTGTAATCTAGGCAGGATTGCAGACACTTTCAGATATATTCCTAACTTTTTTTCAGCATTGATCTGTACTTGCTTAGTAAATCCGCAGATCTCCTACACTTAATGTGCTCTTAAAAGATATCTGCTCTAAGTCATCTTTGCCCCTGGCAGACATTCCCTGGTCCTATTCCACCTATCCTTTTTGCACAATATATTTCCCGTTTCTCTGACAGGTGAGTCACCAACAATGACTAGCTCCTGTAGGTCCAGCGCATTCTGCCCTGAAGGTTGCCGCTGTGTTGCCTGGTGCATAAGAGTGTGCTCTAGCCATTGAGTTGAGCAGCTGAGAACTTGATGGGCCCCCATTTTAATTCCTTCGAGGACATCCACCTGACTCTTCAAGCTCTCATAGACTCCAATCAGAACATTGAGTTGGCACCTAATTTCTTCACATTCTCTGTACCTAGTGCACACAGAGACATCCTCCATGGCTAGATCATGTCCTGTTCAAGAGAGCTCTGCATAACATGTCGCATTTTGCACATTTTTTTAGACTGTAATGCATTGGAGAATTGTCCCCTATGGTTTTCCTGTGAACAACAGCACTTTCGCTACTTTGCTGCTCTAGTCTGGGGCATGATTTTCATTTAAATATAATTTAGTTAACAATAAAAATTAAAAGAATTTATAAATTTAATTGATTAATTGCCAATACTATATTAAGCTAACAGATTCTTAGTAGTCCTACGTATTACGGTATCTAGTTTTATGTTATGCCTTACGCTATCAAGTTCGAGATATACGTAATGCTATTCCGTATCGATATTACACGATGGCAGCAAGTTTCGAACGGTACAAGTTTTACCGATACTAAGTAATAACCCACAAAATCTCTAAGTTCAAAATAAATTAAGTATTGTAACTAGGAATATAAAGCTACTTCTAGAAAATAAATTAATATGTCAATTTAGTCAATAAAATGGTAAAAATTTAAGGAAAACTTCTCTATTTGCTGGAGCCATAAAACTTTGCCTGCACTGAGCTAATCTCGTTCCCACTCATATATACAGCTATATATTGGTTTATCAAAAAAAAAAAAAAAACACTAAACATTACCATATGAAATGAGTGAGTGCTCCAGAACATAACTCAAAAACAACATTTGTCAGTTTTATGTTGTGGTAACTGCTGGAACTTTTTTTTTTTTTGTAACCTTGTGTAATTAGAAATGCAAAAAAAAAAAAAATAAATAAATCATTAAGTTTCCAATTTACCTCCATTATTACAACAAATCAGCTTGAATGAGCAAATGATTAGTTTACAAAAAAAGTTATTTTACTAGAAGCAGTGCATCAATTTAACATTGGTGACCGGTACAATGTTGAGTCAGTTTGGCATGATATTAGCATTGGGGGAAAAAAATTGAGAGTAGGAGTGTGTTATAGGCCCAATGACTGTAATGAGTACAACGAACAACTGTACAGAGAAATGTTTCATAATGGGGGAATTTTAACTTTCCAGATGCTGACTGGAATTTGTGACATGGTCACTTGCACAGTAGCAAGACCTTTGTGGATTGGATGACTGTTTTCTGCAGCAGAGAGGCAACAAGAGGAAGCAGTACTCTTAACCTGATTACCAGGAGCGATTCTTCATGCATTAAGAATCTGCGGGTAAAAGATCCACTGGGTGGCAGTGATCGCAGTGTACTGATGTGGAATTTTTATAAATTAGTCTGTAATCAAATCACAAAAGAAGTTAGGCAAGCTAAGGCAGATTATGAGAAGCCCCTGGCAAAGAATGCAAAGAAAAACAGCAAATGCTTCTATGCTTATATTAACAGTAGAAGGAAGGGGTTGAATCACATATGGCCACTTCGTGACTATAGGTTAACTGTTGATGACCCTGCTGAGGTTGCTGAAAAATTGAATAAGTATTTTGCATCTATATTCATACACGGGGAATTCTTTAGGAGGGGGATAAATTATGTTGTGATAACTGAAAGGAAAGTGGAATAGAAATTGTTGAAGCTTGAACATAAAAAAGGCACCTGGGAGTGAATGGGATCTATCCAATTATATTAAGGGAGGCGGCAAAGGAGTTAAGCAAACCCTTAGCCATAGTTATAAGAGCAGCCTTTGATTTGTGGGAGGTCCCTATGGAATGGAGATGTGCAAATGTATCCCCAATTCATAAAGGGGAATAAAAAGGTGAAATGAGGAAATACAGACCTATTAGGTTAATAGGTCTGTATTACCAAGGAAAATAATGGAGTCACTGGTTAAAGAAGTAATACAGGACCATGTGGACAGGAATGCAGTTATACTGCATTAACAGTATGGATTAATTTGTCAAGGGGTGTCTTGTCTAACCAACCTGATAGGTTACTATTATACGGTGACTAAGGAACTGGATGCAAAAAATAATTTTGATATCATATACTTGGATTTCAGGAATGCTTTTGATACTGTTGTACATAAAAGACTGCTGTACAAACTGGAGCAATGTGGCATTAAGAGCAAATTACTTCTATGGATAAAGGGTTGGTTAAGTGGAAGAAGACAGAGTGATAATTAGTGGGCACTGTGCTTTATTAATTAATGTTATTAGTGGAGTCCCCCCCAGGGTTCAGTGCTGGGCCCATTGTTGTTTTCAATATTTATTAATTATTTATTATAAGGCTTAATGTAAAATTTTACCAATGATACAAAAGTTGGAAGGGTGGTTAATGATAGTAATCATGGCAAGCTGCTGCAATGAGATCTAGGAAAATTGGGTTGATGTGCTGAGAAATGGCAGTTAAAGTTTAGCATTGACAAATGCAAGGTACTACATATGGGTAGCAGTAATCCCAGAGTAACTTTTGAACTGTGTGGTACTACACTCAGGGTAGTGAAAAATGAAAAATACCTGGGGTTAATTGTACAGTCAGAAATGAAATTCTCTGAGCAGTGCAGACATGCTGCCAAAACAGCTCCTGGGATCTTGTCAGTGATAAGGAGGTGATTATCCCTTTGTACAAGGCCACGGTTGGGCTGCATCTTGAGTACTTTATACAGGTCTGGAGGCCTCACTTTAGAAAGGATGTAAATCTGCTGGAACGAGTGCAGAGAAGGGCAACCAGATTGGTGAAGGGAACAGAAGGGTGCTCTTACTTATAAATTCTTAAGTTCTGCAAATTGCAGCATATGGAGACAAGGTTGCTACAGGGAGAGATCTGATTGAGGTGTTTAAAGCCTTAAATGGGTTGAGTAAGCTGAATGTTAACAGCATTCTTTCTCTTGCTGAGACTGTACATGAGGGGGACATAAATTCAAGTTGCGGAAGGATTATTGCAGGGTAGATGTGCAGAAGTTTGCCTTCAACAAGCGGGTAGTTGATTGTTGAAGCAGGCTTCCATCTGTTGTTATGGAAGTGAATGGTTTGAATAAATTTAAGAATTAGACAAATTCGTGGAGTGTATGGATGGGCGAAGCGTGTAGGGTTTTTTTTTTTTTTTTTTGGCTGATGCTACGTAATCTTGCTTTCTTGCATCATTTGCCATTACTACTATTTTTGGACAATGACCTTAATCACCCAAGTGAGATATAATATTTTTAAATATTTATTAATGTTATTACAGCTTTGATCAAGCTGATAGACCAGGGGGGTGAGTAATCAAAGCCCAAGAGCAATTTAAAAAAAAACTTGCCTGCTCTTTTCTTTTAAGAGAATTGACATAGTGTTTGAACAGTTATTGTTGAAATATCTAATTTCACGTTGAATTTTAATTTTTCCAATACATGAAAGCGTTAGTGTATACTACTCCTTTTAAGTGGTGTATACTAACAACCTCCAGTATAAGATCTGAGGGATCATAAATGTTCAATTATGAACATGTGCTGTGTCTCAGAAAATAACATGCTGCCACATTCATTGTATAAACAAAACACTACTGGTAGTGGCTTGAAGCTAATATATAAATAACAAGTGTTGGACATCTAGGCATGACCAGTGCTGTGGTGGTCAGAATCATATCCATCAAGTTGTCAATGATAATTAACATTTACAATTTGGGTTGCATAAATTTTGACTCACTCTGTGCTCATGTCCATGTTAAAAGGTTTGGCTAGTTTAAATATGTAAGTTTCATTTTTTTAAAAGGGAATTTATTTTTGAAAGAAAATTACTTTTAAAATTGTTGTATTTGAAAGAATGTAACTTTAAATTTGTGTAGCATTATGGCTGGCATGGTTGAACTATAGTCAATTTTAACCAGGTCATTAATTAGGTCTTTAATTAGCCAATTGAACCAATTGTATAATTGAACAGAATGAAAAAATAAACAAATGAAGCCACTTTAAAATAGTTTATTGCATTTCAACAAAACAGGGGTGTATTCAGAGGAGAACAGAAGGGGCACATTCCCCCCCCAACCATGCGTATAAGTGTTCCTAGATCTATCTTTTAAAAAAAAAACACTCAACCTGGTCGTCCTGCCCCCCCCCCCCTTCCCTTATGATGATACCTGGATACAATAGTGCATCACAACATGCATAAATTATCCACAGCAGCTTATGGTATCCATCAATTAATTTGTGTTAATTTAGAAGAAAAGTCTGGGAACTCTGTTCAGATGGTGCTGGATTGCAGTTCCAGAGCATATTCAAGCCACAGCTTGATCTCTATTAACAACTGTAGTAGTCAGCATTAAATTTTTTTTCTGTTTTTAAAAGTTGGCAGGTATGCTTTTCAAAGCCATTGATCTCTCATATTGTCAGATTTGTTGCCACAGGTGGTTGTCTCTGCTCTACTATGAATAAATATCACTTCTCTAAAAGAGAAAAATATTACTGTCTGCAGATATATTATAAGCATTTAATAGCTGAAATTTGGAAACTTTGATATCTCTAATCTTGTGTACTAAATTATCCCAGCCAACCTAGCTTCCCACTGATAAGAGCCCAAATGACCATTTCGGTGTGATTAAGCATTGAAATGTCACAAATTACAAACGAAGTATCGTCATACTTCTCTTTTAGAAAATGCTATTTATTCATAGTTTAGCATTGAGACAACTTATACTTGTATTAATTTGAGAGATCAGTGCTTTCGAAAAGATTGTCTTTTCACTGAAATCCTGTTTTGGAATGTACCAACTAATATTTATGTTCTTTCTGATAAAATTGTTTGCATCTGCCCCCCTTCTGATGTTATTAAATACAGCTCACTCCTTACTTTAGAACACCTGAAGAATTCCAGGTAGAACTCTGTGGCTGGAAGGGAAAGAATTCATTACGATGCTATGTTCCAAAGAATGAACGAGTGCACTATTTGAGAATATGTGGTGCAGATGTTTCTCAGTATGGTGAGTAAATTTATAGATATATTTTCTATTCCCATTTATTAGATAGTATGAATCAGAGCTGTAATACTCAATATGTTCTACGTTGATAATAATATTAGTAAATTAATAAGAGGAGTTTACCTCAATATAGGACGTGGAACACTTCCGTATGATACCCTCCAGAAATTAAAACGGAAAAAACGAAAAAATCGACAACTTACCGGTACATTAAAGTAAAATATAAATAATTAAAGTAAAATATAAATAATTAAATAATCAATTTAACACAATTCAAAATCAATTCAAAACAATTAAAATTCAAATTAACGCAATTAAAAGAATCTAACGAAAATATTCAAAACGATTTTCCTTCCTGAAGCTGACAATGCTTTTCGACCGACTGTCGTGATCACAGGAATGAAAATTACCGAATCAGGCTAAACCTGCAACTTAAATAGTGATTATGTGTCTTCGCGCATGCGCGTAAAGGTCCACGCATCGGAGATCAAATATGGCCGCCGAACATTAACAGAATTCTCGTGTAATTTAATTTCAACGGTTTCTGCAATTAATAGTCGCGTATAATTACGTTGAACGTTAAGTATTTTGGCCTCGTTAAATAAAAAAGTATGTTTTTCGTTAATGGCATGAAAGGCTAATTCTGACGCTGCTGAACGAGAAGCACGAACAGAGGCTTCGTGTTGATTTACACGGATATTAAGAGAAAACCGCGTGGAACCCTGATAAGACGAGTCGCAATCACCGCAAGAAATGTTGTATACTAGATCATTAATTTGTGTTGCGAACGCCGAAAGAACCGAGCGATTGTTCAGTATAGTGTGTAACTTCCGTATAGGCCTAGCTATAATTTTAAATTCGGTATCTTTAAAGAATCTGTTAAGCTGTTTGTGCCACTGTTCAACATATGGGACAGAAATAAAGTATTTTTTGATATTACTATTGTTGATTGGTGCAGTATTTTGTATCCTATCCTTAGCTTGTACCCTAATTCGATTTATTGTGTTAATGGGATAACCCCTGTTCAAGAATCTGCTAGTTAATATTTGTATTTCTGAGTCTAAAGCAGAATCCGTCGTTGAATATTTATAGGCATTTAGAAATTGATTAAAGATAATCGATCTTTTGTAGGTGAACGGGTGGTAGCTATTATAATGTAGAAGCATACCGGTGTTTGTGGGTTTTCGATAGATGCTAAATTGTATTTTGTTCGAGTCCCGGGTAAGCGTGAAATTTAGAAAGTTTAATGACTTAGTATCCGTATCTTCCCTTTCCAGTGTAAATTTGAGTCTAGAATGAATATTGTTAAACGAATGTAAAATATCATGGATAGTACTACTATCGGTAATAACTAGAACATCGTCTAAATACCTCCCATAGTATGTGATACGGGGACGAAAAGGTGTCAAATGTATCTGCTCAATCGTTGAGAGATAGATCTCTGACATTAAGCCACTCAGGCTCAAACCCATTGGTAATCCAAAAATTTGTTTGTACACCTTGTCTCGAAAGGTGATGTAGTTAGCCTCAACTAATAGTTTAATTAAGTGAAAAATCTCCTTTATAGGCAGCTTCGTATAATTAATCGGTGTCGAGTTTTTATTTAACATATCCCAAATAATATCTAATGTGTATTCAACGTTTACATTCGTATATAATGATGTAACATCTAATGAGAATAAATTGTCATTGTCGCCGAGTCTACAGTCTTTAAGATTATTAAATAATGTATCGTAATTCTTAATCCCAAATTGTATAACCTGTCTAAAAGGTTTTATAATGTTATATACATGTGTGGCTAAGGCTGAAAATGCCGAGTTCCTGTAGGAAACAATAGGTCGAATCGGAAATCCAGGTTTGTGTAATTTTACCTGACCAAAAAGTGCAGGAATATTGTATGTTCTGGACTTCAATTCCTTCAACTGAACCATAGTAATGTAGTCGTTTTTACGATATGTGGTTAACGTTTTATTGTATTGATTTACCAAATTGGTAAACAGTGTCGGGTCCACTTCACAATAAGTGGAGCTATCAGATACAACTGAATCTAACTTATTAATATAATCATGTTTATCTAGTATTACCACTGTATCTCCTTTATCTGCCCTCTGTATAATAATGTCCTTATTTTCTCGAAGTTCTCGTAAAGCTGAACTGTCATGTGTATTCAATTTAGGAAGTCGTGTTTCTTTTATGTTATTCACTACTTGGTTAACTTGTTGAATAAATACATCTTTTTGTGGAACACTACGAAGTCCAAATTCAAAATCAATTACGCATTGTTTTTTTGGCAGCTTTCGAGGTGGTAAATTATAATTTAATCCTTTGGATAAAAGTGAAATCTGGTCCTGCGATAGTGTACACGAGGAAAGATTTGTAACCTGTTGATATGTCGGTTCGTTGGATACTGGGTGAGGGGGTGTTCGTGAACTAGCCGACATATTCTGTGGTAGAGCGTTATGTGTCTGTGGGGGGGATGTCACCCAACTCGTGTGAACTTGGTCGCAAGCTCGCGACAATGTGTTAGAATTCGCATGAACGTGTCTTGAACTATTCGATAATGTTTGCAACTTATTAACGTGTCTGTTTTTTATTTCTGAGGCTTGTGCTTCCCGTCGCAAATCTATGGAGGTCTTCAATACAGACCAATCGTTCGGATGTAGATAATTTTTTAATTTATCGCGAAGCTTCCTAACCTGGGAAAGGTATTTTTGTTTATCCGAATACCTTTCCCAGGTTAGGAAGCTTCGCGATAAATTAAAAAATTATCTACATCCGAACGATTGGTCTGTATTGAAGACCTCCATAGATTTGCGACGGGAAGCACAAGCCTCAGAAATAAAAAACAGACACGTTAATAAGTTGCAAACATTATCGAATAGTTCAAGACACGTTCATGCGAATTCTAACACATTGTCGCGAGCTTGCGACCAAGTTCACACGAGTTGGGTGACATCCCCCCCACAGACACATAACGCTCTACCACAGAATATGTCGGCTAGTTCACGAACACCCCCTCACCCAGTATCCAACGAACCGACATATCAACAGGTTACAAATCTTTCCTCGTGTACACTATCGCAGGACCAGATTTCACTTTTATCCAAAGGATTAAATTATAATTTACCACCTCGAAAGCTGCCAAAAAAACAATGCGTAATTGATTTTGAATTTGGACTTCGTAGTGTTCCACAAAAAGATGTATTTATTCAACAAGTTAACCAAGTAGTGAATAACATAAAAGAAACACGACTTCCTAAATTGAATACACATGACAGTTCAGCTTTACGAGAACTTCGAGAAAATAAGGACATTATTATACAGAGGGCAGATAAAGGAGATACAGTGGTAATACTAGATAAACATGATTATATTAATAAGTTAGATTCAGTTGTATCTGATAGCTCCACTTATTGTGAAGTGGACCCGACACTGTTTACCAATTTGGTAAATCAATACAATAAAACGTTAACCACATATCGTAAAAACGACTACATTACTATGGTTCAGTTGAAGGAATTGAAGTCCAGAACATACAATATTCCTGCACTTTTTGGTCAGGTAAAATTACACAAACCTGGATTTCCGATTCGACCTATTGTTTCCTACAGGAACTCGGCATTTTCAGCCTTAGCCACACATGTATATAACATTATAAAACCTTTTAGACAGGTTATACAATTTGGGATTAAGAATTACGATACATTATTTAATAATCTTAAAGACTGTAGACTCGGCGACAATGACAATTTATTCTCATTAGATGTTACATCATTATATACGAATGTAAACGTTGAATACACATTAGATATTATTTGGGATATGTTAAATAAAAACTCGACACCGATTAATTATACGAAGCTGCCTATAAAGGAGATTTTTCACTTAATTAAACTATTAGTTGAGGCTAACTACATCACCTTTCGAGACAAGGTGTACAAACAAATTTTTGGATTACCAATGGGTTTGAGCCTGAGTGGCTTAATGTCAGAGATCTATCTCTCAACGATTGAGCAGATACATTTGACACCTTTTCGTCCCCGTATCACATACTATGGGAGGTATTTAGACGATGTTCTAGTTATTACCGATAGTAGTACTATCCATGATATTTTACATTCGTTTAACAATATTCATTCTAGACTCAAATTTACACTGGAAAGGGAAGATACGGATACTAAGTCATTAAACTTTCTAAATTTCACGCTTACCCGGGACTCGAACAAAATACAATTTAGCATCTATCGAAAACCCACAAACACCGGTATGCTTCTACATTATAATAGCTACCACCCGTTCACCTACAAAAGATCGATTATCTTTAATCAATTTCTAAATGCCTATAAATATTCAACGACGGATTCTGCTTTAGACTCAGAAATACAAATATTAACTAGCAGATTCTTGAACAGGGGTTATCCCATTAACACAATAAATCGAATTAGGGTACAAGCTAAGGATAGGATACAAAATACTGCACCAATCAACAATAGTAATATCAAAAAATACTTTATTTCTGTCCCATATGTTGAACAGTGGCACAAACAGCTTAACAGATTCTTTAAAGATACCGAATTTAAAATTATAGCTAGGCCTATACGGAAGTTACACACTATACTGAACAATCGCTCGGTTCTTTCGGCGTTCGCAACACAAATTAATGATCTAGTATACAACATTTCTTGCGGTGATTGCGACTCGTCTTATCAGGGTTCCACGCGGTTTTCTCTTAATATCCGTGTAAATCAACACGAAGCCTCTGTTCGTGCTTCTCGTTCAGCAGCGTCAGAATTAGCCTTTCATGCCATTAACGAAAAACATACTTTTTTATTTAACGAGGCCAAAATACTTAACGTTCAACGTAATTATACGCGACTATTAATTGCAGAAACCGTTGAAATTAAATTACACGAGAATTCTGTTAATGTTCGGCGGCCATATTTGATCTCCGATGCGTGGACCTTTACGCGCATGCGCGAAGACACATAATCACTATTTAAGTTGCAGGTTTAGCCTGATTCGGTAATTTTCATTCCTGTGATCACGACAGTCGGTCGAAAAGCATTGTCAGCTTCAGGAAGGAAAATCGTTTTGAATATTTTCGTTAGATTCTTTTAATTGCGTTAATTTGAATTTTAATTGTTTTGAATTGATTTTGAATTGTGTTAAATTGATTATTTAATTATTTATATTTTACTTTAATTATTTATATTTTACTTTAATGTACCGGTAAGTTGTCGATTTTTTCGTTTTTTCCGTTTTAATTTCTGGAGGGTATCATACGGAAGTGTTCCACGTCCTATATTGAGGTAAACTCCTCTTATTAATTTACTAATTCCCATTTATTGTACCATATATATATATATATATTTCTAAATTTCTAAAATATATTAATAAATTTCTATATTTCTTATAGAAATATATATAATATATATATATTTCTAATTTCTTGGACATAAAACGTTTTGGTAACCCAGCCGTGTTTTTTTTTTGTGTGTTTTGTTTTTGTCAATTTTGAGAACATTTCAAAATTCTTGTGGATATCATTGTAAAGCCTTCAGGTAATAAAATTTTTGTAAGAACTGGTTGCAATGAATTCTACACTATTTTCTTTAAATTATTTGAATTAAGTGAAAAATCTTACCAAGAATACAAAGATGACCATTATTAAAGAAATGTTGCATTATTTTATTTTGAATTGTCATCAAGAATATGGAGACAACCGTTAGCAACTACTGACATTCAAGAGCTAATTATGATAATGCAGATATTAAAGGGCTAGTTTGATAATGCTGCACTATTTTTATTTTAAAGTAATTATTTGAAACACAGGAGAAAAATTCAAAACCTGGAATACTGAGACAACTATTAGCAACAGTATTTAGTAGACTGACAAGGATTAAACTCAAATTCAGATGAATAAAAAATGGTTAGGTTTTACAAGTAGATTATAGAAATATGTAGACGTTTGCTTGGTTTACTTAAAAGACTAGACAAAATTATTAGAGGACTGGACAGGTGATGTGGTAAGGTAAGTTTTTTTTTTTTCTATTTCTCTCTCTCTCTCTCTCTCTCTCTCTCTCTCTCTCTCTCTCTCTCTCTCTCTCTCTCTCTCTGATGTATAAGCTTGCTTTCTTACATCATTTGCCACTACTAATACAAATTTCCTTATATTAGCAAGAAATGTGTTTAACTTAGGTGCAGTTGATTATTCATAACTTAAGATTATTTATTTGTTCAAATTTAAGTTGACTGTGAATATAGGATGGCCTTCCATACTTGGTACCCATTAGGAGAGAGAGAGAGAGAGAAATCCCAAAGTGTAAGACAAACAAAATTTTTTCCTCCTCATAATATGCAGGATTCAAACAGTTGCTTCAGCATATTTTTCTTGATCATTGCCTACTCTGTAATAAAAAGGTAAAGTGCAGCCATTATCAACCCACTGCAGGATGGAAGCCTCCTCAACAATTCATGTTGAGGGAAATGGACCATAATCTGCCACGCTGGTCCAGTGCGGGTTGGCAGATCGACCGTATTCAGCAGTCAGGGGCTTGAACCCAGGTCTACTCAAAGAGCATGTGCTACTGCACTCCTGCTCATGACCACTCGGCTACGGAGCCTTTACTCTGTAATAATTGTTTTAAAAGAATACTCTGTAATGTTTTCTTTCATAATTAGGATTTTTTTAAGAATGTAGATTTGTAAAAAATTTAATACAGTGTATAATTGTCAATTCCCTTCTTCCTAACACAAATTTTCAAAACTATTGTTAATATAAAAACAGCTACTATTGTATTTCTTGGAAACACAGTTGATAGATGGTAGGAAGAGTTTGTAGAGTTTCAAGATGATCTGTACATATAGACATCAGAGAAACCCTCCAAACCCCTTTGTTCCTCATACATACACAAAAAAAAAAAAAAAAAAAAACCTGCACACGGGTTAGTGTGGCTCCCCCCCAACCACCCAATTCTGCTTCAGTAGGGTCAGAAAATATAAATATTCTTGTCTTGCACCTTTTCTATTCAAGTGTATCATGCCTTCAGAAAAGCAGAAAGCAGGCCATGTTAAGAAATATTTTACCCTGTGAGCCTTTCACAATCTCTTTAGACTAGAGTTGGTTGACAATGCTTGGAACATGAACTCCCTCCAGTCCTGCCTGGGTGCAATTCCACATTAAGTCCTAACTCAAGGCTTTTTCAGCAGCATCATCTCGAACTAAAACCTCGGTTTACCTGTGTTAAATATCATTAGTATACCTAAGTGTATAGAGTATTACCCTTTGCTCCCTTAAAAGATGTTTTGTTGTATATCATTAACCTTAATACATCCTTTTTCTCTGACAATTGAATCTTCTCCTGTAGTCAGAGAAGGTGCTGGCAGTCAGCCTAATACCTGAATGCCTCATGAATCCTCCTGATTTAGTTTTTTTCAAGGCATTAACTCTTTTCTTCAGGCATATTCCAAAATGCCGTTTATGCTTGTCCGGTCCTCTAATCCTAAATTTTTAACCCTAACTTTAAAATTTCTGTAATTTCTACTCAATTTACAAAATTGAAACTCTCAACATACATAAACAGAAGTGTTTTCTTTCATTTCTTACCTTTAAATTTCAGCAAAAACTATTAACATGAAAACATCAAAAATGTATGATCAAGTATTAATTTTTTGTAATTATGACTTCAAAAAACAAGCGGTCTTCACTTTGATTATATAACGCATCACTGCATTTGTTTGAATTTTGTGTGTCATTGCAGTGCCTCTGGCTAAAACGAATCAACTCCCATGGAGCCATAATTGACGGTCAAGCTTACGTCATCAGTGTTACCACGGTTATACAGGAAAGGGAAAAAAATGTACGCAACTGTTTCTTGGATAAAATAAACAGTTGCACATTATTACTTTCTACCAATATTTTGCATTATAGATCTGTTACAATATTTTTCTTTATTGCTTTACGTAATTGTTGTAGGCAACAATGTTTACTGGACGTACATTTTATCTTCTAACAAAATTTCCAGGATTTCACTGGAAATTTTGGATTATATGGCAAGTTGGCTGCATTATAAGTTTCAAACATTGCTGTATAGCGTGTCCTTGAATGCAAATGACTATGGTTACTTTTGAGTGACCACATGTTTTTTAATTGTACAGATGTTTTAATGTGGAAAGTTCCTTGCGATAAAATCAGTCAGTCAGTAGTCCTTTATTGTACCTAAAGTAATTCATTATGGTGGGGGAATGCAAATGGTTTTTGCTAATTGATGCAGCACTTTCAAATTTTCCCTAAGTGGATCATCTGAATTCGTTAGAAGGTCAAATATACATACACAAAATGTTCTGTTCCGATATTGTTCCCTAAAAACAATTACAATAAAGCTTGCGTTTTTTTTTTTGCCTTTTCGATAAACTGTGGCGCAATGCCAGAAATTCTCACGCCAACGTAACTCCCTTTTGTAAACAGAGGCATGTGCTTGCTAAGAAAACAAATGGAGTATTGCATTTCATGAGCGTTAGGCTAGTTTAGGGCGGGAGTGAAAAACGCTTAAAAAAATGCACACATTTTTGCTGTGTGGGTGAAATTGAATAGAAATTTCTGAAAACTGAAGTGGGAAAATCAAATAGAATCTATTTGTTGAACCCAATTTGGTTAAATATGTCCCCCAACGGATGCAAATCAGGTTAATTTACTTGCTCTTGTGGCACTGTTGTGACTCACTAGAGTATTACCTGCAGTAATTCTCTAATCAGTCATGCCCTCCTGAATCATAATATTCTCACAACGTGTAGTTTTTAACATAATTATGACTACATTTCTACTATGCTACAACACACTATGATGGAATGAGATATTCAAAACACTATATAATTTTTGTATTTTATACTGAATATCAGTTGAAAAGTTCTGCTATTGACTTTTCATAACTTTATACCAAGTACACCTCAGAGTGCTACTAAATTGTAGTTTCTTGCAATATATAAAATAGCTACAATATTTTTGTTTATATTTGTTCAGATATACTTTCACAAAGAAATGCTTACCTGTGATGCTGGGTTATGGTTGCAAAAGTTACTGCTAGCAAAAGCTGCTTATACAACCCGTAACTTCTGGAATGCTTGATTGAAATACTACATGATACTGCATTATGAAATAAAATTTAGAACAGATGTGAAAATACCACTAAAATTCACCAAAAACTTCCATTGAAGCTTATCTGGAAGTGAAAATCAATGTGTATTTTTTTTTTACAATGCCAATCAATAAGATTACATCTCTAACTTGCATAAAATTGTCCAATATTTAAAAATCAGTCAAGAAATTAATTTTTAAAGGTTAAATGCAACGTTACCAGCATATTTTAAATAGCTGCCATTGTTTTAAAATTTTAATTTTTATTTTATGTACATAAGATTATGTACCTAGGTGGTAGATGACTCATCAACTGGTGCATTACCACCACTTTGCTTATTGAAGGCTTGAAGTGATGGAACCCGTTTTTGGTCTCCACAGCTAACTTCAGGTCAACCCTTCCCCATCATGCAGTATGACTGATGATTTTTGAGGATCTCCCATGATGGACATCATGGCGAGATCCAATCTTCCTTACATTTTGAGGGTACAACTCTAAAACGGTGTTCGCAGGCTGGCTGCTAGTTAGTACACCAGACCGAACCTATTGGTAACTATTTAGGATGAGTTAGTGTATAATCTTGCTACCTCTATTCTACCAGATAGTGACTGGAGGGAATCTGAGAGTGTATATGCGGGAGGGGGGGGGGGGCATTCTTGAGGCCACGTTATGTCAAGGATCTGGGTATATTCTTACCATGTGTACGCCATATCCAAAAATTTCATTACTTCATACATTCCCCTTCCCCCCCTCCCACACACACTTTTTCTTATTATTGAATACACCATGAATTGTCAAACTAATAGAGTAAGCTTATTGGCGAAAAGATCTAAACCTCCCAAACACTTCCTAGTTCATTTCACAAATATACATGGTCTCAATTCTAATCTTAACAATGCCCATTTCCACTTGCAGTCTGCCAAACCCCATGTACTTTTTCGGACAGAATCACAGTTATTGGTTGATTCAACTACTGCTCATCTCAGTTGCCCAAATTATTCGCTGTATGATTCCTTTCGCCTCAAAGGTGGTACTTGTTCATATGTCCGTTCCAATATTCCCTGTCAGAGACTTGGTAATTTGGAATCTCCTCTTTTTGATCGTCTCTGGCTTAAAATCTGTCTACCTCATTGTGTCAAATTCATCTGTTGTCTCTACCATTCTCCAAACTCCACCAATAACTTGGAGCTCTTTGAATTCCTCTCTTTGCAACTTGACTTTCTCCAGTCCAACTTTCCTAACAGTGAGATAGTTTTCCTCGGTGATTTTAATGTTCACAACTCCAGCTGGTCGAGATGCTGAGGCTTTTGCAATTACTAATGAACTTGCACAGATTGTTCATTTACCTACAAGAATACCAGACAATCCTAACCATACAGCCAACACGCTTGATCTTTTTCTCACAAACAATTCTTCTAAGTACATGGTCGAAGTGAATGGTCCTGAAGGCACCTCAGATCACAACTTGGTGTTCTCTTCTCCAATGGGGCCTTTATCTCATGGCTATTCCCAACCTCGTGTTGTTTGGCATTACAAGAATGCAAAATGGGACAACCTGTGAGATTTATTTTCTTCTTTTCCTTGGTCGGACTACTGTTTCAAAACTTCTGATGTCAATGTTTTCTCAGATCGTGTCAGCGAAATTATTCTTGTAGGAATGGACTCCTTTATTCCAGACTCCACTTTAAAATCTCGTCCTTTATCTAAACCATGGTTTTCCAATAAATGTGCTAAGGCAGTTCAGGAGAAGAATGTTGCATATTGTAATTGGCTTGTTTCCAATTCTTCAGTTTCATTTTCTGCCAACACCAAAACTCGCAACAATTGTAAAGCAGTTATTAATCAGTCCAAACTAAATTTTGGACAGGCTAAGAGTAGAAAACTTGCTTCTTCTTTCCCTAATGGTAGCCGAGCATTCTGGTCTTTTGCCCATCTCTGCTCCCACCTCTGTCCAAACCAGATGGTTCTGTTGTCACTTCAGCCAAGGATAAAGCTGACCTGCTAGCATCCCATTTTTCTTCGAGCTCATGTATTAATGATCTTGGTAAAACACCTCCCACCATTCCTAACACACTCCATTCAATGCCTCCTGTGGTCTTCCGTTAAAAGGATATTAGAAGGATTTTGATGAATCTTGATGCTAAGAAAGCTCCAGGTCCTGATGGTATTTCTCCACTTGTTCTCAAAACCTGTCCTCCTGAACTTCTGTTCTTTGCTGCCTTTTTTCACTTTCTTATTCCAAAGGTGTTTTTCCTTCTGCTTGGAAATTTGCTCATATCCAGCCAGTTCCTAAAAAGGGTGACCAATCCTTCCCATCCAATTATCGTCCCATTGCAATTACTTCTACTCTTTCTAAAGTAATGGAGAAATTAATTAACCGCCAACTCTTAAACTACCTAGAAACATTCCATCTGATCAACAATCGCTAGTATGGAATCCATCAGTGTCGATCCACTGGTGAGATTCTGGCTTATGTTACCCATTTGTGGATAAATTCAATTGGAAAAGTTTGGTGAAACATAAGCATTTGCTCTTGACATCTCAAAGGCTTTCGATCGTGTTTGGCATACAGATCTTTTAAACAAGCTTCCATCTTATGGTTTGACAACTGTTTTTTGTAATTGGTTATCCAGTTCTCTCTGATCGCTCACTGAGGGTGATGGTAGATGGCTCTCTGTCTTCTAACTTCTCCACTAATGCTGGCGTCCCCCAAGGTTCAGTTCTTTCCCCCACTCTTTTCCTCTTGTATATTAATGACCTTCTTCCATTGACTGGAAATTCTATCCATAGTTTTGCTGATGATAGCACATTGCTTTTTATTTTGAGAAACCTTGCCCTGCTCTCAATCAGTTTCAACTTCTCGAATATCTGCTACCAATTCCTCAAATGCCGATCTCCAGTGGGGCAAAGACAACAGTTGATTTCAATCCTTCTAAAACTCAAGTCTTGTCTTATTTCTTGCAAAAAGGATTCTTCTGCTCCTATGCTTATCTTTGGTGACACTCCGATTTCTAGGCAAGATGATATATCTATTTTGGGGATTACTCTGACTTGTAATCTCTCTTGGCACAAGCACATTACAAATATTTCTTTCTCTGCATCTAAAAAACTTGGTTTTCTCTTTCATTCTCTGCATTAATTTTCTTCCAAACAACTGTACAAATCACAAATCCGCCCTACCATGGAATATTGTTCCCACATCTGGGGTGGTGCCCCCAAAATCTCTCTCAGGCTTTTAGATTCCATTCAGAAGAGGGCAGTTAGGTTAATTAATAACTCATGTCTAAAAGAATCTCTCCACTCACTGTCTCATAAATGTACTGTTTCTGCTGCATGCCTTTTCTACAGATACTTCCATGGGCACTGTTCTTCTGAATTGGCTTCTATAATTCCCGCTCTCTCTTTCAAAATAGTCCGAACACGTGCCCCCACCAGCCAGCATTCATTTACTGTCCAACTCTCAGAACCAACTTTTCATCTTCCTCGTTTATTCATTCAACTTCCATTTTCTGGAACAACCTTCCTTCATATGGCTTTCCTGAAAATTACTGTCTACAGAAGTACAAGTCTAATGTCAACAAATATCTCTTAGATTCTCAACCTGCAACCCAAGCACGGTACTAGGTACTATATGTTCTAATACCTCTCGTATTTGGGGTTTTCATGAAAAAAATAAGATTTATTCATATTCTGTTATTGTATTCTGATTTTTTATAGTTAGATATATTTATCCTTGTGTTTTTAAACTTGCTTATTTTGTAATGTTTATTTTATTTTCCAGAAAAGAAGGATAAGAAATTCAAGCTAAAATCATCTGGTCAAGAAAGTAATGAAAATCTTAAAGATGGTGAATTAGATAATGAAATTTGTGATGGGATAGAAGAATGTAGCGAAGAAATTGTTGAAAATCTCAAAGATGATGAATTAAACAATGAAAATTGTGAAGAAATTGTTGAAAATTTTAAAGAGGGAGAATTAGACAATGAAAATTGTGATGGAATAGAAGAATGCAGTGAAGCAACTTAGAAATTGTGTATATTTAGTAATACTGTAATTTAGTATTATACAACATCTGTAATTAAGTCATTCAGTCTTGTATATAATCATCATTAATAAATAGTATTTCATCTTTCAAGTTGGCAAATATTAATATTATATAGACATTACATTACTATACAAGGGGATATCAAAAAGTTTGTACCTTTACCTAGAAATAAAATATCTAGACAGGCAACTTCACAGGACAAGGGGATATCAAAAAGTTTGTACCTTTACCTAGAAATAAAATATCTAGGCAGGCAACTTCACAGGAACTTTAATCCTTTTCTATGTACTCTCCATTTATAGTAACACATTTCTCACACCTGTGGTTCAGTTGTTTAATGCCTTGATCATAGAAGACTGCACTTTTTTTGCCTGAAACCATGATTCCACTTCATTGATGACTTCCTGAAACAAATCAAAGCGACATCCACGCAGTGGTTTCTTCATTGCACACCCAGCATTCGTCATTTGTCGCCAACCGATCAAAAAAGTTCTCAACATCTGCAGTAAACAAATCCAACAGTTCGCGAGAACATTGCTTCGGCAGAGGCATCAGTAATCTTGGAACCCGTCGTGCAGATACCTTAGACATGCAGATGGTCATGTAAAATGCTGTGGGCAGATCCATAACTAATTCCCACTGCATTTGCAATGAATTGTCACGCGTCTGTTACTCAGCACCAGCTGCTCAACCTTTGCAACTGTCTCACTGTCTGTGGATGTTGATGGCCTTCCTTCTCTTGGCTCATCAAAGACACTTGTACAACTGCACTGGAACTCCCATTTCTACCTTTTTAGTGTCATAGGATGGACAATTCTGCCCATACACAGCTTTCATTTCTTTGTCAGTTTCCTCAGCTTTCTTGCCCTGCAAATGCAGGAACTTGATCACTGCTCGATACTCCACTTTGTCAACCATAGCATCCTTCCTCAGATTCTGGGCTCCACCTCTGGTGTACGATCACCTATAGGAATGAAATTTCACGTTAGTTATTGAATATGTAGACAACTTATATTAAAAATGGCATCTTCCTACTGATGTTTTATCTAGGTCAGGATACAAACTTTTTGATATCCCCTTGTAAACCTGTTAATTTGAAGTTCAAGGGACCAAAATATATCCATTTTGATTTAAATGAGTCCAAAGTATCCACAAGGTCAGACACATGACAGTATTGAGAAATTTAAAAAGATTTACATGCCTCATTGTGAATTGAATTCCTTAAAGTTGATTTTTTTTCAAATGCAAAAGTTTCAGTGCAAAAGTTTTTTTTTTTTTTTTTTTTTTTTCCTGAAGACATTCATTGTCATTCTCTCAAGCTGAGCATGTACATATCTGCATTGGGAAAATCAGACACTTTGTATTTTGCACCCATAACTATTCTTCCCCAAGAATAGTTATGGGTGCACAATACAAAGTTCTTAGGGAAGTGAATAGAAATGTAAAATATAAAGATGTTAACTAACCAAATATCCATTATAGCAATATTATCTGTAGTTGGTTTTGGCAGTCTTTTCGAATCATCAGCAAGCTATTCACAAGTTATGGGACCCACTTCAGACTTTGAATTTCATTGTAGGCTATTTCAGATAATCAGGGAATGGTAACTATGTTAAAATACATTGCATTTCAAATAATCTAATATTGAATTAATGAGGATGTATTATATTCTCTTACATTTTTTGGGGTACTGAGAGGAAACAGAGCAGCATTTAATATTTGTGATTGTTGTAAGGTATTGTTTGTACATAGGAAACACTTCATTGCATTGGTTAAAAAGCATTTATTAAACTCGATTATAGATAAACATTTAAAAACTTTAATACAGTACATTCCAACTAATCCCTCCCCTCTTTATGGGTCTTCTTCAGCTCAGTGGATTAAGAATTAGAGAACTTTTACTTACATTCCAAAATATAATAAAACACCACTTAACTCTTAAGTTCAATTAAATTACAAAAAAAAAAAAAAAAAAAAATGTTGCCATCTATGGTACCTGTGAAATCAATATTTTTCAAAAATATTGAGCAAAAATCATTTGCATTTAACATATACTTTTAATTTCTCTAGAAGTTTTTTCATTAAAAAAACAACTTGTGATATTACTTTGAGTATATTTTTGTTTGTTATTTCCATAACCTTAACATTTTCACAATTTGTATAGAAATACAAAAGTGTAGAGTACTGTTCACTATGTGCTAAGTTATGTGAAATTACTGGTATACTAATTATGTTAAAACTGTCAGCTTGCTGCTTTACATCTTTATATGAAACTCCAGAACATTCCCTCTGAAATTCACTTTGGTTCCCTACAATGCAGTCGTCAAAGCCCTCATGGGGTTTTATTTGTAATCACTTCTTTCACACCATGTGGAAAAGTTCTGGGTTTCAATTCTGTCTCAATGGAAGGATATGTTGAAAAGTAGCAATAATTGGATTTTCCCTTTGGTGCCACTAGCAAAGTAATAAAATATTAGTGGATGCAACACTTTCAACAGGTAATAGGGATGCTATTTACTAATGTCAAAATGAAATTGAATTAAAAGGATATCT
This sequence comes from Mastigoproctus giganteus, assembly GCF_048544385.1. Taxonomy (NCBI): domain Eukaryota; kingdom Metazoa; phylum Arthropoda; class Arachnida; order Uropygi; family Thelyphonidae; genus Mastigoproctus; species Mastigoproctus giganteus. The sequence goes on from NC_143584.1 coordinate 3,943,805, forward strand.
TCACCAGTCACATTGGATTTCTTCAGTCTTATAATATTACATAGTGAGCAAGCGATATAAAAAAAGTTAAGCCACCTTATAAGAACTGTGAACCCTGATAAGTAATCACTTAGGAAAGTAGGTTTCAGAAATCCAGTTTGAGTCACTTTTTTTTTTTTTTTTTTTTTTCACTCTTTGTATTAAGTTTTTCTTTTTATAGCTTTTGTATTTCATGGAAAATAATCAAGGTAGCTTATTTTAAGCACATTTCATATAAAGGAAAACAAGAGATCAAAATATAAATAATTTTTCCACAAATAAATTTGAAACTCAGTTGCTTGTGGAAATGGTTTAGCATTCAACGAGATAATTTCAAGACAAATTTCACCTTGCTTATAACTTATGTATTATAAAAAACAAGATGGAATGAGTAAGATTACTCTATTAACAATAATGACAAAAATTATGATTAAAAAACTTCCACTTTTAAAATTTGTAATCAGTGGAAAGTAGGACTTTCCATGAAAGAATAGATGAATTTATAAACTAGGAGCAAAAATTAGAATACTCTTATTTCTTGAGAAGCTAAAATTCATAGATGGAATAAATAATTAATAGAAGACTAGTTTGCTTATAAATTAAACTTAAAATTTTGCTTGCCTTATTTATATAATCAATTATACATCAAAATCTTTGTAATACGAACAGAGAAAAAATTTATATGAAATCTTTCTAAATTTTATTAACAGTATACATATTATGTTGAATAGCACAGTACTATAATTCCCCCCTTTACAGTGAACAGCAGCATGTAATTGACTTCAATATGAGAATTTGGCAAAACTAGTATCATCAGGTTGGCTAGCAGAAATGATAAAGATGAACTTTCTGATGAAAATGATATTCTATAATTTTGACAGTAAAATCTGAGAAATAAGACTTAATGGCATTAAAACATTATAAATTAAGTTTTAGTAAAATTTTCACCAAAAAATATATGCTAGTTTGTTAATTGAATATAATTACAAATTGCAACTTTTTTTTGTTTTTATTTTTTTTTTTATCAAACAAAATAGAAGAAACACTCACAATACTCCTTATTCTCATCATACATTAGTCAGTAGCCTTTAATATTTTCATTACTCTGTTTTAAAATACTGTACATTCATGATCATGCTGTGCTAAAAAACCAGACCATTCACTAAACGATTGAGTCTAATGTACATTTTCATGCAAGGAACCACTTAATTACAGAGATAATTTTCTAACAATTCCGATGGCAGAGATATTATCTCGGATGACAATTCGATGATGCATTTGTGATGGCACAATGATTCTATTTCCTAAAACAAAAAGAGAAAAATAAAAAATGCAATTTTTTGCAGAATTTCATTAAAGTTTTAAGTGTTTTCAGTATATTATAATACTTTTAATACAGCTTTTTGCATCTATTCCACCAGTTCCTACTTGCCACCACAATTAATGCTTGCAGACCACATTTTCTGAATTGCTGCCACAGTGCTTGAAAAAAATTACATTGGAGGGGGCAATATCAGTAACTTCAGCTATCAATGTAGTAGTCACTGAAGGCTATTTTCAGATGAGTTGAAGCTTAACCTCCACAGTATTTAATTTCATCCTAGTTATCTTTAAAAAAAGTGAATTCCTATATAGCTAAATATTCTCCAGGAAAGCTCAGTCAGCACGACACATTGCTATCTGCAACTCACTTAGAGAGGTTTGGATTCTATTTCCATTAATGATTGGAGGAATTTATAGTCCTCTTCAGTAAAAGTTGTAGTTAGCTCTATCTCAAACTAGCACTTTAACAACAGAACATAACACCCCCCAATCCAGGATCTCTCCTAACAGGGACGGTCACGCACCTGGATTTCCAAGTGAAACCCTTTCTTTCCCTTCCTCCACCCTACTTCACCTCCTTTCGACTACTCAACCCCCCCCCCCCCACCACCACCACGCTTTTGAAATACAGCAATGGAACGTGCCCGGGCTATAAAAGACTGCCTCGACACGTACTAACCCTCCTTTGAAAATGGTATTAACAAAAAGCCCCCATCAGGCTTCAGGACATCATCTCTCTTTATGCCTACAATTACTCCCCGTGCAAGGATTTAGGACAAAAGCTTGCTTTTTCCTTCATCCTCCTTCCATATAATTGCAATTTCAACACCTGAATTACACCTCACCCAGATGCAGCCGTTCCTGAAGAAAACCCCAGATAAGAGTATTCTTCTGCCTTCCAAAAGCCGACCGGGCTAGCCGAGTGGGTAAAGTACCTGCCCGGCAACCCAAAGGTTGCGGGTTCGATTCCCGCCTCGGGCTTGGATCAAAGTACTGCAAAAACCTTGGGAGGTGCAATATGGCCACAGAAGCCGATGCGCCAACAACTACCAAATCAAAAAAAGCCTTCCAAAAATAGGCTATACTACCCTTTAAAAAAAAATCCACAAAGTTTATTTTAAAACCATAATGAGATCGCAAATCCTCCACAAGGAAAATTACAATAAATTATTAGCATTTGTTTGATTTTATGAAAATTAGCGGGTCTCGACTACTCAAGTTGTCTGTCTAATAAACTTTTGAGACTTCCACATGTTTTTTTACTCTATGTTGTAATATCATATACTGTCAAATTCAAATAAATGGGTTTAGGTAAAATAAGTGATTCCTGATAATAAGTGGAATTAATTTTGAAATAAGACTGAAAGAATAAGTTGTACAATTAAAAAATAATTAAGGTTCAGGTGGGATGAGGCGAATTACAGTGAGGCACGAGTACAGCATATGGTAAAGGGGTAAAGGTAGTTTAATATAATAAGAGGATGGGGGAAGGTTACGGTGTAAGATTTTTAGTAAATTATATATATATGGGGGTTTTATGGATTTATGCCTAGTGAGTGTATATTTCCTGGAAGAAAAGGGGAAGGGTACCGAAACACAGAATAAAAATAAAATTAGAGCGAAAAAGATATAAGGTATCCTATATAGTCCATAGAAATTGATCTTCCAAGTGCTTTGACAGGAGTCAACGTGGAAGATTAGTTTCAATAGATTATTAGATAACCTCTCAATTTCTGTAGTTCTTATGTGTGGTTATAAAATTTGGTAGGTTAAAAAGTGGGTGTGTGATAATAAATTTTGGGCAATAAAATGGAAAATAGAAAGTAAAAAATGTAAAATATGGTTACCGTTATACAAAGATACTGTTGATCTGACTGGGATAGAACATTTTTGGTAATTTAGTAGGATAGAGAATATAAGATGATTATGTAGAATAAAGAAAAGTAAAGGTAAATAATAAAGCATAACCTAAGTGTGGTTTACATGACATGCTCATGTGTGTGTTTCTGGCCCATACAAGAGCAAAATGAAAGAAATTAAGAGTAGGATGGAAAACCTGAGGAAAGAAATGGGAAACAGTTTTTGAAAATAGCGCTAGGCTATAAGAAATTATTTTTGCTCCATCAGTTCACATACAAATGTACAATGGATGAGTACAGTATTTCTGATACAAGAAATACACTGCAAAAACCGAGAGACTATGTACAAGTTTATACATAACCTAACACTCATACCAATATACTGATACTGTAATCTCTAAATCTATTCATGTTAATCATGCATTATTTTTAGCACAATGCCTTAGAGTGGCATTCATTTGCAGTAACACAAAATTATTAACTAACCATCTAAAATTTATGTACAACACTATAACCTATTTAAAATTTCATTTAATAAAAGCAATTATATTCTCAACCACAAGAACATTTTCAATAATAAAATCAGATCTGATAACTTCACATGGGCATTAGGATTACCTTGTACATAGGCACCTTTTGGTTTTTGCAGTCTTTACTTGTATTAGCAACACTGTACCCACTGACTTACCACTGTACATATATATATATATTCATATACAACCTTAAACCCATTCATTTTTCAACAGCTGTTCTATTTTTAGTTTTATTTTTATCTGTTCTGAACTGTAATAACACAAAAACACACTTTCTCCTAGTCAAATACTATTTTTCCATACTTTTGCACAAAAATTGTTTGCCATTTTTTAACTCAGGTTTTATATAGCCTTAGACTTTTGTTTAATCTCACTAGAAAAACATTCATTTCACTCCTGCACCAGAAGCACATGGACCATCTTACAAGATGGGCTTCTGTGCCCATCTTGTAAGCCTCACAGGTTATGGTTTATTATTTTACCTTTTACTTTATAGAATCTTTACTTTTCTTTAATCTATATATTCCCTAAATTACCAAAAACACTACCTTCAATTTCTACATTATTGGCCCAAAATTTATAATCACTCTTCTACTTTTCAACCTACCAAATTTTATATAAATACTTATAAATTTTATTTCCACATATAAAAATGATTATTTTTTCTTTTATACAAAGTTTCTACAGAAATTGAAAGACCTTATATTATGAGAGACCCACTGAAACCTTATATTCCTATCAAAGTAATCTAGGTTGATCCCTTTGAAAAATCCAGAATATTATATTGTGAAAGATAAAAATGTTACTCAACTGGTACTACAGGTACCTTTTATCTTTCTCATTATAATTTATTTCATCTTATCTTATTTTTCATATAAAATTATTCTGTACTAATATCTGTTGTTTGTACAATCTTCATTTTAAAAATCATTTTAAGTTTGTATATCAATTCAGCAGTATTTACCTACAAAAATGTGGTGCCCATCAGTATTAAGCTTCTGTGGACTGCAATACAATTAGTCAAAACATTGTGGTGTGGAGTCAAAAATGTGAGGAATATTACCTTAGTGAATACACAGCCATGCTTCTTCACGTGTACTGTGGGTAGGGTAGGGGACTGTAAGAGGTGCAGGTCAAGGAAGTGTGTTCACATCGCATAAGCACTGTTGTGCTGTGAAAGCCATTGCGGTCTGGCATTTTTCTGCTGTTTGGAATGAAACACAAAAACAGCATTGGTTTGGAATAGTTTCAATATAACATCTTGCCATCAAGATGGCATCAATTATGACAAAAGGTGAATTATAAATGGCTATTGTAACGTGGCTCCTGCATTAAACGAATAATGTGCCAAATAGTTTAAAATACTAATCATTTTTCAAAATTATGCTTGCAGATTTTTAGGTAAATTCATTCTTTCTAGGTGGGACAATTTAAATGATGAACAGCATATATAATACATGTTTTGATTCCCAATATGTTGTTATGCATTATATTTTTGATATTTAAACATTAAATTATAACTATACCTGATGTCATGAGTTTAAAATAAACATTTGTAAAGTTTTGATAGATTTTGCAATTTTTTCTGTTATTTTTTTTGAATTCCTCCTCAATGCACTCACACCCAGCAAGAGAGAAAAAAGAAAGGTAATTACCTAACTGTACTGTTGCAGAAACATTTCATGAAATTCCAATATGCAGTTGAGCATCATCTTCAGTTTATCAATATGTGGCAATATTGTAATTCTGTAATTGAAAGGCACATTCTTATTCATGGCATTTTGCAATAACAGCAGTATCATAGTTATAATCATAATTCTTCTAACTTTATTTTTAGAAAACTTCCAATATCTGGCATACACCAGACCTAAGATATGCCAGAGGGGAAAAAAATCTTATCTTAGAATTTATAATTTCATTTAAAATTTTGATGCCGATTTTAAAATATGATGCCCCGTGTGAGTAGCCTTCCCTAAGTGAAATGCTACTCACATGGCATCATTTACATGCTATTTTTGTTTTATTATAAAATTCAGTATTTTGGCTTTTTTTTTTTTTTTTTTTATATTGAACTGGAAACTATCTTTTATACATTTGGTTATACAGAAGGCAGATGATCCTCCTGAAACATAGGAGGGATCATCCGCCCTCAGCAGAAAAGAATGTGTAAGATGACTATGCAGAGGCAAGCAAGGACAACTTCCTCTCTATGGTTCCTGTGCAGACTAGACTGCCAGGTTTGGATTACAGGCTTAATCTGATACAACTTGTTTGTGATCTATCCATGCCATGATGGTTGCCATTGGGAGTATAATATCTTTCTTATTACTTGCCTATAGTCTGTATAAGGGCCAACAGGTTGTGTTTCCTCTGTGACTGCTAATCTGGCTGCAGCATCTGCCAGATCATTACCCTAATCCCATTGTGGCTTGAGATCCAACAGAAGCAGATATCAAATGTAAATTGATAGAGAGAATATAACTTCTGCTGAACCCTGAACAGGACTGGATGGGGATTATATCTTATCACTGATGAAGCCTGTAATGCACTTAAAGAATCTGTGAATACCATACCTTTGATAATTATTAGTTTTAATGTGGTTCAAACATTAGCTTTACAGCACATAACTCTGCGGTGTATATACTGCACTTGTAAGGAATCTTCTCAACTTCTTCAGACTGCAGTGGATCCCACAGATGATTCTGATTTTGAAACATCAGCAAAGACAGGCAGGAATCAGGCAATAATCAGATTGATGGGGCAGCAGAGTTGTAAATAGATAAGAAGGTGAAGTGCTAGCCTTTTGCCCATTATTAATAGAAAAGCTGTAATATTTTTTACCAGACAAATCCGACTGGGCAATATGATGTTAAGCTCTCAGCAGCTCTTGAACACAAATATCAAACGGGTGGTTGGAGGTCCACTGTGGCTCAAAAATGAAAGTCCAAGTAGGATGGTCTGTCAGATATTTCAGTATAAAAGTATATTTTAATGATAACTGCTTTCATCGAAGTGACACAGGTGTATTAGCTGCTTTGACATATAAACTCTGGACAGGGAATGTTCTAAATGCTCCAGCAGAAATGCAAATGGCTTGATGGCGAACTGGGTGTTGCCATCGAAGTATGCTGTTTCTAGCAGCTGAATACACTTGGGACACAATCTAATTTAAATCAGACAAGTGCATGATAGAGATGGAGTAAAGTGCAGTGGTCTGCTCCCAATTTTGAGACAGCATATAAGTACTCTTGTGCACTACATCAGCATTTGACGAATATAGTAGGAATTTCAACTTATCTAATACAAACCCCAAGAATTTTGTCTTGGGTGCTACTGGAATGAGGTTTAGTCCTGGTTCAGGGTGAAGGTTCTATATGCAACAGCAGTGTATGCAGATGGTTTACTTAGACAAATCTGAAACCATTAGCTATTTTCCAGGGTTTTTTTTTTTTTTTTTTTATGGCACAAAAATGGCATTGTCCAGGAGATGAGATTGTCGGTGGCTTGTGCTTGCCTTTCGATGACCCTGATATTATATGACTCAGAGAAGATACTAAAATTATCAACAAAAGAGCACTTTTCACTGTTGAAGGAAGTTGTTCAGTAAGAGAATTAACTGAGAGCAAAAAGCATACCACTTAGAACTGATGAGGAGGGGGGAACTCCCTCCTGTTGAGAGAAATGGAACCCACACAAACTTGGAATGAATGGTTTGACAAAAAAAAATTTGCTAGAATCCCTAAGACCAAGATTACAGATACCTTTTAAAATTCCAAATCTCCAAGCCATGTCATATGCTTTTCCATATCAAAGAAAATCAACACCAGGTGCTTGCATTTGAGGAAAATATCTTTGAATAGTTGATTCCAGTCTTATTAAATTTCAATTTTTTAATGAATGTTGACCTGTTCCTTTGGAAACCACATTGTATTCTGAAAAAATTTGCTTTTAAATATCCAATGAGGTGGGCACTGACCATCCTTTCCAGGATTTTGCACACAAGCAGCTTGTCAAAGCAATTGGGCAGTAACTGTTCAGAAATGTTGGATCCTTTCTAGGTTTGAGGAAGGCAAGCATGATTGCTTTATGTCAGGAGTCCAGAAACTGGTCTTCAAGATAGATTCTGTTGCACAGACAGAGTAACCATGGCTTACTCTGTCTCCATAGATTTAGATGAAAGATGTTTGATCATCTCATAATGGGCATCATTTGGCCTGACAGCACTTGCTTGGGACAGAGATAGTGCTGCTTTCATTTCCCATTCTGTAAAAGGCTGGTTGTAGGCCTCACAATTATTTGAAGACATCTTCAAATGTTGCTTTTGAGCTTTTTGTTTGAGGGACAGAAAGAAAATGTATAGAAACTCTGGGGGGGGGGAAGGTAAGATGTTTTGGCAGACACATCTTCAGATTACTTCCCCATGGATATCACAGGGAAGTCATTACTTCCATAAAGGGTGTCTTCAACTTTCCATGTACAGAGAGAAGGGGAAGCACACAGAGAGAGAGAGAGAGAGAGATCAATCACATCTGCAGAAAGGCTTTAGAAGGGTCAGGCATTGTTTTTGAGCTTATGCTCAATAGTCTGACGCCTTCTATTGGTATCAGCACTACACCGCAGAGTACTATGTTCACTGAAATCCCTTAGTAACAGGAAAGGGGATGGCAATTTCTTAATAAGTCTTGTCGAAGCAGGAGCCAAAGTGATCCCCCTTTCTGAATTTCCATGGGTTGCAGGCATGGCAAACACACTAGATTTCTATTGTGGTAGCCTGGAACCTAGGCTGTGGGTGTTGAATCCCAGTGATGTACTCTGGAGGACCAGCAGCATCACTTGAAGGTTCCCTCACCACGTACAGGTTCTCATATTGACAGGGCATATCTGAATGTGCATGGTTAGTAAGTAGATAGAGAATGGATATATACTCACTGGCAAATTTTCTTATTTAATAAAATTGCTGAAGAGAGCACATAAAATTCAAAATGTTTATGTATCACCTGGTCAATGTAAATGTACTTATTTTAATTTTAAGTGTTAATAAATAAACTTCTTAAGGTGACCTTTAGATTTTACTTTCTGTCAAGTGAAAAAAAAATAACATTAGTGGAATATAATACTGCCAGTGATGCATTCAGGTAAAAGTTTTGTTTTGTCGAAAATACAAGATGTAAAAAACATGGCATTTTACAAATAATTTTCAAATTTTTCATTAAAAAATGAAAATTACATTTAATATATTTCAATTCGTTAATAAAGGATCATACACTGGTATATTCCATACAGAATTCAGAAAAGCCAAAAATGTTTTCAGAAATAAAAAAAGAAATTTTACACAGACTCTGTGCATCCATTATTGTTACAATTGGCAACACCACCGCTGCCAGGTTAAAAAGTTGCAATACATAAATAATTCTAGATTACTCTGACCAGATTTCGGAATGTATATTCGCTGGTTATTAAAAATATACAAATAAAATATTCTGAAATGTGATCAGAACAATCAAGAATTATTCATATATTGAGTTCCCAACATCTGGGTTTTTCAGCTAAAAAGACTGCAATGTCTGGAAACTAATCTGTATGGAGATTTGAAACTAATCTGTAACTGAGATGTTTAAGACTTGAATCATCTGCAACTCACACCCTAAAGCAATAACTATGCTTGCATAGTGCCTGTGAGAGATCTTTTTATTTCAACTATAAAAATTAATTTTTCGATTTTTACTAAATTAAAAATTTGTTCTAATAATTATGATAATACTAAAATTCAATTATATAATATCAAGCAAAAATAAATGAGAGAAAACAATAATAATAATAACAGAGAATGTTTTCATCATATTTCAATTGCTTCCTTAGAATTTAAGATCGTTCATCTCCCAAACTAAAACATGAATGTTCACGTGGTGTCTGCCAGACACCACATGAACATCTATGTTTTTGTCAGCTATTTATATTTAGTTTATGCACGGCAAGTGAAACCAAAGGTCTATTCAGCTATTTATATTTAGTTTATGCACGGCAAGTGAAACCAAAGGTCTATGGCAAGTTCAGGCAGCTCTCATGGCATCTCACAGATCCCACATGAGTGGGGATAAGTACAAGAAACAGATGCTATCACTCACCTGGTGTTTGTTAAACACCAAGCAAAAAAATTTGATTCTCATAATTCATAATACTGTATAATCATTTAGAGAATATTGGAGAAAAGGTACACCATTTGATTTTAGTTCTAAATTTAAAGAACAAAATTTTTTAAGTGTCATCTGTCAGACAGCATGTATGAAGTGGGGATTAAAAGGGTAATGTAAACTAATAAATAAATCAAATAAATTTTCTGTTTATACTCCGGGACGACCACACTGTCAGAGGAATTCACAAGATATAGAGAATACAGGAAACAGCATCATATTTAGCAGTCACGGGCTTGATCCCAGTAACTCAAAGCATGTGTACTTATGCACACTCACACCCAAGCTGTGGTGGTCTCAATACAATAGTGATGACATCTTTATTCTTTCTCAAGCAACACAACACAAGGGCATAAATTTAAATGGAAAAAGATGGTTGCTGAGTTGATCTGCAGAGATTTGCTTTCAGACAGTAACTGATTGTTAGAATACAGTTCTGTCTAGTGTTGTGGAAAGTATGAAGTCCATAGAAATTTAAAGAAGGATTGAAAATTTTGTTTGAATTTTATCAACATTCATTATAACAAACTTTGCTTTCTGCGTGTTTGTGCATGCACATGTGGGCACCATTGCATTTAGCTGTTCATTTATTATAGTAAAATTATATGCAATAACAGGTTTCAATGTGATGTGCATTTTTTTTTTTTTTACCTAAAGTGTAAAGTTCCTGGAAATTGCCCAAACTCACTTCCTGGTACAACACAAATTCCTGTATGTTCTAGAAGCTGCATAGCATAGAAAACATCTGGTTCTTGTCCTAAAGCCTGAAAAAAATTTTTTTAAATATTTGTATATTATATTTATTTTGGATATATGCCTCAAGTTTAGACAAAAATACTAAAAAAATTATAACTTATCTGGAAAATTGTAACCTCATCAACCTTGAGAACTATTTATGTGAATAAAAATGTATAAAAAATAATAAAATTGAATTAAAAGTAAAAACTGCTCATTGAGGAAACGAGGATGTATCCACAGTATACTAATTCATCATATAAAAACCATGAAAATAATAAAAAATAAATAATAAGAAACCACTGCCAATAGCAACAAAACAGCTTCCATTCATGCATCCACAACTGCTACAATGGGAGATGGTATGATTCCCCAATTTATGCTCAAGTGTTCTTACCTTGCCAATACCTTAACAAATTTAAATAAAATCTAATTTAAATATTAATTATAATTAATATTGATTATAATTTAAATAAATAATAAAATCCTCTCCTGGTACCACTTCCCACTATGCAGTATGCAATAAAACCCATCCCAAAATGTCAAGCAGCCAACACCATCAGTCAATATTGATCAATAGCCTGCCCTTCAAGTCTCTTAAAGCTTTTGGAGAAAGTTTTACTTCCTATCCTAACAAGCCAAATTCTTCCACACATATATTATGCAGTCTCTGGCAAGTCTACCATCACCAACCTAACTGCCACAACATCTGTCATTCTTCAAGCTTTTGAGGATAATGCCAAGATTGCCATCACCTACAAGGATAATGCTGAGATGGCCATCACCTACCTTGACCTCCAAGCAGCACTCAATACTATCCACACCCCAACACTTATCACCCTCTTGGAACAGTATTCTGAAATCCATGGCAATGAACTGTGGTTCATAAATGCCCTTCGTGACAGAACCATAATTCTCTAGGCTAATGATCACATGGTCATGAGAACCATTACCGTAGGGGTACCTTATGAGCAGGAGGGAAGTACTTTCTGGAATTTTATTCACAGCTGCATCGTACTCTTCATTGAGAACAGACCCAACATCATATGCTAAGCTGATGATTTAAAAATATGAACCCAAATCAGTCCAGGTGAGATGTCAATACTAACAGCTGTGCAAATATCAGCAACCTCAAAAACTATCTTACATGCTTCAGGCTTTCCATCAATGCATGTAAATCTGCCCAGATTTCCTCTAACTGAAAAATAAGCCAACACAGGCCATAGCTACCATTGGAAGATCCCTGATTAAATGTGCCCATGGCACATTTATTATCTGGGATAAAATACAATTTTATCCCAGATAATGTGATTTCACAATTCCAGATAATCAATGTGTTTTTTCAATGTGATTTCACAATCACATTGAAAAAACACTTCCTAAATTCCATTGAAAGCACTGGCTAATGAAGTGCCAACTCCTCCATGTTTATCAGCCTGTGCTAGCTTGCAAATATATAACCACTTCCTCTAGGAATCCTGTGCAGAGTTGAAATCTGGGCATCCAGTGCCCACACTAATGTGAAGCACATTTATGCTGAGGAATTGCTTGTTAAAATGGTCCGCCCACAAATTAAATCTCCTCCTTCTCCAATAGACAACATCAATGGCACAAGAACTGGGACTAAGGAGGCTACCAAAGCTGGTTGATGGCAGAAGTTTTGTTTTCACTGCAAAAATGGTCACCAGCATTATATCAGAACCCAATATATGAGACATATGTTTATAATGTGCTGACTGGGCTAGCTGGGTGGGTAAAGTGCCTGACTGGCAACCCAAAGGTCGCGGTTTGAATCCCGCCTCGGACTTGGATCAGAGTAGAAAATGCAAAAACCTTGGGAGGTGCAATATGGCCACTGAAGCCAATGTGCCAACTAACACAAAAAAAAAAAAAAGTTTATAGTGTTTCCCCTTCCATGCATGTCTAAGATCAACCAACTTTAGCTGTGCATTCCAACAGGTTTGCCTTATTGGATTGTTTCCTACCAAATCTGATGCTTGACAGAATTCAAGGCCTCGATGCTGACTTCCATCGATTTACCACCAAAGCTTATAGACATCACATGCTTCTCACCACAAGCTCCCCCAGCTGGCTCATCATCATCAGAAATAAATCAGAAGTGTTGAATGGACTGAGCCATTCAACATTTCTGCTTCACATCTGGCTTCAGCACCTCCTACTGTGTATGGAATACTTACATCTGTAGAGGGCCATGAAGTCTTTCCTCATCCACAAATTCCATATATTGTACCTTCTGGTCATTACAAGATGCCTTAGTGTGTCTGTTTTTGTTTTTCTTTGTTTTGCCTATAAACTATTTTTCTACATGTAACTTTTTTTTTTTTTTTTTTTGTAGCATTCATTTACTTTGTAAACCTCTGGAAACTTGCTGTGATGGGAATAAAGATTTGTTTATTTAAGTGTAATGGAACATGGTAGAAAGTTTAGAAGGTTCTGCTGACGTGTTAAGTCAAGTGTATTCTTACTGGTTGCAAGGAAAGATATGCACTGGTAGCATCACATCCAAACATGCATTTCACAAAAAAAGTTCTTTTAATTACAATCGCATGGAAATGTCCTCGCACACATTCAAGGATACAAACTGTAAAGCCAAAGAATTTTGAGCTCTTGGAAAAAGGATAATTTTAACATATTAAATTGTGTTCAATAAATAGTTAGTAGTCCTAGTTGCATTTGTTAGGAGAACTGAAGGGGATGGTTCTCCTATGAATCACAGCCTTACAAAATACCCTGTTTATTTGATGTTTGCAGATTTATCTGAAACAGAACATGATATAGCCAAGGGTGGGTGTGTGTGTGTGTGTGTGTGTGTGTGGTGCAAGTAGTGTGAGGAAATGAGGAGCAAACTAAACTTTCTGATGGTTGTTTATGAGAGCTCAAAGAACAGGATGAATCCCTCAATGGAATTAAAAGTAAGGATATTTGCTGATGGTATCAAAGCAGTGTTAGGTGGATTGGAAAACTTCTAGCTTAAGGGGATACATAGACTAACAGATTAACTAGAGCCGCAGGCAGAGGTGAAAGATTGTGTGAAGCTGTATGATATTTAGATTATTCTTTTTTCCCCAGGAATTTCTTAAAGTACTGTAATTTTGATTTCTACCCTAAACAAAATTGTCTCAATGCATCACTGGATCAGAATTCACCAAACTCAGGATTCCTTACAAACAAGCTCTACTGAACCATGCAAACTTATTTCAGCTCAGCTCTGGTCTTTTAAGTTTTTAGGGCACTCATTATTTGAGAATTTCTGTAACTATAAAAGAATCAAAGTACAAGACAGGACAGGTAAGATAGCTCTTTGTGAAAGAGACAGCAAGTAGCTATTATGCAAAGTTAATGAATCATGAGGTCTCTGATCATTATGTTCTAAACATAATGTTCAGAAATGATAGCTACTTGCTTTTCTTTGTTTTTAATATTTAGTTAAATCTGTAAAATCCCTTGTTTGTTGATAAGTCTGCTGTTGTTAGAGATGACTAGCACCATCAAATGCTCCTTTCATAGTAAGTACTAAGTAAGGAGCATTCAGAAATGACAATTAAATCTGCAAAATCTCTGCTCTTCAGTAAGTTTGCTGTTGTTGTTGGAGAAGAAGGCAAGCACCATCAAGTGCTCCTTTCATAGTAAATACAGGTGGTGAGTTTTAGAGTGAAAAATATTGTTCTCCCCCCCCTCAAAGGTCCCTTCGGAAATAAATGGCGCCTCCGTAGCCAGGTGGGCAGGAGCAGCAGTGCGTAGCACACGCTTCTTGATTAGACCGGGGTTGAAGCCCGTGAGCCACCAAATATGGAGGATGCGGAAAGGTCAGGGAATGACCACCGCATATCCCCAGAGCAATATGGCCTTAGTTGCTAATGCTCCTAAAAACCAAATAACAACATCGGAAATAAATCAAAATGCAATGAGTCATTGTAAAAAGGAAACACCTCTTTTCCATCTGGATACTCAGCAAAGATGTAATTTGCCAATAATTGTATTTTTCATCTTCAGACAGAAAGTGAAGTAGTAGTAGTAGAAGAGGCATGTGCTGCAAGAAAGCAAGCATATGAACTTATGTACCATCAGCAAAAAAAAAAAACAATTTCACACATCCATTCCCTCTAAAAGTTTGTCCAGTTCCTCCTTGAATTTATTTAAGCTATCAACTTTCACAATGACAGATTAGCATTAGCATTAGTAGAGGCATTTGATGCAAGAAAGCAAGCTTATGCAGCATCAGCCAAAAAAAAAAAAAAACCCACTTCCACTTCACCCCTCTGTTCGTTCAAAATACCTGTCCAGCTGAGCCTTAAACTTATTTAGGCTATCAACCTCCACCACAAGGGATGGAAGTCTGTTCCACCAACCAACCACCCGCTGGCTAAAGGCAAATTTCCGCACGTCTATCCTACATCTGTCTTTCCTCAGTTTGAATTTATGCCCTCTCAGGTGATTTTTCTGAGCTAGAGGAAGAATCCCATCAGCATTGAGCATGCTTAAACCATTCAAGGCTTTATACACCTCTATCAGATCACCTCGCTGGTGCCTAGTCTCCAGACACTGTAATTTGCAAAACTTAAGCCTTTCTTCGTAAGAGCACCCCTTTGTTCCATTCACTAATCTTGTTGCCCTTCTCTGTACTCGTTCCAGATGGAAGTTTGTTCCAGCAATGAACTATCCACTGGCTAAAGACAAATTTCCACACATTTATTCTGCCTTTAATCAATTTGAATTTATGCCCTTTCGGTTTGTAATCTGAGCAAGCGGAAGAATCCCATCAGAATTGAGCCTGCTCAACCCATTCAAGGCCTTATACACCTCAATCAGATCACCTCGCAGGCGCCTAGTCTCCAGCCACTGCAATTTGTAGAACTTAAGCCTTTCTTGGTAAGTTTGGTTTGGTTTTGGGTATTTTTATGGTGCATGGGCGACTAAGGCCATGATGCACCACCTTTCTTGATAAGAGCACTCCCCCCCTCACCAACTTTGTTGCCCTTCTTTGTACTCACTCAAGCAACTCTACATCGTTCCTAAAATGAGGTCTCCAGACCTGCATGCAGTACTCGGTGATATATAAGTGCCCAAAGAGGTGCAGTGTTTTAATGCCCCAAGGGTTCTGTAAAAAATAGTATAAACTGCTGATACCACAGCTTGATACCAACACATGCAGTCTCATCACATTAGCCTTTGCCCTTGCAACAGTTCAAAAACAGTAATTTTCTCTAGGTCAAAGTAGTGGCTTTAATCCACAGCTCCCAAAGAAAAATGTTGGGAGTGCTATTGTCTGCATATACCCTAATGTTCAACAAAAAAATGCTAAGTATATTACAATACTTATATATTAGGATATATTGAAAGACACATATAACTTATTGATTGATCCTTTTATACACACAACAACTTTAATATTTTATACACATTATTTCTCCTTTCACAATAGAATTTCATTGTATGTGAGAAAACAACATATGCATATAACCATAAAATAAGGCCCTGTGATATAAATTAATTAAATTAATAGATTAACTGCATTATTAATAATTGTTAATAAGTAAATTTTACAGAATATAATTAGAATTCAGCACATAATGTAAGTGTCTGCTAGTCGTAATGACTAGCAAACAAACATAATACAAACATACAAACATAAAACAAACATTACATCATAATGACTAGCAAACAAACATTAAATTATATGCTGGTCTATTAATATCATTTTTGCTAAGTTGGAAACCACTGTGTTAACTTACTCTTGCCTTTTCAATAGCTTTCTCGGGTAGAAAAATACTAGGAAAGGCATACATGGCTCCTAATACTTGGCAGCATTTCATGTTATCTTTGTAGTTCAAACTCCTTGAAACCAATTTAGCCTTTTCCTTTAGGGACTGGAGTACAGTATTTTTTTCCTAAAGATCAGATATGTTAATTTTAGCAATCATTATATTGTAACTGCACTGCACAATGAAATTCAATGCAATTATGATATTGGCACTGCACAATGAAATTCAATGCAATTATGATATTGGCACTGCACAATGAAATTTAATGCAATTATGATACTTGTTTTGCAAGTATCATATATGCACCATATGATGATAAACTTATTTTTCAACCATGCTAAAATAAGAATAATATAGTAACCTCATTTCTAGTGAAAAACAAAGGACAAAATAACAGATTGAGAACATAATTGCATTTTTCTTTGTTTGTCTTAAAATCCTATTAACTCATTAAATAATTTCTATGAAATTATTTAATGAGTTATACAAATTCCATGCATACATTTTAAATCAAATGTAATGAAAATAAATGTAGCATTTTTTGTAGAAATTTAGCAATTTTAGGTTATAACATCATTTTGTTTATTCTCTTTTGAAAGAAAATAATAGAAATTGCTATAAGTCATCATTAATTGATCAGATGAACATAGCAGATCAGATCTGATGGAAAAAATAGCAGAACTACCTGAGAATAACAAAATAACAGAGGCTTTCAAATGAACACTGGCAGTTATTTATTTGATGCTTCACTCTTTTACATTAATAATCCATATATATATATATACAGTGGATTCTGGTTATTTGGGCCACCGGTTAATCGGGGCAGCCATTTATTTGGGGCAAATCTTAAAAAACAGAACCCAATCGAGAAAATAGCCAGGGTTTACTTCGCTTAATTGGGACAAAATGCCGTTTAATCGGGGCAGAAGACCGCAGCACTGAAGATTACCCTACGATTGTCCCCAACCGTACCACGTAGTTCGGTCGAATTTCTGGAGGTCACAACCATAAAACAATAGAAACAATTAGCAGTCACCTGTTTATTGGGCTTTTGTGTTAGTGAAATCTATCATAAACTGATAGTAAACTCGATCTTACTGAATTTGCGATAATACCGACAGCTGGAATTCTGTGGGTTATTATGGTGAAATGTGTTTACACTTCTATGGAATCTTCAATCATATAAAAAAAAATAATTTTCAGGCTCTTCTCTTCATTCCTATTTTTAAAGTTTCGTAATTTGTTACTCCGTTCTCATTTGCATGTATCGTGTTACTTGCAATTGTGTGTGTGTGTGTGTGTGTGTGTGTGTGGTGTTCTTTGTTATTGATTGCTTATCTTTTTACTGTTTTAAATATTAACCCCCACCCACAAATGACATTGAACAGAAATGTCAACTAGTTTAGTTCGTATGTACATATTACAGTACGTATTAATTATTCCAATTATCACGTATATTCTTCCGAATTTCACGTATCATTTAATTTTTTAATTGGTAAGGTAATAAAGGGTAAATTTGTACTTAATATATCTTTACTTTTATAGCCTATGGATAATATTCCTCCTATTTTCGCTAATTAGAATCGCTGTTTAATAGAATTAAAATTCAATTCACAAACATGATCACAATGACCGGCACTTATTACACATCATATAGTGAACGGTACTTTACAATGGTGACTCCATCGTAACGTGATTTGATTGAACAGTGAACCAATTGTAAAGGGGGGGGGGAGTACATTATATTTTTAACTATTTATGTGAAACTTCGGATAATTGGGGCAGCCACTTAATCGGGCCAAAATGCACTAGTCCCGACGTGTCCCAAATAACCAGTATCGACTGTATATATATATATACAGGGTGTTTCAGTTAAACGTTTCAGAACTTCTAAGAGGGGTAGGGTACATCCTGACAACTCGAAATCATATAGCAATGTGGGGTCGGAAATGCTTTCCTGAAGCGGTGTTGTACACAGAAGCACCATAAAGAAAAGAGACCGTAAGTGAGAAATCGTTTTAATAATACATGAAAAGAAGCAAAAGGTACATGGAGTAAAGTAAGTGTTCGAAGTTTCTTCCACGGGCTACAATGCACGCCTCACATCTCCGACGCATGGACATCCGAACATTCTGGAATACTCCAGGCGAATTTCGAATTTCTTCGGCAGCTACTGCGATTCTTGCAACCAGCTCCTCAGCATTGTCAACAGGGGTGTCATAAACTAGCGATTTCATATGACCCCAGAAATAAAAATCAAGACATGATAGGTCGGGTGACCGAGCAGGCCAACGCACGGGACCACCACGTCCGATCCACTGTTGACCAAATGTGACATCCAGGTAGTTACGAACATCTCCGCTATAATGGGCAGGGGCTCCATCGTGTTGGAACCACATTGTCTGTTGCGTCGATGCAGAAATCTGTTCATCTCTCAAAAGTTGTGGCAATACTTGCTGCAGAAAGATCAAGTAGATAGGTCCGGTTAGACAACACAGTAACAGGTAAGGTCCGATGAGGTGATCTCCCATAATACCTGCCCATACATCGACCGAATATCGAATCTGTGCTGCACGACGTCGTATTGCATGCAGGTTCTCGACCGCCCAGATATGGTCGTTATGCGTGTTGAAAATTCCTTCCCTTGTGAAGGATGCCTCATCGGAAAACAACACTTCAGCAGGAAAAAGGGGATTTGTAGCACATTTTCCAAGGTACCACTGTGAGAAAGCAATACGAGGTGCATAATCCTCCGGTTGCTGTGTCTGGACACGCTGCACGTGAAACGGATGCATGTCTTGTTCTCGGAGAATCCTCCAGACGCTGCAATGGGAAACCCCGACTGCGTTTGCTAGACTTCGTGTACTCGTTCTTGGATTCCCCTGTACATGCTGCAGCACATTCTGTTCGACGGCTGGAGTCCGTGCTGTTCTTACCCTGTCCCTGTCAGCTCTTTCAAATGAACCTCTCTCAGCTAACCTCTGGTGCAGTCTTGCAAAGAAATTATGACTGGGAATACGCCTCGTCGGATATCGTTCCGCGTACAAACACTGTGCGGCTGGCCCACTACAATTTGCAGCCCCGTACGCCAAATGCATATCGGCTAACTCTGCGTTCGTGTAATCATCCATCCTACTAACTTGGCGTTCTTGTTCAAGAAATTCGAAATTCGCCTGGAGTATTCCAGAATGTTCGGATGTCCATGCGTCGGAGATGTGAGGCGTGCATTGTAGCCCGTGGAAGAAACTTCAAACACTTACTTTAATCCATGTACCTTTTGCTTCTTTTCATGTATTATTAAAACGATTTCTCACTTACGGTCTCTTTTCTTTATGGTGCTTCTGTGTACAACACCGCTTCAGGAAAGCATTTCCGACCCCACATTGCTATATGATTTCGAGTTGTCAGGATGTACCCTACCCCTCTTAGAAGTTCTGAAACGTTTAACTGAAACACCCTGTATATGAAGTTATGTAAAAGAATATAAGAAATAGTAAAAGAAAGAGTAGCAGAACAGATTAATGCCATCAAATTTATGCTTAGCGATTATTCTGCCAGTTTTCTGCTAAATTTAAGGTATATTAAAGTGATTAAGCCAATTCGATTATATATTCACAGTAAATTCTCAGTATATTTGAACATAGATAAACTGGCAAATAGAAACAGATAGCTTCAGCTAATTATTGATGGGATATATTGAGCCCTTGTTAATGTTCCATTCAATGTAACCATATATCTATAATTAGCTATATTATCATTTTAATTTTACTATTTTATTTTATTTTATTTTATGTGTTTATTTACACATATAATAAAATAAAATAAAGTCCAACTTGGGTTTATTAAACTTGGCACTTTGAGCTAATGAGTATAGTTTTCACCCCTAATACTTTTGTCCAATTTATCTAGTTGGTATTATAATTACTAAAATATATATATATATATATACTTAACTTATTTATACATTTCTGTTTTTAAATTGTTGTACTTCTTGGGAGCTTCAGGTGTGTAGTGACCCCAACCAACCCACTAGTTATATTTAAACCTAGGTTGGGGTCACTACAAACCTGATGCTCTCAAGTAGTACAACAATTTAAAAACAGAAATGTATAAATAAGTTAAGTACATATATAACCCATGCACATGTAATGTCTAATTGTCCACAGACAATAGCATTAATGCTGGAGCCAATATTTACAATACTTAAGCCTTTTAATATTTAAACCTAAATGTCTTTTGACACAATTCCAATATATATATTATTTATAATAAGATTTTTCATATCCTTTCATTGGCTAAGTCCAAAGGTAAATATTAGCTTTTCAACATGGGTCATTTTTGAGGACTGGCCATAGTAAAACAGCATGTGGAAATTTTTTAAATAGGGTGCACTGCAGCAGGTGGGAGAGTATTTTTTGCATGTGTGCACACTTTCAGTAATCAGGCCATCTCACTTTTAAAGAATTCTGGGTTATTTTTACATGTGACATTTCTAAAATTAATAACTTAGTAAAATTATGTTGATTTCCCCTCCTTCTTCATCATCATCAGCCATTTTCAATCCACTGCAGGATGAAGGCCTCTCCAGCAACTGCCTCTTATGCTAACATTATTGAAATTAAAACTGGTGATTCAAAATAAGAGCATGGTGGGCAAATTCAGAAGTTCCTGGATGACTTGAGGAAACAGAATTAACAAGTAATTTTAACCTCTGTTCTAGATTACATTGGGTACAAGAAATACTATAAACCAAGTTGTGTCTTTGGTTTACAGTATTTCTTGTATCCAATGCAGTATATGAGAGGTCTATGAAAGGATTGTGATTTAAATACTGTTCAAGTTTTAATATAGGTCTAGCAATGATTATATATTTAGTATTTTTAAATAAATTTATAAGGGTTCTATACCACTGAGCTATATAATCACTGTTCTACACTACTGATCTATATACTAACCAGAAAACCTCTGTTTTTAAATTTCTTTGTTAAGATAACAGAGATTATACAGTTAATGGCTGAGGTATTAGTAATGGCCGCATGGTGCAAGAAAGCCTATGGCTTACACTGCACCAGCCAAAAAAAAAAAAAAAAACCCCGAATAAAACAATGATAAAAAAAACAAAAAAAAAAACCTAATAATTAATAAAAGAAAAAAAATTAAATCTATCATCCTATGTGTTTCCCTCACCCGAAGGTACTATCCAGATGACCTTTTAATTTCCCAAAACTGTCAGCCTCTACCACCTATGTAGGCAACTTATTCCAGTTAAAATCTAAAATAATCCCGTCTGCTTTAAGAAATAAAAGAACTCAGCCAGATTTGCATTGTCTCCAATCAGATGGGGTAATGTCGAAGGTTCTTGCAGATGTGAAAGCAATTTGAAAATTTTGTTTCGATAATTATTATAATGATTGCAATTTATTAGAATATGCCTTTAGTCTGACAAAATGTACAAATAGGCAGATCTTCCCTCTTGAGTAGATAAATATGGGTTAGATATGTATGCCCAATACGCATCCTAGCCAGGATCACCTCCTCTTGCCTATTTGATCGCATGCTTGTCTGAAAATTTACTCAGGTGCCTTTTTTTTGTACCATGCAGCTATAAGAAAAGTTAGAGGGAACATTGTTCATGATGGGATGTCTTGTCTGACCAATCTAGTTAATCATTATGATGAAATTATAAAACAATTGGATGAAAGAGACAATTTTGACATTATTTACCTTGATCTCAGTAAAGCTTTAGATACAGCTCCTCATGAAATGCTGTTATAAAATATGGAGCAAAGTGAGATCAATGGCGAGATCTTTCATTGGATAAAGGGTGAGCTAAAAAAAAAAAAATTATTGACCACATTCTTTGTGGCCAATCATTTTTTTTTTTGACAAGAGGGGTTTAATTAATCTTATGTGATGAAGAAAGCTCTCAAACTTTGCTTATAAACATCACAATGGTATAGATATTCCTCTACCTATAGGATCAATACTTTGTTAAAGGAAACAGTCTTTTTTCTCAGTTTTTTTTTATGTAAGATGTCTCAGAACAATGTATACATTCATTTGGCAAATTTTCTTTGAACTTTTTTTTCACCATTAAAATCCTTTTCTGAACGTCTTCCTTCATCAATACAGCATTAAAGGATGAGTACTGTGGGTATTGAGGTTATTACATTTTTCATTAGTAAAGAAAACAATTATTATCAAACTACCAGTGGTGCACTGAGGAGTCAAGGGTCCAGACAGCTGATCTGGTAGAGTTCTTTATGATCATATGGGGCCATTCAGCAACCTGGAGGCGGGGAGAGAATTTACAATTTTGCCTCTGGAAACAATTATTATTACTTTACAAATTGAATATAGCTGATATTTAAAACCACCTTTTTGTATACTGCATACTTACATTAATAAAGGTATCATAAGAAGGCTCTCCTAGTTGTGGTGGTCTTACTCTACAATCAACAGCAGCCTGAAAAATGAAATATTGTTTAACAATGTTTAACTTTCATTATATGAACTATTCTGACAAGTGAAAAGAGGTAATTATGAAAATTGATAATTAAGATTCCTTTTAACATATGATAAAGGAATTGTGCTCAATCTGTTCCAGCCAAAATGAACAGCAAATTATACACTGTGCTGCCACTTTATTAGGTACACCACTGCTGTGCACACAAACGGTTTGTCCCACAACATTGCAAGTCACATGACCACAGTTGTGGATATAAATGCAGCAGAACAACCTTTGTAGTATCAGTTAAGCATACAAACCATAGCAAGAATGGGGAAAAGGAGTGATCTAACGGACTTTGAACGTGGCATGGTAGTAGGTGCAAGAGGTGCTGCACAAAGCATCTCTGAAACGGCAGTTTTTCTGAACTTTTCACGCATCACAGTTTCAAGGGTGTGGCAAAAATGGTGCAACAAACAGAAAACATCCTCTCAACGGCACTCCTGTGGAAGAAAATCGCTTGTTGATGAGAGAGGTCAGAGGAGGATGGCTAGAACTGTGCAAGCAAACAGACGGGCCACAATGTCGCATATCACGTCAGAATACAACCTTGGTGCGCAGAACAAAATATCGAAACAGACCACTAGTTGCACTTTGTAGCGAATGGGCTACAACAGCTGACGGCCACATCGCGTACCTTTGTTATCAATGAAGAACAAGAGAGTATGCCTCCTGTGGGCACAGCAACACCAGCACTGGACTATCGAGGGTTGGAAAACAGTTGCTTGGTCTGACAAGTCGAAGTTCCTGGTGCATCATGTTGATGGAAGGCTCAGAATTTGGCGAAAATAACATGAATCCATGGACCTGTCATGTCTGACGACTACTGTACAAGGTGGTGGGGGCAGTGTTATGGTGTGGGGAATGTTTTCTTGGCACACGTTGAGTTCATTGATACACATAGATTCACATCTGAATGCCACATCATACCTAAACATCGTTGCTGATCAAGTGCATCCGTTCATGTTGACAGTTTATCCTCAGTCAGATGGTTACTTCCAGCAGGATAATGCGCTGGTGCACAAAGCCTAAATCACTATGGAATGGTTCCAGGAACATGACAATGATGTTTCTTTGCTGCAGTGGCCCGCTCAGTTGGCGAATCTCAATCCTATTGAACATCTTTGAGATGAGCTGGTAAGGGCTGTTCGCTGCAGGCCTACACCTCCGTCGAATCTCAAGGAACTGCGTGACACACTCATGTCTGCATGGTACTCCATTCCTATACAACATTTTCAGCATCTTGTTCAATCCATGCTTAGATGAATTCAGGCTGTTTTGAAAGCTAAAGGAGGGTCAATACGCTACTAGTTAGGTGTACCTACCTAGTAGCATATTTCCTGCTCACATCTTTAGAGTTTTCTCATTTTTAAAAGGTCAAAAGAGAAGAAATATTGTGCAGGTTCCTTTCTGAAAAATAGTGAACAGGATTTCAAGTTCTGGTAAAATGTATTCAATCAGCAAACTACGTATGTGAAAAGTTCTGTTACTGTTTCTATGAATCAAGGAACCATTTTTTTTTGCTTATGATTGGCTTAAAACACTCATGTCAACAATATAGAAATCTCATCAAGTTTTTTCAAGAGTAAATTATTAACAAAGACAAATGATCAATGCAAGGAAGCCACTCTAATTCAGCATTAACCTAAAAACAAAAAGTTCCACCTGATTAGGTGATAATTTCTTCCAAAGACCTTTAAAGTTAAAGATGGTTAAAATCTTTTACTTTAAAGATTTTAAAGTTAGACCTTTGGGATGAAAAAGAATTTTCTTATATCCAGTCTATAACTAATGTTCCTTAACTAAAGTGTAGCTCTTCTAGTTTGTGCTACCTGTTAAAGAAAATTATATTATTTAATTTATTCAGAGCCTTAAATACCTCAAAAAACAAGATATTTAATCATGCAGACATCCTTTCAAGATATGCAACTCTTTCTCTCTCTCTCTCTTTGTAGGAATGCTTCTTTATATCATTAACCTTGTTGCTCTTTGCTACACCTTTACCAAGAGATCCACTTCCTTCCTTCCTGAAATGGCAGTTCCAAACCTGTATATAATTCTCAAGATGTGGACTAATCAAGGCATTATCTAGAAAATTCTGTAAATGTGTTCTTCTGGCAGCCTATCTATACTGTAAAAAACAGTACAGACAGGCTGCCTATCTACACTGTAAAAATAACTTCTCGTCAGATTGCACAATTACTCCCAAGTCTTTTCTATTATGGACTGTTCTGGATTAAGTCTGTTGCTTCACAAAAATGATGAATGATAAATTTAGTGTACTTTCTTTAAGTATAGACACATCACATTTTCATATAGATATTAGCCAATTAAAAATTGTCTACCTTCTTTGCCCTTGCCTTGTAAATCTCGTTAATAAGATGTTGCATACTGTTTTATACATACTGTTGAATTCTCCTGTTTTGAATATTTGTTGTTAATTATCATGTATTGTACTTTTATTGACCACTTCACTGTTGGTAGAAGTGCATGACTGTTTTGCTTGTGAGTAGAATGTAGCAATGGATACATGTGAGAGGCAGACAACATTCAGAGAAAAAAAAAAAATTTTTTTCTTTACAAAATGAAGATATTTTATATTAAGTGCCAGTGGATTTACAGTGAGCTTAAATAGCTAATCTGAAGCTAAAGGTGCATTCAGTTTTTTGCTTTGCAGTCTTAATATGTTCAGAGGTGAATATATATCCTTGTGTTGCATAGTTTATTCACAGTGAGCTTCAGTCAATGGTCTATTTGGGAAATATAATACTATAACAAGTTTTTAATATTATGCAATCATAATTTGGAAGGTGGAATCCTATGTCACTAAAGGTAACTCTCAGCATTTAGAATAGACTGTTAAAATGCCTTCTGCAGTGAGACTGCCTCAGGAAATACAGTTAGTTTTCAAAATTTTTATTTCCTCTAATTTTAGAGAGAAAGCCATGGTAAGGCCACTTTAAGTTTTTAAAAAAATCATTCTCCTTGTTTGAAATGCTTTACTTGGACATTTAAGAAGCCTGCAAGGTGAACCACATAAGGAAAGCAGGATTTTAGAAAATGTACTGATACTTATGACCTTAACTGTTAAGACCACTATGAATAATAACTGCAAAAAGAAATACTAATGTTAAAGGCATTAGCTAATTAAAAAGTCTGAAAACAGTTTATAATTATTAGTGCCAACATAATTTTAATTCGTAGAGATATATTTTTGCTAAAAGCTTGAAATGAGAAAATTAAAATGAATGTAAACATTTAATGGCATATTAGTTGAAGAAGCAATTAGATTCTGGAAGAGCAATGTATTTGAGCCACATAAATATCGTTATTTTATTTGAATATAAATACCTTGATGAAAAATGTAGTTATGCTTATAAGAGGGCACAGGTGACTGCTTTGAATCTGTTAACTGCAGACACTTTCAAAGCTATCTTTTTGTTTTAGACAACAGTTTGCAAATTATTACACGTGTTGTATGAATAGGTTTATTTATCTAGTAAGTTGGGAACTTGTGTGGACCTCAAACACAGTACTGAAAGACAAAGTTCATCACTTTTACACATGGAATATTTTTCCCACAACTGGGGTGTTGCCTCTCTCTCTCCCTCTCATTAGACATTTAGCTGGCATCTGAAATTCCACCACTCTCTTCCAAACTAGTCTGAACATGTGACTCAACCAGTCAACATCCTTTCATTATCCAACACCAAATTCACAAAACAAACTTTTCTTCTTCTCCATTTACCTCATCTACTTTTGCTCTTTGGAATAATCACTTCCTATGTATTTTCTGAAAATTGCAATCTGCAGAAATCCAAATCAGATGTCAAGTATCTTCCACCTTCTCAACTTTTAACCCATTCACAGTGAAGTACTATGTCTAATACCATTCACGTTTGGGGTTTCACAAAAATGCTCTTTGCAGCTGTTTCAACATGTAAACATTTTTCATCCATGACAACAGAACAATTTATTATATTCTGATATTTACAAAGACAAAAGTTATTTAGAGATAATAAATTATAACATTTCTTCTGTGTTATGCTAATTTATAGTAACTGGAATATATGAAACTGCTTTACCAAAAAATTTTAAATCATCAAGCAATATATGAATACACATGTTTATTTGATTATGTTGCTTGTCTGAATCTATAAGATCCCAAAAAATATTCATTTGCTATCACTAAGTGTTATAACTGCTACTTTTGCTAACTGCTACTCTTGCTTTATACCAGAATATAAGACAATAACATTTAAATATATTTTATGGCTATATATGGGTATATGGATGTTGATACCTATTTCCAAATGTGTATTTTCCATTACTATACTATTATAAAATGTAATAAAATTTACCTGACCAAGGACACTAGGGCACATCTTCACAGAAATGGACTTTCTGTAAATCTTTACAACATCTTGATTAAAATTAAGAAGTTCACAAAACCCTCCTCTTAGCCCACACCTATCAAGGAAATTTAAAAACAGTTTTAAAACTATAATTGTATGGATGTTTTAATGCAGATATGAAAGAAAATATTAAAAAAATTGCAAGTCTCTGAGAAATAAAGTTAGTAGCAGGAAATATGAAGTTAGAATGGGATGCGACACAGAAAAACACCATTGTGGGTAAAGATAGAAAAAAGTGAGAACAGTTAATACTGTTATAATGAACTTCATGGGAGGGGCAAAAATCATTTCAAAAGAGCCATTATATACAGTCAGTCCTCATATAACATGATAGTTGTGTTCCTAGAAATCCTCGTGCACTGCAAAATCGTGCAATATAAACAACAGGCCCTATCAAAGGGAAAAATAGGGTTAGGTGCCGACCACCCAAGATTGGACACATTTGTAACCAAACATTACTAAATACAATAAATAATCGTAATAAAACACTTACACAGTTGAAAAATGTAAAATTAATAGTTTAATCATTTAAATTTAGATTCTTACCTTAAAAATAAATGAAGACAGCTTGAGGAAAAGGGCTTGAGAAAGGGTGAAGCAGCAGAATTATGGGGAAAGTGGCGGCAGGTTGTCATCATTATCGGAACTGGGAGGTGGAGGAGATGCCGATGAGAACTTTGGACGAAATGTGGTCACGCCAGAACTACAGGGCTGTAGCTCATTTTCTGTCTCTTTCTTGGGTGTTTTCATAAAAAAGACATCTAGTTTCTGTTGTTTTGCAATCTTCCTTCTTTCGCAAAGTAGCTGCTTATGTGGCTCCAAAGCAGACCGAATTGTATGAAGTGCTGTTCTGCTTCTTTCTGCATTATAATCATTATCTTCTAGCCATTGCATACTTTTCTCAAATGAATTTAAAACTGAAAATAACTCTGAAGTAGAAAGCGGTTTTATGGTGGCATTCAGGCATTCAACTTCAATGTCTTTCTCATCTTTCATCTGCCTTCCAGCAACAAGTTGTTGCAGTTCTTCAGTTGAAAGTTCTTCGTCATGAGACTAAAGCAACTCTTCTAAATCATCTTCCTCCAATTCCTCAAAGCCAGCCTGCTTTGTGAGGGCAACACAATGTGCTTTTAATTTAGGAAACTCGTTTACAAGATCAAAGTCTTTAAAATCACGAATAAAATCTGGTAAAAGAGGCTGCCAAACACCATGTAAGCATTCTTTTGTCACTTCATTCCAAGCCTCCACAATTATGTAAATTGCATTCTTTATGTTGAATCGCTTCCAGAAGTCTTTAACTGTTGGTGCATTTTCGCCCTCTGTTTGTGCTTATCAGCATCTTAAATGTGCGTCTTGTGTAATAGTGCTTAAAAGCAGCAATTACTCCTTGGTCAAGTGGCTGGATAAGAGATGTTGTATTAGGTGGTAAAAACAGGATTTTGAAGTTTGGTGACAGTTCAGCAAGGGTTGGAGGGTGACTTGGTGCATTGTCCAAAATAATTAAAATCTTAAAATCCAAATTTTTCTTTTTGCAGTAGCTTCGAAACACATCCTCAAACACATGTAGTAGGTCAGTGAAGATCTGCCCTGTCATCCACCCTCTTCTGTTGTTCCTATAGTAAACACCCAGGGTAGTCCTTGCGATCCCTTTTAATGCTCATGGATTGGCTGCATGATAAACAACAACAGGCGTCAGTTTAAAGTTGCCGCTTGCATTTGCTCCTAACATAACGGTCAACCTATCCATAGCAGCCTTGAAGCCTAGAGCTCGTGCTTCCTCTCTTGAGATATATGTTCGTGATGGCATTTTTTCCCAATGCAGTCCAGTTTCATCAAAGTTGAAAATTTGGTCCAGCATATAGCCCTCTTCCTCAATTATTTTTTTCAGTATCGGCGGAAATGCCTTTGCTACTGCTTCATCTGCACTAGCAGCTTCACCTAATAATTTCACATTATGGAAAGCGTGACGTTTCATAAAATTATTGAACCAGCCACTACTGGCAGTAAAGGGAGGCACTTCTTGAGGGTTTTCAGCTTTATTTCTGAGGTCTTCAAATATTGCCAATGCCTTTGCTTTTATCGTAAGCAAAGATCTCTTGTTCCCGATCTCTTCTTTGTTTGATCTTCTATCCAAACAGATAAAAGACGTTCCATCTCTTTCAGTTCTTTGTGTCTTGATATAACTGATTTTGCTACACTCTGTGTTGTTCCTGCTATGAAAGTTGCTTTTATTTTTTCTGCATTATTTCTAATTGATCTCAGCATTCCCTCATTTAGGCCTCTAGCATGCACAATATCGCATGTTTTTTCATTCCGGTTAAAGCGTTTCACAATTTCATATTTTTCTTCTATTGATATTGCTTTTCTTTTTCTCTCTGAAGTATTTTCACCAGAACGCTTCCTTTTCACACTTTTTTCAAGTATTTTACTCATTTTTTTTTAGAATAGAGCACAATCATAAAATGAACAAAAATGAGGAGGCAAGCTTGATATACATAAACGCAGTGAACAAGTAGCAACTGAATAAACTATGCAGCGCCCGTGTGCAAACTCAATAGACAATGCAGTAAAAGCAGAAACACACTATTCTCACATATTACATGCTTATGTTTTACTAAAGCACATTTCTGGAGGTCACTACCATAAAACAATAAAAACAATTTGTAGTTTCTGGTTTATTGATGGTTCCTGCTAGTGGAGTCTGTTATAAACGGGTAGAAAAAGTCTATCTAATTACATTTGCGATAATACCGATAGCTGGAATTTTTACAGCAATCGGTATTATTGCAATATTTTTACATTTCTGTGGATTTTTACATTATTATGTTAAATGTGTTTCCCCTTCCACGAAATCATAAAAACAAATAAAGTTTCAGAATCTTCTCTTCATTCCTACTGTGTTGTGTTGTGTTCCATTCGACTTGTTGTTGTTGTTGTTATTTTGGTTTTAAGGAGCATTAGCAACTAAGGGCCATATTGCTCCGGGAATATGCGGTGGTCATTCCCTGACCTTTCCGCATCCTCCATATTTGGTGGTGACGGGCTCGAACCCCGGTCTAATCAAGAAGCGTGTGCTACGCACTGTTGCTCCTTCCCATCTGGCTACGGAGGCGTCCCCCATTCAACTACCATTTCTTGTAAACACAAAGGCGAATCGTGAATAAGCGAATTACGTTCATGTTATATGCGATATTGTTCCCCTATTTATAAATCGTGTATGATCGAATTCGTGTAGTGCAAACACGTGTTATAAAAGGACTGACTGTATATTAACATAAATTCTGCTCTGCTTTTCTGCATTTTATAATGTTGTTGTTATTTTGGTTTTTAGGAGTATTAGCAACTAAGGCCATATTGCTCCGGGAATATGCGGTGGTCATTCCCTGACCTTCCGCATCCACCGTATTTGGTGGTGACGTGCTCGAACCCCGGTCTAATCAAGAAGCGTGTGCTATGCTGCTGCTGCTCCTTCCCACCTGGCTATGGAGGCGCCAGATTTTATAATACATAGACATAGATTTCATTTACTTAAAAGTATTGACTTTAAAATCAATAATACATAAATAAATGATGAAATGCATGTACTGCAAAAGTAAAAAAATAATAATAATAAATAAAAAATACCTTATTGCTTTTCACATATTGATAAGTAAATTTTTGCTTTTAATGCTTTGCCCCCCCCCCCCCCGCACATTCAACTTAGTGTAATCAAAAATGTGGGTTGAACTTGAAGCGAGGTGAATTCCATTACAAAGTCTGATACCTTTTATTTGCCAAATAAGTAAACTGCTTACATGAATGTAAACTCTACAAAATAAATACAAAACACATGTCACAGTGAGAATTGATAAATGTGATACTGCAGGTTCATGGCATGTGGTCCATATGAAGTAGTTGATTGACATGGGCAAGGGACATGATCTGACAGACTTCAAAAAAGGGATGATTGAGAGTACTGGTTGAAGAATGGCAGTATTACAGAAACTGCAAATCTTGTGGGCTCTTCAGAGTGCAGTAGTTAGGGTGTTCCAAGAATAGACAGATAGTGGATAGGACAGTCACTGGGCCAATGCTGGGCACCCATAGCTCATCAATAATCATGGTGAACATAGACTGTCCTGCCTTGAGCAAGCCAATATACAGAAAACAGTAGGATGGCTGACTATGGACTTTAATAATCAGGGGATGACCAGTAATATTTCAAAGACCAAGGTCTAATGAACCCTCTTCTGTATGAGCCTCCAGGGTAGGCACCCAGTCAAGGTACCCATGCTTATGGCCACCCATCACCAAAGATGCCCACAGTTTGCATCTAAACAACATCATTGGATCACAGACAACTGGAAAAAAAAGTTTTTTTTTTTTTACTTTTCAAGAGATTCCTAGATTCCTTTCATACCTCCTAGACCATGCTCTGAATGCTAAAAATACCTATCCATTATGACTGATCAGGTGCATCCCTCCATGGTGACTGTTCCCAGATGACAGTTGTATTCTAGCAGAAAAATGCACCCTGCCATTATCAGTATTGTTTGAAAGTAGTTCACCAAACATGAAAGTGATTTCCAGGTTCTACTACTACTCTGGTTGCCAAATTTGATGGATATGTACCCCATAGAACATCTCTGAGATTATGTGGATTAACAGATTGGATTTCACAACAGCATTTGGATTTCACACAGACTACTGCAGATCTATGGAGACACAATCCTGGAAACGTGGTACAACATGCATCATTCAGAGGCCTTTATAAAGTCCATGCCTTGCTGTGTGGCAGTGGTACTAGTAGCAAGGGGGAGCACAGACCCACTATTAGGTAGGTGGTCATAATGCAGTAGTAGCAGTATAGCAGAGGTGCAAGAAAGCAAGCTTATGTAGCATCAGCCAAAAAAAAAAAAAAAAAAAAAAAAATTTCAAAATCCATTTCCTCTAAAAGTTTGTCCAGTTCCTCCTTGAATTTATTTAAGCTGTCAACTTCCACAGCAACAGATGGAAGTTTATTCCAACAGTCAACTACCCACTGGCTAAAGGCAAATTTCTGCACATCTATCCTACAACTGTCATTCCTCAATTTGAATTTATGCCCCTCACATTCATAAGCTGAGCAAGAGGAAGAATCCCATCAGAATTGAGCCTGCTCAACCCATTCAAGGCCTTATATACCTCAAACACATCACCTCACAGGTTCCTAGTCTCCAGATGCTGCAATTTGCAGAACTGTTAGTTAATTATCATATAGTTAATTATCAAAACCCATAAGGATTATGCCCAGTGCATTTCATTTTCCAAATACATTACCACCACACCCTTTTGGCATCTCTCATATTGTGGATATAACTTTGCAACTGTGATGGCTTGTTGTATTACCTGGGTACCTGCCCGCCCACTGATGATGAAGCCGCACAGCTTCGAAACGATTGTCTGGGTGGTGGTACCGCTGAAAATAAATAACAGTAGTCTTCTCTACTAGAGAAGCATTATTTATTTGAAGTAATGCAATAGTAGCTATCTCGTTGTGAAGGCAACCACATTATGAGATACAATTAAAACGATGCCCTCTACGCTACAAACGTAGTTCAAATTTATGGGTTAATTATGGTGTATTTACACCGATACTATATAGTTAATTATCAAAACCCATAAGGATTATGCCCAGTGCATTTCATTTTCCAAAGTATGATAATATGAAAGGATTCTGAATATATATTATTCTAATACAGTGAATGGGTTCAGGTGGGAAAGAAACTTCTTACACCTGATGAGAATATTTGTTGGTAATAATTATTTAGGAAATACATATGCAAAACATTACATAACTGTACTGATAAAAAAAAAAAACAACAAACAATGTTGATCTGACCATTTCACTGAGCACAACAAGAACCGATCAGACTTAGCAAGTTCCTGCAAAAACGTTTTATATTGATTATAAAGTGACTAATTTTTGAGTTTGTACTTAAATTCTTAATAATATTGCTAAAGTTTAAAAGTATTTTATTTTCATATTGAACAAAGCAAATACACATATTGTTCAAATACAATAATTTTTAAATTTAGCACAGAAACTCTCAAAGGAAACCTAAAATTGCAAGAAACCATTCAGATTAATCACATAATTTTTTGTGGATGTCATAAAGATATCTATTTTACTAGATGGTTGCCTTGGGTAGCAAAACTTTCAGAATCCTCTGTTCTAATATATAATTTTTTGTATGGAAAGCTAAAGTTTATTTAGTGCCAAGTAAAATTCTGAAAAATGAACTTACTCTCCTATGTAACCTTTAGAAGCAGACATAAAAGAAGCCATTTCTATATGGTTATAAGGAGATCCCATTTCCGACATTACTTTCTTGAAGGAATGAAACTGGGCTTCCTCTGTATACACATTGTCTTGGTACACCTAAATATGAGAACAACAATCATCTTAGGACACGCTTCATCCAATAAAGACCATATTTAAATAATAAAAAAAATAATAACCTTGAGACTCCAAGAAACATTAAGATGGCATTTTACAGTTTATGATTTATAATCATTTCATTTTTTGATTTTAGATTTATATCATTTACACAAAGGAGTATTAAATAGTATGCAAAAAAATTCTTCGATTACTTTTGAAGAAAATACAAATACAAAATTACTAACAAAAAATACAAAATTTCACAACATATTCTTCAATTAAGGAGTGAATGTTGAGGTAGATGGTTCATTAAAACATTAACAGAGATGCCTTAACTTTTTTGTATGGAATTACTATAGCAAAAATTTCACTTTAATCATTCTACTGATCTCTGTTATAAGTGTAGTGTACAGAAATGTTTTAGTGTATTTTATCTAGGCCTCCGTAGCCGAGTGATTAGGAGTGGGAGTGCAGTAGCACACGCTCCTTGAGTAGACCGGGGTTCAAGCCCCTGACTGCTGAATATGGTCGATCTGCCAACCCGCACTGGACCAGCGTGGCAGATTATGGTCTATTTCCCTCAGCATGAATTGTTGAGGAGGCTTCCATCCTGCAGTGGGTTGATAATGGCTGCACTTTACCTTTTTTTTTTTTATCTATGCAGTTTCAGATGTGATTGATCATGACGATGTGTAATAGTTCTAGCAATTTAATGCTATGATTTTAATTAAGATAATTCATAATGTACCTCAGGTTTTTTCTAAATAAGTAGGAATAAATTTAAATTTTACATAACTTATTAAAATTATAATTCACTAAAGAACATTTTAATTTTCATGTTAATTTCAGTGTAAGACATATTTTAATGTCTGTTTCATCTCCAAAATAGTTCTTATAAAAATACATTTTTTTGCTCTTCATTTTATTGGATGGTACCACACTCAAGCTAGTGAAGAATGAAGAAGAATGAAAAAGACTTGGAGTAACTATCCAGTTTGGCATGACATTCTCCGAGAAATGCAGACAAGCTGTTAGGACAGCTTATGAGATTCTATCAATGATATACAGGAATTCTGTCAGCAGGGACAAGGAATCCTGAGTACTGTATACAGATCATTATAGGAAGGATGTGGATCTGTTGGAATAGGTGCAGTCAAATTTAGTCAGGACTTGAACATTAAGAGTACACAAAAGGGTACTCTTAATAAGACTTCAATTATGAAACTTTGAAACTAGGCACTTGTGTGGAGATCTGATTGCAGTGTTTAGGGCTTTACATTATGTCCCTTGTGCATTGTCTCAGAAAATGCACAAGGGACATAAATTTAAATAAAAAAAGAACAGTTGCAGGATATATGTGCAAAATTTTCCTTTCAGCCAGAGGGTAATTGATTTGAAATTGACAGCAATTTCAAACAATCAGTTATCCTCCTGGTATTGTGAAGTGGATAACTTGAATAAATGTAAGGAAGGATTAGATAAATTAGGCGCCTCCATAGCCAGGTGGGAAGGAGCAGCAGTGCGTAGCACACGCTTCTTGATTAGACCGGGGTTTGAGCCCGTCACCACCAAATACGGAGGATGCGGAAAGGTCAGAAAATGACCACCGCATATCCCGGAGCAATATGGCCTTAGTTGCTAATGCTCCTAAAAACCAAATAACTAACTAACTAACTAGATAAATTATTGGAAGGGATGGACAAATGACAGAGGTAGTGTTTTTTTTGGCAGTTATTCTGTATAAGAATGCTTCCTTTCATCAAATGCCACTACTAATACTACTACTTACTTCAAATAATAATGATAATTATTATTATCATCTTATTTACACTCAGCCTACTGGATGTTATTGACTGCATTTGGTCCTTTAACTATTGGACCCTTCCCTATGATAATCAAAGGGTCTAAGATAACCAAAGATATCATTGTAAAATATGAGCTATTCCAAGTAGTGTGCTACTTTTTTTGCAACTGGTGGGAAATTTTATCATCACTTATGATGCTCAGGTTATGTCCTAGGCCTTTTGGAATAACCCCAAGGGTGCCAACAACTGGCATTAGTAGAGGCATACGATGCAAGAAAACAAGCTTATGCAGCATCAGCCAAAAAAAAACTTCCCATTTCACCCCTCCATTTGTTCCAAATGCCTGTCCAGCTCAGCCTTAAAATTTATTTAGGCTATCAACTTCCACAACAAAAGATGGAAGTCTGTTCCACCAATCAACCACCCGCTGGCTAAAAGCAAATTTCTGCACATCTATTCTACAACTGTCTTTCCTCAATTTGAAACTGTGCCCACTCAGGTTCTTAATCTGAGCAAGATGAAGAATCCCATCAGCATTCAGCTTGCTCAACCCTTATACACCTCAATCAGATCACCTCGTAAGTGCCTACTCTCCAGGAGCTGCAATTTGCAGAACTTAAGCCTTTCTTGGTAAGAGCACCCCTTTGTTCCCTTCACCAATCTTGTTGCCCTTCTTTGTACTCATTCTAGCAACTCTACTTCCTTCCTAAAATGTGGCCTCCAGATCTGTACACAGTATTATAAGTGTGGCCTGACCACCGCCTTGTATAACGGGTTTTGATTTGATTTGGTAGTTGTTGGCGCATCGGCTTCTGTGGCCATATTGCACCTCCCAAGGTTTTTGCAGTACTTTGATCCAAGCCCGAGGCGGGAATCGAACCCGCGACCTTTGGGTTGCCGGGCAGGTAGTTTACCCACTCGGCTAGCCCGGTCGGCTGTATAACGGGATAATCACCTCCCTGTCCCTGCTAGCAAAATTCCTATATATCATTGACAAGACTCCATGACATGCCCTGGCAGCCCATCTGCTTAGCAAACATCGTATTTGACTGCACAATTGCCCCCAGGATTTTTTCACTTTCCACTTCCCTGAGAGTAGTATCACACAGTTGGTACATTTCCCTTTGGTTATTGCCACCCATATACAGTACTTTTCATTTGTCAATGATAAACTTCAGTTGCCAATTCTCAGCCCATTTGCCCAACTTATCTAGATCCAGTTGGAGTAGCATACTGTCTTTACTGTCGTTAACAACCCTGCCAACCTTTGTATCATCTGCAAACTTGGACATTAAACCTGATATACCTTCATCAACATCATTGATAAATATACAAAACAACAATGGGCCAAACACTGAACCCTGGGGAACTCCATTAATAACATTTGTCCACGAAGAGCAGTGTCCATTGATTACCACTCTCTGTCGTCTCCCACTCAATCACCCCTTTATCCATTGTAGCAACTTACCCTTAATGCCATAACTCTCCAATTTGTACAGCAGTCTTCCATGTGGAAGAGTATCAAAAGCTTTCCTGAAATCCAAGTTAATGATATCAAAATTATTTTTGACATTCAGTTCCTTTGTGACCACATCATAGTTTGTTTGTTGTTATTTGGTTTTTAGGAGCATTAGCAACTAAGGCGATATTGCTCCCGGGATATGTGGTAGTCATTCCCTGACCTTTCCGGATCATCCGTATTTGTTGGTCACTGGCTCGAACCGAGGTCTAATCAAGAAGTGTGTGCTACGCACTACTGCTCCTGCCCACCTGGCTACAGAGGTGCCCACATCATAGTATCCAATCAAATTAGTCAGACAAGACCTCCTTTTAACAAACCCATGCTGTGTCTTAACTATTACTGTAGTCTTGTCTAGATGATCCTGCAATGCTCCTTTATCCAGTGACTCCATTATTTTTGCTGGAACACAAGTTAAACTAACAGGTCTATAGTTACTTGTGTCACCTTTTGAATCCCTTTATGAATTGGTGATACATTTGCACACATCCAGTAGATGGGGACTTCCCCTGAGTCCAAGGAAGCTCTCATAATTATGGCTAAGGGTTTGCTTACTTCCTTTGCTGCCTTCTTTAATATAACTGGATAGATCCCATCCACCCCACGTGCTTTCCTTATGTTTAACTTCAACAATTTCTCCTCCACTTTGCTCTCAGTTATTACAAAATTACTTACCTCCCTGTTAGAGTTTGATACACTTCTGGCATTTCCCTCATTGAATATTTCCTCGTGTGTGAATGCAGATGCAAAATACTCATTCAGTTTATCAGCTACCTCAGCATGATCATTAATAATCAACCCATCTATGTTACGTGGTCCAATCTGATTCATCCCTTTCCTTCTAGTGTTTACATAAGTAAAGAACTCTTTGCTGTTTTTCTTTGCATCCTTTGCCAAAGATTTCTCATAATCTGCCTTCACCTGCCTAACCTCCTTTGTGGTTTGATTACAGACTAGTTTATATCTGCCATAGGCTTCTGTGTCACCTGATACTTTATATGCATTCCAT
Source organism: Mastigoproctus giganteus (assembly GCF_048544385.1). Classification (NCBI taxonomy): domain Eukaryota; kingdom Metazoa; phylum Arthropoda; class Arachnida; order Uropygi; family Thelyphonidae; genus Mastigoproctus; species Mastigoproctus giganteus. The sequence goes on from NC_143584.1 coordinate 3,981,903, forward strand.
ACATTTTTCTTCTTTGCCACGAGCCCCATTAATTCATCTGACATCCATTTAGGCCTAAATCTTGAACAGTATTTCTTAATTAGAATGAAAAGCCTAGTAGCCTCCAAAATTAAGTCCCTGAAGGCTTCTCATTTAGAATTCAACAATGGTAACATCATCAGTTGATCCCACTGACTATGGACACTGCCATTATTTTTCTTTCTCAGCGTCATTCCATTTCTATCTGCAGGTCTTTATGTTTTGTTATCTTTTCTAGCTGTTACTCTTTGACTCTGCTGTCTCCAGGTTTGCAATATTAATTATCCATGGCTGCTTCTTTTCAACCACTGTCAAATTGGGTGTATTATGGGGAAGGTGTATTATTATTATTATTATTATTATTATTGAAAAAAAATTAACTAATGCTATGAAGAAAAATTATTTATCAACAGGGAAACTGAAACAGAACATAGGAACCTTGTTAATACAAGAGCAAGCATCATACACAACAAATGTAAATGTTTTTTCAAATAAGATAATACAAATTATAAACAATTCGAGGTTTAATACCGAGAGAAAAGTTAATCACACAGCCAACAACACAAACACTGGGAGTAGCAGGATTAAGCTTAGGAAACCTTGGATGACTAAAGAAATAGAAGAACTAATGGTACAAAGGGATAAATATTACAGGCAGTTTAGAAATTGTCCATCAAAGAAAGAACATTATCACAATTATAAAACACTCAGAAATAAAGTGACAGGTATGATAAAAAAGCAAAAAAACACTTATTACAATCATCTTTTCATGGATAAGCAGATAACACAAAAGGATAAATGGAGCATTATAAATAACATGTTAAGTACAAGGAAGAAAAAGTCAAGGGGAAACCAAATTAAAACACTAGTAGAACAGATTTCTGGTGCAAACAAACAATATGAGGCTGCAAATAGGTTTGCCAAAGCTGTATTAGATCTCAACAGATATTTAATACATTATTGCCAAAATTCCTTTACTCAACAAGATAGGCTTCCTCAGATAATGAACTCTTGTGTAGTCTTAGCTCCACATTATACTGAGATTCTTAAAATTATAGAACAATTAAAGAACAAGAAATCTTACGGACTGGACTGTATTACAGTAACCGAAGTAAAGAGAAACAAAGAACTGTTCTCTGTTCTCTTGGTAGAGCTAATAGCACGGATGTTAGAGTCGGGAAGCTATCCTACAAACTTACTGTCATTTAAAATAATTCCTATATATAAAAAGGGACCACCAGAT